>NC_061527.1:12612500-13212500 GCF_022379125.1 Scophthalmus maximus | reverse complement strand
CTGGCCTGGCTAGAGCACCAGAAAAAGACGCTGAGGGACAAGGGAGAGGATGACAAAATGCCACCAATCAGGAAGAAGCAGAGGGGCCTTCTGATGAAACTCCAACAGGAGCAGGTATTTGGGGGAAGAAACATAATGACACTCAGTGACTGTTAAGTTTCGGCGTTTTGATCTTAACAGTCACTAAATAACCAACCATCTCTCCCCCTTTACTCCATGTTCCAAGGCCGAGATCAAGCGACTTCAGGAGGCCAACAAAGCAGCCAGGAAGGAACGACAGCTGTTGCTGAAGCAGCAGGAGGAGATTGAGCGGATGAGAAACTCTACACTCAGACTGAAGGAACGTCTAAAGTGTGCTGGGGGTGAAGCACCACCGGTAAGTATTGCTTTCACAGACTTTACAGAAGAGGTTTCAGTCCAATGTTGTCTGTGATCCAAAAACAAAATCTTGTTTAAGTTAAGTAAGAAAACATATTTATCTGAAGACCACGCTGCTACATTCTTCTTTAGGCTTCTCTTGATTGCCTTTACTAATCATTGGCTCATTTGTGTCTGACCATTTCTCCATCCTCCAGGAGACTCCTGTGTCAGAAACACCAGTGTCAGAGCCGGCTTCCCCCAACACGAGGCATACCGGCAATAACCGCAGTCCTTCCCCCCCGCTTTCTATCTCTGGAAGTGAGACCAGTAGCATCATGCAGAAGCTGAAGAAAATGCGCACTCAAATGGATGAGAAGTAAAGACTTTCATTTAATTTTTCATATATTCATTTGGTTATTGACCAGCATGCAAGTCATGCTCCTCATCTGTCTTTCGTAGCACTTACAGTAGGTTTGTCCTGCTGCCAGTCACCCCCCTTGTGTTTTCTTTGTTCTTTCCTTATTTTTGTTTTATAAAACATTAGGATTTTTCCACTTTTTTTGTTCATCTTACCACAACCTAGGGCTAATCATCTTTGAATGTAGAATGTGTGCTGAAACTGAATTTGAAGTGTTCTTAATCATTTTCTTGCATAACTCTGATGCACAGTGCACACTTGGCGAATACCATTCAGATATACAAGAATTAATTCAATTTTATAAAGGAGTTTAGATATATTTTATAGCTGAAATGCTCTGCATTAAGTGCTGCACTGTGCTGGTTGCGACAGTGGATCTTTTGAATTCGTTCTTTCATGAGTAAGATGTTTAGAAAAGTTCGACTTTGAAGAGTTCTTCAGTAAGGGTCTTTACCCTAACTAGCAACTAACCTAATTGAAACTTACAGTACTATCAGTGCATGCCATCTTTGCTTGCTGTCTTAAGTGCGGTGGATGTGAAGATAAGCATGCTCCATGTTATTCTCCCTCTAGACTAAACTAGCATCCACACTCTTCTACAATACTCCCCTCTAACATTTAAAGCTTTAACAGTTCATGAAAGGTGTTTTTTATAATAAGATTTGTCTGATGCAATCTTTAACAAATGTTTAAGAGCATGGACTTCAGATAAAATTAAACACTATGTAATCTTACCATTGAAACTTAGAATATCAGAGGCATGATTATTTTCCAGATACAAGTTGTGCACGCCAATACTTTTATGACATCCGTTTCTCTTGTGTTGACCAGTTACTAAAGTTCCCGAAGGTCTTCGAGGTTTTAGACTTAGCCACCAGTTTTGGTCAGCTGATTTTAGAGCCTCTCATGACCGCATAGCTCCAAAATGTAGGTCAATTGCTCTGGGGTTTAGGATTTATGAGTTGGCTAAAAATCACAAACCATCATCAATCCATGGAAGATCTTTGTCTTAGGTCAAGATGTAATTATTTATGAATTATCTAAAAATTAGACATAGAAATTTGTGTCTGATTACGTATTTATTAGCTTCCTTGCTTTGCCATGATCCTTAAAAAAAAGTATTGGGTGTCTGTTCCCTTCCCTCTGTCATTCTCTATCAGCACTCTTGTATTGTTGATCATAGCTGAAGCAAACCATATGTTCAACAGTACGTAACACTAACAAAGTTGAAATCACTTCAACGAGGCTGTAACTGTTCATACACTTTAATCTGTTTGACATTTACTAGTTTGCCTATTGTTTAAGTCGTCCATATGCAGTTGCAGCAGTGATCCCCCACCCCATACCAGTCACTTAAAACCATATTTGCTCATATTGCTCTTCTTTCTCCCTTCTCTCTACATGTCTTTTCCCTTTCTATCTCTTGTGTTTTTAATGTCCCCCTCCTCCTTACATTGTGTGTGTGTGTGTGTGTGTGTGTGTGTGTGTGCGTGCGTGCGTGCGTGCGTGCGTGCGTGCGTGTGTGTGTGTGTGTGTGTGTGTGTGTGTGTGTGTGTGTGTGTGTGTGTGTGTGTGTGTGTGTGTGTGTGTGTGTGTGTGTGTGTGTGTGTGTGTGTGTGTGTGTGTGTGTGTGTGTGTGTGTGTGTGTGTGTGTGTGTGTGTGTGTGTGTGTGTGTTGTACATGTCCACACCCATGTTCGTGCGACTCTTTTGACTTTGTCTGTTGCGTGCTTGTATGTTGTAGACACTGCTCTCCTGTCCACTACTTCTTCTCTGTCTTCACTGCCCACCACTGGGCCTCCCTCAGTGTCTGTCTTCCCAACCTTCACCCTAAATTCCAGCTCTTTATCTACAACCAGTTGGTCAGGTACTGTACAGTGATCTCTACCTCTTCCCCAGCACCTCCACCTAGCTCTGCCCTGCCTCACCTCCCACCCCATGGAACATGCTTGTGTTCATCCACCAGCACGGGGACCCTGTGTGGGTGGGATGGTGAATGACGAGTGATTCGAGGTGTTGTGGTTTGGGGTTTTTTCTGTGAGGTTTTAAAAACTTGCAGGATAGAATTTTGTGGGTCGAGGAATTTCACTCAAAGCTTGTTAAGTGCCCAAGGAAAGCTGCTTTACAGAAAACAAATCTAACCTTTTGACATCTTCACTTTGAATTCAAACAATTTTTAATGCGAGTTTGCAATATTTGTCTTACCAGTGAGTTAAATCACTGATTCAGTTTTAAATGGTTAGAAACTGAGATAAGAAAGAAGGTCAAAGGTTATTTTTATTCAGTAGGAGCCTTCCTTGTCAGATGGAAATCTCAGGCCCAGAGCTGGGATTTCACTCATTTCTGTGGTGTTAAATTTACGACTCTTACCTCTTTATTTTCTTGCCTCTTGGAATGAATGATGAATAAGCTTCAATGTATCCACCCTCTCCCCTCTTGTGGCTGCTGGCTGGTCTGCCTCAGACCAGTTATTGATATAAAACGTTTTCAGATTGAACCACACTATGACTTGAAAGTAACAGACTTGTGCTTAGAACAGACCAGAGATAAAGTGGTCTATCTCTTTAATGAGCCCAGTAAATCTTAACTAGCCCTCTTTATTAGGTAGTTGTTGCATAGGATGGGATAATAAGTACAGATGGCCATTGGCTTTAATACAGTTTGGGAATGCACTCAAAGACCCCCCTCCAGTCTGGTTCCTCAGTAACTGGCTTGTCATCAGTTTACATTAGGTCAGGAAAAAGGCCTCTAAATTAGATTAAGGCTAAATAATACTGCACTATAATGGCACCCATAGCTGTGGGAGACCCCATTACACAGCAGCTATACCTGACTGCACTTTGTTTTGATGGGCATCTGCAGATATATGTATGTATAAGTGACCCAGTCAGAGGTAAATGTTAGAATTACAAATTATTTTGCCTGTGCATGATAACAGAACGCTTTAGTTTAGTCATTATCCTTATTGGTTAGGGGAGTGTAGTAAATGTAAGAGGTCATGTTAAAGATACAGGTTTAAATGTCTCTATGCGTGCGTGCGTGCGTGCGTGCGTCCGTGCGTGCGAGAGAGAGAGAGAACAGGGCGAGGGACTGCACCCAATCAATTAACTTCTGGTTTCCAGACTGATGCATGAATCTGACATTTTTCCTCCTCTTCTTTATGCCTGAGTGACATGTCATCCTATTTTTTTTGTTGTTGATGGGTGCTTGTACACTTCAATATTTGGATGATTATTCGAAGCATGTATCAGGTGTGTATGTGTGTCTTTGCTTCTGAATGTTGGCCAGATGCTTGAGGTGAATTTGCTGTGAAAACTGGATGTCCACGTGATTTGGGTCTGCTTTTTCTTCTGCGGGGCCATTTTAACCATTCCTAATGCTGAATGTCTTCTTCTATTCTCTCCCTCATCACTGCCGCCTTTTCTCCTCCCTCATCAACCATCTTCTTCCTGTCTTTCTCTTCCTCTTCATTTCTCTTCACCATCATCTACAATCTCTACTTTTTCTATCTCCATTCTTTTTCCCCCTTCAACTTTACCATCCTTATCCACAGGTTCCTGACCAAGCGGGAGCAGCAGCTGATGCAGAGGCGTCATCATGCCGAGGAGCTGCTGCAGTGGAAACAGCGGCTGGACCAGGAGGAGGCCGAGGTCCGTAGGATGGAGAAAGAGGCCCTGGCTGTCTGGGACAGGACGGCGTCTCAGGACAAGGATTGTGAGAGTCAGAAAAATGCATCCTCTGACTGTAGTCCTAGTCACCACCGAAGATCCGAGCCCAGGACTGACAGTGAGAAAGGTGAGGAACAGGATTATTTAATTTTCAAGTGTTTGGCAAGTTGTTGACAAGCTGTTTTTAAAGTCAAAAGAAATATAACAAGGAATGGTGTTTGGAAATCCAATGTAGATCACATCCTATTGTTTGGGAAATGTCAAAATCAGTACAGACAAATAACAGTAACTTGATATTTAATTTTTTTTTAGAGTATGTGAGTGAGGGTGACTGTTCCTCAGCGACACCTGATTCAAGTATACACACAGAGGGATTGGGGTCCCGGCAACCAGGAAGCCCCTCCTCAGCAAATCCTGTGTCAGTCCCTGAAACACCTTTGGCCTCCGCCCAGAGCAGCCCTGCAAACTACACCCTAGACTTCGCTTCAGCTTCTCCATCATCGAGCAGACAAGTGCGCATAAATGTTGTCATATTTCCTGTCTGTGTTTCAGTGTTCAGTTCCTCTCTTTTGATGGCAGCAGAGTTCATTTTGAGTGTATATATGAATCCGACATGCCGAAGAGAGTGAATTTTCCAATTGTAAACATATTTCAGTGAGTTTCATTTAGAAAAATTCTGTAAAAATGCCAATTGGTTTATTTGTAGTCTTTCTCTCAACTATAAAACACACAGAAAACTTTATATTGTTTGAGGGACATGTAAAGGGATAACTACCCATTTGTTAGTTACTGGGTTGTTGCTGTTGTTGTACACTGAAGTGAGAATACCTTCTCTTCCCCTCCTTCTCCTGCTCCTGCTCAGTCCCTCCAGTCTTCTATATTCAAAGGCAGCCACAGCCCTGCTGCCTCTCCTTCCGATCGCAGCAGCAAAACCAAGATGCAGCTTCACTCCTCCTCCAGGACCGCCATCCAGGCCAGCACTCAGCCAGCTGACTTCCCCGTGGCCACACAGACTGGTGAGTAACCCGATGACTCAACACACACTGAACATACATTTTGGGAGTGATTAGTAGCTCCTGATAGTTCTCAGAGAAGACCAGAAAGAGTGGACGTAGTGCAGCTATAGCACTGGCACCGTGTAGTCAGGCATAATGTGATGCTGCCAGGAATACATTATGCAAGCACTTCCCTGATACCGAACCTGCTTAGCTGTGTGATGGGAGGAGAGAACACATTGCATTGCACTTAGTTATCGCAAAAGCTAAGACAGTTTTGTTGGCATAAAATTATAACTGAATGTGTTTCATTCATTTTCAGGCTTCCCTTTAAACCTTTAATCTTTGCATTACTGTTCATTGTGTACAAGCCATAGCAACATACACAATAACGCATTTTACACATTCTTGATAAAGAAAATGTACACTAATCCTCAAAGAACTGGGTTGGAACTGAGTTCGAGTGGGCACAAAGTTGGATTAGCCATTGCTAATCAGAGGTCTGGCACTGGGTTCGCATTCTAACTGTGATTTATCATCTGATTTTGCCTTCAGAACCCATTTCTGACCAGAGTGACATAGAGAGTCGTATCAAGGCCCTGAAGGAAGAACTAAGAAAACGAAAGTTTACGGCCCTTCAGCTCAAAAAAGAGCAGAAGAAGAGAAACAAGGAGCGATTGAAGGCGAAGGAGGCGAGCCTGCTGAAGCAGCTGGAGGTAAATGTGTGTTTGGGCTTTTAGGCGGCTACTTTTTAAGATACTGAAAATGCATTTGTCTGCTTGCGTGTGTGTGTATTTGTCCATGTATTAGTACATTTATGATATCTTCATTTTTTTATCCCTTTCATTTTCAGACCTATGACAACTTCATCGAGAAAACTCAGGCAGAACTGAACAAGGAACCGGATTCAACCACTGATACAAAGTCTGTCGCAGAGCAGTCAAGTATTAAACCACCTTCTCACAGGTACCAAAAATGTTTTTGTGTCTTTTAATGTAATTTGATTTGAAAGTGATCAGTGCTCAGTTCATAAAAAATGCCTCTTTCTTAGGTCTGAAAAGAGCCAAGTGTCTGACTCTGACAAGAAAAAAACTGATGCTTCATTTAACCACAGTGAGTGATTCATACTCATTATTACTACTGTACCTTACATACAGCATTTATTTAAAGATACATTT
This sequence comes from Scophthalmus maximus, assembly GCF_022379125.1. Taxonomy (NCBI): domain Eukaryota; kingdom Metazoa; phylum Chordata; class Actinopteri; order Pleuronectiformes; family Scophthalmidae; genus Scophthalmus; species Scophthalmus maximus. The sequence goes on along the minus strand of NC_061527.1, from coordinate 13,205,881 downwards.
TGACAATAAATGTTTCAGTAATAATGTGTTTCTCTCCTAATGTTAGATGCCCCTCCTGAGGCTGATCATAGCAGATCCACCTTGGTGCCTGAAGGATTTTCTGATGAAGACCCACCAACTGTCACTCCAACTCCAGTATACGGTAGCCCAGAGTGTCCAACCTCAGGGCTGAGAAGCCGTCAGTCCACTCTGGATCTTTTAAGACCTTCCTCTAAGGAAACCAAGACACAGACTATGGAGTCTGTGGATGAAAACACTTTGTCAAAATCTGAAATTCAGGAAGAACTGGAGGTGGAAGTAAGCTGCAGGTTGGAGGATCAACACTCTGAACGTCTCTTCAAACTAGAAGAAGAAGACAGACTCGACTCCCACATGTCTACAACTAAACATGTTTCCTCTTCAGTGAGTGAAAAACATCGGTTATCTCCATCTGAAGCAGAGGATGTTTTAAAATCTAAAATTAAATCACATTCAGCTGCAACGGACCTCAACTCCTCACCACATCCAAGCTACAGCTCTTCAGCCAGTGCTCCCTCCTCCTTGCCTCACTCAAAAAAGGCAGCACCCATTAAGGGTGCTGAAGCCTTTTCTCCTTTGGCAGATGGCTATCTTGATGACTTTGAGCCATCAGTGGATTCGTCACCCAGGGAGCGCCATTGTAGTTCCAAGCCTGAGTCGCAAATCTCAATCTCCCCGTCTGAAGTGAAGGGGTCAAAAAAGGACTCCCCCAGCAGAGCCACGCTCTTTGACAGCCAAGATGAAGAGGTAGAGGAGGAAATAGCTGAGGAGCTGAGTCACCATTCTGGCACAAGTGAACCTAGCCACCATTCCGGAAGACTGCTTGATCTCAAGCAGACGGAAGACATCAAACTTGACTATAAGAGCATTAACTCCAGTCACTCACCACCCGTCTCTCCTTTGCAGACCCCTCTTTCTCCCGTTATAGATGAAATGCCAAGTTTTAACATTGGGGAACGGGTTCTTGTGGGCAGTGTTCAGCCTGGCACGCTGAGATTCAAAGGCCCAACCAGCTTTGCCAATGGCTTCTGGGCTGGCGTGGAGTTGGATAAGTCTGAGGGGAGCAACAATGGCACTTATGATGGAGTGATGTACTTTGAGTGCGTCGAGTGCCATGGTATCTTCGCTCCTCCAGACAAAATCACACACCTCCCAGATAAGTTTGAGGTCTACGCAGACACCACAGAGGACAAGGACTCGTTCTTTGATGATCTGTCAGACAAAGGTGGGGATAAATGGCAAGTAGACGAGGAAGGAAACAATCGAAAACAAGGAAATCTTGAGGGTAAAAATGAACAAACATCTCATGAAGACTTTGGGTCTCGGGATAAAAAGATTACAGACGATCCCCTTCGCAAGAACCAGACCCACCTCAATTCAGAATCCAAGCATCAACTTTCTAATGGCAACAGTCAGGACATAATGTTGGAGTTCGACTATGCACCAACAACTCTCCTCATCTCGGACATGGACAAGATTGGCCTGCGGAAGCAGGATCAGACAGAGATTACAACCCTTGTCGAGAGGGAAGATGTAGACTCACAACACCAGTTTACTCCCGCTGATCTTACCACAGATATCAGGGATGTTGAGGGCAAAGAGAAGGACACTGATGCACTGGACAAGTTTACAGACAAGCTCTTCAAAAACTTTGTGCAAGATGCTGTGAAACAGTTTGCTGAAATTAAAAAGGCTAAGGAGCAAAAGATAGAAGCTGCCAACCAGATGAATGGGGAGATGTTTTGTGAAAATGTCGAAGAAGCAAAGTGGATTTCTTCAGTGGACCAAAAAGATGGTCTACCTTTCTTCCCACCAATAGAAAAAGAGGAGCTGTCTTCTCCAGAGCTGTGCAACCGACCAGTGAGTGAATATTTCTGATTCTTCAGTAAGGTATAACAGGAAATTAATTGGTTTGGTTTTCAATATGAATAGAAAAGTAAAACGAGATAATACTGGTCAGTACTGTGATTGAACTGTGGAATTTTGATAATCCAGTTACTGGCAAACAGTACTTGTTGATTTGACCTCGAGGACCCTCGGTTTTGGGATGTGTTCAGCCAAAGTCCATTTCTGTTTATTGACAGACTTTTGCTCTTTGCTGAAATCCCTCCGTGTCTGAAACGTCAGTAAGAAAGAATACTCTTTAAGATCAAAAGTGTAAATACCATGATTTATAATGAGTCACGGTGCAATAACATATTCAAATTCATTGAATGTTTAAATCTAAGCTTGGAAGTGAGCATGAAACAGTTTGTTTTTTTTTCATTCCAGGAGAGTCCAGTGTTGGGGGCCAGCGGTCAAGAGGAGCTTGCTAAGCGACTTGCAGAGCTGGAACTGAGTCGTGAACTGCTCAATGAGCTTGGTGACGATCAAGACTGGTTTGATGAGGACTTTGGCCTCAGCTCCCGCAGGGAACAGCAGAGGCTGAAACAGAAACAGAGAGAGGAAGAGGAAGAGCTCAGGCTTGGAGAAGGAGGCCTGGGAAGGTCTGGCTCATCAGCCGGAGTTCCCATGGGGGGGCTGGTCTCATCACCCGGTGGAGAACAGCAGGTAAAGTCTCCCCCTAGACCTGAGCTACCTCTTCCCCTGCCTCCCAAACTACCTGAGCAGCCAGCCATGGTGGTGCCCCACTCGGCCGCAGAGGTGGAGAAGATGGTCCATGCTGCCACTCAGGAGATCTGGGCGGGCTGTGGCCTGGGGAGGGAGGGAGCAGTGACCCTTGCACATCTGCCAAACCCAGAACCTTCACAAGAGTATTTGGGTAAAGAAGCCAGCAGCCAGGACCAGGAAGCCCTCTCCATCCGCAGCTACAGAAAGGTGAAACGATGACCTTGCAAAACATTTTTTTAAAATTAAAAAATAAGTTAATTTAACATTATCAACCATACAGACATCCTAGATGCAGGCTTATTGTAAAACTGCAGTCTGACCACTTGAAGACTACCTTGGCTTACTTTCGGTCCTCTCTCCCATTGTGCTCAGTACACAAATGTCCTGCTTCAGTAGCTTAGGCTGAAGGCAGCTGGACTCACACTTAATCTAAATGGGTCTACTGAGGTTAAATGCTGGACAAGTTCCCAGTATTCAGCAGATTCCTCTCAGATGAGTGTCCCAACATTTTCAAGAATACACAGCTATTTCAGTAGCCTTTGGCTAACTACTGTGAGATCTCCCTGTGCTCATTGTGCTGAGAATCGTCAGACTCACAGACTGCCCAAGTCGGTCAGATACTTTGCTTTGAATGCAAATACTAGAAGCTGTAATTAGTGAAGTCGTCCTTGGTTCAGTTTATTTAAAATGACATGTTTCAGCTCTCGTGTCTCATTGCTCTCTGTTGTTCCCCAGGGTGTATTTGACCTGACGTGGGAGATGCTTCAGGAGATCTATGCCGAAGACCCCAGAGCTGATCAGCCTCAATGGGTCAAAACACGACGAGTCAAGTCGTCGTTCCACAGAGTGAGAACGCCAGGAGACATCACCAAAATCCAGGTACAGTACAACAGGACAATCACCACCAAACAGACAACAGAGACAATACATCTGATGAGTACGAAACAAAACAGCCAGACACCAAACTTCTTATTTAATTGTTCTATGTCTTACTAGATTTTTTGTGGTTTGTTTCTTTACTATAAGTGTATTTAGCAGCACACAATTTGGCTTTGTGTTCCACTCTGGTTTTCAGCAAATTTTTGGCCGTGCAGTTTTACAGGTCTCTTTACAGTCACCTCACTTCAAATGCAGTGTCATGCCTTTCACGCGTGTGATGATTTACCTTGTTTTTTTCTACATTGTTGAACAGGCGTTCATCGCGGCAGAAGTACTGAAACTGTACGGTCTGAAAAAGGATCAGAGCCAGAAGACTGACTGGCAGAAGATGCTTAAATTCGGCAGAAAGAAACGTGACCGAGTCGATCACATACTGGTAGGTCCCCAAAATCATTTTAGGTAGCAGTTTCACATAAGGGACTACATTTTTCGGTCACCAGGACAGAACCCCTTTTATGTGGTAGGTGTTTGGAATCATCAACATGTGTTTCTTGTATTGTTTTCACAAGTTGTGTCAGAACAACAGGATGTTACAGGAATTGATAAACACTGAAACTGCCATAGGGAATTTTGCATAAAACTCAAAGTTGACATTTAAACTCTCATTCGTGACATTTTCCCACTTAACTCACTGCAGCATGAGCAACTGATGTTGGTACCAGTGTCATAGAAGTGATCCATGTTTGTTCTCTCAGGTGCAGGAACTCCACGAGGAGGAGGCCCAGTGGGTGAACTATGACGAGGACGAGTTGTTTGTCAAGATGCAGCTGGCAGACAGCATCTTTGATGCGTTGCTCAAGGACACTGCAAACGTGCTGACGCTAATTTGCGACAAGAGGGCCAAAAGAGACGCCCTCTCTTGACGGCTTTCCTTCATAGATTTTTTAACTACAACCTCTAGCTCAATCCCAGTTAGTCCTCACTACCCCCAGTGAGCTCCAGCCAACCCACCGCCGCTCAGTCTTCCACCAGCTGATGTGCCAACAGCAACCCTCAGATGCCTTCAATCCCAGCGTTACCTCTCGGCTCAGCAACTCCTTCTTATTTCTGTGACATTCATTTGCTGAATTTGCTTCAGCTAACTTTATTGTACACACAAAATGCCTCTTGAGCAATCCTCACACTTTAATACCATCTGGTCTCAGTTCTCACCTTCTGGACTGGTCCTTTTGTAAATGTCTGTCAGAGAATGAACAGATGTTTTGATAGAGTGGACTTGTGCCATTTGTGAGCATTTAAAGTCCGTTAATGCTGCTAAGTTGATAGTTCCAAAGGGGGAATAAAATATAAAATCCCCCTAGAACAGAAGTGGGTTGTAGTTAATTTCTTTTTGAATCTAAAAAAATATATATATTTTGATTCAAAAAAGTGTAATAGAATATCAGAAAAAAAATAACAGTGTGGTCTTTAAGTGATTTGACAAGTGACACGTGGTTTGTTTTCACCTCCAGGAAATTTAAATTTAACAGTGACTATAAGCTGAACTGCCGACTTTTAGCTCTAACTTATTTGTTTTTTTTAACATCCGTATTGGGTGGAAAGGAAAGTGTAGCAATTGTAGCCTCTTATATGTAATCTCCCATTTTAAGGGGCTGTACGCCTTAAAAGAAAATAGTTTACAGCGATCCTTTGCTGTTCGTCTGATCTTCAGCGAGTACAACGGGCCTTAAATGGTAATAGATCTTCGACTGCGTGGCCCTACACACAGCTTGCTTGTTTTGATGATTTGATTAACGTCATTATCCTGTTGCATTGCCTTTAAATGTAGGGGACGATGTATTTAAAAAAGAAAATCAAACACTGTTCATCCGACAAGGAGATGACCAACCCCTCCTGAATTCCCTTACAGCTGAGAGGCAGCACTTCAACTTCATAATCATTGTTGAATGTGCAGAGAGCTGAAACAGTGAAAATGTGTCAGAAAAATACTTCAGACTACACTGTGTTGGAACATCACTGAGTTCAGATATTATATGAAAAAAATTGCCTACTTGATTATATTATTTATTGTGAAATTATCACTTGGAGCAGAAAGGAACATTGAGAATTGTAAATGATCTTGTCAACCTATAGATGAGAGGAAGATAATTTTAACATTGTGTAAAGAAAATTTAATGAAACTGTAAAAGCACAACTAAAAATGTGAATGTGGCAATACATTATGCAGGAGGTTTAAATAATTCTATGGAAACCAGAAAAAAGAACATGGGGAAATCTGTTTTTTAATATTTAAAAGTTGTAGTGTTTTAAGAATGAATTGATACTGTTTGTGTAATGTTGTCGTGGCCACAAATGTCCATTTGGTCAACACAATCACTGTGTCCCACTTCTGTACTATATGTTCATTTTTTAATGCGTACTCTACGTACCAGTGATAACGGATTGAATCTCGTACTGCTCATGATGTGTTTGTGAGAACACTACACACTCAAAATACACTTCAGCATATGGTATTAAAGTGGGACACACTGTCAGTAGGCTGGACTTGATATTTTTAAACGGTACTGAAATGCTGGATTTGAGCCTTACTTACTCTATAGTCCTTTTACTTTCTATGACCTCAGACGACACCTGCAGCTGTCTCCTTTCACAGTCGGTTATCTTGGACTCTCTGTAGTTGAACATTAACTAAGCAAAGCAAAAAAAAACCACGCATCACGGCTCTCTACTCCACTGGTCGATGTGAAACATTTGGGCTTTTGAGCAGTTGACAAGTTCAGACCAGTCATCACAATAAAGCCTGACAGCAGAGGCTGTCTCTCTCTGTGTTCAGTTTAAGTGCCTCTTTTAATTAAGTAAGTTGCAACACACTCTGTTGATGTCTCCGCATCCTTTGGGCCTATTTTCTTTGAATGTCTCTTCCACTGCTGGTAACTACCAATTTCTAACTGATCCTTGAACCTCCTCCTTCTGGCCGGTTTACCAATGCTTCAGTTTCTGCCTTATCGATGTTGCTGTATCAAATTGACATTTGGACATTTTCTATACCTTCTCTTTTTCCTGTACCTGAGGAAATGTTCGTAAAGCTAAAAAACAAAAAAAAAAAATAAAGCTCACTCTTACTCACTCCCCACATCTGTACATATAGACACAGCTGAGTTATTGTATTGATAAACTGCAACAGGAACGAGTTTGTGGACACTCCCGACACGTGACGGCTTAGCCCTCCTGCTGCCCTGAGCGAGTCATTGAGCTGATGAGACTGAGCACGTACGACTCGTGCCTGAGGGTTTTTTTTTTTTTTCTTTGTTTTGGCCTCACTGTCAGCACTGCTTTGAACCAACAAACTGAACTGTAAAAACTCGTTGTGGCATGTGTGACAGAGCTTGATCGTCCTCACTGACTTTTTGGAGCTTAAGTGACCTTAAACTGAGAACTAAATGTTTTGTGTTTTTTCTACCGTCAGTGTTTTAACAATTGCTTCGGCGTGTGTTCAAACTGTCAATGATAGATGTAGAAAAAAGACCAAAAAACATTTGATACCAATTTGTCTACAGTAAATGACTTGTGTGTTCGGTCTACAGGCAGATGTAACTGTTATCCTGACTTGGTTAGTACCTTAGAAACCCTCTGTCCTTTTGGATTGATTGTAAGTGGGAGGAAGTTAAGTTCTCCTCTGTAACTATGCAGTACTTGGTCTTATGCATCCTTTTATATGTATGTATCAAACAACTTGGATGTCTGCTGTTAGTCCTCTAGGTTAGATGCATTTTTCACGTAGCTTTAAGCTGTTTTGTGTCAGGTGGAGTTGCTTTTCTTTACAAGGTGATGGAGCAACTTCACCTTTTAATAAAAGGTGTAGTCTGATCCCGTTAACCGGATTTACACCGCAGGCACAAAAAGATTTGATTATCAAATTAACCCCGTCAGGCTAGACTTCCCTCTTTTCAAACGTGTATGATTATTTATAATAATGTGCTCTGAGTGTGCGCTTAGTGCACTTGGAGACTTGTACAATTCTTTTATGGGTGTAAATATACGGTCTTTCCACTCGGACCTGCTGTTACTGTAACCTGAACGACTGTTGTAAAATAAACACTGTTTACTTTGCAAATATGTACATAGTATATATTTGTTAACAAGACGAACCTTGAGATTGTAAATAAAGCTTTCGCTGTTTCTAAAGGAATATTCTCCACTAATGTGTCGTAGTAATTGTAATTGGCGCACAGTGTTGTTACATCAGTGACTCAAGGCAAAAATTAATAAATTACAATAGACCACATGACTAATCCTAGTCATGGGTTAGGATTAACTGATTAAATGATATGAATTATTAAAATGTGACATCTTGTGGGGGGGTTTTAATGCTCTACTAACGACTTATTTTCCAGAGTACAAGTTAAAATCTTTTTTTTCTTTTTTTTATTCAATGAAAAATGCTTTTATTTTGAAAAGACAAATGCGCTCCAAGGACAACTTACTATCTTACACTTTCTTTTATTTCACAACAAACTTTTTATGTACTGGGACCTGAAACTATTAACTTTAATTGTTGATACATGCAAAAAAATATCTTTACTCGAGGTCATCTCACTTGTTTTGTAGCTTTTCAAACCAAACAGTCTGTGTCTCAGTCTTTGTCTTCCTGTGAGTTTTCTCTCCACTCCGTTTACTTTGGAGAGTCCGTGACATGCGGTCGAAAGTCCCGCCTTGGGGGGAAAAATCAATGAGTTCCCTTTTTGTGTGTTTGTGTCAATGTGAAAGCTGTTTGTTTCTATTCCCATTACATAGAGACGCTTCCACAACGCCAGGAAGTCGCCTCTAAGTATAATTTGATAATTCTTTTTTTTTTGTGTGAAACTGCTCTGCCAGGTCAACAGTCAACTTCAACATTTAAAGTCAATAGTCACTAATAGTTATTTTCTATTTGAAAGTCGTTTAGGGGCCAAAAGAAAAAAAAAAGTTCTGTACTTCTTTCTCATCGGAAATTAATTATGGCGTTTGGGGTTGTTGTCTTTTGTGGTTGTCGAAGGAACTGAGGTCGCCAGTGGGAGGACCCAGGGAGGGAGAGAGAGGGAAACAAGTGGAGTCAACTTCAGTGCCATCGGGGAGGAAACTTGCTGCGCTCGGCTCACAGCTCCTCCAGCAGCAGCAGCAGCAGCAGCAGCAGCAGCGGGTCGACGGGGAAGATGGCGCGGCGCTGCGGCCGTGCCACGTCTCGGTTTGCGCCACACGCGCATCCCGGAGGAACCGCGCGCGCCGTTCGCGCTCTGCTGTGCGTCTGCCTGCTCTTCCCCTGCGCCGCCGAGGCCGCGCTGTACACCGCCTCCGACCAGATCGTCCTGTTGACGCCGGAGAACGCGGACGCGGTGCTGGTGAACGCGTCGGCGGCGACGGTCGTGGAGTTCTACGCGTCGTGGTGCGGACACTGCATCGCCTTCTCTCCGCTGTACAAGCGTCTGGCCAGGGACATCCGAGGTTGGTGCGGGCCCGTCGCGGCAGCTGCTCACACCGGGGCGGCTTTTAGTGCAGCGGCTATAAACGCGATCCATGTTGTCATGTCTTCTCTACATTGTTAGGGAAGACTCCCAGCTGTGCACCACTTGCACTTTGTTGTACATCACACGACGAGCCTCTAAAAGGAATCACAGTTCAACATTCTAGGACTAATAATTGCCTATGATTCATTTGTCTGTATAGCTGTGATGTTACTGTAAAGTTACACCTCCCTTAAGTTTTCATCGTGTGCCTGCAAACAGAGAGAGAGAGAGAGAGAGAGAGAGAGAGCACCGAGCTGTTGGTTTGTTTCTGTTAATCAGAGCATGTGATCTAATGAGACTAGTGTTTTTTTGATTCTTCTCTACTCTGTGACTCTCCATCACATCCTCCTGTCCTGAGTTTTCTTTCTGGAGCTCACGAGGCCTCAAAGAAATCTCACAGAGGCAGGAGAATCAATATAATTAGGATGACAGTAGAAGGGGGGCAAGGAGTGTGGTGGTGATGGCAGAGGCCCTGACACAGTCATGGGGTATTTTCAGTCTCACACACAGTCAACAATGGTAACTGACGGGCCTGACGGGCCTGGCATGCCTAGCGAATGCCTTGCCCTGGTGCTAGGAGAGGGATCCGGTTGGAATTTTATGGGAGAAGATTGGGTCATAACGTGCTGGTGGTGACAGTGGCCTTACGTCAACCAGGGACCTGTGTTAGTGCATCAGCAACAGTTGACGTCTTGAGTCAAATGAATGCAAAGGCCCATCAGAGAGACTGCACCCTTCATTTGTAATAATACATAGTAAACATGGAAAAATAAGGAAACGGTGCCTGAACGGGCCTTTTAATGTCTTCTGTATTGAAATACTGGAGTGCATTTTGGAATATTGGCTTATGGGTACAAGTACAGAGAGCAGTAGACCAGAGGGAGGGGACCTTCATTCTCTCAAGGCACATTTGAGTGTTTCTAACATTCTTTGCGCGTCGTTCTAAATTGCTGAAGACATACATCACACTAACTTCTCTCATGCAATGGCAGAAACTGTTTGTTTTTTTGGTGAGGCGTCTGATGTCAGATGGTAGTGATGATGATGATGCTGCCAGTAGATGTTATCCTGGTTCATGTCAGTCGGTCTTGAGCAAACTGAGTCTTTGCATGAGTCAGTGTAGGTTGTCCCAGAGATGCAAACTTCAGTACCTGTCTCGTCAGAATAGGGAAAACCTTCAGGACGTGCACACATTCTATAGAGCTAAAGCAGAGGGAGCGTTGGGCTCATTGTTTGCTCATCAGCTGAATTCACATTAAACAGCTTGGTCAATATGTTCAGCTCCTAATGATTGAAAGGCCTTTTGCAAACTCTCCAGCATGTTCACAGGCGTCTGTTCTTGCACAGTCCAAAAAAATGCAGTGTTTGCACAAAAGGCACTCTTTGGCTTTAGTCGTTATAGTCGTTTTCTATTTTTCTGGGTGCAGCAACACTCCTCATCTACTTTTCTTGACGGCCGCCATGATGCTTGTCTGCGATGCGTTTTGTTCACGCGGATCGAGACCTGACAGGCATACAGCCAGAGCAGCCCACCCAGAGAGACATGCTAGTCTCCTACTTTATCTTCTGTTATTGCAGAGAAAAACTATTTGCAGTAAATGAGAATCTTTGTGTGTGTTGTATTTATGAATTGTCTCACAGGTCTTCCATATACGGCCTTGAGGCCTGACGTTAGACAGTTCGCTAAATATTTACTGTGGCTTTCTCTATTCGATGCCTGTTCTTCAGAGTGGAAGCCAGCTGTGGACCTGGCAGCGATAGACTGCGCTACAAGGGAGAACAGGAAGGTCTGCACCAGCTACGGCATCAGAGGGTTTCCCACCATAAAGGTAACAGCGAGCAGTCTGCACAGACTGTCAAATCACATCAAATCATCTTTATTGGCATTAATGCTGATGTTCCATGTTATCCCACATCAGACTTTGAAAAGAAACAACATAATATTCAATTCCATGCTACTCCCATATATTTTCTGAACTGGCCATACAATCAGGAAAACTCACAGGTTTGCTCTAAGGTTTGAGTTCCTTCTTTCAACATGGATATGTTTGTCGTATGTATGTATGTAGATTGTACATGTACAAGCATGTGGGAACTAAACAAATTCTCTGAAGTTTCTTGATAAAGCAAAAATTTTTCTAGTTCCAGCTTCTGAAATGTAAAGGTTTGCTGCTGCTCTCTGTTTTAAAACATGTTATATTAAATGTCTTTAAAACAAACATTGACTTTTGACAGTCTAAATGTTTAATAATAATAAAAAGAACGGTCAACAAAAATGGTAGTAATAATCATTATGATGAAATAACCATTAACAATTAACTATTGTAATTCAAGACTGAATATCCCAATCAAAAGAACAGAATTTTGTAATAAATGTCAATTGTGAAAAAAATTACTTTAGTCTTTCAATAACTTCGAAAGATCCGCTTCGCAAAATGGTTGTTATTATTGACACAGGGATTAAAGTTCACTGTCCCAACAAGTATTTGTGTCAGTTAGATTCCAGAGAGGCCAAGTTTTATTTTTAGAGGACAAAACCCAGAGCCAGTTTCCTAGCGTGTATTGTATTTATTTTTTAAAGAGCATGAATAAGGAGTTGTTGAGTAATAATTTGTTGCTCAGATTGTCAGATGTCATGTTTCGCCCCTTGTTGGGTCAGTAGATGGTGGAAATCCGCTGCATTGAGTCAACCAGGGATCACTCTCCTTGTATTGGTAATATTTTGTCACCAGTTTGTCAAATCATTCGAATCACGGATCATTTTTCGAGGTTCTGGGTGAGGTCCGTGACAGAGGCTGTAGATGCAATAGTGATTTCCCAGAGAGTAGAGTCGACCTTTGTATGATCACCAGCTACACCGCAGAACCGCCCCAGTGTTTGTTGCTTATCTGATTAGTCAGCAGCCATGTGTCAGGGCCTCTACTCTCACCTCTGCTTCTCCTCTCTACCATCCAATGAAAGCCAACGGGGGGGATCTTCCTCTGTTTGGGCTCGCGTTGGAGCTTTAACATCTGCAACTCATTTTAACCAGGAAAGGATTTAGGGGTCAAGGCGGGCAAGGGAGGAAGGCTGCGCCCCCACCGAACATTACACAACGTCGCTTTGCTTCTCTCACGGTGGTGTGAGGCCCAACTGAAGCTCTCCCTCTCCCTCTCTCTCTCTCTCTCTCTCTCTCTCTCTCTCTCTCTCTCTCGCTCTCTCTCGCTCTCTCTCGCTCTCTCTCTCTCTCTTTCATTTCACAGTTCTTCCATGCCTACTCCAAGGCTGACTCGACAGGACTGGCTATCAAAGGTACACAGAAACAGACTCTTGTGAACGTGCAGTTTCAACAAGTGTCCAGTCAGAGCAGGAATATGCACATAGAGCATTTTCTTATTATACGTGTAGTTTATCATTAAGACTAATTAATATCAATGTCTGGCTTAGGTCAGCTCCAGCATAAAACTGTGCGCCATCCATTTCACACTTATCTAATGTTGCAGTTACACTGGGAGTAATTTGTGTGCAGTCACGGATGTGTGTCATCGAATGATAATCCAGAACAAGCAATAAAATACATTCCCTGCTTGGCCCCCAGATTTTTCGCGTGATGTCCGAGATCTCCGTCACAGGATCATAGACAAACTAGAAACCCATGTGGAGCCCTGGCCCCCCGCCTGCCCCCCACTGGAGCCCACCAGGTCAGGACACACACACAATTTCAGTTAGATTCTTTTTAATAAGTGTCAAATGTTTAAGGTTTATAGTTTGTTCTGTCTCTTCATCTCTGTTTGTTAAATCACGGACATGAACCTATAATGTATTAATGTTACCAAACTATGTTTGTTTAGTCAATTTATATTTATGTTTGTAGCATTTACAGTGTTGTATTATATTAGTAGAATTAGTGAACCTACCAGCAGTTTACCAGATAATCGGTTTAGTCCTATTTTTTTTAAACCTGGATAAAATATTGCGTAAGTGTGCTCATACTCCTTTATTTCCAAATTTGTGTGGATTCTAATTCCATGTTAATATGCAATATGTGTTGTGTTTTCTTTGTTGTATTCTTGTTTTTGTTTTTAGATAAAGTATGTCCTTATAATTCTGCACTTACTTCATTCTCTTTGAGATGTTTGGAGGTTTAACCAAAGGTGAATCTGGAATTCCAGTTACACTGTGTTATATATATTTTTTGTTTTGTCTGCTCCTCTCTCTCCAGCCAAGCAGAGCTTGACAGCTTCTTTGAGACAAACAGTGTTCAGCACCTGGCCCTGATCTTTGAAGAAGCCAACTCCTACGTTGGCCGAGAGGTAACAGCCTGTGTTTCCATCTGCCAGAGCTGTGTAACCCTAACCCTTTCAACGAAAGATTAATACAGTTTACTAGTAAAATATGTATTGTCATGTAGCTATATAACTCTGCTGAGACTGACCTTGCAATGTTATCCACAGGGGAAGAAAACTTTCATATTTACAGTCGTTGATGACAAAAAACTGGACATTGGTACATACTAAGTGTGTGTGTGTGTGTGTGTGTGTGTGTGTGTGTGTGTGTGTGTGTGTGTGTGTGTGTGTGTGTGTGTGTGTGTGTGTGTGTGTGTGTGTGTGTGTGTGTTCAGCTGACCTTGGACCTGTTACAGTTTGAGAACATTGCCGTGCGGAGGGTCCTGAACACTGAGGAAGGTCTAGTGACCAAACTGGGAGTGACTGAGTTCCCATCCTGCTTCCTTTATTATCCCGGAGGCAACTTCACCAGACTCAAAGTGTGAGTATCTACACATCTTTCTTTTTTTTTTAACATCAACTTAAAAAACTCACCGTCCAAGGAAAAATGTAAGAAAAAATTAAGGATTAGAAACGAAAATGTTCTTGCATGAGGCCAAATGATTTTAACTGAATACTGTTTAGTCCTCATCTCAGGTTTGTACAGCTTCTGCTTGACATCTGTCTGATCCCCCTATTAGTCTTGTTACACACATTGGGGTGGGAGAGGTCATGTCTTTATCAATGTTTCCACAGAGTATGGTGATGTCACACGTTTTCACCTTAGCCCTCTACAACATCAATGGAGCAGGGCATTTTAACTCTGCAGAATTCTGTAAAGGAAGTTTAAAGACAGTGTAGCAAAAGCTTAGGCTATTTGCATTTCCAAAATAATGTGTGCGAGTGGCGAGACAAATCTGAACGACAGTGTAGCCCTTGTTCTTGGGCAATGAACTTCGAATGAGGGACACTGGAGGATGAAGTCAACACTGGTGACGGCTCTGTTTGCTCTCTGGCAGTTTTGTTGTCCACTTTGTTCCTCATTTAGTTAGTCTGGGACTGCCCTGAAAGAGATACACCTCCAATGTAAACACACAAATGGAGTAGGCTACATCCAGTCCAGCTGTAAAAGCTAAACAGCAACAAATATCGTCACCCAAAGCATTTGCATTCATCTACCTCTAAACTTCTCCACTTCTGCCCGTTGTTCTCTGTGGTGTACGATTGGGAAGTAAATCAATGCAGTTACTGTTCGGCATGTGTTTTTCCATCATGGTATCCAAACACCAGTTGACACACAATTGCTCATTGTGCGAAGTTGTTAAGTTAGAGGTGACATTGCGTTCCACAGCTAGAGACAGTTCATAGCGAGTAAAGGTTTCTGCAAACTTGGAAAGAAAATAGCTGTTAATGCCAACGTTGGCTACGTTGCACTTTGATTTTTATCGAGGAAGTAACATTTTAAAAAGCAAGTGGGGGGGAGGTGTGAGGGCGACATGATATTTCAAACTTTTTACAGTAAATTCTGTTAAGCTTGAAGTTTACTCCCCTTCGGTTCCCATTGTTCCACATGCGACAACTTTGCTTTCTCCTCAAAAGCGTCTCCGTGTGCTCATTATCTGAACCCTATTCATGAGAATACTTTAAAACATCTGGCCTCTTAATGGGATCAGAGCATCAAAATCACTCCCATTATTCACTATCATAAAGCGGCGCTGATCATTCCTCACCCTGCAAATTCATCTGCTGTTTCTGCCTCTTTGTTTGGCTGTTTCAATAACTTGGCATGCAAAGAGGACTCTTTTTAGTTGACAAATGCAAAAAGGAAATGATTTATTGCCGATTTATTTATTCACCCGCCATCTCTCCCCTTCCAACCCCCCTCATCTCCATCACTGTACAGAGGGGAGGTTTTTTAATTTCTTGCATGAAAACAATGCCATTGCTTTTCTGGCTTCACCTGCCAAACAAGCCGCAGCCGCACACAGCGACAGATGGCCCCCCATCATCACTGAATGTCTGATTGGTCCTGGGAGAGGTGTGTGTGTGTGTGTGTGTCTGTGTGTGTATGTGTGTGTGAGTGAGGGAGAGAGAGAGAGAGAGAGAGAGAGAGAAAGAGAAAGAGAGCACGCCGGGGCGTCTCACATCCGTCATGCATGTAATGTGTACTGGTCCCAGGTGAATGCATTCCCTCCCTGCCCACCCTGATGCCTGCCTGCCCGACAGCCCTGGGGACCGCTGGATAAATGGCTCTCCCTTCACATCTGTACACTCCCACCAGACACGCAGGTGTAATTGAGTCCTGGGCTGGTGGAGCGAGCGTGGGCCCAGAGTATCCATCCTCCTTATTACCATCCTGTTGCAGTTTTACGATGCTCTCTCTCCCTTACTCTCTCTCGCGCGCGCGGTGTCCCTGACAAGGGGAGAAAGCAAATGAGAAGAGGATGTTAGGGGTGGAGAGAGAGAGAGAGAGAGAGAGAGCGCATTAATGGCTATGGTTCCAGTTGCAGGGTTTTCACATGGCTAAATGAGCTGCAATCTCTCTTTTACTCTCTCTCTCGGTTCCCTGCTACACTGGCACCATCTGCTCAGTATTTAAAATGCAATCCCATAAGTGTGTAAAATATATGGCCACAAAAAATACAGGCCATAAAGTATATATTTTATGGCGGTGGACCGCTGAAACAAAAGGTTGAAATAAAAAATAAAAGAAATGGTGCATTTTGTTGTTGAGGTTCCTTGCAGGATTGGAGCCACGTTCTAAACAAAAAGCTGTACAAACTTTAGTCACATACCCACTGTATTGTCACAAGTGTACGGACTCTTGAACGTTACAATCTCACCTGGATGGAGCCATTTTATCCAATTCAGCAACAAGGGCGTTGGTGATGTTGGTCATTGGCATCAGGCAGCGGCCACTTCATCCAAAAGGTGTTGGATGGGGTTACGGTCTGGGCTCTGTGAAAGTTATTCCACTTCACACTTGACAAACCAAATTCTCAGAATGGTTCACGGAAATAGAAGCATGCCATCATCTGAAATGTTTATTTAAGCTGTAACATTTAGAATTTCATCAGTTGAACCCAAGGGGACTTTCCTCAACAAGTGGCATATAATCTTACAAATTAAGGCCTTGTACTATATGTCGAGTGACCTAAGGGTCAGTCTCACCTGTGCTCCTCTCTCACAGCAACGTTGAGGCTCGTACTTTCTACTCTTACGCCCTCCAGAGGCTGCAAGGGGTGGTGCGGTCAGGAAAGCCTCCAGCGGTCGCCCCAGACGTCCTCGCCAACAGCACAGAGGATCCCTGGAGACCCTTCAACAGGTATGAACCAAATACGCTACACTGAAATTTCATTTTCTGCTTATTGCTGCATACATTTGTATTTTTGTGAATGTGTGTGTGTCCAGGTCCAGGGTGTATATGGCGGATCTGGAGTCAACACTGGACTACTCCCTTCGTGTGGAGGTGGCTGCTCATCCTGTCATCAAAGGAGAAGCCCTGAATTCTCTCAAGAGGTATATCGCTGCCCTGGCTAAGGTATGTGTGTCCACCAGATTATTATAAAACTCATTGTTTTGGTTATGAATTTAAAAAATATGTGCAAGTGTATATTGGTGTGGGTAAGAAATCAAATCTGTTGTGCAAGCATGAACCGTGAACAATTTATTCTGTTCTTATTTGGAGGCACCCCAGTGCACAGTAAGCAGTTTGTTTACATTCCTTTCCCATATCAGTCTTCATTGTTTGCTGTTAGAAACATTGTCTGACCTGGTCTTGTCACCGAAGGACATAGTTTACTGTGGTGATCAAGAAACGTTAAAGCTTATTGGGTGCCTAGGAACCTAGGTGCAAACAAATTGAAACCAATCTGCACACACGGGAATAGTCGTTTGAAAATGTTTCGAGCCTTGAAGTGATGCCTTTTTGTTCATTTTGTGAGTTTCCTGGTGTATCGCATCATCAATGGAGGACATTCACTGACAATATAAACATGTAGTTGCAGCAGGTCACCACTAGGTGGAGAGTGAGACAGAAGAATATTTGTTCACTGTAGATTTGAGTTGATGTTTATCCAGAGTTTAGTCAAAGGTTCCCTCTTCATACCATGTTTTTGTAGTCATTTTCAATCCATTGATTATTCTCCAAATTTACCCAATTGATTGTTTTGTGTTTTTTAACCATACACACTCACTTTGAGACATATTACTGAAAGCAGAAGTGTATGCAATTGACTGGAGCAGCAGCACAAAGACCCTCCTGGGTCTAGTTGACCCCCCTGATGTTGCCTCCCAGCGGCAGCCTTCCCGGGGGGATCGAAGCGTGGCTGCCACCCACTCGCCGCCCACACGCTTTACACAGATGCATTCAGATTATTATCAAACCTCGCTGGGATACCCAAACCACCGCTCGTCCTCCTCCGCCTCCTCATGCCGCATCCTTCCTTCTGGCTTCACACAAGCATTTCTGTAAATACTTGTGACCACGCCAAATCTCTGTGGCTCACCAAAACACCCCCTTACCCCTGAATCTTCCCTCCTCTATTTTTCCTCTACCATTTTTTCCAACCTCTTTTCAATATCACCATTTTCTTTACTGCCCTTTTTCTCCACCCGCTATATCCCGACTAAAAAGGTGCAATGGATTTTTACGTTTTTCACTGATTCTCTTGTTGTTTAATTTTTTGAATCTTTTATCGGTATCTCATTATGTTACGTATCTTTTGTTACTAATAACACGCTCACGCGTTCCCTCTTTGCCTCCTTCCTCACTGAAGTGTGCCACCCAGGCAAACGTGTTGTGATGATGAGGCCTGACCTGCTCGCCCTGTCCCTATTGGCTACGCACCAGGCTGACTCACTGCCCCAGTCTGCCACCAATCTCTCTGATTATATCTCACTCTCTAGGGAGGTGTTGTAGCAAGCTAGTGTGTGTGTGTGCGTGCGCAGCACAGCACTGTGGCCTCCCATTAGCTTCAGTTTATTTAGTCAATAGCGGCAGGTCCCAGTGGTATTTTGAGCCGGTCCCCCCAGCAGAATGGAGCAGCCACTCCACGGGCCTTTGTGTAGCGGAGGAGGCCGTCGTCGTTTTCTTTCAGCGGACTGTGACTTGTGACGGTCCTTGTTGACGATCGACTGAGCACACAATGCCGCAAAAGGGCAGAATCCTCCCGTCAGTCGGCTTGTTAAGGGCAGTTCATGTAAGACGAGCATGTAGTTTGTTAGACAGGGTGGAGATTTGGGATGAGAGTGGCTGATACGTACAGTAATGGTAGGAAATGCTTATGAGTCTAGTGTCAATAACTTTGAGTTAAATGTAATAATGTTTTATATCACATTTTACATTCAGCCTTTATACATTGCAATTTATGGGCTAGAGTTCAGAAAATGTAATTGACCTCTTGTTTTGAATCCTTATTTTTGGCTTCTTTTTTTATATATATATTTAAATTATTATTATTACAAGAGTCGATTGGTTTGTGGAAATGACCTCACTGTTAAACTGCCCTCTTCTTGATTACCAACACAATATGTCAAATCTAACACCTGAACAAACTTGCATTAGTCATGTGATTAGAGGGGAAGTGACTCGCCGGCGTGTCCTGACCAACATGTGTGTGTCGTCGCCTCGCTCTTGTGACACATTCGCTCAACCACGACACACTTTTTGACGTTTAGCAGAACAATTAGTGGAAAGTGCATTTACAGGCATCGGTGTGTGTGTTTGCTGCAGTTTAGGATTATTTTCATCAGCGAATAAACTGCCAATTATTGTTTATAATTTTGTAAAAAAAAAAAGGGTCCGAAATTAAAGAACTGGGAAATCTAAATAATTCAAAAAGCTAGAACCATTACATTTTGAAAATGTTGCTTAAAAAGTGCACATTTTCTGTCATTTGACTAATTTATTAATTGACTGAAATTAATTCAGCTCTCCTGTGTTTGTTATGTCTTGAGGACATGCAAAGTCTGTACAAATGAATATCTATTTTTCCCCTTTGTAAATTTCCATTCTTAGTCTGGCCACAAAAATAACACACTTGTCTATCCAAGAACTATAATCCCATGATTTGCTTGTTTCTTTGCGATCCACAATCATCCCCTCGTGGCATCTCCTTACGCTTCTCCATCTAAAGATGTAAACATGAGGGTTGTTTTTTAGTTTTTTTTAACCCGGTCATAATATTACTAGATTTACTGTCTTGTCAGGCTGAAGCCGGATTTATGAATCCTCTACATGCATATGAGGATTAAAAAAGTGGATCTTGGGAAGCATGAGAGCATTACAGCAAGGTTTTTAAGGATTACACCGCTATCCTGCTTTTCTTGAAAGAAGCCCTTCAGCCCGGAGGGGACGTTGGGGCAGGGGAATAAAACAAAGAATTAAGGTTGGGGGGGCTTTGGCCTCAAGGGACACAGGATTCACCCTTTCTCATGCCAAGGCTCGGGACAGGATGTACAGAAATACTTTTCGGCATAAAGATGCTGAGTGGTTCACATCACTGCTTTAATTACCAATTCTTGAAAAAGAATTAACAGCAGAAAACAAGTAAAGATTTGGTTTTCCAGGCTTCCCCTTCTGTGACATGTGCGTGCAGCATGCCCCCCGTTCCTCCTCGGGTGGATAGAAGTTGGATTAATACAAAAGGCTTCACCCCTGTCTTCTATCCCGGGCCTGGCCTGGTCTGTGTTGCAGCCAACAGATGCCCCCCATCTTGGGACCCTCACCACAAGGAGCTTGTGGTTTCTCAAGTGCTGCTGATACTAATCGGATGAGGGATGACATATTGCCAGGGTGAAGGGGATTGTCATGGTCCAACTGGGATGGGGGGCAGGAGAGGGGTACAGGGAACAGGGTTACGTGTGTGTGTGTGTGTGTGTGTGTGTGTGTGTGTGTGTGTGTGTGTGTGTGTGTGTGTGTGTGTGTGTGTGTGTGTGTGTGTGTGTGTGTGTGTGTGTGTGTGTGTGTGTGTGTGTGTGTGTGTCAAGATAGAAACTAGAAAACTGATTTGAAGTGTAAGTGTAGAGGTGATAAAATAAAAATCCTTTGGAGCTCGAACAGAATATAAATCAATTTATCAATTATTTTTTGCTAACATTTTTTATTTTGCCATTTTAGCTGATACTAATATTTTTTTGTCTAATTTGTATTTTGTGTTTTCCTTCTCCTGCGTTTTACAGACTAAAACAAATACTCTAGATTGACGTTGTGCACCACGGATGGTCAGGATCAGGGAGGTGGAGAGGGGGATTACAAAAAGATGAATCGGTATAAAAGAAAACAAATTGTTATCAAGGCGGCGCATTATTACACCGACTAATGTCTGCGCGAAGGGCAATAGATTTAAAAAAAATGTAACCTATTTGAGTTTTTAGGTGATCACCAGACCGAGGAAGCTCATGAATAGTGTTGCTTTGGTGATACTGAGCTAAGTCCATTAGCAGGAAACACCTGCGTTTTCGCTTCTGGTTAAATTCATATGGCTCTTTAATGAGCTTTTCTGACTGGTTGGCATTCAGACCCCAGATCCAAACCTAAACCTATTATATCACTCTCCTTGTAGTGAGCAGCAGGCATCACACGCCTTTGTCTGCTCTTTACATCCCACCTTTTGTGCTTTGTTCGTACTAAAGGTACACACACACACACACACACATATATATATTTAAACACGTAAATATGTCCATTTCTCACGTTTTTCGTTTTTCAGAAATTAAATGAAAGAACAAACAAAAGATTAAAGATCAAAAAAAAATAATTATGGAATTTTGAATGTACTCTAAAATGTTGACTCATTCGGCAGCCAAACTCTCTCATGATGCTCTTTATACAATATTTATGAAGGAGCAGAGTGTGCACTTGACAGCAAAATCATGTGTTATTTATAAGTAAATAGATAATATAGAAGTAAATTCTGAACACAGAAAACATGTTTAATTCTTTAGTAGACACACTGTCATACGTCTGTCTGTCTGTCTGTCTGTCTGTCTGCCACCAGAGAGAAAAATGTACCAAAGACATTTTTCCGCAGGCTGAGTGGATGGAAGTCTGAAGGTTCTGCAAGGGGGCAGGAAGGCTCTTGTGTGAGGGTAAAGATGAGGGACAGAGCAGGTCTGTGTTCACCCTGGACAAGGAGGTTTAAGTGAATCACCGGGGGTCTGGTTAAGTGGTCAGGGTGAAACACGCAGATCCTGTTAGAGGCCGATGAATAGACGGCTGAGCCATGGCCTGAAAGGCGTGTGTGCGAATGTCGGTGTATGCAGGTGTGTTTGGTGGAGACAGATGGTGGAGGCAGAACTAAAAAAAAAAAGACCCAGCAATGCAATTCCAAGGAGGTCCACATATAACAACACCCTGGCTCTGTCTGTCCTGCAGTTTGTCTCAGATTCCCTACAACTGTTCAAAATGGAAGATGTTCTCATTCTGTTCAAAAGGAAGCCAAAGATAATGAGAAAGAAAACTGAAGTTACCATGGAAGTGGTCCTGGTGTTTAGGTTTTGGAAAAAGCTTGATCCCTTAAATGTGCCTGTGTCTTGGAAACAGAGTCATTATCTCAAACTGTTCCACGAGAGGCTTCCTGTGAAAAATACTTACTGTCAGCACACTCGACACATCAGTTTTTGTCAGTGTTGTATGTGTAAAGACACGTTTGTCTCTGTCTGACTTTACTCTGTCATTACTGGTCTCAAGCACACATCAGCTGGATTTCCTCCGCAAGTCACAGTGTCACGTTTCCTCTCAGCTGTGTTGTTACCATGGCAAAGGCTAGTTTGAAAAGAAGTAAATACTCAACAGGACAAAGCCCGAGTAGACGGCGACTAAGTGGAGTTAGTGGCTTAGGAAATGGATCTTAATGAAGGAAAAGGCTTACGCTCAATTGTTGTTGTCACATGGAGTGAGATTCTTCAGTGGTGCTGAGAAGGAAAAACACTCAAACCACAACTTGTTATGTATCACGGAGACGTTTCTGGGATGAGCTGGAAACTCAGGCCCCGTGTGTTTATCAAGGTGATGTTGCTTTGCAGTTGCCCCTTAAATTGCAAAATGACCAATTTAAAAGGGAATTGGGCCTCAGTGTCAGCACATAGAACTAGAACACAACACAACAGTCATAGATCACTACTGTATACTATCAGACAAATCTTTGAAACATAAACATACCAGTATAATGTTCAACAAAGTGCTAGGCAATGAGTTGGATAATACATTGTGTGTGTGTGTGTGTGTGTGTGTGTGTGTGTGTGTGTGTGTGTGTGTGTGTGTGTGTGTGTGTGTGTGTGTGTGTGTGTGTGTGTGTGTGTGTGTGTGTGTGTGTGTGTGTGTGTGTGTGTGTGTGTGTGTCCATCCCAGGAGCCTCTGTTCTAATGTGACTAAAGGCAGTTTTTTTTCTGGCCTTTTACAATAGTACATTAAGAGCATTTGGGTTTTAGATTGTTTGTTGGACAAAACAAGCAATCTGAGGATATCACTATGGGCTCTGGGAAAATAGACTTTTTTTCATACATGTTATAGTCCAAAGGACTAAACAGATGTCTCTACTAATTGGAGGATGAGTTGATAATAAAAATAATTCTAAGTCGGAGCTCTCCTTGATTGCACCATAATCAAGTTTGTTTCCATTGTGCTCTGCTGTTTTATGCCTGCAGTACTTTCCGGGCCGTCCTGTGGTGATGAACTCGTTGAAGACTTTAAGCTCTTGGCTACAGAACCAGACTTCAGATGAGATTTCCTATGAGGCGTTCAGAGAGATACTGGATAACTCGGCACAGGTAAGTCAAGACAGAGACCCACAGGTAGCTATCGACTTTTGTTTTGACAATATAACATCCTTTTTGCAATGAACTTTGGGGATTCTTGTTAGTTCTTGTCGACTTTTTTGTCTGTCCTCCCTCCTTGGCATTTAGTGGTTTCAGAAGTGGTTTGTCCATTAGATACGGCACTGAAGAAGTACATGAATGCAAAGAGTTTTTAAGCCTAATCTGGCATCTAACTGTGGGGAGAACAGTGGGCAGGTCCCCACACATGTCTGTCTGGGAGTAGCCGCATCGTTCCACAGAGCTACAAGGTGACATGTCAGTCTGGCCACTTCATCAGGAAACACAGAAATACGAGTAAATGTGCCAGGCTGAGTCAGTAGCTTCCTTCAAATCAAAGCTCTAAACGTACTTTTATCATATCGCCTTTCCTGATTTTACCTAATTCTTGTTTTTTATTATTTGTATGGTTGGTCATGTTTAAATTTCTGTCACACGTTTGGTTAGTGTTTTTATTCCTTTATGACTGTTTTCATTTGTTTTTATGTTATTATGTGTGTTTTTTACTTGAGCTTTGTAACGTTGTTTTGAGAAGTCCTATCAAATAAAGTTATTATTATTATTACCCGTTCAATACCTACAGTACATAGAGTACATCAAAACGGATATTTTATTTTTTCCAAAAGATAAATATCCAGGTATTTCAATATGTACTTTGTCCCTGTGTCGGTGCCAGCACATACAGCTGAAAATCTATGTGCTGTTGTCTTTGGAATGAAGCCTACATGCCTCCAGTATACGGCCCCTTGCAAATTGAAAGAGTCACTTACTTACATCATTAGCTTTTAGCAGGCAAATCAATGGATCAATGAATCAATGGGAAGGTATGAATAGACTTCGCCTCAGAGGAAATGGACTCTGTATATATACACACACACACACACACACACACACACACACACACACACCAAATCTTTACTATTGACATGTGAGTAACCCTGTCAATCACGCCAGCGAAGGCAACACAGTGTGGTGAGAGAAACGACTTTCTGTCAGAGAAAATATGTAGTCGGATTCAACTGAGGCTCATGGTTGGAGATCTGTATCGCTCCTGTTCATTAGCGGAGGGCTGAGCCATTAACCTGAGATTGACTTCTCATTGATCAAGAAAACTACACGGAGCAGCTTTCATTAGGTTGAACAGGTTGGGAGATGCTTTGGGAGGCTCCACTTTTCAAAAAGAGCTTTGCCATTTTGTCTCATTCCAAGGGTTGAGACTGTTGTTTTTATATATTTTTCTCATTGTGAACAAAAAACAAGAAAAGACTTAACCTGTCTGTCCCCCTGGCACTCGGACCTACGGCCATTCATTTCTACAGAAGATGTATTAGAACACCGGAAATAGCTGTTAGTAGGATCAGTCCGTTGTTGGTTTGGGGTTTTTAATGGGATTTATCAACAATTAGAAAATGTAGAACATCACCAGCCTCATCCTTCTTAGCTTTTTTTTTCTTTGTTTGTTTCTTCCCATTCCGCTGTAATTTGTGTTTGTTTTGTCTTATTCCCTCTCAGGCTCCAGACACGGCTTTGCCCGAAGGAGTGAGGTGGGTGGGCTGTCAGGGCTCACAACGCCACCTCAGACGTTACCCCTGTGGGGTGTGGACTCTCTTCCATGTTCTCACTGTCCAGGCCATGAATGCTGGAGGCTCATGTACGTACACACACACACACACACACACACACACACACACACACACACACTGTTGTGGAAGGAAAGGGCATTGAGAGTTCACAAAGATGGGTGAAGTGAGGACGAGGGCTTTGTGGAGCTTTGTAAACAAATTAGCCCAGGAATTTTTGGTGAGCTATATTGTTTTCCAGACTGGCCTGATTTAACATCGAACAGACAAAAGTCTGCCACACAGAGATACACACACTCACACATGTATCTTGGTGATGTTTTGACCAGAAGTATTTCACCCTGTGTTTTGTCATTTGGTCAAAACTAAAATCGAGCCTAATTGTGAGTGTGTGAAAAGGGATTACGTTAGATTATGACCGGAGGCTCCGCTCCTCGCAGGGATGTTAATCTCCCTTCAAAGGACGCACGCTCACACACACACACGCTCACACACACACACACACACACACACACACACACACACCCACACACACAGATTAATCCCGAGGTTTACATACCGTCATGTGACCTGCAGATGGACTGGCCAAAAGGGGGTGTCCATCTGGCCCCCCACCGATCACCATCTTAACGGGAGGATACACCCCCATACAGGACAATATTGAGGATAACATTAAACTCACGTCATCCATATACCCATATACGCTTGCTGCCTAGCTTATTAAAGGAGAAAACACACGGTACATTTTTTGAACACAGCCAAAATAAGCGTCTCCTTACTTTCATGAAAACACACACACTCCAAGACACACTTCCACAGTTCGTTTGAACTTCCTGCAAAGCCGAGAACAAAAGAAAACAGCTCCGGGGAAATATGTTTGTGGCCTGTTGAGGTCCTGAGACAACAGTCTGACCACCATTCACACAGTGGGTTAACTGTATTTAATCTCCACATTGGGTTATCCCATTGGAATAGATTATTCATCTCAATATGGGGTTAACCCAGCTCTCTGTGACTCCTGGCCCACATAACCGTGGGAATCCAGGAGGCTGTGCACCCACACTGCCATTAGCGAGCTCTCGGGCCGTAGTGCAGGTTTACAGTAGAGTTTAATGTATCGAAACAACAGACTATGAAAGGGCCGGTTATTCTTCTTCACATAAAAGATGATGTCAGATTGTTGCATGGAGGTAATCTGTGAGTTTGCATATTATTTACATTAACTCATTTACATTTGCTGGACAAAAAAAAATCATCAACTAACGTTAGCTGTTACGAATTACAAATAAGTCTGTGTAGTGATATTATTATATTATTATAATAATATTTTTTTTATTTGCCCAACTGTTCCAACCAAAAGAAGGATTTTTTATGTTGCATATTTGAAGTATATTCAATGGTCTAACTTAGCAACAAAATCAGGTCAAGCAGACAGGTTTTGATTATATAATCAGTTGTGGCTGAATTCCATTTAGCTGCTTCAGTTTCAGGGTCTTGGTGTTTTGCACGTTGACTCACTGTCACACTGCCGTGTCTTGTTGGGACAGCTGAACTGAACAGAACCCTTGTTATTGTTTTCAGTACCTGTTCGTTTCCTACTCTGACATGTCTTGCTGTGAAAAAGGCCGTTTCATCAGATTAGCTATTGACAACCAATAACTGCTCCGACGCCTTCTTACTCCCCTTCAGATCCCCCGGAGGTGCTGTTTGCGATGAGGACCTACGTCCGCAGCTTCTTCGGCTGCAGGCTGTGTGCCGAGCACTTTGAGAACATGGCGAGGGAAAGCCTGATGGAGGTGAACACGTTGTCGTTGGCCGTCCTGTGGCTGTGGTCCCGTCACAATCGCGTCAACAACAGACTCGCAGGTAGGGGTCAGCATAATCACGGTCAGAGAGTTTGCAAAATCTCTTTGATGCAAAACAGAGGTGATTCTCATTTCAGTAGTTAAATTTCAGCTGTGGTATGTTTCCTTAAAATGACAGTGGAATAGCTGTTGTACAACATCTTTAGCTCCGGTGATGTGAGTTACTTTTCTGAATGAAAGTAGGCTCCATGGAAGCAATTTTGGAAAGAGAAACTTTAGAATGTGAAACAACAATAAAAAAAAAAACAACACGTGGGATTGTGCTCAAATAGATGTTGACAATCCACATGCTTCTGGGATATTGACTGATTAAACTAAATTGGAGCTTTTTACAGATTGTGGTGTGGTACCACACCACTCCAGGGTCTGTTTTGTTAAGATGCCAATTACCTTTGTCATTTTAATCTTATTATTTCAGAGAATTGTTTTTTTTTTAATCTTTTTCAAGTGGAGGTGTTTTTTTTAAGGGTAATAGTTCATCTTTTGTGGCGTGAAACTCAAATGCACCATGTGGCAATAATTCAGCAGACTTCCTGTACGATCTCGTCCTGTGGCAGACAGGACAGTGTAGAGGCCAGTGTGAGGTGCCAACCTAGATGACGTATAGGTTTGTTTTTGGCATTTTTCATTTTTGTTTTGAAATAAATCTGCAAATGTTTTAACAATAATCATTATAATTATTATGATTTAAGATGCAAAAATCAATTAGAACATAAAGAGAGTGTGAGCTCTCTTCATTGGACTCTATACAGGGGATGGAGCAGATGACAAACTTTAAGTTTGTGAAGCTGGTTGTTGTCTTCTGTTCTATGTTTTACACCTCGGTGTCCTGAGCCATCAGTACTCCCTGTCCCTCCCCCTCCACCATGGCCTTTCCTTTTTCCACGCTCCTCTCCTCTGTGTGTACCCATCCACACCATAGGACATAAGCCTCACCTTACTCTATTTTGGGTGAGATTTTAACTTCAAGTTTCCCCTCATGGTCACTCAGTCCCCCCTAATACGACTTAGGGGGCGAGGGCAGGAGGAAGGAAGGATCCTCAGATCAGACACCAGCTGTCACCTCGCCTTAGCCCTCCAAATATCATCCGTTTCTGCCGCACCCATTTACTCCTGACCCCCCTCTGCCAACCTCCATCTTTCTAATACGCTTACCTTGGTTCTCCTCCACATCCCGCTGTCCCGCCACTATCGCCTCACCAGCCATCAGCCAGCTTCTATTCATCTCGCCTAACTTCTTCGCCAAATTCTGCACTCGCATCATCCTTGTAGCCCTGCACTCCCGCAACTCCACTGCAGGATTTTCGTCTTCAAGGAACCTGGGATTTTCTTTTCAGGTCACGTCTTTTGAACTTAACATAAAATAACAATAAATTTCCCTGCATTTCTAGTTTTTTCTTTCATCACCAATCCAGATGATCTGTCTTTTCTCACACTGTACAGGAGTTTGCAAAGTTTCCTCTCGTTTCTGACCATGCTGTATCAGCATATTACACTTCTTCACGTCAGTCTTGAGAGTGCTAAACAGCCTTCCTCCTCCCTCGTCTGTGTTCATGATTTTATTAGGCACAGGGCTGTCATTAACAGCCCACTTTGTTAAATCACTGTCTTTTGTTTGTGTTGACTGCCCACTCGTCTTTTTCGGGGACAGCTTGTGTCCTGAACACCAGGGACCAGAAGGACTCTCATCCCTGCATGTGTCTGCTCCCCAGACACTTGAGCACCATTCAGCCTCCCCCCCTTCATTCATGGGTCTTTCCTCTCTTCTACTCCTGTGTCCGTCTTTCTCTCTTTTCCACTCACTGTCCCCTGGGACTCATATCCCCCGTTTGACAAGTAATAGCGCAGCATACCCACAGGATGGGTCCCACAGGAGCCACCCCTCTTTGCCCACACACACACACAAACACACACACACGCTCACTTCCCAAGGTATTGTGTGACAGCAGGTGGCAAACAACATGACACAAGCCGCACGCAGTCCCCCACTGTTCCTGCCCCTTCCACACGCACGCAGCATTTCCAAACACGGGTCAAGTTGTGGCGTGTGGCGGGGGGGTTTGGTAACGGTGGTGGGCGAGCTGGGGTCCACAGGGGATAAGTCGGTGATTCAGAGAGAAAGAGGGGGAGGAGCCGAGGGTTTGTTGGCTGT
Organism: Scophthalmus maximus; assembly: GCF_022379125.1. Taxonomy (NCBI): domain Eukaryota; kingdom Metazoa; phylum Chordata; class Actinopteri; order Pleuronectiformes; family Scophthalmidae; genus Scophthalmus; species Scophthalmus maximus. The sequence goes on along the minus strand of NC_061527.1, from coordinate 13,177,174 downwards.
GTTTGTAGCAATGAGTGGCAGCGTCTCCCTCAGGAGAGCACACTCCATCCACTCAACCCCTCCTCTCCCTTTTGCCTAAAGTGGAGCTCTTTAGCAGGCCTCGCCACCCCTCCTTTCAGGAGCAACCATGCATGAAAGAGCATCTATTTGTAAAGCGGCTGAACAATTAATTTAGCTGGCAACAAAGAGGCCCCAGGGCCCTCGGCCTCCTTGCAGCAGCAGAATGAAGACTGGTGGCAGCTCAGTCCTGTTGCTGCTTGTCAACAGGCTGAGACTGATTCACATTTCTTTAGACAAAAAGCTCTGCTGCAGCAGGCCTGGCTGCCCCACGATGCATGCACTCGCAGATTTTCGGATTTAATAGAGAATAGACGTATCTTGATAATAACAAGGGCTTGCTTGAAATATTCTATACATAGCTGACCTAGTATCTACATCTTAGTACCAGTAGCAAAAGTACATTTTTTAATAAATGGGGCAATAAACAATAATTTCGACAGCAATGTTGGTTAAAGGACAGTGCTGAGCAATTACAACTACAGCATGATGAAAGAGTGTACCAGAGCCCCTCAGTATATTTAGTACGAAAAATGGGTATTTGACAGACAGACCCTGTTTTTATTTTGTATGCTGTTTTAGGTTACCATTGCACATTAAAATAATGAATTATCAAAACAATTTTTAGAAAAGGACCAGCATTTTGTGTGTATTAATTGTTTACATTTTAAGATGATATACTTTATTGTTATGGTCTGTTGATAGTTAAATGTCGCTGATAATGATCTCAGCTCCATAGCTGCTTCCACATAACTATGTCAAGGAGCATTACCGAAATTACTCCTGGACCTATTTGTGTCATCCATGAATTTTGTCATGTCATCAAAAAAAATAAACCAAAACCAAACAATATTATGAATCCGACAAGTTTTCAGCACTTGGCAGTTTTAGATCATATGGAATGGTTTTGTCTTGGTTATTTAAATGAGAATAAAATGCCTGACATCAGCTGCACTCCCCATCAGCCATGATGGCTCTGTGTGCCGCACGGTGCAGGTGATCCTCACTTACAGAATTAGTGCTGAGGAAGCCAGTTGGACTTGCTGAACAATACATATTTATACCTGATGAATATGTATGTGCGGCGGCGATGACATCTCTGTGACAGGCCATTGTGGCAATCTCAGTATGGCTGGTATGGCTAAAGTCACCCTGGCCGCAAATGTGGCGAGCTCATTAGAATAAGGAGAGAGTCATGAGGCATCTGGTGTGTGTGTGTGTGTGTGTGTGTGCGTGTGTGTGTGTGTGTGTGTGTGTGTGTGTGTGTGTGCGTGCGTGTGCGTGCGCGCGTGTGCGCACGCACTCTCACCTGAAATGTATAAAAGCCCCCACACACACCCAAAGGCAGCAGCCCATCCAGGACACAGTAAAATTGATGTATCCTTTATGTAAAGTACTGTATGCAGAGTACATACACGCATGCATATGACTGAGATTAATCTTGAGCGGTGGAGAGGAGGAGGGGGTGGGGATGGAGGTGGTGGAGGATGTAAATTGACAGTGCTGTAAAGTGACAGACCTGCTGCTGCTCTGCTTTTTTTCCCACACACACACACACACACACACACACACACATACACACAATGGCCTATTGGTGACAAAAAGCAATTTATTACTACACGCTGCCCTGTGTTTGTGTCCCTGTGGGCATGCATGCCGCGTGTGTCCGTCTTAGCGTTTGAGTGAGCCTGAACTGAAAATATATTGTGTGTGTGTGTGTGTGTGTGTGTGTGTGTGTGTGTGTGTGTGTGTGTGTGTGTGTGTGTGTGTGTGTGTGTGAGTGTGTGAGTGTGTGAGTGTGTGAGTGTGTGAGTGAGTGAGTGAGTGTGTGTGTGTGTGGTAGACAGCGGCTACATAAAAGAAAACATGTTAAAGGAGAAAGTTTCTAATTCATTAGGAGGGCAGATGCCCTCTGAGGTTTCTGTTGCTCTCATGTTCAATTTGGAGATTGGACTTTGCTTTAAAAATGGGTGTGAAAGGACAAGACAGGTGGTCCAGAGCACCGAGGTCTGCTGCCTGAACAGGGGATTGTGTGTGTGTGTGTGTGTGTGTGTGTGTGTGTGTGTGTGTGTGTGTGTGTGTGTGTGTGTGTGTGTGTGTGTGTGTGTGTGTGTGTGTGTGTGTGTGTGTGTGTGTGTGTGTGTGTGTGTGTGCGTATACACACATGTAGGGGAGCTGTCCACTTTGGCCACATCTATTATCTCACCACCCCTCCCACTGGGACATCCCAGAAGCCCATTGATCATTATTAGACCCTGTCATACATCCACACGCCCACACACATGCACACACACAAAATATCAATCCCTAGATTACATGCACAGGAGCACAGTGGGATGATTTACATATACACACTTAAACACATACATACACATATGCATATAGGCACTTAGTTTTTACGAGCACTGTGACAAGATCAAATGGGTTCAACACAGATTGCGCGCAGTCCTCAAAGCACTTACATCCTCAAGTCGACGCAACAACACAGAGAATAAAAGAAACAAACAATAGATGGAGCGGCTGACTTAGAAGCTGAGTGCTGTGTGGCTACTATATGTGGACAGAAACTGGATCTATCTAATATTTTATGACCTTCTATTTGATCTAATATAAGTTAGTGAAGTGCACATTAGTTTGTTACTATGGGAAAGACTGTGACAAAGCTGTAGGAGTGAAAAAATGTAGGCCTGTCTACATCCTGTACAACATGGGGAAACTGAATTACAAGCTTGAGTGCTGCATTCAAAAACAACTTCTGTAAGACTATTATAAAATGCTAACCGGTGAAATTATATTATTTTAAGTTGTAATGAGTCCACATAATGCTATAGCACCATGAGTATTCTATACAATATACAGTACATTTAGTTTAATGCATTTCAATACTTTATATTGTGTGAAATCATAATGTTTAACTTTCTGTAAAGTAACAGAATAAAAATAGAAACATATGTTCCTTGTAGTATTAAGTGTAAAGTTTAATTTGTTGTGTAATTGTACTTATGTAGTTGTTTTTCCACCGATTCAGAGCTGTAAAATACATTTTTAAACACAGGATTTACAGGGGAAAAAAAGATTGAGCCAGTAACACATGTCAGCAGGTTCTCACAATACAGGATAATATTCCATCTCCCACCAATTCTTTCATGGTCACAATTTATTCCTTTTTTCCTCCTTCAATACTGTAACCCCTTTTTGTGTGTATCTCTGTATCTCTCCAGGTGCTTTGAGTGAAGACCCCAACTTCCCAAAGGTCCAGTGGCCTTCACCAGAAATGTGTCCAGCCTGTCATACAGTGATGGAGAATGGGGATCATGGGTGGAACCAAGAGCAAGGGGTTCTCCCTTTCCTCCTGTCATACTTCTCCTCCGACAGCATCCTCACAGGTAGGAGTTTATGGCACATATTTTCTTTTCTGAAAAGCTCCTATCTGATAAATTCAAGGATTTTATCAAACTGCAAAAAAATGTTCTTCCTTATTCCTTTATGTATATATTTATATTTATTTTTTATTTCGTTTTCGTCCAATATGTGATTACAACATTCTTCGCTCTTATGAGCAAGATAAAATGTACATGAGGATCATGAGCAAAGCGTCTCATTTTAATATAGAGGTGATGACTTCAATAATGATATGTATGTGTCTCCTTGCATTTCCCTGTCAGACTATCTTGAAGATGAAAGCCAGATCCTGACAAAACAGAGGGAGAAACACGCCAGTCACCTATTAGCTCTAGAAGCTCAGAAAGGTGTAGAAAGAAAAGCCAGGGAGGCCTCGGACTTCATGATGAACCCTCGACCATTACAACCCACTCTGCAAGAGGAGGAGGAGGAGGAAGAGGAAGAGGAGGAGGGAGAGGAGCCACAGGATGAAGAAGAGGAAGGTGCGGAGGGAGCAGAAGCTGCAGATGAGATGGATGGTAAGACATCTGAGCCGAGCCCATGGGCCAAACCTGAAATGGAGGTGGGTCGAAACCGGCAGCAGGCCCACAGAAGGCCGAGCATCGTGGGGATGAGGATGCGAGACACGCAGGAGGACATCGTGGATCTTGACTCATTCGTCAACCAGCACTACAAGGCCAAGGCGCTGCAGGTGGCCGCCTCCAGCCGTGTCAAACAACGCACCCTGCAGAGGAAGGAGGAGCAGGAGCCCGGGCCCGTGTTCGGGCTCGGCATGGAGCTGGACGCGGGGCTCGGGATGCTGGGCCTGCAGCCTATGGAAGCAGACTTTGAGCTGGACATGGAGCAGAAGAGGGTGTGGCTGCAGAAGCGAGAACTGACGGGCCAGTACTTTGGTGAGGAGGTGAGCAACAGGGGACGCTGGATGTCTGTGCTGAGCATCGGATTCTCCAAAGTGGACATCAGCCTGTGTGTGATTCTTTATTTCCTGTCCTCTATGTGTCTTCTCGCCATGTACCTGTTCTTCAAAAACCGCTTCCGACTACGGCGGGTTAAAATTTCCATGCCTTGAACCAAAGAGTTTCCAGATTTGACGTGAGTAAGAGCAATGATTAACATTCATTAGGTTCATGTAGCCTAAGGTAGGGTCAGTGTAAGGGGATGTGTCGAGATTAACGTCATCTCAAGGTGGGCCACTTAACTCTTACCTACTGCTAAAGTAGGCGACAGTATGTTTTATTTCCAAATGTTGTGGAAGTCTAATGTCTACCGAGAGGAGGAGAAGGGAAAATTTGTATTTTACCTACTAAATCTTTGAAAGTCTGGGTAGTTATGTAACCTTGCACTTAATCGAGCAACCAGAGCTTTTCAGGCAGCATTTCAACTGTGGAAATGTGTTCATGTGTTTTCATATATTTTTCCACTGTATATTTCCTTTTAGGGTTTGTGCTTGAGTTGAGGATAAATAATTATGCTTTTGATTGTAATTTACCACTTATGAAGGATGAAATTATACCCAATATGAGATGAATTGAGGTTTTGATTTGATTTGAATCAAATGCAACTCTTTTTTTTAGAAGGGTTGTACGAAGGAATTATTTTTGTTGCTTTATTAATGTTATGAAGACCTCCCTATACTACTTCCCCATGTACTATGACCAAGAATTAAGTTTCAGTTGCGATTTGTATATATATTTACATCATATTTGAATCAATTTAAGTAAATACTCAAATAGGTGATTTTTCCAGTGATTTCAAAATAATGAGTTTCTGTTTTATCTAAAATTACAGATTTAAGATGTTTTGTCTCTAATCTGTCACTTGTTTGTTTTGCTTTTCTATGAGTTTTGCAATGGGATGACAAAAAAATAAAATAAAATAAAACAGTCCCATTCCCTAAATTCTTTGTGAGTTTCTTGAAAACTGTAATGGGACTGCAGCTTATTATAGAATACTGTGACTGGACCAGCTGGTACCGTCGCTTTTTCCAGAGAGTAGCAGATCAGCCCATTGTTCTTCAGCTCCTTCAAGTTGGTTTTCATTACACTGTTATATCACGTCTTTGAGTATTGCATCACACTGCTGAGCCCACACAACAGCTACTTGGGTTGTTTATGAAATGTTGTGGAGCGATGAATATGTTCACACTGGACAAGGCTTTAGAATAAGCGGGATTTGTTTTTGGCTGGTGTCCATGAAGTAAATCTTCTGCTGGCCTTCTCAGACACACTGTTTTTCTGTTTGCCTCATTGCTTCTGTCTGAATCAATAAAATTATTTTTGATAACGACTCATTGCTTTTTTTTAAAAATCCCCCATTTCACAGGGAAGGGTTAATCCTCTGTAACATCGACACAGTTTTATGACAATCTTTTAGAATTTAGAAGGATACCCTTTTCTGTCATTGAAAAGCTGTACAACAAAATGTAAGTGCAGTCCCCTCAATGGTACAAGAAGGAATAAAAATTAAAAGTGAAGTGTCATGGCAAGGACAAACGTCATTATCTCACCCCCTTAAGACAGGGGTCTCTCAAAGTTCTGTCCTGGGACCCCTTTTCTTTGCAATATACTTCCCTGGGTCTAATTATCCACACATGGATTATCCTATCACTATGCAGATGACATCCAACTATATCTGTCATTCTAGCCAGATGACTGCATGGTTAAATGAACGGCACCTTCAACTGAACCTCTGTAAGACTGAACTGAATCTCTTCATCACCATATCATAATGAATAACCTCATCCCATCACAACCAAAGTTATGAAGAACCTGGGTGTCGTGTGATGAGGAGGTATCCTTCTCTAACCATGTTGCATCTGTCTCCCAGTCGTACTACTTTTCTCAATACAACATGGGAAAAATCAGACCTTGTCCAACTCAGTATGCCAACTGACTGTTTGTACAGGCCAAGGTAATCCTTTGTCTCGACTACTGCGATGGCTGTCTGTTGGGCTTTCCCTTCATGCATCGTGAAACCCTTAGACATTGAAGAGAATCAAACGGCGTGTCTGATCTTTGATCAGCCTAAAAGGGCATTGACCTCCACCTGCTACCCACTAATGCTAGGCTACCGAGCACCTTCTGTGTCTGCAACCATATACTTGAACTCAATCGTACGGGCTTATGCTGCTTCTCGGCCATTGCGTTCCTCCAAGGAACGCCGTCTGGCATTGCCAACTCTGCACACAAGGGAGTAACAGTCCAGACTGTTCTCTTTGTGGTTTCCCCAGTGGTGAAACAAGTCACAAAAAACACTGAGAGTGCCTCCTCTCCTAAAACCTTTAACTACCTTTTAGTACTGTGCACTTTGAATGCACTTCTTTACCTGAGCTCCTTCACTTTGTCTTATTACTTCAAGCTATTCTACTCTACAGAAGCTTTAGTGTCGTCCATCAGTTCTTAGTGACTTTGGATAAAAGTATCTGCCAAATGATTAAATGCAAGTTGAAAAGGTCGAAATATTTTTTAACAAAACCTTGCAGAATTGGGATTAACAGGTTCCTGTTTGTTATTTGTTTTGATCATGATGACAGGACATGAGGCAAGAAGGAGCAGGGTGTTACATGCATGTTGGGGGGTGAAGCACCCAAGGTTGAAGGAAAAAGCCTGTTGCCATCTGCTGTGCAGCGCAAGCTTAATCCTAACAATTTCATTGGGATTATAGCAAGTGAGTAATCCAGCTTTCCTTTGGGACTAGAGGGGAGAGATTACCCATGAGGATTAGCTCCCTGCAGATAATAAACTTTATTAAAACGCAATCGGCTTTCGTGGGTCTTCCCTCCTCACACACTTGGAGGTGGGCTCTGCTCGGGGAAGGGAGCAACATTGGGGCAGAAGTATAGAGGAGGGGGTCGGGAAAGGTGGATGAAAGCGGGAGCGTTGTGTGACATGGATGGATAGATAGAGGACGAGGGTTTGATGTCGTCCGGATTACAACTGGCCCATCTGAAGGACGACCAGTGCTTGATCTTGAGCTTTGTGTTTCCTGGAACATTGGCTTGAATTCCCTTGACTCCTGCCCCTTTACCTCCACCCCCCGTCCTCCTGCCTCTCTCTCACACACACACACACATATGTGTATATATATAATATATACTCACACTGTTCTGATTCCAAATCCCACTCCATATCCATATCCAAACCAAGTTTCTAACATCAGCAATATGAAAGGTTTTGATGGTTGAGTTAAGGCAGTCAATTCCTCTAACAACACGCACACACACACACACACACACACACACAATAGGTTGATTAATAGCCCTACATTAAAGAAGAGGAGCATCAAGGCTGAGCAGCTGCGGTTATGTGACTTAATCAAACTCTCAGATACTTTGAATTAGACGCTGAATGACACATTATGATTGCCAGGATGGATTGAGAAAAGCACAGTTTGTCTCTGCATGTTATTTATTCATTTTGCAAACGTTATCCAGTATATCATAAGATACATTTTTTAGGACTCCTTCACACTGAAGGAGGAGTTGTGTGCCCTTCTCAAACTTTTAGTGTGTTTTTTTTAACTATTTGTTTTGGTATATCTGATATGTTATTTACTGCTGGGATTTGTGATGGAGATTAATCAAATGGAGATTATGTGAAATGCTTATTAGCACTCTCTCTCTCTTTTTATTTACATCCACATGAGCCTTTTGGTTTAGGTCCTTCTCTCCCACACATCTGATCTATTAATCTGTTTAAATGTTTACCTGTGTTTGTTATTGGATTGGAGTCAGCCACGCTTTGTGCTCCTTATACTCCACAGAAGCCCTCTTATCAGGTGGCTTGAGCTTCAATGAGCTGCGCGTGTTTTGCTGGTGAAGACTAATGACGGATAATGAGGAAGTTGGCAGCAGCGTAATATCTGTCTGCAACTTTGCCAAGGCCGAGGTGAGCGGTTCACAGTGAGGACATGGGCTTCAGATCTAAATCGTTCAGAGCTGTTTCCGGTCTCTTAATGCATCTGAATTCAGAAGCAGAAAAAGGTTTAATTTTATTTATTTCCAGCAAGTCAGATGAAATGTGCAAGTGAGAACATGAACAGGAAATTGGATTTTACTAAACTGTCAAACTAGTTAAATCATCTCTCATGCATGGGAATAAACACGGTTGAGACAAAATGAAGAAAGAAAATATTAACGCTGGAGTGAAATTGCACAAAGACTAAAGAGTGAAGAACATAAACAGACTAAAATGTACTTTCAAGAAAGTAATGTTTGCTTGGTCACAGATCTAAAAAAAAAAAAGTTGGATTTTTTCTCTTTTCACTTTTTTGTTCCTGTCGCAATTGAACAAACAACCCTTTAATAAAAAAGTGAATACGTGAGCTTTAGCAGTGCTTTTAGGAGGATTTCTTGGTTGTTTTCCCAGTTTGTAGTCTTTATGCTAAGCTAAGCCAATTGCCTCCTGGCCGTAGCACCAAACAGACATGCCAGTGGTATCTGTTCAAACTCCAGAACAGCTGGTACGTGGATCTTAATGGATTGTTGTGCCTCCCTTTACTTCCTTCAGTAGGAAACACCAGTTTCATCAGTCCTCCAGGTACAAGATGAGGCATCACCGCCGCTCAGTGGCCCGATCCCTGTCTTCAAAAACTTTCTTCACAACTTTGTCGCGTTTGTGTCGACTGTTGTTGAGATTTAATGTTGTGCTCTGACACACGGTTGTGTTGCGAAAGCACAGAGTGAAGGGTAAAAACCTCACCTTGCTGCCCCGTTGTTGTCTTCCATAAATTAGACAATGTAGGATTTTATAGCCGCTTCTCTCCTGTACGCGCTCTGCCTCCATGTTTATTACCCCTCAGGCATTGATATTAAAATGCAGGAGGGCCTTGATGCATTTTTCTGTCATCTCTCTTTCAGACTTTAATAATACTATAAAGCTTCCTCCTGTGGACAGAGGGAGAAGGGGGGTGGGGGGGTGAATAAATTATGAAAAACAACTAAGCCAGGTCCCCTTTAGGTTTTAAACATTCAGCCTTTTAGAGGCAGGAGTCAAGTAGGGTCAGATCCATCTCATTTTACTGCTGCGGTCCCTCCCCCTTTCATTTGGACGCTCATCTGCTCATTTCCCAAACATACCATCTCACCATCAGTGTGTTGTGCTGCCGTCTGTCTACGGAGGGGAACAGGGGGAGACCGTAGCCAACTGGAGGAGCTCACGGTTCATCTGTGCAGAAGCATGAACGGGAGGGGAAGCCCAGAATCATCAACAATCAACCCCTTTAGGCCTTGATAACAGGCTCAGTTGCACTGTTTTGATTTGAGCATACCCCGACCTTTGCTTCTTCAGTTCTGTTCTGTTCTGTTCTGTTGCTGGTGTTCTGTTCTCACCCACTCCTCCGGTGTGTGTGGTTGTGCGTGTGTGTGTGTGTGTGTGTGTGTGTGAAGTTTACAGGAAGTGTTTGTGTAATGAAGTTGGAGGGGATCCAACACTTGTCAGTCACATTGTTTTAATTCGCTCAGCTGACACTCCTGTCACTGAGCCGGGAAGATTCACTCTGGAAATCCTGAGGTGATGAAAAGGGTTTTTAATAAGCTTGTACTTCATGTCACTTGGTTGTAATAAAAGGGGCTTTGAGACATTTCATTGAAATCCTTACCTTGAATTTAAATCGCAAAATATATTAAACAACATGTTCATTTTTGTTTCATTTGGATGTTATGGGCAAGGTTAAATTGACCTTAACTCTAACTCTGAGAACTGTAATATAAATATAATATTGGCGGGTCTGCATTTCAAAATCAAGGGTTTCTTTTAGGAGAGGTTTAAGCAAATAATAATCAATACATTTTGATTCAGGGATGATTACATCATTGTTTTCAGAGCCCAGCCTGTGTCATATACCTTATGGTGCAGGCTCGGAAGAAATATAAGAAATGAACTGGTGGATATATAGGACAGAGAATGTACCATTAGCACTAATTTTGTCATCCTGGATCTTAACCAATAATCAGTTTTCCAGGCCTATCGAGGGCCTGGAGTGAATCGGCATGTGTTGCAGGCAGAGCAACACCTGGAGCAGATGTCACCGAATCACATGGAAATGATCAAATTGAATACGAAATGACCCCAGGGATGAATTGTTCAGAATAAGAAGACTGTGATTTTTTTGATTTTTTTTTTGTTTGTGAAAAGTGCAGCCTCTATATGAAATATAATAGAACACCTCGGTCGGGTTATTTGTTGATCTAAATCCAAGGCTGTGGTCGAACACACCTCTGCTGAACTGTGGTTCGAGTTATTCCAGTCAAACGAGCCAATCAGCGCCTCGTCCGAGCTGGACGGGGTCGCGCTCAGGTCCAGTCGGGGCGAAGTGGGAAATATCATACTAGCTTTCGTTTGTTCAACCAATCTCCTCTACTAATTACCCAAATGGACAGGAGCTGTCAGGAGACAATAACTATTCCCTAATAGAATTTGCCCCCCAAATGCAATTTAATTTTCTCCTCCGTGCTCTCGCCCTAGGTTTCCTCCTCCGCTCCCTGCCTCCCTGTTCCTCTCCCTGTTCCTCTCCCTGTTCCTCTCCTGCCTCCGGACCAGACGGTGCCGCCGCCTCTTACCGTCCGGTGGCTGGATATCCAAGTGAGTGTGGACTGACAGGTTGTACCGCCGCTCCTCGGAAAGCTCCGGTTCACCCGCACGCTGGAGGCAAACCCGGAGGAGGAGGAGGAGGAGGAGAGGAGGAAGATGAGGAGGAGGAGGAGAGGAGGAAGATGAGGAGGAGGAGGAGGAGGAGAGAGGCTGCGGTCAGTAGGTAGGTCTGCACGGTGATGTTGTGCGTTCATCTCTCGGAGGGAAAACGTGCATCTTTTCTTGAAGGGATTGTTTTTGGACGTTCGCGAAAATTAATGTGGGCTCGAGGTCAACAGTGTCGTCGCCATATCTGCGAGGTGCATTTGCTCTCGTGCTTATTCGATATTCTATTACTATTTATTTTTGATATTTATTTCTTTTACGAATCGCTTCCTGTAAAAAATAAAAAAAAAAACTGCAAACAATGTGCAGAGAAACAATGCAAGCATCCTGTATTTACACTCATGCAAAAAATAAATCCAATCATTTCCATTGTTTGATGTTTTGGCCTGTTGCGTGGACTATAGTGTATATTGTAGTACAGATATGACTGTGCAGCTTCACACACACACACACACACACACACACACACACACACACACACACCTGTGCTGTACTTCTGCTCACCTTGTGGATGGATGTGACTGTGTGTTTCTGACCGCCCGCTCGGTGTAAGATGGATCTGTGAATCGCAGAATGAACTCGTCCACTGAAATATTAGATCTAATTAGAGGTGTCTGGGTCAACGGCGGTGGCAAAGGAGTCGCCCTCCGCTTGAGTTATTGCCCGAGCTGCTTCCTCCAAAGCCTTTTCCCCTCTTCTCACAGTGGCACCTTAGACAAAGATCCGTCATCTCACCTCTCTCAGTGTGTGCATTACTATAATTATTGGATCATTGGGTTTTTTTGTGTGCTTGTATTTATGTTTTATTAATTTAAAAAATAATGTGTTATTTGCGCAAATTGTGTCTAGAGGAGCGGAACTGCTGTTGTCCTGTCAGTAAATATTTGGATCCATTTAGCCAATATTCAAATATATGTATTTTGTATTTTATTTATCTGCTTTTCCAGATTTTCTGCCATCGTGTGCACTGCAAATTTTTCTTGAGTAAAACAAAATGAAGATTATTTTTTTCCCCACCATCTATTCATCCAGTGTTTCTTTGCCATCTCATTTAACGATTAAATGGTATCGTTTAGTGTCCCACTAAAACAGATGTGCGCGCTCACATCATTTCTCTCTCTGCATTTTTTTGCATCCGTCAATTATTCTAATTGTGTTGCCCTTTGCTGACAAGTTAAGAGCATTTTTATCTGCACTGGGCTTCTTTTTTTTCCAGGGCAACCAATAGGGTCTCGAAATCAACAATCAGAGTAATTGAATTGCTGAATAAATTGAATGATCTTGAGGGGAAAAGTGTATAATGAAAATAAAGTAAGACCAGAAGATTTCCTTGCCACACATGCACCTCATGGATGGATGGATGGATGGGACACCTGTATCTGGAGACTGGAGCTTTGAATCGGTTGAATAAAATTCCTGTAATATTCAGATTTAATCTGCTTGATGTGCCTTTTCATTTGACTAAATTACATCTGATACATTAACCACAGGCGGACGGATTAAGGGATTGTGGCTCAATACCACAGACTGTATATAAGAAGGTCCGTGGGCCCAGTATGTAAACGGTGTATTCAACTATTAGAAATAAACAGTCCGTAGTTAGAAACAGACATCACTGTGGAGAAAGCTATAGGATGACAAACCAGCATTATGTAGTGGAGAGGTGACCGCGATGCCTCATGTAAGACGATGAACACACGAAAAAAAATCATATTTAAATTACTCAAAAGCAGAATATCTGTCTTTCTAGACACCTTCATTTTCGTAATTTTTTTCCGCCAAATTCACTGCTGCACAAATTCATTGCTTATTGAATAAGACGTTTGCCTTTCTTCACATTTTTGTGGAAATATTTTTTGCCAGCACAAATAATTTTTTCTTCAATGTTCTGACATTTACCAGAAAATCTAAAGTCATAATTGCTATTGTATTATTATTATTATTATACTGTTGAATTTTTCCACGGATTAAACAATTCAACTACAAAGAATTCCCATACGTTCAGATTATTCGGACTAGAATGAAATATAGATATATAACATGTTAAATTGGGACGAGCCGTGTGTCTGGACGTGTGGAGCAGCTCTGGTGCGTCACCTGGGGCCTGCGCACGGACCCACTGCGGATGGGCTGGAGGCGGACCGGCGGGGAAGCGCCACTGTTGTGTGCTTTTCTTTCCACGCTTGAAGTAAATTGAAAGCGAAGATTGAGTTCATCTAGCTTGAACCGGCGGCCCTCCGGGGGGAATATCTTATCCGGCAGAGCAGCCTCAGACGATGGGCTTTGGAATGAACAGTGTCAGGAGGAGAACTGCGCCCAGACTCCTAATCCCACCTGTCACTGAGAGGGATCCGGCCGCACGGTCGGGCCCGAGGACCGGCGGCTCGCCCGGGTCGGACTCCCACGTGTGTCCCGGTATCACGGCGGTTTCACTTCTGCTCCCGCGACAACGTGATGCCGTCCTTTCACAACAACAGGGCTTCACTGTGACGGACACTTTTAGTTTGGCTTTCATGTTGACAGCTTCCTGATACACATTCACCTTTGGAATGCACAGCCCTATGGATGGATAACCTATAACCGAATGAAACAGATGAAGACAATGGATTTAATTCAGGGAAATATCTCAGCATCACCTTCCCACCTGCCGATCATCCATTAAACTCCCATCTAGGGCCGCCTGTTGTCTGGTGTGTGTGTGTGTGTTAGTGTGTGTGTGTGTGTGTGTGTGTGTGTTAGTGTGTGTGTGTTAGTGTGTGTGTGTGTGTGCGCGCGCGCGTTGGGGGGAATTTTAAGGACATAAATCGATCTGCTCATGCCCTCATTGATAATGTCTATACGCAGATAAATAAAAGTGAAATGAAAGTGTTCCTCGTTCCCCTGACTGCGTGGGACCCCTGCCGGCCCCGGGGCCCCTCCTGAGAGCCACTGCAGTGAGCTATTTATGGTCTCCACAGGAACAAGGTCCCGCCTCCCCGGAGACATTTTCATAAACCGCGTTAGTCAGACGCCTCTTCTCCTTCCTCCTCCGCGCGCGGTGTACACCTATGGAGGATGCTTTCCGCCCCGGGGGTCTCCCTTCCTGCGCTCCCATTGGCTCCTCGGCAAGCCTCTACCGCGATGACGTCAGGCCCCGCCGCCCCTGCAGCGCTGAATGGACCGCGCAGTCTGTCTGATCCACTCCAAAATAGCTCGGCACGGCGCGGCACGGACATCATCCCGGCAACTGGAGACATAACGGGGGCTAGAGGCTTGACGCGGGGACGGCGACGGGGAGACAGACCACCCTGCGGAGCGGAGCAAGGCCTCAACAACAGCATCAGCAGCATCGTTTACTTTTTTTCTTCTTTTTTTTTTTCTGCACGAGACTAGGACGGGGGAGTGCGCCCACCGTGTTGCGGGTGTATGTGCGTGCATTTGTCTCCCGGTTTGGATCACGATGATGCAAAGTGCGGCGGTCCTACCGACAGAGAGTCCCGTGAAGAGTTTACCGGAGATCCTCGGAGTGCCACTGCAACGTAAGACGTTTTGTTTGTCTGAAAGCCCATCCCGTGTGTGTCGCTTGGTAATGTGGACGCCGGGGCAGACCCGAGCTGCTGCAGGAGAAGGGGTCGTAGGTGAAGGGATGAGGAGACTGAACCATCTCGGTCTCATCGTCACGTACATACAGGCCGGTGATGTGTCATGCAGCAGTGTGCCAGGAGACAATTCTGGCAAGTCGACTTGTCTCATGAGCACAAAGCTCTTTGCAGCCTCACCGGGGAGAAAGGCTCTGATTCTCGACAACAAAAAAAGGCTGAAACATTTGACTACAGTGCGAGTGGCGGCTCTGTGGCGGTTCACCCCATCATTAGAAACCAAAAACTGAAATAATATTCTCTATTTTTTTTTTGTAGCAAACACTATTTAATTGTCTGGTAAACTTTGCTGTATCCGCCGTGGGGTCGCTGCCCCCCCCCCCCCCCGGTGCAGGGAGCTGCCCATGCTGGCAGCTGTTAATGTGTAAACGAGGCTGCATGGTCAAGAGATCAGACGCAGTTGTCATCGCCCATCTGACGAATACACTCCGACTTTGATTGACACTCACCACCGAGTCAAATGAATACATGCTTTCGTTTTTATTTTTGGTCTCTGAGGCCAGGTCTATATAGTTTGTGTGGCATATTGTTCGTTTATTACATTATTTGTGGAGGATCGAAACCAAATATGAATCGCAGCTGTTGATCGTGCATGTTTGTTTTTTGTTTTGGTTTTTTTTAAATTTTTCCCTTCAGGATCAATTGTAGATGTTTTCATCCCGTCGTGTTAATCTGTGCGAGGCCCGCTTTTTAAATATGATGGTGAAACCGAGATAGAAGAGCAATGGGATGTATTTATGCTCCTAATTATTTACAGGCGAGTTAGAAATGTACAAATGGAGGAGCCTATTAGGTTAAAATAATCAACGTCAAATTGGATAATAATATAGGATCATTAGTAGGATATTGAAATTGTTCCTCCTGCAGTTCTACATTTTTAGGGTAAATTCTGTTATATTTGGCCTCCAAATAATCAAGAAAATACAAATTAATACTTGTCGTATTTTCTTGTATCCACACGTATGTCTCTTATTGATCATAACTCAATGAATCAGGATATACACATGATGTGATATGTGTCACCTGTGAGTCGCAGCCTGTTTATTAAAGTGTTTAAACCTGACTAAAGAGAAAAGAGCCTATATGTGGTCGGCTTATGCTCTTTAATTTTATAAATCGAGGCAGATTAAAAGATTGGATAAAGATCCTGCCACTCAGCTCCCCGCCGGCGCCAGCAGTCATCCTGGATTTAAACCTGGATTATTCTAGGAATAAAACAGAGAAACGATCTAAACATTTCTCATATCGTGGACGGAGTGCTCTGCTGACTCAGGCTCATTCTGCCCGAACCTCCACCTGCAGGCTGTGGGTCTGGGATGTAGAGTGTCCGCTTCGCGTTTAAAATCAACATAAACCATTTGGCAAATTTAAAGAGGCTGCCAAATTGCACTTCCTATATTTACTTCAAATTTTAAAATCCTGTTAGAACATTTTTGTCTTTCTATGAAAACGTGTTTCACTTCCTGTGCGAAATGACCGAGGTGATGAGACTGAGTGGAGAGTGGTGGCAACAGATCCAGAGATATGAAGAAGACCTCCTGAATACACGAGGTTTACTTTCTCTCTCACACACACACACACACACACACACACAAACACACACACACACACACACACACCGGAACTGGAGCTGGACGGTGGAAGCTCGGTCGTTGCCAAGAATCGTGCTGCTTTCCTTTCAGCACCACTTGTCTCCACAGAACGGCCCCACGTTCAGCTCCATCCACCACTTTATGTCCAGACACTTAAAATACCCCATTTAATAATCTTTGGCCACGGATATATTTAGATCCTCTCAGGGTTCCTCCACTTTCTTTTATCATCTCTGAGAGAAATTCACTCAGTGTTGAGGTGAAACAGGAAACAGAGCCAGTGTGTCTGAGTCTTTCTCTGTGTTTATTGTGTGTGTGTGTGTGTGTGTGTGTGTGTGTGTGTGTTGCTTTCATTTCTCATTTGTTGGTTTTATGCTGCGAGCTAGAATCACACGGGTTGAATATTCTCTGCAATTTTTCCTATTCATAAAAACACAAGCTAATATACAATATTCATCCGTTTTCACATGAGGTAATTGGACACATTAAATTAATGTAACTAGGGTTATCACTGTGACACATTTTAACCAATCAAATGCAAGAATTTTAAAATAATAAAATATTCACACAGCCTGTATTTCTAAGAGATGAACTTGTAAATTCTTATTTATTTTTTTTAAAGTTAAAAGCACGTTGCTCTAACCTCCATGTTGCACAACGAGAGAGCTTTGTCTTCCTGTATGTTCTGAATGATGAGATAACGCATTCGGCTTATTCAGCTTTATTGTGAGACAATTTCGCAGCCGAGATGTTTTCAAGTGTTCGTGTGCGTGCGTGTGTGTTTGTGTGTGTGTGTGTGTGTGTGTGTGTGTGTGTGTGTGTGTGTGTGTGTGTGTGTGCGTGCTCTGACGTTTGCTCTGGTGACTTTTCCTCGATATTGATTTTTCATTATCGGACACCATGTGGATATTTGAGAAGCGAAGCAGCGAAAGAAAAGAAAGAAATTTGTAAAAAAAAAAAAATTTAAAAAAGAAGAACAAAAAAGGAGCCTCAGAGATCGTCAGTGTTGTTGGTTTATTTTTAGATGACCAACAACCGACGCTTTTCTCACGACATCAATCATGCATAATTCCTCTGCTGACAAAAACACAGGAACTCCAATGTCGATAAAACAAACCACTCCAGTCAACCCAGCTCGTCATTATTTAAATCAACTATAATTCATTTGTCTGTTCGTTAAAGGTCGCGATTCAAGGGGAAGTGAGAATTTTGTTATGAGCGAACTATTCTTTGAAATCTGCATTTTAACTGTTGCTATAGAAACGACCATCGATGCCTCTCCAGAGGTCTGTAGAATGAAGGAGTGAGAAAGTGGCGTTTCTGTATATGTGTTGTTGCTGCTGCTGCTCTGTTTTTAACAAACAGAAATTAAATGTGATGCGGCCTCGACCCTGATTTACACCCTGCAGCCGCCTCGTCAGGGTTCAGCACCACGGACAGCGACGGGCCCGTTCTCCAACAGGGAAACCGAATCAACTGAGACAACATGAGTTTGGTTGACTCATGGAATCCACGTGTTTAACCCCTAAACCCTGAAAACAATTAAAGAATTCGAAAGCGCCACGACAAAGTTAGAGGTTTCAAAATAAACGAAACCTCAAAAAATGAAATGAGAAATTAATATAAAACTATGGTAAACTACACCAGTGTTTGGCAGACAGCTTTTGGAAATAAATCTCTTCACTACATTCTATATATATTTTTTTTTAAAAACGCGGGGATTGTAACTTTCAGTGGGTCTTATCTGAAATATTGTAAAAAATATATATATCTTTTTTTAAAGAGTTCAGGTTGATTTTGAGTGTGGTTTAATTCACCGTCTTTACCACTGTGAGAGTTTTGTGAAACCATTGTTATTTGACTGGGTGCACAAAAACGAAGATGTGTGTCTGTGTGTGTGTGTGTGTCTGTGTGTGTGTGTCTGTGTGTGTGCGTGTCTGTGTGTGTGTGTGTGTGTGTGTGTGTGTGTGTGTGTGTCTGTGTGTGTGCATGTCTGTGTGTGTGTGTGTGTGTTAGAGCTGTACCTGCTCTCTGCCTCTGTGCTCGCCGAGTGTGACCTTGTGCCGCTGTGCTTCCCTCGCAGAGATCCCTCAGTGCGCCGGCTGTAGTCAGCACATCCTGGACAAGTTCATCCTGAAGGTGCTGGACAGACACTGGCACTCCAAGTGCCTCAAGTGCGCCGACTGTCAGACTCCGCTGGCGGACAAATGCTTCTCTCGGGCAGGAGGCGTCTACTGCAAGGAGGATTTCTTCAAGTCAGTGTCCACTTTCCCTTTGCTTTGCTTTCCTATGGCGTCTGTGTGAGCAATGAGTCGCAGCCAAAGCATTTGCTCTGACTTTTCTTATAGAAAAAAAAAAATTCCCCAGTTGATTCCCTTCTCGAGCTATGGAGGAAAAAGAGTCTGTTTTTGACAGAAATATGGCAAAGTATATACATTATTTGTCTACATTCAATATTGACTATGTCAACAGTAAATTGTTTAGTTCGTTTTGGAGGTGACTCTCTAGTTAAATCCAGTGTTGCTCGTTTACATCTTATTGTTTCTACGCTCATCCTTTTTTGTGTTTTGGAAAGTAATGTCCAGTTATAATGACACAGAGCAGAAGAGGCGATTTCATTTGTTTAAAACTGAGTTTGACACCAGCACAATGTGTCAACTAATTGATCAATCTTTCCGTTGATGATGCAGGAAATTTGGGTTAAATCAAATAATTGTTCCCGTCCAATTGTTTTAATTTTGTGTCTGCTGCACAGTTAAAAACTGACTCTTTTTTAAAAAGTAGTTCAGTTTAATGCACCATGTTGGACTTTATATGCAAATTTATTTCAAAATTATATATATTTTTTCAGATGACAGTATTTATCATATTGATGATTTGCCTCCACACTTCCCCTACTTCACATTTTAGTGGCTGTTTTCTGCTGCTGACATAAAGAGAGAAAATCATTTTCTCTTTCTACCTTTTTGCTATTTTCTTTCTTTCCTTCTTTCTTTCTTTCTTTCTTTCTTTCTTTCTTGGAAAGGATTGGATTTCTGAGGCATTACGGAGGAAAATTGAGTTTGACTTTTGTCCAAAACAGGATCAGCAGATCCAGGCTTTTTACTAAATCATGTTTGAAAGGTTTTAATGCTCAAAGCTTGAATGAGACCTAAAGAGCTCTGGAGTCTCAACTGAGAGTTAACTGTGTTAGGCAACCCAGGGGACAACAGGGGGGCGTAAGCATGTACACACTGTCGTGAGGGACATGTCAGGACACACACACACACACACACACACACACACACACACACAAACAGAGACAGACACACAGATTCACTGGTGCTGGCTTCCCTGCAGTGATTTGTAGGCTTCACCTTGCTCTTTTTATTTCTGTGGGTTGGTTGTGTGATTTAAAGCCTCTCCTGAGTCAGTGCTTTATTGGTCCTCCTCAGGGTGTGTTTACTGTGAGCAACCCTCCTCCTACCTCTTCCTCTTCCCTTCTTCCTCCTCCTCCTCTTTAGTTCTCAGTACTTCATCTGCAAACACATAAAAATGCAAACACACACACACACACACGCACGCACGCACACACACACACACACACACACACACACACACACACACACACACACACACACACACACACACACACACACACACACACACACACACACACACACACACACACACACACACACACACACACACACACACACACACACACACACACACACACACACACACACACACACCACCGTGCATTGATCCTCTCAATCCATCAACCTGCGGACAGGTCTATCGTTAACAGAAATGCATTCCAGTGCAGATGTTTCCCTCCACAACAGCTGGGGATTCTATTAATACAGACACTTTGCCATCATTCTCGGCTGCAGTTGAGGAAATACCCGTCTAGCCTGAGGAATTTTAATATTGGTTGTTCTCACTATCCCCATCAACTCGTAAATAGGATATGAATAGGAGAACGATGTCAGTCTACCCTGCCGAGGTTTCACTTCAGATTATCTTATGGCAACTCTCTTACGTGATTTTTTTTCCCCCCGCAGGCGTTTTGGAACAAAATGTGCATCATGCCAACAGGGGATCCCGCCGACGCAGGTTGTGAGGAAGGCGCAGGACTTTGTGTATCACCTGCACTGCTTCGCCTGCATCATGTGCAGCCGACAGCTGGCCACCGGGGACGAGTTCTACCTCATGGAGGATGGGAGGCTGGTTTGCAAGGTGGATTATGAGACAGCAAAACAAAACGGTAGGTCTGCATGGGATCCTAAATATAAACCAAAAATATGACAGACGTTCAGCAAAAGTCCTGACAGTTGAAAAAAATTCAGAGAAATTAAAACAAAGGTGGAAACCTTTGTTCATAATGAAACTCATTAAGAGGGAAACAAGAGTTGTTTGAATACTCACGGCTCTCTCTTTCGCCTCTGCACTAACATCACAGTCACAGAGAAGTAACGTGACGCTGACGTGATTGTGTTTTGACTTACAGTACATCAGGCAGCTGTAGAATCAAAGTGGAGGACATGACAGATAAAACCACAGTACACATGCACACTGCAGTGAAATAACTCCTGTGTGTCGCCCTCCCTCCCTTTTGAGATTTGCACGCATCTCTGATTGATTATGTAAAGTTAAGCAATACTCTTCTCCGCTGCGGCCTCAATAACTCTGTTCCTCTGGCACCGAGTAGATTTATGTCCCCTGCTGTGGGAGGGGGACAGATGCACAAGGACAATAATACACTTCCATATACAACCATTCACTTCATTGAACACACATATCCTCCTTGCAAAGGCCCTTACTGTTAGGGCCATGTGACAAATGTATGAAGAAGTCACTGACACTGGTGTTGTGCTGGTGTTTTTAGATGATTCCGAGGCGGGGACCAAGCGGCCAAGGACCACCATCACCGCAAAACAGCTGGAGACCCTCAAAAGTGCCTACAAAAATTCGCCGAAGCCAGCACGCCACGTCAGAGAGCAGCTTTCCTCGGAGACGGGACTGGACATGAGAGTAGTGCAGGTAGAGAGCCTCGTTCTTATTTCGGACAACTGCAGGCAACCATACTCTGAATTACCTTTGGATAAAAAACCGCAGCTTAGTTACTCACCACAGCAATGCTTGATAACAAACATCTTTTGCTTTATATGACCCGATTTCAAACTGAGGCCCCTCTCTGTTTGTTTTAGAATTATAAGTCTGCCCCTTGACCTCGAAACTGCCGCCCAAATCTCAAATTTGTATAGTAATATATCAAAGATTAAAGGAGGACAGAGAAACAAAATGTCACTGTAGTCCAATTTCAGGCTGTTTATATGTAAATATAGATTATTTTTAAGAAAAGCAATCATGCCTTTAATATTGGGGCTTCTAAGAGCTAAGAGGTTTCTAACGTTTGAACTATTGAGTACAAATGCATACCGTTTAGATTAAAACCCTGAATAAAGCCAGACTTAACCCAGAAAAGTTTTGGATAATGATTCATATTAGTTGCAGTGGTTTCTGTTTGTGAATTGCTAACTATCAATTAACGGTAATCGTCATCATTTCTGCCAGGTTTGGTTCCAGAACCGACGAGCAAAGGAAAAGCGTCTGAAGAAAGATGCAGGTCGACATCGCTGGACTCAGTTTTATAAAAGTGTCAAGCGCAGTCGAGGAGGAGCTAAAGTGGAGAAGGAAAGCTCAGCCGACGACGCAGGACTCAGTGACAGCGAACTGAGCTTCAGAGGTACGTGCTGTGTGGATAACTTCAACCCAGTGCATATCTGTTATTGCTCGAGAGCGAGATTCCTGAAAGGGAATCATCAGTCATGCTGTTGTTCTAATGGGATTAAGGAAGCCTACAAGCTGCTAAATGACAAGAGTGCAGCAGCGATTGAATGTGTCTTTGCGGCGTTTCATTTGTTTCCCTGCGTTGCTAAATGCATGGTGGCTCCCTTAGGTCAAATTCAAAATGGCATTCTCATTTCCCATTCCCCTCACACGTCCCCGTGGCACCTCCCCTGCACATCCTCCTGCCTCAGTTTGTCTCCGTGACGGAGCTTATTGGAAAAGAGAGAGGGTCCTTAGTGGGATGCAAACGGCATTTCTAGTCATCCCTGTGTTATTTAATGTTTGTTTTGGGTAGTCGTAAAAGTCTTCGAGCCACTTTTAAAAAGAAGGCCGTTTTTATGAGAAATGAAAACATGGTGACAGAAACTCTATAAAGTATGTGAGGCTTTTAGTCAATTAGAGAGAAAGTGCTCCGGGGGCTCTGTTGTTATTGAAGCCAACCGTGGCACAGAGCGGGGAGAGATGGAAACAAATATTGTGTGCTGCAGTAATTGCACACACTTAGACCTCTTTTGTTAGCAAAGAATGTAAAGCCCAGCCTTTTCTGACCAACAAAAACTGACACGCTTATCAAACACCTCAATGGTTTGGTCCACTTACTGTACCTCCATGAAACACACATAGCGGTGCTACAATAAATCTCACCCATAAAAGCACTTAACTGTATTGAAATACAACAACCATATAATGTCCACGCAGTTGACAGCACTGTCGACGTGTCAAAGTATTTACACACCTCATGCTAAGTGATGCTGTCTCCTCCGCAGACGACCAGGTCCTGTCCGATCTCGGCCACACCAACGGGCTTTACGGGAGCGTCGGGGACGTGACCAACAGCGCAGTGCTCAACGGTGGCTTCTCTGTCGACGCCACGGGCCAGCCTTACCACGACATCCGGGCGGGAAGCCCGTACGGCCTCCCCCAGTCACCTTCCTCCATCACCTCCTTGTCCAGCCACACCCCTCTCCTCAACAACCTGGGCTTCAACATGGACAGTCTGGTGGCGCAGGGGGGCGCAGGCGGGGTGGGACAGGCCCTGAGGGCCATGGCAGGGGGCCCCACCTCAGACCTCTCCACAGGCAGCAGTACGGGATACCCCGACTTCCCCACCAGCCCCGCCTCATGGCTGGACGAGATGGACCATTCCCAGTTTTGAGTCTCGGTCGCGGTAGACCATTGCTGTGGTTATGTGACAAAAACAGACTCACAAGGCTTTTTACATTTCTTTCTTTCACCCTCCAAGATGCTGGGTGAAGAGCAGAAGGAAAAGAACGAGTGTGACTCTCAGTCGCTCCGCAGCGAGGTAACAGCCCGGGTCGACTCGTGTAGTCCGGAGGAAAGCAGTGAAGAACACGTCCACACTACTGAATGTTCAGCCTCAACACTGTATCATACAACGTTTGTTATCGCCTGACTTTGTTTTGTTCTTTCACTCTCTGAAAACGGGAATGGATTTCCAATATGTCGGTGGATTACGTTCACAGGGGAGGTAATATTGTCTCGACCCCCAAAATAACCCCCCCCCCCCCCCGTCCAACCGCTACAACATTAGGGTCAAATCCAGATCAGAGTCCCTGCGAGACCCGGGAGGCACCTGCATGCTTCTGATTCACGAGTAGAAATGAGTAGGACTGCTGTCGGGCCACATCAAAGCCTTTACATTGGCAATGCACTTTATTCTCCTCTTCTTTTTCTACACACGTGGACAGGAATGCAGAAAAGAGAAAGAGAGGAAAAAAGGGGAGAGACATATGCACAAGGCAAAAACACAGTGTTTCATTGGGAGAGAAATTTACAAGAAAAGTGGCACAAGTGTGAATTTTGAACCATGCTGATGTTTTTTAATGTAGTGCTGGAGCTTACGAGATATTAGGAAGTAGATGGTCCGTCCGTCCGTCCGTCCATTGAAGCTGACGTCTCCTCTGTTTGACTGAGGGCGTACACTGTTGGCTACACAGCAGGTCTCTCTTCTATATTTATAGGTGCTTGACTTGTCCTCGTCTGTGTAAAAGCTGTCTGAGAGCGGACGTCTGTCGGTGTTAAATTATCTGTTTCCAAACTCGACAGGAATCAAAGTGTTGGAGGACGAGTCAAGTTGTTTAGGGGTTTGGAGAAATTTTAGCCGTATATCACACATCTAAATTATTAATTTATTCTTTTGAATGCACAGATGTATAACAAGGGGAGACAGAGTCCTTTACAGATATTATTGAACTAATTAAATGGTTACACAAATATTCATTCAGAACGCCAACAAGTATTAGGAGGAACAAAACAATCTCTGTGTGAGCTCTTCTGTTTTGTCAATCTGACCCAGGCTTCTCTTGCTAATCTACTCAGTCCTGCAGAGCTCTAGCTTTGCCTGCTATCAACCTACTTACTGACCCCAGATGTGTTGTCAGTCTGTTCTGTTCTCCTGCTGCCTGGCCTCCATGTCAGAGGGATTACCAGCCCCCCGACCCCCCACCCCCCACGGCATCCAGTGTCGACACTCGGCTGTCACATCAGTGCTGGTGTGTTTCTCACACATCAGCTGCATCTTTAAGTCCCATGGCAACACAGGACAAAAAGTCCATTCCCTGTTTGTGATTCTCCTGAAATTAAAAAAAAGGGGTTTGATCTGAAATGTTGACCGTCATAAAACCAGTGGCTATTTTGACCCGAGGGAAGGTTCACCCGAATCTTCACTCTTTCTCTTTTTAAGACGAGAAGTCTAAATCTATTTGGTCACATTTCCCTGAAAAGGTCCTTTTTCTACCAGAGCATCCCACTTAAGAGCTAGGAAGAGAATGAACAAACAGAAAGCAACACCACTAAGACAATTTTTAAAAACTGTGGATTACTGCCAACAATTTACAGTGCAATTACTTACTCAATCTGTGGTATCAATGAAAGACACTAGGGCTAATATGTAAGTACAGGGTAAGAAGATGGGATTGGGGAATAGAGAGGTATAAACTTTAAGATGGACTTAAATGACAATGCAGTAATTGAAGTAGTAATTTAGGAAGTCATTATTTAATTACTATGTATCTATTCTAATAATTGCAGAGTACAGTAATTTTATTACTAGATAATAAAGCAAAACAGTGTTGCTATTTCACATATTTGATATTGGTTATGGTATGATTTATTCTAAAATAATAATATGCTTAAAATTAAAATGACTCTGGGAAATGGCCGTGTAAAATGGTTTTAAGTGTGAAGTGCAGTTTACATTATTATGTAGCTGGGTTTCAAAACATAATTGTTTTTCATAACTCAACTGTTGCCATACAAGCTTAGACTGTTATTCTCCTGTATGTACTCTGTCATTATGCAATATAGTCCAGGAAAAGAAGTACTTAGTATAATTCACTTCTACATCCCCCTGTACTTACCAGTAGATACCCAGTAAGAATATCATTGGTACCATTTATAAACAACATATTGACATTGTAAATTGCAGGCTGTAATTCATAAGTGTTAAATGGAAATCCTGTACAAACACAATTGTAGCCACTACAATTTTGTTAAGTCTGTGTTGCCTCAGAAGTTTGCATCTTAATTGTTGTAAATTTTGTACAGTTTGAAAAACGTGTTGATCGTCTTGTTTCATGAGCGCTATTTATTATTGCCATGTGTCTTTGAAAAAGATGTAAAAGAGAGCACTGAATTTATTCATTTATGCCTTCTGTGTAATGGTATGAACTGTGTACAGTCAAATCTATATGAGGAAAATAAAGCTGAATTGTCTTTGGGTTACCCCGCGGGTGCGTTTCTCTTCAATACAGCCGGCCTGCAGTGATGAATGTGAGAGTTATACGATTTTCAGCTGAACTTTGTTTTCAATATATCAAAAGAAAAATATCTACTTTAGGTGTTTTTATTATTGTGCCTTATCTAAACGCTCTTAGAGCGAGTTAACCCGCAAATTCATTTACCCATTGAGAGCATTTACCACACACTTAGGCCTCTATTCAATTGTGGAGATCCATTTAGTACCACCAACAGACAGTGGTCAGTCAGTTAACAGTGATTGATGCTGCTTTCCTCTCTCGCTCTGGGGTGGGGGGGGGGTGACAAGAAAGATACATGGAGAGAGAGGAAAGAGAGAAAGACAGAGGAGAGAGAGAAAACATATAAAGTGGAGAAACAGATGCCTTGTTGGCTGTTTCTGTGATCCTCTCAGTGCGAAAGAGACACAGCAGCAGATTGCAGCGCTGCACTGTCAAGTCCATCCTTAATCTTTGTGCTGTTAACTAATTGTGGAGTGCTTTGTGAAAAATGGGGCAAATATGCTTTGTGGTCAGGCGAAGGGGGACTATGGCCCATATGCAGGCAGTTAGCTTGTATGTTAATACGTCTCGCTGGTAATGCAGGGCTGTAGCTTGGGTTGTTAACCGCTGAGATCATGAAGAACAATTCACCACTGCAACCACACAAACCTAGTGACCAAAAATGTTCTTTTATAACAATGGTCTAGAGCTTTGTTTTAGAGCTGCAGCCGCACCCTCGCATTTTCATAATTTCTTTTGTTGTATAAATAATGGAGTTCATAAGAGTCTACAGCCAGTTAGCAGTGCTGTTGTTACTGAGGTTAAGCCGGTTCACAATCTTATTATAGTGTTATCATGCCAACATTTGTAATTAGCAATAAGAGTAAGCAAAGTTGCCCATTGAACAAATCAACATTTTGCATTTACAATGGAGCTAAATGAAGATTTACGGGATCACCACAATGATTGCTGTTCATCCTGAGGGTAACCTGAATGTCTGAACCAAATTTTATTTCACAATTGATCAAATCACTGTCATTTCCATCCCTAAAGTCACACTGCAATCATGGCTAAAGGTGAATCGGTTTTACTAACCTGGCCACTAGAAAAGTCGTGGCACCAGTCATGAAACAGTGACCCTGGTTTGCATTTGACAAGAGGCATCTGTTGCCTGTTATTCTATATAATTATCTTATTCTATAAAATCCCCCCAAAATTTTATTTCCAAAAAAACCCCACATATTTTTGTAGAATGTAGATTCTGTCTTTAAAACCCCACATTCTCCTGAAATGCCAAGGACATGACCTCTGCATCTTCATTTTTGACACACGGAAGCGACTCTATAGGCTCTCTGCGTATATGTATTGTTTTTTAGTTGCTATATTTCTAAAACCTCACAGGTTAAAGTGGATTTATTCCCTTTTAACTATAGTGTTGGCTAACTATGTATAGAATTATAATGAAATTACACCACAGTGTACATCTGTAGGAAACTAATTGGTATTCAGCAACGTGCGGCAGTTGTCTGAGAGCTGGCCAACCTAACCCAAACATAAGTGTTATCGATTCCTTTGTGTTTTAGCTATTCCTGTTGCATTATAAAAACAAAAAGCAAAGAGTCAGCCTGGTTGGAGTTAGCACGTTTGCATAAAACGCCACAAATTGAGCTGATTTTTATTTAAGCATTGATTGGCTGGGCTATGGGCATTAATGGATAGGCTCTAATAGTAGTGCCTTACAAAGATAAAGAGCCACACAGACAGTTAGGATAATTTACACGCCACTTACAGCACTAGTATACAAATAAATCTGTGGAAACTCCACCACTGTTGCTTTTGCGAAGATGACAAACACAAGCACAAATGCCATTATCATTGATCGCGGGGCTTTTATTACAAACTTCCTGAAGGAAACAGGTTTTTTTTTTCTTCATCTCAAGCTAAAGGGAATAAATTAACATGCAAAATAGATAGGATTTGTTTTGTCGTGAAAGTCAATCGTGCAGCGTCAAGACAGGGCATTTTTCTCTCCAAACGACTCCATCCTGCCTGCAGTGAACAATGATCCGCAGGATGACGGAGTGAGTCTTAAAGAGGGACTGGAGTCACACAGAGGCCTTTCAATGACACCCTCAAGGTTATGAGCTCAACGCTGTTTTAATGTGAAACGGGGCCTTTTCCGCTCAATAAACATCCTGCTGCAGATATCAGATATATGAGGAGGGCTCATGGCCCTAAAGAAACCATGACAAATACTGTACAGATGATGATATGTTTGCTGTAATGAAGGCCCCGGTCGCTATTGTGGTTCAGTGAAAATATAGGAGGCAGATAGTTGTGCAAACTGGGCTTTTTACCGTTTGTTGGTTTATCGGAAGTCCAAAAGGTCGAGTTTTCAATATTGGCAGAAACACCACGCACGCACGCACGCACGCACGCACGCACGCACGCACGCACGCACGCACGCACGCACGCACAGACACACACACACACACACACACACACACACACACACACACACACACACACACACACACACACACACACACACACACACACACACACACACACACACACACACACACACACACACACACACACACACACACACACACACACACACACAAAATCTTGGACACCAGTGAATGAGTCTGACTCTGACATTAGTAGGAAGTGTTTCAGAGGCGGAGGGATTTTTGCTTACTATTGGGTTCCCGGCTACACTTTTAAGGATGTGTGGGTGTGTGTGGTGATGCTTCAGCATGAAGAGGAGGTGGAGCGTGGGCGGGGGGGGGGGGGGGGGGGGTTGCATTAATAGCTGGCCAAAGCAATGACACGGTATTGCTTTTACAGAAGAGAGAAAGGAGAGGAGTAAAAGAGGAGGAAGCTAGTGTGCAGGTCAACGGTGAGGGAAACGGAAAAATGAAATGAGGAGCAGTGAGAGTGGTGTAGGAGTAGGAGAGATCACTGGATGAATTGCTGAAGAGATCCACACACATCCACAAATACCACCCAGGTGCGAAGCAACAAACATGCACATTAAAACCAATACTAAGTACTACCTCTGGTGTCTCAATGAATAGATTTACATGAACATTAGTATCCCTGTTCTGACTCTAATCCTGGTTTTGATTATAGGATATGCTGCTTATATGGCACACAAGAAACCTGGTTAATCATGTTGCAGTACATGTGATCATAACAGTACCCAGGTTTATAATGTGTCTAGGTTCCTCATTACTTCAACAGTTGTGAATGAAACCAGTTAGAGTCCTTCTGTCTGAACTCATTTGGATTCCTCCTCTCCAGCTGATCACTCATGATGGAAAAGAGGGATAATACAATCGTGGACCTTTATTTGAGCTTGTTGATTATTATTACACCATTTATGATCATATTTCTTCTTTTACTGACGACCTTGAAACGGCACACACAGACAATGATAAGAAACCCGATTGAGGAGTTTACCTGTCATCGCATAACAGCGTTTTATATGCTCTATTTAGCATATCCAAGTTTCTCAAATCTGGGAGAAAGGCTTACTGTACTTTACATGAACAAAAACAACAGGATACTCCAATAACCAGATAAAAACCTGGGTACTTGCTTGCATGTAAACTCTTTATAAAGAGTATAAAGTTGGAGGCATGCAAGCAAAGTACTGGTACTTCAAAACTGTACTTAAATTTACTGCTTGAGTAAATGTAGTTACTTTTCACCTCTGAAAAATGCATAAATATTCAGAACCGCTGAACGATATTGGGCCTGGGTGGGCGTTTGTCTGCGGTTTGGAGATGGAGGGAGCTGCAGTGTCAAAAGTGAAAAGCTCAGAGGAAAATTGAAGCCACATAATGGAAGCATAATGGGCTTAGTGTCAGAGTCTTGCAGACGAGCCGGGAGGGAAGCACGGCTGCCGTCACCCTCTCTTACCTCAAGCCAGTATAACGGGGTTTAGGAAGCAACGAAGAGACAACAACAGGCCCCAAACAGGCTTTAGAGATACGCCAACATCCTAATGGCAGGATGTGGATGGAATTCATAACAATGAGATGATCACTGGTTGTCTCTTTGTGGGATTGTAGTGCATCACGTCTCAGACTCAGGTGGAATACTCAAAAGGTTTCTCCTCAACTCAGTTAGGGTTCCTCCTCAAAATTCATGATAAAATCCAATGACGAAGGTTCCATAGCTGAAGCTTACAAAAGTGAATGATGATACTTTTGGGAAAAAAATATTCCCATACGCCCTCCTCTCTCAGTCGATACATGGAGAAGGAGATATACAGATGTAGACATCACATGGAGATATTTCAATTCACTTCATGTACTGTATGGCACCGCTCACTTGCATCTCAATTCACTATGTAAGTACTGTACAACAACTGTCAAGACAAAAATGTAATTTGAAGCGCTGTGCCTGGTGATGACTATCAATGCCTGGTAGACCATCTACTGCTGTCATAGATCTGAGTGACTGACATGTTGAGATGGTTATCTAACGCCTTGTGTCAAAGCAGATTTCCAGGGTTTTAAGTGAAACGTTGGGGGATGAGGGCATCGAGGCAGCGTGTTAGAGAGTAAGGGATTAAGCTTTGTTCCCACTGTTGTGTACAAAATGTGCATTTGTATCTTGGTGTAAATTGTAGTTAAGAACTAGGATCCAGATTTAGTTAATTCTCATCTGGTGGAGTGTGTGTGTGAGCGGAGGCAGAGAAAATGTGCTGATCTGAGGGGCTTGAGGATAAGCAAAACAGATTTGGCTTTAGACCACAAGTTCTTTTTTATTTTTTGGAGAACGTCCAACCCCCTCCTATGTGACAAAACTGTTCAGAGGCAGGTCTTAGAGAATAACAGTGTTGTATGTATGCTGTGCAGACAGTGAACATGACTAAGAAACAATACTCAAACATCAAATGTACAAGAACGTGAGTACTATATGTACAGTTTGTTTATTTTTTATTATTCAATTTTCCATTATACTTTTTAGGTGCATTATATTAATGTGCAGTGCGATTACTGTAGTTGGTGGTAGGGCCTCCAATTATCACTTTGATACTGTATTGGTCTGAGTGTATCTGTGTGATTTCATACTACTGAAACCAGTCTTTTTCTGTTGGCATATTCTGCCATGTTGAATTAATTTTTCTGATATGCTTTTGATCCCATTCAAATGTTCATATATTAAGAGTGTTTTTCCTTGTATGCCTGGTGGCATTGGGTTGACAAGACTCAAATAATGTCTTTTAAAGTAGTGTCACTATTTGGTTAAAGGTGATTCATAAATAATCTGTATTTTGAAATTCTATTAGAGTAAAAACTAATCCAAACATTCATATTCAAATTGCACCCAGCATTTCTCTATAATATAACTGGTGGCTGGCAGAAATAAACTCAGTTAATGTTTTCTTTACATGGATAATGTTAGGCTCAGGTTTATTGTGGTGGCCCTTGTGGTGAGATGAGAGTTTGTGATGATATTTTATGTAAACTATCACTGCAGCAGTATATACACAAATACAGTATGAGGCAAAACAGTCAATTTTTTAAGTTAAGGCTTCTGTCACTAACACAGTTAAGAATAAAAGTCAGAGGAATCTGATTTGTTGAAGACTTTAATGATAATATATGTCAAATAATTAAAGCATTCCTTGGAACATAACACAACTGAATCATGAAAAGATCTGAAATAACGTAACCTGTTGAGAGTTGACTCATGCTTAAAGGCCTGGCTGGTTGTCATACCTGCACAGTACGTGGGAGTGATATGTAGAAAATCTTCTTTACGGTATACACCATTTTATAATGTGATAACGATTAATATTCTAATATCATGAATTTCCTAGAATTGTATTTGTTTATGGATGATATAAGTAAATGGGAAAGTCTGTTTTTAGTTCCTCCAATGACTTCAGTACCAGACAAAACTAGATACTTCATCATATGCACAAATCTTTCTAATTTTGCCAATTAGCAGTCCTGCACATTGATTTGCAATATTGCTTGTAATGGCCTCATACAACAAGAGATAATTCAAGGTTGAGCTACTTCAGTAAAGCAAAGTACCTACCAGCTGACAGGCCTTGATCCCCACGCAATAATCACAATATCACCCAAACCTACTGGGCAGATAAAGTCAATATATATATTATTTTAAATGGATGAAAGTCTATGCGGTCCGTTTCATTCTGTGTCTTATATGAGATGTGCTGTTGTGTCTTATCGTTTGGGAAGGCTAACGTTTACACCCTTAGTTCCAAGAAGCTAAGTCAATTAAATTAAACTCAACAGAAGTATTTGGAAATAAAATCAAATAAAACTTCTGCAGTCCTGGTCTACTACCTGCTGGGGTTGAACAGAGTCTTTTCAGGAATGAAGGAGGGATGGTAGGGCAGCCAGGCAAATGAGTGGAGCGTGGGACGAGATGAGGACTCGGGCGGTGGGCGGGTGGAGGGGGTCTAGCCTTTCGGAGCAGTGTGCTGGCGAAGGAGAGAGGAGATGGTGCTGGATTCGGTGACCTCCTCGGGGAGCGAGCCCTCCATGTCTTTGATGGACGGGTCGGCTCCAGCGTTAAGCAGAAGCTCCACGATTTCAGCGAACTCACACGCAGATGCTGTGAAAAGAAGAGACTAAATTAAAGGACGAGTTAGAAGGACATGAATGATGTGAAAGGAGGGAGAAATAAAATTGTTGCAGGAAAGACATTTAGCTTTTTAGCCATGATTTTGGTGTGGCTCTGTGGATGGCAACATTAGTCTGTCGGTTCACCACATTGGTCCACATTGCAATATCCCAACAACTTCATGATGGATTAGCATGAAACTTTCTTCAGACATTCAGGGAGCATGAATCCCAATGACAAAGGAGTTATTACCTAGACCAAACAGCAGGATACATTTTGTTTACTTATTCAGTGAAATATCTAAAAGAAAAAATATTAAATGAATGGATTAGAATAGAAATTGGGTACAGATATTCATGGTTCCCACGTGATATACCAAAATGACTTTGGTGATCCCCTGAACTTCCTTTTAGCACCACCATGAAGTTGACCTTAGTAGTTTTCAGTAATTCGTCTTGACAACTGTTGGAGGAATTGCCATGACACTTCAATGCATTCATGTTCCTCTTAGTACAATTCTGGTCCTTTCTGAAACCAATTTGTGAAATCATTTTTTCTTAACTGGATAAATGGCATAATTGGGGATTTGATGGATCATTGCAGCTCTTTTTAGGCTGTTATGATATTGTGCACCAATTTTGCATTAATTGTCCTCCCTCCTTTCTCCGACATACTATAGTTTAATACAATATGTACAATGCTGCAGTTCATGAAAAGCCCATTTGCAGGCCCAGTACTGACACTGGCCTGGACCTGTGGTTCCCACAAACACTTCAATTCTGCCCCATTGGCAATTTGTGCCCTGACTAAAAGGGTCTTCGCTCTCTGTATGGGAGGGGGGCATGCACTTTCTTAACCCAGTTAACAGGTCCCTGCGTTCCCAATGCACCTCTCGTCCCTGTGGCACCTCTCACCCCACCCTCCCTCTCTCCCTCTCTTGATCTGAGTGCTCTTCTCTGTCGGTGTCACTCACTCACTCCTTTTAAAGCGCAGACTGTACTGCGACATGATCGCTGATGTCAGCAGCCGCAGTGATTGACAGCCAGGCCTTTTAACCTCCAGCCCCGGGGTGGCTGGTGGGCTGGGTGGCGGGAGTGTGTGTGCATGAGATGATGCATAGGAATGCATGTGTGCATGTTTGAGTTGTGTCTATGAATAGTACTACCTGTGTAAGAGTCAAACACTAAAATAATCACTTGTCTTTCAGCCAAATCAGGCTAACAAAGCTTGGCTTATTTTTCCAGCCATGCCTGCAGACCTCCTCTTTTTGATCGAAACAGTGTTTTATTTAGCCAGCAGTGAGTGTGCCCATGATGGCGTGTGTCTCGCCTGGGCCTTGAGCAGTAAAAAGTGGCTGGCCCTCAGGGGAGCCGTAGAGGAGGAGAACAATTTATGGTGAGCAGTAAACCCTCAATTAATCACTTGCCAGCTACTGTGGCCCTGTGCAAAGAGAGGTGGGAATGAATTTTCATTCTCTGCTATTTGTCTCTTGGAGTTCATCGCTTATGTTTATTAGTCATCTTTTTATGCCCCATCCTCGTGGCTTCCTCTGCAGAGTGTGTTTGTGTGGGAGGGGGGTGGGGGGTGATGCAACACACCAACTCCAGTGCCACCAAGCAGGGGGACAGATGGTGCAGCAACACACACGCGCTCAGAGGACAGGGGAACCGCCCCTCAGGGACACGTGTGTTGGGGCATGAGAGGGTCAGGGGAGTCTAAGGACCACCGCTGATTTCCTCTGGGAGGCCGGGCGATTATTTCACACACACATGCGCAGAACGAAACCAGACAGGCACCCACCCACACACACACACACACACACACACACACACACACACACACACACACACACACACACACACACACACACACACACACACACACACACACACACACACACACACACACACACACACACACACACACACACACACACACACACACACACACACACACACACACAGAGAAAGAGAGAGAGAATACAACAGAGAGGAATGAGAGGAACTGAGTAAAAAACAACTGTTGAAAGTGAAGATGAGGAACGGCAGGAGGAGCGAGACGAAGAGGAGGTAAATGACACATTTGAGACAAATGTGGGCAAAACTCCGGCTCTTTCTAGAAAACAAGCCGAATGTAAATTCGGGCTGTGGAAATTGATAAGAGAAAACCTCCTTACCATAATGTAGTGCCGTTTGTCCTTCATTGTCCTGTAAAAGACAAAAACAAGCCTTTAATTCAACAGACCTGCGACTTGGGAAGAATAAAATATCAGAATCAAATTCCAGGAATATTATCAAGAATAAAACATATGGTTCACCAGCATTTAGCGTAAGAGAAATTGCAAATTACTTTGATCAAACTTCTAAGAATCAACTGGAAAACCTGCAGCTGCTAGAATGCAAAGTAATTCCTGTGTGTTATCTGTGGGCATGTGGGCCATGTTTTCATTGTACCAAAGGGGGATCATGAGAAGATGAGATATTGATTTGAGAAACACGTGAGCAGCAAAACAAACCTCTCAGCTTGCTGGTGACTTCAAGCCCCATATCTTAACTCCACCAAGCTGCAAATGAACCCATTAAACTAATCCCAGCGATTGTTGTGGTAAATGCTGAAACTACCTGGAAGTTTTTAGAGAGCCTGAAAGAATAAAGCTGGCGTTGTTCCTCATTTTTCTTGTTGTTAACAAATACCATGAAAAAAATTTAAAAAATGAATTTATAAAATGAATCAAGACTTATTAACTCTCAGAAACTTTTGGCATTGCAGCGGTTTCCAATATGAACAATATGACATACATGTGACACTGGTCAATCTTTTTGGCTTTCTGGATTTTCTTACCATGTCACTCAGCCACAAGGCCATTTGTTACTGCTGAAGACATGAAGCATCAAAAACGACGCACAAATATATAGATTCATTAATAGAAAAGGCACAGTCATTTCCTAAAATAGCAGGACACTGTAGAACACTGTGTTGCTCAAACTACAGGAAATAGTGCATTCGTAAAGAACGGTTAAATACACATTTGCTGAGTTTCTCTGACAGCAGGATGCTGTATTTGGGACCAACAAAAAAGAGTTTTGGAGGGACAGAGGGGAGGGCTACAGTATATTGGGATTTGGATACACTGACAACATTTGTTGGTGGAATTGTTGGTTTGTTCTGAGATTTCATGAGATTTGTTTACAATAAGAAAAAAAGAGGAAACTTTCGTGCCTTTTCCTTTAAATGAATTAACCATTGGAGCTATATGTGACTGACACACAAAAGTTCAGGGACAATGAAGTCAAGTGTGTGTGAGTGTGTGTGTGTGTGTGTGTGTCCTATGAACCGTAAAAATGGTACTTGGGGTCAAGGGGTCAATAGTAAAGATATAATTCTTGTAAGAACTGTTGGCCTTGGGACAGGGAAATGTGTGTGTGGGGGGGGGGTGTGTGTGTGCGTGTGTATAATAAGACAAGATATGACAGGCATCATCAACAGGAGATTCCCTTGTTAATCACGGCTCCTTCTGCCTTTGCACCTCATAATGATGATAAATGGTCGAACTGTTGCCTCCAGTCTCAGAACAGGAGCAGCCGTTCAGCCCAGTACAATGGTTTTGGATGTTCGGAGGAATGTTAAGAGGCAGCAGACACAGTGACATTTGCTTCTATGCTGTAAAATGTCACTGAAGTGGAAAAACGATCAAATTACTAAAACTGTTCAGGTGAAATTAATCATTAGTCGTTCCACCTTTGCCCTTCCAGCAGCAGATCCTCTTGTGCCCCTTCCTGCGGTGGTCACTTCCACGCCCTTCCTTTACTTTCTACCAATCCTCTTCTGGTTCTTCTGACCTCCAAACCACACCTCCTCTCACCTCTTTCCTTTCATCATCCAAAGTCATCTCTCTCTTTTTTTCCATTCACTCCTTTATTTCCTCCTCTTTCTCCTTGCATTACCACAGCCACATTTCTTGTTCCATTTAGTCTCCTATTCAATCTTGATCCCTTTCCTTTTCAAACCTTCCTTCTTCTTCCCATCTCTTCCTTCGTCTGTTTCCTGTCTTCCCTCTCTGGGTGGGCCCAGTTCAGAGTGGTCCTATTGTTGTGTGTTCAACCCTCTCTCTCTTTCTCTCACACTTGCTCTCTCTCTCTCTCAGGGGCAGCACTTCAGGGACCTGCTGATTGGATTAGAGCTTTCTATTCCCTCTGGGTGGATCACAGAGCACAGATGCAAATCGCCACCAGCGTGGAAAGCGCACCGTAGTTAACTCAAGACAACAATGCTGTCTGTCTGCGAGTTTAGACGTGTGATGTACTGCGGACGTGGTTTCGAGTGAAGAGCGGGAAAGAACTCTGTTAAAATTGACAAATTTAGATAAGAGTGTACATTTTCACCCAGGCATTATCTGTAAAAAATCAAACGGGATGCTCCAAGAAGGAAAAAAAATACTTGACTAATTTCTTCTTTATTTTACTGCATGAAACACAAACCCACTTGGCACACAGGGACAGTGACAGATGTTTTGAGCCGGGGCCAAGTGAAGGACCTTGATGCACATAAATACATACAGTTATAATTAAAGTGTAAGGGGTTTAAGCCCTAATCTGCAGCAAGCGTTAATCTGCAGTTAGTTGTTCAACACACACACACACACACACACACACACACACACACACACACACACACACACACACACACACACACACACACACACACACACACACACACACACACACACACACACACACACACACACACACACACACACACACACACACACACACACACAGCAAGACTGCGTGACAGACAATGCACAAGCAATATAGTTATGGTGCAGAGAGACGAGAGCTTAAATCATTAGTTCACCAACAGAAAATGAATCAAAAACTATTTTGATAATCACTAAAGCATTTGCTTGTTCCTGCTCCACAAGTTTGAAGATATTTTAAAAATGTTTCTCACTGTTTCAGTGAATATGCTTGTCTTATCTACATCAGTGTAGGCCCTGGGGAATTATGATATTTTAAACTGAGTTCATGAAAAAAATACATTATTATTTGATTAACGAGAAAATAATCTGCAGATTTATCAAAAATTTAAATAATGATTGTCTGCAGCCCAAAGTGAGCTGGACAACAAAAGGAAAATTCACATATAAAGTGCTGCTGCCTGTACACGTGCATGTTTGTGAGGAAGAACGTTGTGCGTGCCAGTGTATGTGTGCAGCCCACATGCCTCTTGTATGTTCATGAGAGGGGTCAGGGGCCTGTCCTCTCAGCGTTCCCTAATGCCCCTGGATCCAGGACGGAGGCTTGATGGAATCACAGGAAATTGGATTGTCTTCCATTTGCTTTGGAAGCAGCCTGGAAGAGACACCCCCAACCCCCCATCCACAATACCTGCAGTTAGCAACCGTAGCACCCCCCCCCCCCCCCCCCCCCCCCCCCCCCCGTGCACCCCTGTTTCCATCCCATTACTGAGGCATGTTGCACCGAAACCCCTGCTTTTACATGTCATCCAAAGTTTCCCCTTGCGGTGCAGAAATGCTGGGCGGGATGTCAGCAGAGTGCTCAATAAAGCAGCTGCTTGCACAATACCAGCAGCAGAGATCCAGCACAGTGTAGTGTATCACCCTAATAGGGTGGAGCAATATGCTTAGGAGCTGCATGGATGGGGATTGATCTATTAGTACTATTGCAGTTTTGCTGAATTTAAGTCACACCAATCTATCATTTCTACCACACAAATGATGTGACGCAAGATGGATGGAAAAGAACGAGAGCGAATCGTGGATATATATAGAGAGATATGGCAAGCAGTTATTTCTTTAGCTGTTTGGCTTAACAGATCAAAATATCACTGTAACAAGTCCAAAAATTGGTCCAAAGAAAGAAAAAAAGGGAAAATGTCAGAGGCTAAATAAATTAGTTTGTTGTTGTTCTTACACATTATTCTAAAATGGAGTTCAGGATTTTCCAGACAACTCAAAGTCAAACTGGGGACAATCAGGAACAAACAGAAATCTTGTCTGGAGCTCTGTTGTGTCCATTTTCTCCACCTGCCTTCACAGTTCTCGAATATAGGGACACGGATACTATAAATGTTCAACCACATCCGTTCAAGATTAAGAGGGCATATCAGAGGTGGAAACTTAACTCAGTCAGTGATACAAAGAGGATGCGAAAGTCCCTTAGGTCTATGTCCGTTCGAAAACTAGGTTTCAGTCGGTCTGCATTTAATTCTGCTTGTCTGTGTCCGAGCCAGAGAAGAGATTGTGGGTAGAGGTCTGTCAAATCCACCATCAGCTACTACCTGTAGTTCTCGTGTTTTCATACCATGCCAATCCAAGCACCAACAGGACTCTGTACACGGCATATTAATTTCCATAACAGCCTTTTTTATACTGCTGCTAAACAAAGCACTTTCCTCAAAAAGGAAACAATTGTTTATATTTAAAGATGGACAAAACATGGGTGCAGTGAGAAAGAACTTAGACACTATACATTTCCACGATAATTATTCTGAGAATTTAGTAAAAATTACTGTAACAAATGAGACCTTAGTGAGGATGATTGGCAGCCATCTTTGCTCTGTAACACAAAAAGAGGAAGGTTTCATTCCATGAGCAGAGATATGGTGTTATAAGATGTTCTTATAACGAGATGTAATGGATTATTTGAAAATGCTAAAAAGAAAAGAATATCTTCCAATGTTTCTCTACGGTAAATGGGCAACCACTGCAGCTAAATGTTGGCTAAATGTGATAGTTTCTTCATTTAAAAAAATTATAAAGGGCTGTGCAAAATCATATTTAAAAAGTCCAAACATTTTTGAGTCTCCCACTTCCTACCACCTTATTCCTTTTCTTTTCCATTTCTAAGTCATCTCTCTTTTGTCTCACTAAACTTTCTTTTGGTTTTTCTTCCTCTCGTCCCTTCCCTGCCTTCCACTATTCTCCCCCCTTCTGTCCCTGACAGCAACATTAAACAAGTGGGGAAAAATGGACAAGCAATTATGATTTATGATCAATGCATGCAGCGGCTGCTGACTTTTATAATGACAGTGGTTGGGGGAGGGAGAGATGTGTGTATGCATCAGTCTCAAGGGTGTGTGTTGGGAAGATGAGGGGTGAATCGATCGGCGACTGGGATCATTGCTATGCAGATTCCAGCCGATAGCATTATGATGAGCAGGTGCCATCAATCAGAAAGCAGAGCACAGATTTGAGCAGTATGGAGGAGAGGACGACCCTCTTTCAGAGCAACTACTGTGGCACCTCCACCGCAGACAAGACTTCCTTCAAAAACTTAAAAGTTCCACACTGGAGGTCTTTCACTTTTAGACCTCATACAAACAATTACACACACTGTGTAGCCGACCATTCTCCAAGACACATCATGAGTTTTCATCTCTCAGAGCCTCTGACCAGCTGCTCCTGGCTGTCCCTTGGTTTGAGGTTAAAGGGTAAATGAGATTGTGCGTTTGCTGTAGCTGCTCCGAAGCTCTAGAACAGTTTAGCTTTGACAGATACGTGTTCCCCCTCCATAGACAGATTCAAGGTTAAACTGAAGACTCACTTGAATTCTCAGGCTTTCGACTGCCCATCGTTTATTAATTATATATCGTCTTTTTATCCCTTTATTTTATTTTGTTTCATTTTATCTTATTGCATTTCATTATTTTACTTCTGTCTTTATTTATTGTGTAGCACTTTGGATGTTTTAAATGTGCTTTATAAATAAAATTGACATTGAAATGTCAGAATTATAATTTTGTGCAGCTTGGAAATGATCTCTTTTTGGTGCATTTAAGGCAACTCTAACAGCCGGCTATAGAGCAGAAACCTTTGTGAAGCAAAAAATCCACCGAATTCACATCACACTCAAATCTCAAATTTCTTTAATTATATGCACCAACAAGAATCTAAAGGTAAACCATTGCTTTTGACAAGAAAGCAGAATAAATGTTCAATGTGATGGATTACCTTTCTCAAGCAAGTCTCTAATTGATTATGTGGCACATGAATTACAATGCATCACACTGCAAACCATGCGTTACATTTCAAGTGGGCCTCACCAGGTCAGGAGCAAAGGCTTTGGTGAGTTGGCTCCACATTTACTGGAAATCTCTGGAGGCAAATATGCGGCATTCAAGAGTATATCCTGGTGAAATAAAGTAAATGATGAATTGAATTTTATTCTTTACTGACTTCAAGAGAAATAAGTTGCAGGATGTGAAAGTAGGAAATCAACACATTTGGCAAATGTGATCATGGTTTGGAAAACATTAGCTGGTTATAATAAAACTAAACGTGGAGCGGATGCACTCAAGTTTGTAAACTATCGCTGAAGTCCCAGTTAAAATAGTCACAAACCAACATGTTGTTTTTGTGAGGATGTGTTTTGAGGATGTGACCAAGATGTAGGGCGGTTCTGAGCTTACGCATGAGTTTGTCGGTGTCCGGTTTGTGTTTACCCTCAGATGTGTGGGAAGGCCCCCGCCCATTGTTAAAAGGATCTACAGACTTGGGCCAGCACTAATTGAATCTGGGTCTCCTCTGTGAGCAGGGAGAGGTAACCTTGCCTCTCAGCGTGTGAGCATTGCCACCCACGGTCAAATTAGCCGACGCCAAACTCACTGCTCTTCAGACCTCCTGGGAGTGTCCTTGAGACGCCGGGGTGATCCCCTTCTCCCCTGATACACTGAGCTGCAGTCAGGAGCTCCAAGGTGTAGGAGGAAACCAAAGAGTGTATGTAAAGATGCACGACATGACAGCTCCCCAAAAGTGAAGCCAAATCATTTTGATCGCGCCCTGGTGGTTGTCTGTTGAGTAGGTCATAAACCCTGCCTCCTCAATGGGAAAGAGGAAAAAATGTTTTATATAATAATTTTTTCAGAAAAAAAGGTTTCAAGCGGTAATTTTTCCAGTAAGTTTGGTTTTAATTAGATATCTAATGCTATGATTTGTAGATATGGGCTATACAGATGCTATTTCATTTATTGACTGATTTATTGTTAAAAATGGAGTGAAACGCCCTGATTGACATCTGAGACTGACTGGCAATTGGTCAAGCACATATATTGGTGGGACCTCGATACTGCTGCTCCTCAACACATTCCCTACTCTGCCCCAAATGACGTCAAAAGCACAAGATGGCAGAAACCGTATCCGGGATATTTCAATTTCTTTTTTGTACAATGGGAGACACGTCGTATACAGTCTATGGGGGGAAATCTTGAATGATTTAGGGATCCAGAACTGGCAAGGGTCTTGGGAGAATGCCAAGCCCATAAGTGTGGTACACCTTAGATGTCATCCATCCAACACAACCCTATAGGTCTGGGACAAAGGGTAACAAGAGTGTCTAAAACCAGGTTCAATCTCAATGTAAAAGCTACTTTAAATGGCTGAATGCACCTTTACTCACAATATTCAGATTTTTCAGACTTCTCACACACACCAGACAAACTAAGCCACTTGTTTTTTCCTTTTCCTCCAAATCGCCCTCTCTTACACTGGTAACCTTTTTGTTTCATGCACACCGTCTTTCCCCCCCCCCCATGTCGCCGAGCTTGCTTGTTCCCGTGGGACACCTTAGCCTCCATTAAGGCCATCACAGAGGAGGATACGGTTTAGGCTGAGTATTAACATCACCAGAGGCCCCTCGCCTGTCCTCCCGAGGCTCATCGATGATGTTTAAAAAGAAATATATGAAATAAATAAATACATAAAAGAGTGTAATATGAAAATCAATGGCCAGGCAGGAGAGGCTGCAGCTGAGGCATTTGGAGTGAGGGACTCATAAAGCTGAGTACTGCGGGAGACTGATGGAAGGCAGAACACTTACTTTGTTTATTCTCTCTCCTCACCCCTGTCCCCTCCCCTCACTGTCTGTATCCAGCTCTCTCACTCTCTTATTCTCTCCCCACCCCCCTCTGTCTGAAACGGTCGAGGACAGCTTTAATGCTCCTGACAATTTATGTGGATGGTTAAGAACGATGGAAATCAAATAGTTGAGTGTAGGCAAGGCCCAGTGAGTGGCCAATAAGAAAGAAACAACAGCTGATGATGGCAAAGAGGACTGTTACCTGCTGGAATGGCTCTTTGGGCTGCACTATTACTGTCAAGTTGCTGGGTCTTTTTCTAGTGCTCATATTATGGATTCATAACTGTGTCTGTGTCCGATCGGCACTTTTAACACAGCACGGCAACAGCTCTCATTTCATCGAGTCCAGCTAATGTGCAACAAGTACCAAATATGAATCCTTTAAGAACAGCTTACAGCCTGGCTTATAAAATATCAAGAGCTGTTTGTGGTGGCTATGGTCGATTTTATGTGTATTATAATTCACCAAGGTGTGCTCTGATTAGAACTGACACGATAAGTCGTTTAGTCAAAACTCTTTTTAGTCCAATATTTGCTTGTTCCAGCCACTCCAATGAGAGTATTTTCTCTGTTTTATAAAATAGCTATATTTATAACTGAAAATCTTTATGTTCTAGAGTTTTGGTCAGACGAAACAACACATTTAAAGACCTCTCCTTGGACTCAGGGATGGGAATTATTTGATGACATTTTTTAGAGAAAAGATTAATAGTCAAATTAAACAGCAGATAGATTGATAACTGTAAGTTGCAGCCCTGCTTCAGATTTCTATTTGTTTGAAAAACTTTTAATAGACCTGTTTGACAGATTCTCCTCTGTACATTTACTTATATATATATATATATATATATATATATATATATATATATATATATGAAAATGTAGGACCCATAAATAAAGCTATTGCTGTCACTGGGAAATATGTATAAAATCCCCCCCTCATGGTACGTGTCATTTTATATTGCAACATCAATATATATATTGTGATAGAAATTCTGCAGCAAAGTTTCTGGCAAATCTATTTATAAGCCAGGAATGGAGAAAATACCCAGACAGAATAAAAAATCTGACAAATCAGAGTTGTTTCAGCTCACAGATGCAAAAATGATATTTAAAAAACCACAATGCAGTCCTGCAGACTGATCTGCAACATAGCCAACAATGGTGTAATACCACCAGAGATTTGAGAGGGACACATACCACTGAATAAACAGAGGAGGAAAACAACTGATGGTAGCAAAATTTAGATTTATCACCGTATATACTGTATTTTGGCATATCACGCAACTTTAACAGTGTCCATCTCATGCCTTTGTTTACTCTACTCTATTTTCTCTTATGTGATTCTTCAAATTCACAATATATACATTATCCTTACTTTGCCACCTTGCTGCCTATAAGACCTTACATATTCTAGGGCTAGGTCACA
This sequence comes from Scophthalmus maximus, assembly GCF_022379125.1. Classification (NCBI taxonomy): domain Eukaryota; kingdom Metazoa; phylum Chordata; class Actinopteri; order Pleuronectiformes; family Scophthalmidae; genus Scophthalmus; species Scophthalmus maximus. The sequence continues at coordinate 13,133,276 of NC_061527.1, read as the reverse complement.
CACACACACACACACACACACACACACACACACACACACACACACACACACACACACACACACACACACACACACACACACACACACACACACACACACACACACACACACACACACACACACACACACACACACACACACACACACACACACACACAATTATGACAAATCTTGCTGAATATTTGTTATGACTGGGCTGACTGAGCCATTAGTTATAGGAGGCATTGCTGGGAAAGGGGAGGGATACAAACGTGTAATAATGCCTCCACCATAGAATTTCAATCAGCCACCATGGGGTGTGTGTGTGTGTGTGTGTGTGTGTGTGTGTGTGTGTGTGTGTGTGTGTGTGTGTGTGTGTGTGTGTGTGTGTGTGTGTGTTTACCACTTCGATCACACAAGTAGTTGACACCACAGTACAGGACACAGATGAGAGGGTTCAGTGCTTTGTTGCTACACTGGAATAAGATCTAAAGTGCCTTCAATAGCTGCATAATATCCACAAAAAAAGAAGTAGATATTATTTCATTACATTTTTGCCGAATGTTACAGCTTCAGGATGAAATGTAATAAATATTGGTACTCAGTAACTACTGCTTTTCATGAAAAATGTGCATGAACACATTCTAATGCTTGATGATTTGGTCTGATTAAAAAGGAATATTTTTTCAGACATGCTTGATTTGTGAGCCGGGGATTTGGCTCACACACCTTATTTAAGAAGATGTACAAAACCCTTTTCCTATTGAGAAATAAACAATAGCTCTTTACTATTTGGTAATTGCAATATTTCATATTTTCAAGAGAATTTGACTTTTTATAGTTTTTCCATTACTTTGACATGCAAAACATATTTAGGCTTACAATGAAAATAACATTCCCTAACTAATAATAGAGTTTTGAGACTGATACAGTTTTGGAGAAAGATTTTTTGTGATTGTTTTTTTGAATGCACTGGTCGGGGCTCGAACACGCAAGGAAGAAGAGTAACCCGGATATGCACTGGGTGGGATGGATAAATTACCTTTAACCCATCTTTGGCATTCTGTACTGCATTGTCCTGTCATCAGCCTTCACGCAAATACTGACATATCTGCAATTAGCAAATATCCGCCGATATTTCAGCCCAGCCAATTTATGGAAATATTTCCCACATTCATCAGTGACATGTGACGTCACATATTGTACATATCAGTCATGAATAAGTTTCACACGCAGTCATGAAATCACTGTTTGGCTCCATTATATAGATAAATCAAGAATCCAAATCCACCCACACAACTCACACATCAATGGGTCCGTACCCAAACACTCTCCAGATAACACTGCAGGTTCCACATGCAGACTATGTGTATAAAGACTTGTTATGTGCTCTCTAGCCACCGATTGTAGGCTGCCCAGTCAGATATTTATTACTATTGATCTAGCTGGTCCTGGCTGGAGACTTTTGTTCTGCTACTCGAGGCTCTGACCTCAATTAAGTTATGAATTTCTATCTGATAGACTGGGAGCGCTTGGGGCCTGCCGTGGCTGTGCTACCACGCTGGATTAATTAGAATTAGCGGCGCTTCGAGTTGCCCTCCCCGCCTCATGGATCATGTTGTTTTAATACAAAGTAGAGGCAGAGGCAGCGAGGGATGGAGTGGGGGGAACGGGGGCCCGGGGGGAGGGGAGAGTGATGAGGAGAGGAGAAAGAGAAAGACAGACAGAAAAGCAAAAAAAAAAAAAAAAAATGCAGGAATGAGTTTAGTAAAAGCATTTCAGATGCGGTCATGTGCTTCAAACCTGCACTGTCCCATCTCCTCTAACTTAAGTCTTAGCAATCGTTCCTTCCTGCCATTGTGTTTGTGCTGTACTAACCTGCATCTCACCTGTCCTACCTCTTTGTCAGACTAATCCCGCCTCCGTGACTTACCCTGTCAGTAATCGCTTTAAGTCAGACATTGTGTAAATCTACTCTGGGCCATTCCTGACCTTTGTTGTAGTCTGAAAAACACCTCTGAACCAAAGCCCCATCTTTTCAACTCCAATTTCCACAAATGGGCACATCCTTTATATTATCAATGCATTTCCATGGCAACCTGGAAGCTTGTTGGGAGTGACAGAGGAGGGCTCGGGATTTTCGGCGTGAAAAGCAAAAGTTGTGAGTGTGTGTGGGATCAGGCTTATTTTACCTGTGGGTGTGGGATAACAGCATCTGGACAGAGAATGACCACAGGGAGTGTGGACAAACAAACGTCTAGACCACTGAAAAGACAGATTCTGACAATACTCAGCAACCTTCTATTGCTTTTGCCCTTAATGAACAGGTAGCATTAGAAAGTGACAGGAATGGTTGGGATGGTTTGCACCAGAACGTCTCAAACGTCCTAATAGTGGATCAACAAACCCTACGAAATTATGTTTCTTAATAATCCTCTTCTTTATATTGTGTTGAATTTGTGTGCATCTTGTTAATGATGTGGATGCATCTCCATTTGTCATATATCTGGTTTTGGTTTGGCCTGTTGCCTTCTTGTTTACTATTCACAGTACATATCAAATCAGACTTTAGTTCTTTAGTACTAAAGAATACTTAACTAACCTGTAAAAGCTTTTCTAAATTACTCAATAACATTACCTGTTGAAATCGTTAGATAACGGTGTGAATATGATTCACATACCAAACCTAATATATATACCAAACCTGTCAAATGCATGTATGTTTAATTTTATCTTAACATGAAGCAGCTAAAGAATAACTTTGCTTTACAAAGTTTAGTGTTGAATTAGAAAAGTTAATTTAAGTTTGTTCTCGACCTTTGCAAGGGTCTCAGAAAAGGGTTATGAAAAAACAGAAATTTGACCATCTATATTCTGTGGAAACTGGGCAAAATCAATTTGATGAAGATGATCATGTGATTTGATCAAAAGTTTAAGAATGGCAAAGTAAAGTGAGATTGTTTTGTCCACAGTGAAAAATCTCTTTAAATCAGGACGTATTAAATTAAAGAAAAAGTAAAGACGATGAATCTGACCAAGAATTTCATGTCAGCTTTTGCTCATCGCAGAACTTTTTGGCCATTACTCAAAAAAGAATTGACATTTGATAAAAAATCCTTTTTGAGATGTCTTGAAAACATTCGTACGACCACTGTTTAAACAACACTTAGTGATGAAATTCTCTTGTCAGATCCCTTTTCCCACTGTCATGATATGGAGGAATGTCCTAAACCTAAGCGTATTCCTCATTAATGCTCTTAAATACATTCTAGCACACAGAACGAAAGTCCAGTGTTTCAGCCTTAATTTCAGTTATTACATTAAATGAGGTTTTATTGTCATCTTTCCCAGTTGGTGCCGTCTGCCCCACTTTCTCTGAGTGTATTAGCTGAGGGAGTAGTGATACTGTGCGTGCCTGTGTGTGTGTGTGTGTGTGTGTGTGTGTGTGTGTGTGTGTGTGTGTGTGTGTGTGTGTGTGTGTGGGGGGGGGGGGGGGGGGGGGGGGGGGGGGGGGGTGTTGAAGGGGTTAATGTACAGTACCGACACCAGAGTCTGATCTACAGTTGGCAGGTGGCAGAGCTGTGATCTGTGTATTCAAACACACACACAGCTACCTATTGTGGTCCCACCCTGCCTTGATCCAGGATTAACTATTGAACGAGCCCTTAATGCAGGTTACCAGGGTTTGGGAACAATTCACTAAAACAATCAGTTGATTAATTTCAAACGATTTTCCTCCTCTGCCAAGCAAATAATAATACTTTTTGTTATAACTCTCAAGTCCCCCTCCCCTTTTTAATCAACAAATTAAGCATAAATCATGTTTGATCTTTATTTACTGGTTGCTCGGCAGTTGGTAGAGGTCAAGAGAGATTACTGGTCGCTCTAACAGCCTGCAAACAACCCAAACATTCCTCTGTTCCTCTCATGAACAAACACAAGCTCACATACTTGGTTTACATGTGACAGGGGCTTTGGACAAAAAAAGAAAGAAAGAAACATAAAACTTAATATGATTTTTTTTATCGTTCTCCAATTATACAAGGTTGCTACAATCCTTTCCTTCTTTTCTTCCTCTATTCCTTTCCTCACCAACTTAACCACAAGAGAAACAAACAAAGGGACATCTGAGCAGGTTCTAATGAGAGGCATATCGTTTTGTAAGCTTTATATAGTGAGATAATTTGGCATTGCGACAGAGTGATATGATTTAGCTCACTGTATTTTTCTCTCAGCCACCCTTGTGCCACCTCGTAAATCTGCTACTAGCAACTGCTGCAGAGGTCCAGTTTCTTTAATATTCACTCTCTTCCATGTCCGGCTTCCACCCATACCTGCGACGCGGACAGGTGGCAAGGTCCCGATGGCCTGAATGCATCCATTCAGGTGATGCCTGCACTCTACCTGGCTACAAAATCCTGCCTCAGGATTTAAATACTTTTTTACTACTTTTTCTTAACTCACTTGCAAAGATTAGGCCCATTTTAAAGCTGACCAGGGTTTTGAATAATAAAAAATTCATCCAAAATCTCTACATTATTGTCATCTTCTCTATGTTCAAACTGTTGAGGTAAAAATAATAATAATATCATAACCTGACCAAAGATTCATGTTTCTTACTTTGACTGTTGAAAACTCCTGGTATTTATATTTTTATAAAATTTATATTTTAATGATGGATACATGACTGTTAATACACTACATCTTACCAAGGGACAAAAGCCTTTTTCGCTATACATCCATCCTGCTCTTCTGTCATTATCTTGATATGGCTCAAAATCATCAGTGAAGTGTTCTGTAGTTATCCCACTGTTGAGTCTTTTATGAACCATTCGCCACAAATCCACCGCCCCCCTGCTGCATTCAAAACAAAAGGAGCCTACGCGCATAACCACAAAAGAGAAAGTCATTTGTGAAATGTCCTGATAATGTGGGTTGTGCAACGTAAAACAATTTGCCTGATTACTTCCAATTGATTCTGCCTTATAGTTAAAGCCTCAGTGCCCGATGGACTGCACTATGTCGTGCCGCTGGGCAGGGAAGAGGAGCAATTTCTCCGATGTGCAGCTGAGCCAGCTTACCGCCAAAGCTAAAGCCTCCTGGATGCTGCTAAACCTTGGGAAGGCTAAACACTAGGCAAGCTACCAGCTAACTCTGTCTGTTAAAGCCCAGGGGGATTTGTCTGTGGCACAAAGTGAATTAAAGGTGACCTTCTGGGAGGGTTGAGAGGATGGAGAGAGAAAAGAGAAGGCCAATGGGGGTGCTGAAGATGTCACTATTTGCTTTGGGTTTACACTTACGCTGAGGAGTGTTAGTAGGAATTAGAAGGCTCCAGGCTGACACTTTCCTTTCATCTCCACCATAACAGCATTCATTTCAAACACTGATACCTGTTCAACTACACTGGAACAGACCTCAAACACATCCTGTAGTGACTTCTGAAACCAAATCCAGCAACCACACTTCAGCAAACACGTTATATTTGTATGACACATTATATTTATGCTTTCTTGGTGACAGAAAGCACAAACCATTTATACCGTGTGAAACTGTGTTATGCAAAAGTACAATGACAGTGCACTGTGTGTAACTGCAACTGAAAGTGCATCTTAGGTTCTTCCGTCACCAAAAAACTGTCCAGCTCCACAAATTAAATATTGTTTGCAGTTGCAGGGGTGGACTCTTATAACACACAGACCTGAAAAGATGCTCCAGTTCTGGGACACTTGCGGATCTACTTTCTTTCATCCACGTTTTGTCAGAGCGATAAGAAAACATTCACTTAATAATTTACTTTGCAATTATCACGACAATCGACTGTGAAACCAAATTAACAACCGGCACCAACTGGCTACCAAAATTCTAACTTTCAAACAAAGGCCAACAATTCTTGATGACATTTAATATTTTAAAAAACCCAGAGACAAAAGAGACAGACAGAGACGTGCTGCTCACCTGACTGTTGATGTCTGCTTTGTGCTGCAGTAATACAGACACCAGCTCCTTGTGTCCTCTGTCACAGGCCCAGTGCAGGAGAGCTCGGCCCTGAGAACACAAACAAACTGTGACTTCATTAAGAACTAGGACATTGTAAAAAGCCTGTGCAAAACTTTGCAAATATGACCAAACATTTGACAACATTCAAATTGTTTAAATGAACTATATTGCATAACATGTCATGTCTGTACTTCAGTCAGTGTCTTTGCTACCAGACAAAATAAATTTGGCACAACCATTCAGAACCTTAGGACCTCAACTCCACAATGATAGAGTGACGAGATAGAGAATGTGCACTACACTGCTCTGTGTGTGTGTGTGTGTGTGTGTGTGTGTGTGTGTGTGTGTGTGTGTGTGTGTGTGTGTGTGTGTGTGTGTGTGTGTTTGAGAGAAGTGGTTCAACCTCCGACCTAGATCCTCAGCACAAATGCAGAAACCTGCAAAGCTGTAATGATGTCCGCACACGCACGCACGCATGCAGGTGTACAACTCAGTCTGGTCCTCACTAAGATGGAAGTACAGGTAGACACACACGTATACATCATTCTCTCCCTAGATCCAAGATCCTTGTTCTAATAAAACCACGCAAGCTCATTTTTCAGTGAAGCCAATTAGGTAAAGCAAACTCGCCAAGTCCAGTTCTGTTGCTTAAATCATATTGATCACCACAGCTGCATGTTAAAATGGATACTCATGAGTCAGGCCAGAATACCAATGGGTTGGTATCACTCTTCCTCTCTCTCACTCTTTCCTGCTCTTTTACAGGGGTGCTGCTGTTGACTGCTGGTCACATTTTCACTGACGACTAGACTTTACTGCTTCCAACAGGACACGGCACTAAGTCAATTTCACTTGGGCTTTTGGGGATTTACTGTCATTAATAAGAGCCTGAATGTGTTAAAAGGTATACGTGTGGAGTGATCCAGTGACTGAATATTGAAGTCCACATAACCACAGTGACCACAGTTCGATTAAGGCTCCCATACTTGTCTCCTGTCTGACTCTTCACAGTTGACTATCGAATAAAGGTTAAAATCTTAGTGCTACATTCAAACATTAAAACACAACATTCAGACTTTGGTCCTTGATACTTAGAAGAGGGGACTCTTCTGATTCAAGCTTTCAACCTTTTTGTTGCTCACTGTTGAAGACAGAAGTGCAGCTGTGTAGAATGACCCCTGCAGGATATGTATGCAAAATGTATGTACAGATGTGAAAACCTCACTGCTTCTTTCAATTCGTCTGTCTCCTCTATCTCATCCTCTCTCTTTGGCTCGATCCCAATACAAACACTTGCAGCTTTGCATGTTTGAGTCAGTATGCAGAGTAGGCAGGTATGCAAAGAGTATGCAAGTGTGTTCAGTATCTGAAAAACAGTCAATATAACATATAATACAATGCTCAATTTGAATTGGTATGGTTACCTTACTGATTAAATATCATCATTTTACATATCAAATGTAGGATTCAACATGTGGTTATACGAAATTTAATAAACGGTTGTTGTCAAATGTTGTCTGTTGTGTATTCATTGGCAGGGGATTTCTGAGTTTACGTTAAAATTGAAGGTCGCCTCTTTAGGCTTCTTTGCCCTAACTTCAGGTAAACTAAAGCGATACTTGAGGCACATGTCTTGAAGTATGATTTGTATGCAGAAAAAACACATATATATGTAATAATAAGTGCAATAATTATTAAATTGTCTTGGATTTGAAAAAGAGACAATGATTCAATGATACAATGAGTCTCCCAAACTGTGGGGGTGCAACACAGAACTGTAAATGACACTTTTCTTGCCTTGTAGGTTTTGTTTGAGCTCAACAACTCTCTTTGTGTTGTTTGGAAGTGATAAACAACCAAAGTGTCCTTTCATTTATGTCAAAACAAGGCACAATGTTGGCATGCCTTCTTGAGGCGATCATGATTTATTAATTACATACACACCGCCTAATCTGACATTGTCACTTCCCTTTTGTTTTTCTCCAGTAACTTTGATGAGTACATGCCTTTCCAAAATGTTTTATCACAGAGAATGAAATATCCTTTTAGGATCTTGTTGATTAACAATAATCATTGACAGCTCCATGTAATTAAGCGATCATGTTTCTCCTTCAGTTCCCTGATTTTTTTTGTTTTTCTGTTACTTTCTATGCAACCAGGAGCTGTGTGGAAATGCCATGAATGAAGTGGTGACTGTCTATTTAAGCAAACCCTAATGTTTTCTGACAATGTTCCACACACTTGCAGCATCAACTCAGGTAGTTATTTGGCAGGAGAAGCAGTTAAAGATTATACTAAAAACATGTAACACAGGTGAATATTTGGTCAGTGACACATTGAGCATCTTCTGGGACAGAGCCTCTTTCTGTGTCCGTCTCTCTGAGCTGCAGAAGCGGATCAGGCCTCTTGCTGATGTAAAACTTCACCATTGCCCTCTGCTGCTGAGCAAGCAGCACTGCAGGTCAGCAGGCTGCATTAAAGGGCCGACCATTTTTTTTTCTGCTGCTGTGGCCCGTCAACCATCTGGTGTTTGACTGGGAACTCACCAGCCGACCGCCTGCTTATCTGGAGAGCGGCTGTGATAAAAGCGAGGCAGGGGGCGAGCCATTTGGCCTGGCTGATTATGAATCAAGGACAGATGGATGGATTTCAGGGTCAATCCGGAAAACACTTTGCGCTGGTAATAATAGCTGTTCACACAATTCACACACCTCAGCCGGAGGAGTGGTCCCGTGTGTTTGTGGCTTCAGATCATTGAAACCATTATGTAATGACTGCAACAAAAAACGTGCCCCAGTAACCCGTATTTTTTTAATGATACCCCTTTTGATAATTTTCCCTTGCCCTAGTACACAAGGGGTCAGAGCACAGGAGAGCAACCCTACAGCTGGTATGGATTCAGTGTATTGCTCAAATCACTTCAGCAGGGTGAATGCTCTCTGACGTTGGCTGTTGAATCCTGCGGTGAAAAAAAAAGTATTTCCCTATTGTACTTCTGTCTCGTAACATACATGATATTGTAGGTAGCACTGCATTGTCATGGTAACAATCTTTTAAGTAGTACTGTAAACTGCAACTCTCACATGCGGCCAGTACAGTTTCGCTTATAATTTCAAGCACAGACGTTACCTCTTCGTCTTTAGTATTGACATCCACTTTCTGGGAGCCGATGGCCTTACTGATGTGGTCGATGTTGTTTTCTCTGCAGAAGTCAAAGATGTTCTTATCCTCTTCCCTGAGAGTGACATAGAAATTCAAACAAAGAGAGAGAGAAAGGAGAATATTGAGTCAATCTTATTTTCTGACCATGATTGGTAGTGAAAGAATCAGATCCCTTTGCTATTGTTTGAATTATGTTTTGAGATATGTCGAATAGTGGCATTTTGTTTGTGGAACTTTAGGAGCTTTAAAAATTTTTTTTATCAAACCTATTATACACAGAAGAAAACTAAAATATGAAAACTGTCAAGAGCATGTTTTGTCAATTAACTAAATGTTTTAAGATTTTTCTTAAAATTGTTCAGTGCTGTTGGCCAAACTTCATTCATCCCCATCGACAGTACTCTGTAGAACAGGAAAGGGGACACAAAAAAAAATGCAGTGTCCGTGTGCTTAGATTTTTGGACACTGCATTACTACAATATCTAGTAATCAAACACATAACTACTCTTCATGGTTCACACAATACCAGAAGCGACACGTGCCTTGTCCCTGGGGAACACTGACACGCGACACACGCACACAACAGCGCCGTCCCAACTCTGATTAGATCTCTGTGTCTCTAATCACCTCCTGGCATTGGGGACAGGTTGAGTGCTGGTGGGAGGCAGGGTGCAGTGGTGGTGGTGGTGGAGGGCTACTGGGTGAGGAGGAGAGAAGGGGTGAAATCTCATTTAGAGCTTTACGCCTTCCCCTCCTGTTTAACCATGCCGGCCATTCAGATTAATTGAATTTAGTGCTCTATTGTTTGACAGAAATCCCACATACCCACCACTGTACCACTAAGACAGTCATCCTTAAGGCCAAAACCCCACTTGTTCCCGACTATGACGCCAGCTAGCTCTGTCGCACTGGGCCTGACATGTCCCACAGCAAACACCCATGGCTCCAGCAGTACAGGGGGCAACTGTGGGATGTTGCACAACATCATTGAGACAAAGGTTGTTGTTTAGTTTGGTGGGAAGAACAACACACAACTATCTGCCCAGATGTGTTTCTGGACCAAGACACAAAAATGACGTCCTTGAGTTTTACAAATTCTAATTTCTTAATTCCAATTCTCAACAGAATTTTCAGGATGAGGAGAGGCAGCCTATGTATGTTGATCGATTTTCCAAGAAGAGTAAGGTTTAATGAAATTATGTATTCTGTGGCTCTGGAACAGTTTTGTAAATAAGTGACATCATCTGGACTAGCTTGGCTAAGACTTAGAGACCATAAATGTTTTAATGGCCCACGTTACTAGGATCCAGGAGATTGACCCACATCAGGGACTAAAATTCTGGTTAAATTCAGTCTCTCCTGCTTAATTGCAGTGCCTAATTACAGGGGAACCAGTAACCAGTACTGGCGAACTGAACTGGAAGCTGCAACACTAACAGGCATAATACAACCACTGGCCAAGTTTGAAACCAAGACCAACAGTTTGCTCAGAGAATTACAGCAGAGTTCCCCAGCCCCAGTGACATTCACTGCAGTAAGAGCCTTAACTCCATACACATCTGAATCAACCACAACCTAAAGCTACTCACAGGGGGAGATATACTCTTACTGATCACAATCAGTACATATTGTCTACTGTGAGAATACACTGCCAAAACTGACACTAACTGCACATACAAAGTTCATTAATGAACCTCTTCACTTCCTTTTCTCTGTCTTCACATCTGCTTTCTCCTTCTCACTTGTCTGGTTCCTCCCCCTCTCTCTCCCTGCCGTTTGCTCATCAGCCTGTGATGAATTATGAATAACTCATTAGACTTTTATCACAGCTAGGTTATGTATGAGCACATTAATTTACATACCCCTGATTACAAGCACTGTTTATTCATGAACCCCCCACGCCGGGCCACACCCACTTCCTTGTCTGATGGCCACGGTGACCCCAAGTGTCCCTGACGTGTGGGCACCATCCGTCTAACCTGGCAACTAATCAATAGGCCAGCTCATCAGTCTTTCGTCAATGGTCAGACAGGGCTGGCCAGACGGGCACACCACACACGCTCACATAAAAATAGCACACACACAACTGAGTATGTAGTGTGAGGTTATATAATACATATAATCACTAAATTAAGCTCAAATATGAATGTACACACACACACACACACACACACACACACACACACACACACACACACACACACACACACACACACACACACACACACACACACACACACACACACACACACACACACACACACACACACACACACAGACTGTAAGAGAACAAATGGTTAATGTGGGTCCTATAAATGACGTGACATCCATAGTGCCGCAGTGCATGCTGGGAAGGTCACAGGCCACATTTTGTTGCGTGAATGTGTGTGTGTGTGTGCATGTAATATACGCTCACATGTATGTGTGTGTGTGTGTGTGTGTGTGTGTGTGTGTGTGTGTGTGTGTGTTTCCAGTCTGGTGTACTGGCAGATATGTCCTTCATCCATCAGGCTAAATTGGCCACAGTAGTGGAGAACACTCATCTACCTGGCCTGAGCTTCACTGATCAACAACATGGCCACACCATCCATCACACACACACACACACACACACACACACACACACACACACACACACACACACACACACACACACACACACACACACACACACACACACACACACACACACACACACACACACACACACACACACACACACACACACACACACACACACACACACACACACACACACACACACTGATGTGAGTACGAGGAACAATGAAAACTCAAATATCTCCGCACTGGCCTACAGCACAGCGTACAGACAACAACACCTCCAGTGTTTTTTGGTATCCATTCACAGGGTGGGTGAGAGAATTACAAATGAAGCATTCAAATCCATCTAAATCACATAATGATCAGCTCAGTAACCCAGGGATATTGATAATCAATCCTGATTTTGTCAATATACACGCCACTCACACACATGTAAACAAATTCTGAACTCGAGATGAGCACTGAGCAATGCAATTAACTCTCTGTCTGGTTAACAGGTGCTTAGCTGTTTAATATGGAGTGTGTGTGTGTGTGTGTGTGTGTGTGTGTGCGTGTGAGAAAGACGAGATTGAAATGCAGCAGAGCAGTGAGTGTGACAGTTCCAGCAGGCTGTGCATGGATTTGGATGCAATTGCGTCGACGTATAGAGGCAAGTGTATGTTTATGTGTGCACATGTGCATAAGTGCGTGTACGTGCAATGTTAATGACTTACTCCTTCCCGGTTCCCCTCAGGGCATAGCTGCAACTGGATATCACCAAGGGGAGCACCGTTCTGGGAAGCCTGCTGTACCCGCCTCCCTCGGATTTACCCCGCCTGTCCTCACCATCCCCCCGGACAACCCCCCGAATCGAACGTAATTAAAAAGGGGAGACTCTGGCTGCCTCTTCCCCAAGACTGTGCATACTAATCACATACAGCCATTTAGAAGGAAAACCTGCAGGATTCACACATCTCATTTTCATTTCCAAAAGAGCTCTTTTTCATTGAAATGAAGATGAGGTTTTTAAGCTTGAGTAAGTCTGCCAGGCAGAAGTAAATGGAGGATATATTTCATTAACATAAATCAGAACTGTACGACGTCTCCGGACCCTTACTGCAGTCACGGTCTGTTGAATATAATCAAATACAGCATCAAGACCACTGGTTAACAATGCCAGAATCAGACTGAGTTTACGTATGTATTAAATAAGTCATAATTCACAACTAGAGGATAAAGTTGAGTATGTTCAAGGACCCTTGAGATCTGGGAAAGGCCTCTAGATTCTTTGGGATTTGAAAACACAACTGAAAAACAGAAAATTGAATGAAGAGAGTGTGAGTTGGCACAGAGTAAAAAAATGCACAATGTGTGTCTGTCAGAATCCTATAGAGGCTACTGTTGTTCACTGTATAATCAATGTAAACAACAGTTTCTGATGTGTTTGCCTGTGTGTCTGCATGCCTGCAGTGTGTGTGTGTGTTTCTTCTGATGTAAATACCTGATCATCTCTTCCTGGTATAGAGAGCTGACCGCTGCTCCTCCGAAGCCTGTTCTCCTTTCTGCTCCTTGTCTTTCCTGTCAAATAAAAACATCCAGATATAAAAGAGCAATATTCACCGTATACACTTTCAATTTAAACTACAATATTTACAGATGCCAGTCACTATTAACAAATTTGCGTCTTGTTTAGTTATAGAAAGTGTCACCAAACTAGTATAGTTTGGCTTTGTTCTGCAGGCTGTGTTGCCATCCTATATGGACAGAGGCACTGACCCAACTGTTTTGTGTGCCTAGTGCAATACAATAGGGCCAGGTTAACATATTCACCATGAATGGCTTTACCTATAGCTTCCCCCCTATAGACTTTGCAAAGCCAATGCACGACAGAGATAACGTTCAAAATGTATAATTTTCAGACACTACTCGCTGTGGCTTTAGACATGACCTCACTGGCAATAAATAACCAACAACATGCAACAGAACAACATTTAATATATTGCACCTTAAGTTGTGGCTGTTGTTAATCTTTTGTGTTTTCATGGAATTCCATATTACATTCGGTTCAGCCAAGACTTTATTACCCAGCCTATTCTTCACTGACCAACCTTGACTCACAAAAGAACCCACACAAATCTGATTTCAGGAAATATAGGAGGGTAGGGAAGAACATGACAAGCGAAGCAAAACAACTGTGCGTGCACTTTTGCTTCAACCTAATTCACTTCAGAAACTCAGAATATTCGCTGATGCATTGGCCCTACTCCTCTGCGCTGTAATGTAATATAAATCCAGTGTCTGCTCAACAATTGAGACGGAGCAGAGGTTAAATTCTGGCTATTATTCTCTCCCCTGCTTCTCTGTCTATGCACTCCTACTTACACCATCTTTACTGTGTTTCCAAATGAATAGCCACCGCCATGCTAAGGTGCTTTGTTAACACTAATACAATCAGCTTCTTTTCAGGGGAGCATTGGTGCACATGCTGGCCTGTCTGCTGGGTTCTATCCTGGCATTGTGCAGCTGTGGGGCAGAGTCAGTGAATGTTGCCCTGCACTGTGGTCGAGACAAAAGGATGTGTCAGGTTTGGACGTGTGGTTGACAGTGACACTTTAAATGTGACACAAATATGGAGGGAGAGCAAAAGAAAAAAAGGAAGGGTTCTTGAGAAGCAGGGAAGATTAATAGAGGAAAAGCAGGTAGCACCGAGGTGGAGAAGAATGAGGAGGAAGGAATAGGAGCAGTAATGAGGTGGGAAACAAACCAGAGGCAAAGTAGACAATGGGGAAAAACATGTGTGAGCCACGAGACGCTAGAGTAGGTCCCACATAAATGTAATCTTTGGTTCTTCTATTAAAGAAAACACAGCCTAATTCCATGTCTCTGGGGATGAGCTTGTAGAGCATTAAGAGACTGTGAATCTATGCCCAGCTGAGAGTATACTACATCAACTTGTAGAGGAAATCCACAAACTGTGGTCAGATGTTTGCCGCGTGTGGACGAGGCAATTTCAGGTGTGAAACTTTCATTTTTTCTGATTTTATTTTTACGTAATTAGCAGCGACTGTATGGCAACCCATAGCTCCAGGGACAGAAGTTTTGTTTCCTGGTTACTTAAAATGTATGTTAATACTTTAAAACGTGAAAATGTAATTAATATACATTTTGGCAATTACAATCTTTACAAGGAAGTATTTAAAAATATACATATTATGTCATAATCATGTCAACCCCTCACCTTAAATTGCATCCTCACAATCAGGACATATGTGGCCATCAAACTTTATCTGGCTTTTATTGAGAAACGGAAATTCAACACTCTTTGCAGAATGATCAAGTATTTTCCAAATTGATGGAGACTGAATTTAGAAAACCATAATCTAAATGATGGCCAAATAGCAACTTCAGAACATTATTTTGGGCATAAAAATCTTCATGTTTAAAATGAAAAGTTTCATGCTGAGCTCTGGCAACAACATTTGAAGAAATGTTAAACCATTGCTGCCAGCTGCTGTACACTTCACTGTACACTGAGTTTAAGCTGGCTGGGTGTACAATAGATCATTCTTTCCAGCATGGCTCCTTAAAAACTGACACTTGAATAAACGATATTTCGTTCCCAATCTCTGTTGTAATCACACAGCAATCAGCTCACTTTGTTCAATACAAGCATATTTATCTTACACACATTTTGATGTGGGCGTTACGCATGACTAGTTTGCTTTAGTGTTTCATTAAAAAAAACTCTTCCTGACAAAGTCGACAGTACAAAGTTGTTGTTGTAACTGAATGAAAGCCCCAAAGGACAGACTACCCATGGCAACACAACTCTCCTGACAGTCCAATACTCCAGCAGTGTAAACAAACTCGTGTCATCATACACACAGACAAATCTCGACAGCCATACTCCTCTTTCTTGCATTATTCAAAGTCCAAAATGTCAGAACCTGAGGAAGACAACATAACCTCCTCATGTATTTTTCATGCTACATGTACAGCATAAAGAGCCAATAAAAGGGCTGAGACAAACTCACTGTGACACTGCCCTCTACTGACAAAAATGCTACATCGCATTTGAAAAGGAGCAAATTGGCCAGTGGCGGTTTATATTTGTATTTTTTTCACCATGGAGCAGAGATAAGTTTAATACTGTTTATTAGAAACACCACTTTGAACTTGTTTTAAAAATACAGGGTTCCTGATGTGAGTTTTTCGCAAAACAAGCTTCTAAACGATGTTCACCAGCTGGATTTGGATTTGACCATCTGCTAAATTTCATCATATCATTAACTGTTTATCTCATTTATTTTAGAGGGTTTTTATAGAATGTATTAAACCTGTTATTACTCATATAAAAGTGAGGGAATTTATTTTTGCATTTTGCTTTATTCAATACTTATTGTGGAATCAAGAAAGAATAAAACAGATTTGTACAGCATAGTGCAACACAGTATGTGCAGTTTTGGGCAACAACTTTGACTTCTCAGAGACGGTTCTTATTACCTTCGTGCTGCCTTCAGGGTCTAACACATTGACACAGGAAATGTACTCCTGCATTGCCTGCTCTGCCTCCATATCTCCAAGCTGCTTCCAGGCTTGCCTGGAACAAAATCATCAGAATTATCATCACAAAAATCATACCTATTATCACCAAGCAGCAAGATGAAATGTGAACAAGACATGAAGACAAGAACAACAACTCTTGTGTAAAATGAAAGTAGAATAGAGCATGTTAATCGTTTCGTTTTACTTCAGATATTCTGGTTTAGAGAATGATGAGCAGAGTTTATTTTAAACAGAAGAAAACATTATTACTTTTTTAAACTCATCTGCATAGTACACAAGCAAATGCTCTTTTTCTCTCTCTCTCTCATACACACACACACGCATGCACAATGCCTGAAGCTTTCAATCACTGAGTCACGAGTCAGGACTGTTGCTCATCATTCTTTAAAACTCCTCTAAAACATCCCTGCTACCTTGCCACTCACTCATTCCAAGTGCAATTTCTACTACAACTGACAGTAACAAAGTGACCCGTGTATACCTACAACTATGTGCACACCCTTTATTATAGCCCTGCATTTATTGTCACCGAGTTTAAGCTACATACCATTTTCTCTGTCCTTCAAAGTCAAAGAAGCCAGGCTTTGTTGTATTGCACTTTCCCACTTTGACCTGTGAACACAAGTGTAAATGATTTAGCCCATTAACACTGTTTGCGACACACAGACATGGACCTAAGTAATCTTTCAACAATCTGTGATGGGACATGATTGTGGAGTATCAACTACATTGTGGCTTACATCTAAAGTCACCTGTGGTCGCCCTTGAGGACTCAAGGTTGGCCTGTGTGACCTCAGTCGGACCCTCACCTGTTTGTAGCGAGCATACAGATACAGCAGCTGGTCCCTGCTGGCAGTCTGGACCAGATCTCGTACGCGGTCGGTTGCCGACTCAAACTCGCTCACCAGCTCCTCTCCCTCCAGCCGCTCCCCCATTTCCACGGCACTGCAGTCAAATTTCCCCAAACCCAGGTCCGAGTCGGAGTCTGAGCCTGCTCCGCCGAGGGGCTCGCCTGTGTCGGGCCGGGCTGGGTCTGTACCTGAGCCCGTCGCAGTGTCCGGGGAGGACGACGGTGACCCAGAAGCCATTGTTATTGCTGCCTGTAGCGTACCGCCAGACACGAAGAGCGCCCTAGATCCGAGCGAAAAATATTCAATGTGACCGGACAGTCGCTGCCGGGTAAATATTTGTAAAGTAAGTAAGCGGCGAATCCGTTATTAAATCAGTTACCGTTAAGAATCCGTGACAGTCGGATTGTTTCTCTCGTTGGTCCGTCTCTGGTACGGTCAATTAAAAGCTCCGGGTAAACCGCCTGCTAGCGAGAGGTTCCGGCTGTGTTTTTGACCGGGCTTCGCAGCGCTGCTTTCGGTAAGAAAAAAACAAACACATTAAGCAACAAAGGAAAAAAAACAAAAAAAAAAAACTACAGGGGCTGAGACGAAAGGACATACTCTGTTTTTACCCAGTGTAACTATGTTTTAAATAATCTAACACAGTCTCCGTGGGAATGATGAAATGTTTTGGTTCGGTTTTGATGTTTATTGTGTCTATGGTAACCAGTCAGTAACCACGGTTATTTAAATCTCTGTTTGTTTTGCTTGTTAGCTTACGACGGTTAGCTAGCTAAATGTTTGCCTCGTGGTCTCTGCAGCCTTGTTACGTGGGATAATTGAATTCGCGGTTTCGTTTACCAGCCTCGACTTTTCGACCAACTACTCCGTTAGTTACTTCTTCTGTTCAATTGGAGTCTAGTTTCAGTTTCAACCCTCGGGACGATTGTCTGATCTTCTACTTCAAATAACACGTTATTTACATCCGGTCTGAATGTGATTTTTTTTGTTGACACTCATTAATCAACATTAAACCAGACGCGTTGGCGGCAGGATGCATTGGCGCAGTTTGTCCAGCAGATGCTGCTATTGGCACGACTATGTGTTATCACCTGTCCCGATCGCTCATGAGATTCACCCAGACAGACAGTGGCTTAAGAGCAGTCTGGGTAAAAGTTTATATCAGGCAAGACAATAAAAATATTTTTTCTTTTCTTTCTGACACACAGAATAGCCTATCCGAGGATATTGTTAGTTTCGCTCTCATTACCTTAATTTGCCTTACATTTGGGGAAGTTGGACTGGAGTCCTAATGAGATCCTTTTACTACATCCTGTACGTGGTGGTGGACTATTATTCAGTTCTCTCTGCTGCTCCAGATCACAAACTAAGGCTTCTTCATTATGGTAGCCAATCACAGGAGGTTGTAGGCTGCAATTCCCTGTCCCTTTTCCAGATATATTGTGGAAAAGTAGAGATATAAAGACTGCGTAAAAGTTTGCTTAATCCATAACTCGAATAATCAGATTTGCTATCAGAGGAGATACACAGAGATGAGAAAAGTCAATCATGATTTTTTTTTTTTTTTAAATTTTTAAAACCTGTTTGCAGACAAAAGAGCATTTTGTGATATCTCAACAATTCTTCTGCAACATGATCCGCTCTTTCGTTGCAGAGACACGACAACAGCGACAAGAAGCGACGGCCGGGGCGGCACGTGGGGGTCAGTTTTCTGTGGGCGGGGGTTTTAGTGGATCCTTGGCCGCGCTGCCAATACTTGTGCAGGAGGTCCCAACTACGCCCGGTGCCACTGCGCGCTCTGCTGACGCAACCACGTCGCCGTGGCCCAATGCGATGGCGGACCGCAATGTCCCCAGACCTGCCCAGGGAGGGACGGAGCAAAGTCACTGAGACACTCTCACCGGCTCCGTTCCGCTACCGGCTGCGACCACCTGTCAAAGGCGGGGCTGCTGTCGCACGTGTAGCATGTGGCACGGGATCCGCTCGGAGCGCGCCGACCGGGACGAGCCACAAGTGGAGTGACGAGACCGGAGCGGAGTGCGCCGGGCTGACGCGCCGCACGCTGAGCCTGCAAGTTCACTCGACACAACAGAAAGTCGCGGCGACGGGGGACGTGGGACAAGCCGCTGTCGGATTTAACGGAGGCTCGAGGGCGACGTTTGTTCCGGCAAAATGAAATTCGCGGAGCATCTCTCTTCCCACATCACTCCTGAGTGGAGGAAACAATATCTCCAGTATGAGGTAAAGTGGAGTATATCTTGTATTAGGGATAAAAAAAAAACCTTGTGGACGAAACACATGCAAATACACCCTATACCCTGCAAAGTGTTACAGTAAACTGATAAGATAAGAGTCAATATAAGGATTGAACCTGTTTGAATATATATATATATATATATATATATATATATATATATATATATATATATATATATTTCAGTTTCAGTATATCCTCCTCTTGAGAGCACTAAACGACGGGAAACATAACGTGTTGTTTATGGAGGGTAATATGACTGCGGTTGTTAAGAGCCATAGGGAGCATTCAGTGTGTAGTATTGCTGTTGAGTGAGTTCACAACATTTAAACATGGACACAATGAACAGTTTACTGAACATATGAATGTCTTTCGTACTGGGGAAAAGACAAAAAAATGTAATCTTTATTTTAACAATTCATAGTGCAAATATTTTAGAAAAAAAAGATAAATAATTTCTTGAGCTGTTTTTGTTTTTTATATTCACTTATAAATCAAATATTGTTACCTTTCCCTTCAATTATATATATTTTAATTCGATTTTTTTCTTGGGGTTTTTATCGTATAACTCATTTGGGGTTATACATTCAAAAAGGGAAACAAATTCTTATTTTTTTATTGCTGCAATTCCAAGAAAAATCCATGCTCTTTGAATTATGCTTTATTTTTTGTTGTTTGCAAAAAAACGTAGCTGAACACAATGGCAATCTCCCAGGAATCAATTATTCATTGTTGCAAAATTTCAAGAATTACACCTACATATTTAGATTTTGACCAGA
Organism: Scophthalmus maximus; assembly: GCF_022379125.1. NCBI lineage: Eukaryota > Metazoa > Chordata > Actinopteri > Pleuronectiformes > Scophthalmidae > Scophthalmus > Scophthalmus maximus. The sequence goes on along the minus strand of NC_061527.1, from coordinate 13,113,147 downwards.
GAAAACAGACTGTAGATGAAGTATTTAATTTTTATAAAGATGTAGTAGTTGTTAATATTTTGTGCCATTTAACAGAAATGTTTCTCTGTTGGATTGAGCCTGCAAGACTTTATCTAACAGGATATTCTATCTGGATTCTGATATCTGTGGATTTAGAGGGATCTTGGTTTGCACACATGGTGTTTTGTTGGGTGGTGTACAGTATTAGAGGAGTATTTTATTTTCACACCCCACCTCTTACTGGCTCCACATTAAGAGCTGTAGTGCAGACGTGCAGTGACAGGACAGGCTGCGCCGTTCCATTTAGCTCTATGAATTATAGACAAAGAGCCTGTTCTCTTCAACCTCAGCAATCTACGTCCCAGACTCAACAGAAGCTCACTGCACTGGTTTTATTTTGGAAACATGCCCTGAATATGACTGTTTAGTTGGATTATCACTACAGTACAGCAGACATCTTTCTAGACTGACATGAATGATATGCTGTCATCTATAACAAAAACATCCTTGGGCAACACAATGGAAGTGAAAAAATAATGAAAGATATGTAAGACATGCAGTGAACAAACTGAGAAGAAGACAACTGTACAGTATGATTTCATTCAAATTTTATAGTTAACATACAGCCTTTCTTGGGTCTTTGTATGAACACACAGCCGCACAGTGCGCCCAGGGACAGATGCGTGACCATACCAGCCATTTTACACCTCCAGTTTTCGCCTCAGCACTTGCTGACCTGAGATGGATGATGGTCGATTTTCTTTTTCATCTGCCTGTATTGAGTTTAATTAGATGTAATTATCTTCGAGTGATATTAAAGTTTGAATATTATTGTAAGCAATATGTCTACACCAGCAACTTTCAATAGAGACTCTCAATAGCAAAATATTGCATTTTTATCAGAATCTTACATAATATTTATCATTATTTATGTTTAAAATTTTCCTTTTATATCAAAGGATGCTTGATGACTTTATTAATAGAACAGCAGGAACATGAGCAGGAAAGATTGATGGACTTCATCCTTCTATGTCTGCGTAAAAACCACATACATTAATTTTCTATGAGAATTAAAAGCACATATGGAGACAATACTTTTGTTTTCCAATTTTTATTTTTAACCATCCCAAAATCCAGCCTATTCAATCATATAGTTGTCACATGCGAAGGTACTGTTGAATTATGAAGAAATGGAGGATTGCTCTTCTGTCCGCACAGATTTTATTCTTTCTCAAAGCTGAATTATATAGGGGGTTTCAGCATGGATGCATGGGCTTGTGTGTATTTGTGTTATTGCCGCTGCCTTCAGTCTTTGTCTGACCTCTGCAAATACCATTACCTCCTGAGTGGGTGGGGCTGGCGGAGATAAAGGGGAGAGCTCACACCTACAGATGATGGACATCATATTCAAGGCTTTATGCCCTGAGAAACCATTCAAGAGACAAGGACGCACATAAAGTTGTATTAAAAAATAGCGAAGTCAGTTAACTTCAGTGAAGTGGGTCTCGGAGAGAAACAGACTTAAAATAAAATTTAATATAGCTCTGAAACCGCAAAGTCTATTCAGCAAATATTCAAACATTACACACAGTGGTAGTCATCACGAATAGCCCCTCATGTATTCACTCTGCATGAGGTGTCTCAGTGGCCACTGCAGCCGAAACAACCGCTCTATTGTAATTCAATTGTCTGTCTATTAAATGACACAATGAAACATTATTCCAGCAGCACAGGTCATTTTTACTTTTATAGTCTCTGCTGTAAAATGTGACACTTCCACATTGGCTGGATCTGTGGCGTATGCAATTAAGTTTCCTGTGCACATGCCATCTGACTGTGGTTTAAAGCGATATTCTTGCCTTTGTGTGTTAGTTGGATTAATTAACCTGCTGCCCAGTTTTCACTCTCCTCCTATTTTTGGAGCACCATACTGTGTGGAAATCTGTGCGCCGCCTATTCAGATTGGTCAGCTAGTTTCTATGCAGATGAGAAGGATGCAGCAAAGTGGCTCTTCCAGCGAATGCAGAGCTTGAGTCAGTAAGGCACTTCATCTGAACGTGGAGGCATTGACAAGGCAGTTGAGTGATTGAGTAATTAGGTTTCTGCTTTATCCTGTGGGATTGTAGTTATAAACCTATATGCTAAACAGCTGTTTGGTATGGAGGTGAGCAGGTCCTGCAGATTCCAGCAGCTTGTTTTATAAACTTTACTTTCTGCTCCTTGTTTTCATTTGCCCGAGGATTTGTCAGACAAAAGCAAACTTGCATGTTTTGCAGCATGTAAAAGGAAAGTGTGAGTTGTATAACTGTGCATTGGACAGTGCAGGTATAAAGAGAGGTACAGATGCAGGTGTGTGTGTGTGTGTGTGTGTGTGTGTGTGTGTGTGTGTGTGTGTGTGTGTGTGTGTGTGTGTGTGTGTGTGTGTGTGTGTGTGTGTGTGTGTGTGTGTGTGTGTGTGTGTGTGTGTGTGTGTGTGTGTGTGTGTGTGTGTGTGTGTGTGTGTGTGTGTGTGTGTGTGTGTGTGTGTGGGCGGGCGGGCGGGCGGGCGGGCGAGAGAACAAGGCCACTTACACATTTACATCTGCAGTCTAATCACTCGTGTAAGCTCAGACGAGGAGGAGGAGAAAAACTAACATTTAAAATCCAAACCAGCAACATTGTATTTGAAGATGAAAAGCAGGTGCCTGTGTGATTTCAGAGAGTGATTGTTGTTTGTTCAAAGTTGTAGCCCCGTCTTTCTCTAATCAAATGAAGTAATGTAGTTAAAATGTCTGAACAAGCACATTGAGCTTTATGTTGTGACAAACAGATTTCATGTAAATGGAACATCATCTATCGGTTGTGTAGTGAGAGTGTGATTTATGAGCATGTTCTACATTATGTATACAACAGGCATGGCAACTGCTGAGACCCCCCCCCCCTCTTTACCTCCCTCCTTCCTTCCATCCTCACCTCATCTTTCCTCCCCCACTGGGAGGACATCTGGTCCCCGACCAGACCTGCCCTCTGCTTCCCTCCCCCTCCCCTCAGCCTCTCCTCCCATCCTCTCGACTCCTTCCTACATGCAGGGATCCACTTAAATAGGGAGGAAGGGATTCAAGTGATCCACCGGTGATCTCTTCAGACTAATAGTGCACTCTGTGCGATCTCCTCAACCACTAGGATAACAATCTCAAGTGTCTTAGAGGACGGATTTGACCACGTAGCACGCAAATATTTTGCTTAGTGTCCACTCAACATGTCACAGCTATTAAAGCGTTGAATTCCATCGACAGCAGTCAATCGACTGGACACTCTGCAGTGTAAGCCTGTCGACAGAGCGTCACGAGTGTGGTACTTGTGTTACATGCAGGTTTGTTTTAGTGAGTATGTGAATGCAGCAAGTGATGGACCCATTAGGCTGGGCTTAGTTGTAGTCTACTGGTTTCCCCCCATGATTACCACCAAGCAGGACGGGTTATCCCATTTCCACGAAGAGCCACCAGGCCCCGCTTTCCCGTCACTGTCATCACCATGGCAATGCCTCCATCTTAATGAACACCTCCCGGTCTGAATCTGCATGTCTGTTTCCCACCTATTAGAGAAGGGCAAGGGGGATTTTTCTGCTCACGAGGGATTAGCCAAGACTGGGCCCTGCTCCAAATGCTGTGTGTGTACAGTTGGTCTCATGTGATCTTAGACAAGGTAGACGAAATGCTACATATACATGAAATGTTTGCATCTTGGATGATCTCCAGTGTCCGAGTCTCATTGTGCATGTAATTCACCCAAGTATCAACAATTCTGGCTGCTACTAACCCACACACAGAATGACTCATACTGTACTGCTCTCTCACTGTCATGTTACAAAAGCTGCAGGTTAAATAGGAACCTGGACAAAGAGTCAATATGAGTCAATTGCTGTATTGAAAAATTAAGTAAAGTTTATAGTGTTGAGGACTCCACGTCTTGTGAACAGATTGATTTGTGACAGTTGTTTTGAGACATGAACTTCAGAAAATCTCCAGAAAATTGGGTCTGCTCATTTTCCAGAATCACAACAGCAGGGAGATGCACACAAATTTCAGGGAAAATATCTGGACTTCAGTGCATGTCTGAAAGCAGCGGTAATGATTCAGTACTTTGATTCAGGCAGATTTCCCACCCCCCCACCCACCCCTTTTTTTTTATCAGTGCAGTTAAGCTCCAAAATTCTTTATTGAGAAACATGATTCAGTTCCAGTTTGTTCTCTGATTACTGCTGAAAATGTTCAGATGAGTCAGTGTTCAATTATCTGTCAGTTTTCATTATCATCACCATCAAATCGCAGAGAAACAACCTCATTTAACCACTGTCGTTATCTCTCGCTCTCTAAGTCATTCAAGTCTTTCTGTCTGTCCCTTGTATCTGTCAGTTTGTCAGTCCTCTTTAAACTCTCTTTCTCTTTACCCAATGTGCCATTAAAATTATAAACACATAAGCTCTAATAAAACTGAAATATTGTTGTTTGTCATACTCTACACTTGTCAAAGGTGACTCAAGCTATCACTGTTCATTTCAAAAGTCCCAACGACAACCGTTCTTCTCTTTTTGCCACCAAAGGATCTTTTAGAGGCTGTGGGTTTTCCCTTGTATTGTCTAATCTTTGTTTTTTGTTTTTCTATCGCGAAGTGTTTCTCTGCTGTGTTGCTCTGATTTTCGTAATCTAAAATAAAAAAAAAATAAGGAAAAAAGATACCCCATATTTCCTGGATCAAGAATATAATCTTACCTATATAATATGAAGAAGTCTTGTCTGCAAACATACATTCTTTGTTGTTCATAGCAATCGCTTTGGCATCAAAATAGTTGGTTGAGCCTTTGTGTTTTCACTTGTTTGAGCTGTTGTTTTTCATCAATCTGTGCACATTTAATAGCAAACAGAGGTTGTCATAATCCGGAACTAACAAGGTGATTAAAATGCCATAGCCTGTGTGTTGTTCAATATGTTAACGGCCATGTGGCCGTTGCTGTAAATCCTCCCATATGGAGATAGTGTTGAGTTAATGGCTCGAGAACGGCTTTCGATGGTTGAAATGCTACTGTAAAGGCAGATGGTTCTAACAGTTATGTAATGCCTCACGGCCCCCTGTAATCACTCTTTACTTAATCTACTGTATATACGTTAAATACATCTTCATCTCCATCTGACATGGATTTAATGTGGAACTTACTCAACACTTTGTTGTCTCATAGGTCATCTAAAGCTCACACCACATGTTCTTCTTATGTGCTTATTCTATGATTTCTTTGGACTTGACATGAATTCTGACATTCCTGTAAAAACCTGTCGTTGCTTGCATCAGTGTTTGACCATCTGTGTTGTTTTTCTTATTGCCTCATCAGGCATTCAAGGAAATGCTGTATGCTGCCCAGGACCAAGCTCCGTCCATAGAAGGTAAGGAGACCCCCTGTTTGTAAAAACAGACCCATGCACGCACTTCTGTTGCCACTGCCCCCTCGCTCGGGGCCTGTTTGGGCATCCCCAGAATAACAGCCCTTCATCTACTAAAAATAGGCAATTACTTCTGCCACTCCACAGACACTGACTTGACCAGACCGCAGCCAATTAGTAAATCATTACCTTCCTCCTCGCTGTCGTGGCTAAACCTGCTTCACGTTATTTACAGATTGAAGTTGAGAGTTTACTGAAGTGAAAAAGTGAAACCTTTTGTGTTTGTTGTCGACCGACTCTACTGGCTTGTCTATCAGACCAGAGCTGGAGTTTTGAGTGGTGCTACTCAACATGGCAACGATAAGGAAGGCCACTGGCTATAATTAATCTTTGGCATTAGAACACACGTGATGAGTAATGAGGGAAAGAATGTAAACCATTTATTTTTATTTTGGATACAGGTTTGTGGAAGTAAACAACTTTCTTTAGTTGCAGGCTGGAGACGTGCAGCTCTGTCTATGTGACTATAGCTGTTTTCAGACATGAACTAAGGAAAATGTCTGGACTTCAGTGCAAGTCTGAAAGCAGCTTATGAGAGTGTGTGAGAGGGTATTGGTTGTTTTTATGTTACACTGCAGCAGGCGTGAAGAGGGGACCCGCAGAAGTCGTCATGAAAAATATTCGATCAAATGTGATTTAAGTGTGTGTATGAATTATCATCGACTTTGTGTGAATAAGATCTTGTGTGTATGTTTTTGTCGTCATCGGTATTGCTCGTTCCTTAATAGTACATTTAATACTTCTATAGAAGACATCTTGTTCAGTCATAACATATGAGCTGTCTCTCCTTTGAGAGGTGTTTCCAGAGGCTGTTAGCCAGGCAAGGCAAGCTGAACATGGATGATTAATCATTTCCTGTCTCAAGTCTGAGCTGTACTCATGGGTCAGTGGTCTGCCTCTGTCTGCTCGTGGCAAGATAGGTGAGCATGTCTTATGAACAGAGACGGGATCGATCAATCAGTGTAAAATCCTACCGTGTCATTAATCTGGTATCATTGTGACGTGACAACATTCCACACTCAATCACGTTGATTTGTGTGCTCTTCACACGTATGTTACACTGTTCAGAAAACGGCGAAGCAGGAAAGTGCAAAGAAAGTAGTACCAGCAGTGGCATTTGAGAGAAAAGAAAATGCCCTTTGGTGATTCTAGGGGAAAGAGAGGGAAGCCATAATGAAAACAGTAGCTGAAGCAGGAAAAACAGCATTATTGAGCCATGTCAAGAACACTCTCCTGTAGCTGAAGTTCATTGACTTTTCATAAGAGAAACAAGATTAGCAGGTGTTATAGGATTCAAGCTTTCTTCAGCACTTTGTCTTCAGATCTACAAGAACCATTCCTTCAAATCTGACTGAATGTTAACTTGGCCGGAACAACATCGAAAGAAAATAAACTGCACTTATACAGTGTTTTTCTACCTTAGTGGGCAAAGCACTTTACAATATGCCGCAGCCTCAGATATCAACATTTACATACTGGCGCATTTACTGTCATCATAACAAGAAACCAGCAAATACTGAAAACAGAGAAGCTTGAATTTGGGAATGTTTTGCAGTTTTTTTGCACATGAATTTTATCTGTTCCTTCATCAATCAACGATTGATTTTTATGATCTGATTCAAGGGTGCACTTTTGTTGTGTTCTCTGCTCTCTCCCTCCCTCTGTGTCCTGTCTCATTCATTATAAAAAGCAAGGTTTTGGTATTCAGAAGATGTTTCCCTTGCCTGAGGGAGACCGTTTACTGGGTTATAAGTACTCGCTCACCCACTCTGCTCTATCACCGGACACCCTGCTGTATCTGATAGAGCTGTGCAGTGGATACACACAACCTTTAACAGGCAGCCTCTTCAAAGCCTCTGCCAGGGCCTCTGCATATGTATCATGTTCATACTGTGAGACACAATCAGCAGTGAAAAAATTGTAGTGCTTATGGTTTGATCTTTCCATAAGTTCATAATTGTCTCTCATGTTGTTTTATCGGTGGCTGTGCAAGTGTAGCGCCTGTTTACCCAATCAGCACCTCCACCGCAGAGAGCCTGTGTGGGAACTCACCACATCCTTCAGCACAATTTTCCAACAAGATCAACATCAGTTTCAACAAGATGGATGTACAATAATTAAAAGAGCTTGTTGCAAACAGACATGCAGCAACACATGGACATTATTGTACCTCTGCTGCTGCATGTGACCCTTCATCCGTCGTTAAGATCCTTTGTTCTCGTTCCCTCCGTGTCTCCATTGGTCCTTGTGTGATTATAATTAAAACATGGCCGTCCCTGTTATGTGAAGAGCCAATGGAAGACAACAGAGTGAACAGCTGGTTGAGTCTCTGGCTCCCCCTGTTCCAACCATTAGAATGAGTTATGCCACAATCTAATTCAATTAGCCTGTTGATTGTTTCAAAGATCTGAGCACAATGGCCCCCGGATTATAAACATTCAGCCTTAAGAGGAACCTTTGTGTGTTTTTGTGTGCATCTCACAAGCTGTATTCAGACATTGACTCCGGACAATTTCCAGAGTTTGCCTTTCACATATGAGGAACGCAGCAGGAGATTGTTAGCCAGACGTGTTTACAATTGCAGGAACATTTCCGTAACATTCGGTGGCGTCTTGGTAAAGCTTGCAGGGGGCAATTCTCACATGGCTCCCCTCGGATATTCTTCAAAATTTTTTTCAGGAGGCTGGCAAGAAAAGCTCCGCAAAATGACCACAGCCACATTTGCAGAACTAGGCGTTCCACCCCTGCGGAAAATTTCAGTGCATGTCTATAAGGAAATATAATCTTTCAAGTAATATTCACAATATTAATTTATCACTGTACATGTCACATGAGCGTGTATTTATACTATGAAGCTATTTCCTTAGCCTGCATGGGGATAAGCTGTATACTGCAAGTCATTCATTTGCTGTCTCATTCATGGTTTCCTTCAATCGGTTGCTCTGTAAATGGTCAGTGTATCACTGTGATGGTATCTGTGTAGGGCAGGGGGGCGGGTCTGTGGGAAGATGGTACTGACGGCACTGTTCGTCCACACAGAAAGTAAGGGTGGGGCTCATGTGTAGTAACACACACACACACACACACTGTCCTATGAGGGGGATGGGGTCACCCACAGCTCAGAGAACCAGAGAATGGATTCTGACTCACGAGGTCTGGATGGAGATGAATGAATCAGAACAAAAAAAATTCTCTGAGTATATATCTGTGTGTATATATACAGTATATGGGATGATTCCTCATGTGACACTACAGTCTCTATTGCATTGCAAAGTAAATAGTAATAAAAAAAGGAAAATAAATTCCCACCTTATTTTTCCTCACTGTTTTGTTGCTCGGCCGTCAGTTGCCATATCCCTTTAGGGCTTTTCATGTTTTATGCAGTCAAATCAATAAAGGTATAAAAACTGCAGTGTGAAAATAGCACGCTTGCAGTATTTCCTTGTGTGGCAGTGAGTTGCTTTACCAGTTCCGTCAAAAAGAAATTTGATGGTATATACTAAAAAGGTTATGTGGCCTTTCATTTTTTTTTAATCAAGCTTGAGCAGTGAAGTGTTTTATTGTGTTGAAACAGGGAGTCTAGCTTCATTGAATAAGTCCCACCATGTCCTTTTAGTGAACAGACAAACATTTAACCTTCTATGTTGTTCAAATCATGCTTCAGTTGATGGAGGGCCCTTGATCTCATCATAAATTTTGTCAGTAGCTATGATCACAGACATGTCTTATTCAACCCTCAGCTGGAATAATGACAATCTCATTATACAGCAGACTGACATGAAAATGTGTCATGTGTCATCTGCATTTTTCTGTGATTTATTGATATTGAGGTATTAAACACCGTGTTTGGATGTGCTTATGTTTGCGTAGCTGTATCCATCTGCTTATGCGTATGTTTTTGTCTGTGCTATGGGGCTATTGGACATGAAAACATTGCATTTATAGTGCATCTGGCTTGAGGCCATGTCAGTCCCCGGCCAGAGTATGTTTGTGTTTAACCGGCCTAGAGTTGCTTCGCTGGTATCAGAGGGCAGAGAGAAACAGTGTAATTCCTTCAAAGAGAAATATGAAACCACCACTCAAACTTCACAGTTACACGACAAAGATAGAAGAATAGTAGAATTGAATAGAACACAAAAGCGACCTCTCTGAAGAGCTATTTGGATGAATGGATGGATGGATGGATGAACTAAATGCTTCTTTGTGTTTCTCATCCAGCCAGAACAAGGCAACCACAAAGCCAGATGTTAATTGTTCCACCACAGGCCCTGCTCTCCACCGTGCAGCCTGTCAGGTGTTTGTTCCTGCACTTCCCCTGGTACTATATTGTCCCCTCTCGTTCAGCCGTTTGATTACATGGGAATAAACAGAAGGGTAAACCTGCACACGGTGGCACCTTTTTACGCTCTGTCAGTGCCCCTTTTAGCTCTGACCCCATCTTAATTAATATTTTTGTTGTTATGTGTGTGTGAGCCATCGTACCTGATTTGCATAATGGAAGCAGCGACATGAATCACAGCCACAAATCATTTCAACTATACCTTTCAACCAGCACTTATTCCGCTATTTTCTATTCTTGTCCGTGTCGCTCGCTCACTCGCCATTTTGTCTGCTGTTGTGGACGAACATGATGAGGTGTTAGTTGAAGGCTGCTAGTCTTTGTATTGAAGTGCTGCTTGCTATTCAGCCGGCGTATAAGATGGAACAGCAGCTGTTATTACTGTTGTCGGTCCCTCTTGGAATTTGTCACTGTCCGCCCCGTGTGGAATAGCATTATGATTTCTGTAATTTTCTTGCCTAGACAGGTTGATAGTTGAAGTTTTTTAGGTTTCAAAAAATATTGATGCATCTTTTGTCTTTGTTTTTTTTTTCCTTTTTGCATCCCAAATGAATCTTGTGTGTTGCATGATTCCCCAGTGTTTATATGTGATTTATGTCATTTTGCTCAACAAATATAAATGATCAACAATAAAACATATTGTATACATGGATTAGGCAGTAGATTAATAAATGTATATATATAGTGTCACAGCACCAAGGTGAATCAGGCAGAGAAACACATACTATATACTCTGTGTGTGGTGAGGAAGACAGACGGATGCTGGCAGGATAGGTCAAGCAGGCATTCAGAAAGTGATAGGAGCAAGGAAAGGATGGGAGATAGATGGACAGGCAGACAGACAGGTGGACAGGCAGGAGGGTTCAACAGGACAGCAGTGTGGCAGCCAGGGTCTCCCACCAGCCTGCATTATTGATGGGCAACTTGACATGCTGCTGCTGCTTGCTTCCAAGCACTAATTGTTGGCTCTTTGTGGGGGTTGGTTCTTTTGGTTCCCGTTGCTCTGCTCCATATCAACAGTAATTTTGGGAGAGGAGAGATGCTGAAGGCTCTTTATCCAGGATATTGTTAGTCCACAACAGACTGCCAAGACACTGAGTCCTGGAATTAGTATAAACCTGGAAATTGCACAGTCGCATCCACAAACTCAGGTTTACCTCCCAGAGAGGATTCACACTGGCCTCGATTTTATAAAGCTGTGTAGGAGGAAGGTGACTGTGGCTTGTGAAATTGGCCCTTTGATGAGGCTTCTAAGGGTATTAAAAGAGAGGGAAGCAGGGGGGGTCAGGGTCAATATAAACCTAGGATCACCATCCCAAGGTCAGGGACTAATCGAACTGAGATAATTAACAGTGAAAAGGCTGATAGGTAATTGGACGAAGAGCTGGATGAAAAGTGATGGCCAGATGCCTTCACTTGTTTGATGTGATGATCATGTTGGAATGAAGCACAGAAAAAAAAGGGCTGGTTGGAAAACAGTGATTTAAATGGACTGAATGGGATTGTCAATGACCAGCCTGAAACGGATAGCGAAACAGATAGAGGGATCCTTCAGGCAGTAGACAAACAGACTGAGTGGGAGGTCCCTGGGCTCATCTCCAATGCATGTTGCCCTGCATTAGCACTACAGCCACCCCGCAAGAGAAAGACTCAGAGAAAGAGAGAGAGAGAGAGAACCTTGATAGATGAAAGTCTTCCATCCATCCATTATTCATTGGTGAATTAGATCTGGCTGGATGAAGTGGAGGAGAAGAGGAAACATGGGGGAGGAGGAGGGGGGAGAGAAAGAGAGGAGGAAAGGTATGCGTTGAAGAAGGAGGGATCTGGATAGCAACTGTTGTGGCTCCAGCACAAGGGGTATTTTTAGATTTGGGGCATTTGACAGGAGTTAGGTTGGATAAGATTTCCACTGGTGCAAATGTAGTAGTCATTTCACAAAGAGGTAAAGGGATTTGAGGTGTGAAAAAATGCAGGTATTAGGAGCAGAAGTAGCAGTTGAGTTTTTACGGGAAGGGTTAGATCAGGGAGAGGGTTGAGGACAGGCTAAGGGTGCTTAGAGGAATCTCTTAAAAGTAGTTATGATGGCTTCTTAGTGTTATGAGCTCTGTAATTAGCGACTCTCATTACTGTGCCTCTATACCCTGAACATTGAACTACTGTATGTGTTGACATCTTGGCAGGGATCTCCTCATCTCCATGCATTAGAAAAATGCCGTCACTTGAATGAAGTTGACAGGAACAGGCTGTAATCTCAACACCTACACAGATAGACTAGACAGTTACTAAATGCTAATCCTCAAGATGAACACTAAATGTTTTCCTTGGACACCGAGCCTTTACTTGAATGGGAATGTGATCCTCACAGATCACATGATCTGGATGTTTGCCAGGTGCATAACTGGAGATCATGCACATGCAGCAAACTCAACAATCTCAAGCATGGAAGGAACATGAATGTAATGAGATCCGTCTCTGTTGATTGGAAATGAGTTGTCTCTGTCTCAGGGGTTTTAGTATATTTGTTTAGCATTAGTAGGATTTCCAAACCATAATCTAACCTCTGTCATGAGGTAAATTATTGTTATTAATCTGCGACAAGAAGCCTAATAACCAGCTTTGGATGTCTGCCAGCAGATCAGTCCAGGCTTTACTCACATGGCATGTATCTAGCAAGGATTCACACAAAGCTGTTCTGACAGAATCATATGAATAGTTTTCTTTATTTGCCTGCATTGCTTGGCTGAAATTGAAAAAAAAGACAACTATTGGGATGTCATGCACACTCATCCGTCCTTTATTCAGAAATGAGAAAGATTCGCAGTCTGAATGACAGAAAGGAAGAATTCAAAGCCTGGAGGTGATGATGGATGGACAGAGAGAAGAGCGGAGACATGTGACCTTGTCTCTGCTCTTTGTGTTTTGATGTTTTTATCTTCCCAAGCTGCAACTCTCTGCTGCACTCACACGCAGTCTACTGCGATTAGGTTCCCTCCCACACACATGTATGCGCATACACAGACACATAAGGAGCTGTGTGCTACAGGGGGTGTGGGTGTGATTGTGTGCTATAGATGATCACAGCGGGGCCATATGCTGTTTTTCTTTTGGTACGGCAATCGGAGTACAACCGACGAAATGTTATGTAGTGTCCACTGCAATCTCTGCTGTAAACACGGAAAATGGTAAATGTAAAGTGGAAAGGAGAAACCCTTCATTACTACACACAAGCTTAATTGTAATAAACACACAAAGAGCATTTTTTTGTGTCACTTTCTGATCATAGCTTATTAATTTCTGTTATCTAAATTAGCTCTCCTCACTGCGGCGGGGAAGCTGTTAATTGTGTTATTTTTTGAAAGTTAAATGATATATTTGCTGTGGATGAGTGCCGTTCTCACAGGACATTTGTATGGACTGGGGATTCGTGGTCACTGTATGTGGGTGGGTTTGTACTGTATGTGTTAGTGGGTGAGTAGGGCATTGCATAAGACACAGTGTCCTTCACTGTAACCGTGTGCTGCATCGTGTCTCTGGAGAAAAGGCCAGATGCTGGCAGCGATTGGTTCAGACGCCCGAAAAAGTGGTGGAAATGTGGCACTCATATGAAGCCTTATCATCTCTATATTGCTGTATCGACTCTCTTCGCTTATTGTCAACACAATTACAGGCCTTAGCCTCGACACCTGGCAGCAGAAGGATCTGTCTCAGATCTGATATTTGATGGAAGCATTTCTCTAGCAGCAGAGAGTTGGACTTTAAATCGAGTCTGGTCCCACGGGGGTCAGTGCCAGCGTACATGATTGCATCTGTAGGTGTGTGTCTGTGCGTGTGCGTGTGTCTGTCTCTCTCTCTCTGTGTGTGTTTGTGTGGAGAGAGGGTTCGGTTATAGAAGTGGCATATGCAGTATTTGTGTTGGGTTATTTTACCCCTGGGCAAAATGAGAGAGACACACTCAGAGAAAGACAAAGACGTGGCAGTGGAGATTCAGGGCCAGTGAAAGATGAGAATGAGAGTGGGAGCGTGAAAGAAAAAAAAGAGAGGTGACATTGGTGGTAATTGGAGGAAAGAAAGCTAAAGCCTCTGGGAGCCTTCTCTTCCAAACGTTACTATTACTCATAAAACACGTGTGGGGAAAAAACGAGGCAGAAAAGAGAACAGATCCTGGCTGAAACTCTTTCACTTTCTAATTCCATAAATTTGGATCAAAGTACATTTTAACTACTCCCCCAAAATGGCAGCAATAACTGTTCATAATTTAAGTTGAATATATTTGATGTCAGGGGATTTGCAGGGGGCACAAAAATATTGGTTCAGATTTAATTTGTCTTCTTATTTACACTATATCACATTCAGAGAGAAAGAGAGATTAATAATTTACAGCTATTGTTCCCTCCTGGACAGCCTGTCTCTTTTTATATTAAATGTTGAATTATTAACAGTGTATGAGTTTGGAAATATGGCAGATCTCCCTCCACAAACCTCCAGAAACTGCCCCCTCACTTACAGGCAGCCAAAAAAGTGAGATGGTTCAGTAGAAGAGAAATTGATGAAGCACAAGGGCATTTTATGGTTTTATGATATATTTGAAGCAAGTGGGAAAATGAGTCACTGAAAGATTACACTGTGTGTTTGCTCTCTTCCTCTCTCCCTCTCTCCCTCACACACACACACACACACACACACACACACACACACACACACACACACACACACACACACACACACACACACACACACACACACACACAGACACTCTCTCTCTCTCTCTCTCTCTCTCTCTCTCTCTCTCTCTCTCTCTCTCTCTCTCTCTCTCTCTCTCTCTCTCTCTCTCTCTCTCTCTCTCTCTCTCTCTCACAATGCCAGGACTGTTGCTCATCATTCTAATAATTCCTCTTAACCATCCCTCCATGTGCTGGCCTCGGGGAGAATGCATATTACATATCCTCGCCAACATGTGTCTAATGTATTCATGATGTGCTTTGATAACAACCAGCATCACCAGTGCTGGTGAAGTTGACTCAGTCAAGGGTCGAGTTATGTTTAAAGCATGTTTGTGCCTGGTGGTATGTTCTCTGACTCTGTCATTTGAAGAAGTATGCTCTTGACTTGATAACAGCTATATTGTGAAGAGACACTCCTTTGTGGCTTTTCAGCAGAAACAACAGTTTGTCTCTCTTTTGCATTTTCGTCCTCAGGGCAAACTCAACGACTTCTTCTTGACAAGTGCCATCTGATAATTAGGGCTCATAATCACCCTATTAGTATGCAGCTCAATCGAGCAGCGAGCAGCTTATTTTTCCCCTGGCATGATCCGCAGCAATTTATAAGGAGGATTATTGTGAATTTCTTGTTAGCATTTTTATGACAATCAATCGTATGTGCAATGACTTAAATTGTTGCCGTGTTAATATCACAAGCATTTGCGTTTAATGTAGCTGGCAAAGCGGGTCGCAGTATTGATGCATCCTCTATTAGGATGCATGGTAATGTTTGTGAAAGCATTAATCCACTGATGGTGGGGTGATGGTGGGTGGCACTGTTTTTCAAAGTAATGCTGTTGGATTGCACCGTTGTTTTCTGTACCTTTCTGTGGACACATAGAGCCAAGCAGAACTTTCTCCATTACTGTTACCATGGCACCAAAGAAAGAGACTTGAATCACTTGAGCCTTGTTTTGTTCCTGTGACATTCAGGACCCAAACACAATAAACATAGAGCATGTAGAAGGAAGAGCTGGGGTGTTAGGTTGCATTTTAAAACTGTCCTGTGAAAACATGCTGGTACAAAAACACATTGGTAAATGAACATCATTATCACAATGGGACTGTGTTTTCCAGTTGCTCCGTAATATGTGTGATAAACATGATTAGTTTCATTGATATCATTTTTCACATATAGAAAGAAAAGCATTTGCTGCAATCACCGACCAGCGGAGTCACTTCTTCATTTCTGGACTGTTGTTACTGTACCTGAATACAGATTTCAGCAGCTGAAATGCATGATATTTTTTACTGTAATGTAAAAAATAGACTAATATAGCACTAATATTGCATATGCGTATACTTCTAAATTGCAGTTGTCTTTATGATGATGGGAAACTGAAAGTTGCTCACCTGGATTTAAAATGTGTAATAGATTGCCATCAAGCAATATAAGATATAAGATGTCACAGAATTACCTGCGTTGTTTCCCTGGGCCTGTCTCCATTGAGTATATCTCACTTTTTGCATTAAAGCTACAATATGCACGTTTTGGAAATTAAGCTAGCGCCAGCAGGATACTCAATGACAAACCACACTTCTCCTCCCAGCCCTTCTTCTCCCTGCAACATATCGCTCTGCCCAGCTGTTCATCTGCATCCTCTTCGTCATGTTCGATGTCTCAGCTAATACTGGAATCGGGACGTTGCTGAGTCAGCCATGGTGATGTGTTCCAGCGGATAACACCAGTTTTAACCCTCAGTGTGAGAGGTGTAGCAGACCAGAGATGCGTTTACATATTGACAGCAGTGAGCTGGCCACCCCTGTGTTCTCTGATTGGCCCGGCCGTTCAATGAGTCTGACTCGGAGAAGCTTGTTACAGGACCTCTCCAAGATGTTTTGGAGCATATTTCAACAAAAATAATAGAAAAGGGAACTCGATTCCTCTATGGGTTGAAAATATATTTGTCTGAAGGTTATTTTTAAAGCACAAATGGATAATATACACGGAACACATTTGCACAAGGACAAACACAGTGTTATAGTCTTGTTGCAGAGAAGTTTTGAGAACATTTGAAATATTACCAAATGTCCCGTGAGTCCGACAATTCCATACAGACAATTTAATGATGTTGTTTTGTCTCAGCTACACTTCCTTAGTGACTCAATGTGTACAACTCGGTTTAACAAGGAGCAGGTCATATCTTTAAGGGTCAATGTATCTGCCCTGAAGAAATACCTGGCAGATACTTGTTTTCTGCTAGGCTTAAGGAGGCTCAGTCAGTATGGTTCAGCCCCTGACAGACAGACAGACAGACACACACACACACACACACACACACACACACACACACACACACACACACAGGGAGAGAGAGAGAGACAAATCTCTGACTCTGATTTGGTGGTCTATTTGTACTGAGGCCAGATGAAGGGGATGAATGGGAATTCAGAGCCCAGTGCTCAATGTGGTTGACAGACAGTGGCTGTCTCTTCTCTATGTGCTGCTCTTTAAACTCAGCTGGTTTCTACCCCATGCTGTTGAGTGACACACAGAGTCTCACACATACACACCACACAAATGCCACTCACAACAGACGCCCCTTCACTTTGTGCCACATACATATTCTTATTCACAGAATGCTTAAAAACAAGCCACATGCCCATTATGCTTCCCGACCAAAAAAACCCGTACACACACACACACACACACACACACACACACACACACACACACACACACACACACACACACACACACACACACAGGACCCTCACTGTCTTAATGCATTCCCTCTTTCCTTACTCTAACTGTAACTGTCGGGGAGTCGGCTGAAGAGATGTGAAGGGTTTTGGAAATGTGTTCCATCTTAAAATTAATGTTCTCCAAAAGATCTGAAATCTTTTATCTAAAAACTTTTTAATTGTTAAATCCATTTGTTCGGGGAAGAATTGATCACATCTAAGATGATACTGTGATAAATATTAAAGGAAGTCCAGAATGAATATCAATTATCTTCAGTAATAATGTAATAATAACTTTTCATTTTGTTGCCCTCGGTGTATTTAAGGCTGCCAACTAACTGAAAGGTATTAAATTGTTCTTTTTCATGAATTGATTTATAAAAACTCTTGGTACTTCCTGCTCTTGTAAATTACGTTAATGATATGACTCTCAAGCACCACAAGGTTAGTGAGCTCCTAATCAGATTGAGTCAGGAAATTGCTCCTGATCTAATAATATCAAGTATTGGATTCCTCTGTGCCTGGATGGCAAAGGTAGAGTGGGAAGTATGACGGCCCATTCATAAATTTGAGTAACAGAATTACAATGAGGGAACGGACAAAGAAGTTCCACTGGGAGAGTCGAAAGCTCTGAGACTGCATTCATGTTAAACCTGAATTAGCGTTACTTACAACAGTGTCGGCTTTTGCCTCAGTTTATGTTGGTAGCTCAGTTGTGATAGTGAATTTAGTGCTTCGTGAGAATATTTCTTCTTAGTGTCGGATAATGATTGTGACAGTGTGAAAACAACTCACTTTGGCTGCGGTTAAAGTACATTAGGCTAATCTTAAGGTTTCAGTAAGCTAAATCATTAGTAAGTTAGTTTGTGTTTCCTCCTCACAATTTAATTCTACCTCGTTCTTTTTCTCTTTGAAGACTCAAACACCTTTACATGTCTGCTTATCTGCTAGCTTCTAAATATCTGCCATGTTTTAGGAATATGTGTGTGTGTGTGTGTGTGTGTGTATATGTTTGCGTGTGTCAGCGTGTTTTTCTAAATGTTTTTCTCGTCACATTTCAGTTCATTTTGTCCTCAAAGTGAAGCTGTTTAGTGCGACTCTTATCGAGAGGCTGCAGCTGCTGTTGTGAGAATACCATGGCAGTCTGAAGGGACTTCACACACACACACACACATACATACATACACACACACAGACACACACACACACACACTCACACACACACACACACACAAACACCTTGGTTTCACCAACCTGACAAAGGCATTCACCCCTAAACAAGCGTGAATAATAACATTATATTAACCTGCAATATGATATGAGGGATTCTCCTGAGAATGGAAGAGCATCTTATGAAGTTGCACGCCTATTAAGTTGCACAATGACATAGATATATTTTTTTTGAGCGTGCCAAAATTGGTTTCCATGTGTAAATCGATGGTTTATCAATCTTTATCAAATCTTTAATTCTGGTTTTGGCTATGCGATATGACCATTATCTCATACATGGTCAAGAAAGGGCAGGAGTAACATGTAATAACTATTGTATGTATCATTATCTGGATATGAAATTACCAATATCAGGATATGACATTATGGTCATACACTATACTTATTACATGATACTCCTATCTTTTCTTGACCATGTAAATTGTGGCTGCCAGTATCTCCTTCCATCTTCATGATTCATCGCGTTCAGAAGTCAAACGTTTGTTTGTGTTCATGGAAATATTCTGCCTGCATCTGTGCTGTGTGAAAGAACATTAAGCACTGTGCAAATGAGGAAATATGTTTCCCTAAAGAGTGATTTCTGACACAACAACATAAACAGTAGATGATAATATGTAATGAAAGAACTTCTTTCATTACATATTATAAAAGGTCTGTTGACACTGTGCCACCAACATTACCACCATTTTATGACATTTCATTGTCCATGTGTTGCCTCTAATTTGAGAGGCTTTTTGCACAATAACAATATTGCACAAGTCTTTCCATGATATAAGATGACATATCTCAGGCGACATACTCAATCTCATGGGTGATGTATTTCAAGCTATGGCAACGTCCATGCTGTCAGTCTTTCGGCTATAACGTTACCTCTCTGACCTCGTCTGTTAATGGCATGGCCACCCTGTTGGTTAATGGATACAGAATTTTGTTCACCTCTACAGTATGGCTCCGCTGCATGTGCTATGGTTACAGTAGTGGGGCCTGGGCTCTTATTCTGCAGAGATTAATGGCCCCAGCTTGGACTATTGACACAACACTTATCTTGTATTTATGACTCCAGCGGCTTCTATCTATAAACCTTAGAGGCACACGTGCAGAGTCACACATGCAGGACTGCACACAGACACACACCTTACTGAGGCTCCTACATGTACTGTTCAGCTACGGTTAAATTTGCCGCTTACTCGTTGTAACTCGATTGATTTTTCCAGAGCAATGTAAATGGCTCTGAGCTCAAGATAAAGTGAAGCGCTGAGCTGGCCTTTTACACACTACACCCACCACACACTGTCTGAGAGGCAGACTGCAAAGACACTGACGGACTAGTAATGAAAGTGAAGGTTTAAATAAAATCACAAATTACAAAAACCTTGCAGTGCAGCTCTAGGGATGGTAATGTTGGTCTGTTGGTCTGATGATGCATTGCACTTCACAACACAGACTGTACGTCTTAAAGCAAATCTTGTGAATGTTTTTTACGTTAACTATGACAACCTCTGAACTGCCTTTACCCTGATGTATATCACAAGTACAGCTACATTGACAGAACTTTTACATTTTGTTATGATTTCACTGACTTTTTTTGACTTTCTGTAGTCTGTAGGTGGTAAAATATATATAATGACAAATTTGGAGTTATTAGCAACTGTATTTAATTAAAAAGAGAAACTACTTGTTAAATAATTTTACACTTACACATAATCATATTAACAGAATTGAAAATGTGTAAACCTTCAGAATTTAGATCCATTTTGAAAGTTTGGTTCAGCTGAATCTTCTGACCTCTGACCTTTCCCTGATCATGACATAATAGGCAAAGGACTTGATTCCTTTAACGCGATCCCTTAACATTTCCTCTGTGACCATCATGAAGTAATTGTGGTTTATTTCCAAATATCTGCAAAACTATTGACGCTCCCATGACCCACAGCTGATGAGCTACTTTGTCTGTATTGGAAATGAGCAAACTTCAGTATGCAAACTTGGTACAACTAAGATGGTGGACATGGTAGCCACTGACATTTTAGTATTTCCATGCATTTTAGCACCCTGGTGTCAGTGTGTCTCTGCAGACTCTGTTTGGAGTTGAAAGCCTTGATCAGAAGTTCTTCAGAAGCAGCAGAAAACAGATGTAAAGAAAGACACCAGGTTGTCAAGTGCAGTTACAGAGGAGGTTTGCCAAACTCTGTGTATTGGTAATGTTTGTATTGTTACGCATCTTCGTAGCAGATAAGAGGGAGAGAGAACGAGAACGAGCTGATGAGATGTCCCTGTAGACTCCGCTTCCTCTGTACCTGGAAGATCAAACACAGAGAGTGAACCAAACATCACAGGAACCGCCAGCCACAGTTAGGCTAACAGATTGTCTTGCCCAGACTCATGTCTGTCAAAGTGGTGTAAGTAAGCTCTAATAGAAATGTGATTTCATGCATCAGATCCAGATAGCTTTTGTTGCAGTCGGTTGAGAGTCAAACCGGACCAAAAATGGAAATATTCCAACATCTTGAATTGTCTTTAAAAAAATCAATATGTTCATTGTCATGCTCTTTTAAACTTAATAGCTTAGAGACCATGTTTTCCCTCCACAGGGATAGATAAGTTTAAATGATATTTGCCTTTATTTGAAGAAGAAATGGCGAAATGTATAAAGGCAGATAGGAAAAGCACAAACATTTCTTTGGATACTTAAACAATAACAAAGTTTGAGGGTTCAGTAAGAACCTCTATGCGGCAAGAGAAATAATTGCATTTTTTGAGAAGCTGTGACTGCTTTGTGGAGTAGCTAATGGGGACAAAAAGGTTCACAGAATGAATTTCTCCCACATGTAGATTAAATGTTGAAATAAGTTGGCCCAGAGCTGATTTTCGCAACAGTAGCATAACAGCGTTCATAGATACACCGTGTTTTTCGGCCATCAGGTAGGGTTTTTTACCTCTGAGATCCACGGATGATATCCAGACAATCGGGCATTCACTGAGCTGGTCGGCCGAGATAATAGCACCCTATTGAACAGCGGCTGCTTGACTCCAGTCACGATTGGCTAAGGTGGGAGTTGATGCTTGCATTTGGTTGATGGTGGTTAGTTACAAGCTGCTGATGCTAGCCGCCCGGTTGCCTGGATACAGCCATCCCTCACTGTGTTAGTGGCCTTGGCAAAGTGACGGACAGCATAAGTGCTCTGCAGAGAATCTGTTGATTCTGCACAGAATGTCTTTATCTGTCTAAGCAATGGATCTATATCATTCTCTGTATCACTTCATCTGGTTGATCTCTTTAATCCTCCTCCTTTACTGTTTGTGTGTCTGTGCATTTGCCACTGGACCAAGCATACAGCTAGGTGAACAAAAACAAACTGGGTTTTATCAAATGTTTTGATATTGATTCAAACTCAAATTTCCATGGTGACTTTCTGGGTAGTACCCCCAGAATGGACAAATGTATCCATTACAAGTTATATTCCTATTTTTTTCCAGTTATGACCCCAAACTATCCCCTTGTAAATGAGCTCATAATAAATTGTAATATTTTATCATTTTGTCACTTTAGTTTGTAAGGCACAAAAGCAGTAAGGCAACAGCACTTCTGTTGGCCCTGCACCATGTGGTTCCTTTTTCAGTGCTGCATGCTCTGGCTGCACTCCAGAATCTGAGCCCAGCAGACTGCCTCCTCATCTGTTTCTCTTGGTGAACAGACAGAGGACGCCAGGACTGCACTTTCTCCTGGACACTTGTGGTCTGTTAGAAGGTTCCTCAGAGGTGGCTCGTTTTCGTCTCTCTGGGAGCTGGTACACTGAACACTGCCATCCCACGAGCGTCTTTTGCTGCTGAATTGTATTTCAGACACGGCGTTAATCAAGCACACTCTCTCTCTCTCTCTCTCTCTCTCTCTCTCTCTCTCTCTCTCTCTCTCTCTCTCTCTCTCTCTCTCACAAGCACGGACTCACGCACTCAGGCACACACACAAAAATACACACAGTTTTTTTTACTTTGAGAAATGTAAGACTTTACTTACTTACAGAAAAGTGCAACGTTTTGAGTACTTAATACAAATAACATGGCAATCTTGGGAATTAACATTGACGTAAAATGTAATTTGTAAATAAATAAAATAATGCAAGGTTTGCTAACTGAGAAGGAAAGAAAAGCGTTTTCAATTAAAAAATTGCCATATTGTGAAGGCATAATCAAAATGTAATGACAATGCAATGAATCAAATCATAATTTTTACAATATTTTCAAATGTAAACTGGGCTGATTATAGTTTATTTCCCTTTGTAATCTCATGGTGTAATCCTGATTACATGCTCTGTGTGTTACTAAAAAAAACCTGAGATAAAGATATAAAAATGGAGAAGAGAGAGAGGTAGACATTTGAGAATAAGAGCAAGAAAGGGATATAAAGAGAGAGAGAAAGAGAGAGAGAGATTTATGCCAGAGCTCTGCTGTCATTTATCTGTGGACACAAAGTAGATTAACTCATTAAACTTAATGTGCTCAGTTGAGTGGGCAGCGGAGCATAAGCAGACCTATGGTTGTAAATTCCAGTTGGTTCTCCACAGCTGGACTGTATTTAAACAGGACGATTACGATGTCCCCTAACCTGCGTGATCACCTGCTGCGAGGTGGATGTGTTTACTTCACAGCAGCAGAAGAATCAAGGACCTGTGCATCACCTCAGCTACCTCAGCCCCTCCCTCTCTGAGTGCCTCTCAAGGCCAGTGACATTCTCCTGTTGTACCCTTACCACAGTTGCCTTGACAACTGTCCTCTCACTGGGCGGGGTACCGCTTACTTTCTCCGTGATGGCGCAATAAGTGCTGCAATTATGTAAATTCTGTTCAAGTGTTTTGCAGATTAAACATAGCTAGCAGAAAAGCTCCCAGCCCGATGCTTTTAGCTCTTAAGTTCTGCACCTAAAAATCTATCCTGCATTGTTGCATTACTGTGCGCCACTGATCCTTTTTTCTCATTCACACATGATTTGCGGGAGACTGATGGAATGACAGGGACATTATCTATAGATAAATGGTTACATACAGCATGCAAATCGGTACGCACTTTCATATACTTCAGATACGGAGAGATGTATCTACACATATTCAAAGAAAGAAATAAGTATTTTTGAAGACAAGCTGTTTCCAAAATCTGTGCTTTGTTCATTTGTTTAGCAGACCGAACGTGTTAGCAAAAAGCAGTGACCACTAGTTATTTTGTCCCATTGTGGGGATTTGTTAGGTGCAAATGCATATAATTTATTACTACTACTTCTACTGTTTTGCTGCTACTTAATGATACGATCGATATAATGAAAATTAACAGTCATTGCTCAGACAAATATCAAATGTGCACTCTGGGCAGAGATGGCAGACTTCACCCCTATTATTTTAACGCTGCATATGGTGGAATTTTCGTAGAAAATAACGTCATTATCAATTCCCCTACAGATTTAATTCTATGAACCCAGAGGGCTTTTGAATGGGGAACTCTAAGAAAAAATCTTTCACATCCTGTATGCATTTCCTAAGTGATGATCAATCAAAATATTATCATGAAAATTGGTAATGTGACCTTGACATTTGACCTTTAACAGTAAATTTGTATTCGTGATTTGTAACATTTATTCCACTTGAGTTGTGCAGAACTTTACATGTACTTTGCAGCATTTTGTCCAAGTCTCGTTGGAGCAACACATTTCTTATACTTATGTATTTATTTTATGTATTTTGTTCATATTCTCATTCACCCTTTGTATTTTCATATCATGTGTGTACAACCTGCCCCTCACACTCTCACAATCCTGTTAGCGGTGCTTTAGTCATGGCTGTGTGTGCGTGTGCCTGTGTGCATTTTGAGAGAGCTTGTGTTCTTGCTTTCAATAACATCCCTGTCCCTAAGAGACCGACTCTCAGGGGCTGACAAAGTGACCCCAGCAGTGTTGTAGCAGAGTTCGGCTTTGGTTCCAGCTCAATGTGGTTATGAGGCTTAAAGTGTTTCCCTGGAAAGTGCCAGCTTTGATCTTGGCCTGTCAATGTACCGCCATCCTTCTCCCTGTTGTTTCTGTCGCCGCACCACTTTCTGAATCAACAACAAATGTAATTGCGTGTAATGCATAGTCTAATATTAAACATGTTAAACTATAGCACACTGAGTGAACAGTCTTATATTGTTTCTGAGTGTGTGGGAACGTACAGAAGCACATGTTATTTGTGAAGATGAAATGGACTAGGTGGTGTACAGTAGAGATGATTGTTGTCCACAGGAGGTAACGCTGCAGTTAAGACCACAAAGGCGATGCCACCTGCGGAGCTCTGCCACTTCAGCTGTGGTGTTTAAAGAGAGTCAATGCTTTCATATCATATAGGGTAGAAACATGTCTCCTTTGAATTGGAATCTTTATTGCAAACTACATCCTGGTCATTTTCGTTCTCCAGTTCTGTTTTGTTCCTGTTTACTAATGTCATTGTTTTTGACTGAACTACTATCTAGGTTGCAGTGTTTCCCCCAGATTGAGAATTTACTTGGTGACGTGGTGTGGAACCGAGCAGCCATGTAATTAATGGATGACAATCAGTGATCTAAATATTGAAAAGACTCACATCTAAATTACATATCTGAAGAATGCTTAAGGCTTTCCTCTCAAACAAACAGGAAGAGCATCACTGAGAATGCGGCTATGGATTGTGTAACTGCAGTGAGAATTCCCTCATTTCCCAGAACAGATGATTACAAGGATTCATAAACATCTACGTGCTGTGCTCATGCTCACCGTCAAACATATAGTCATGTACACATAATGTAGGTCTGTCAACATCCATTCTAAATTCAATCAGATTGTTAAAAAAAAGCTGACATTTGATTGATAGAATTAAAATTTGACTGGGTACAGGATCTTGCTGCTGCACTGAGCACTCTGCGTGATGGACAGCAGTCACACAATGTCACTTTCATTGATTGAAATTGAAATGTATGTCAAGCTGAGATGAGGGAATATTTCAAATACAATCGGAGTAAATGACGTCAGGGATTTCACAACTCAACTTGCCCGCAGTGAGAAGGATGTGCACTCCAAGCAATCTAAAAACTCTCATTTGGAAATACTTTTGGAAATACTGGATTTTGATCATTTCAAGGTACATTTGTGGAACCGTGTGGAAGCTGTGTCAACTACAGTTAGCTTACTGTTTGGCACTAATAATTGGAGGACACACCTTGAAAACATGCAACCAAATCTCTTAAAACATAATCATTATATATACTTAAAAAGTCTATATCTTTCTCTATGTGATCGGTCTCCCTCCCTTTTGGGCGTAATGCACAGAAATCCTGTCAGGTTGCCTGTTGTCTGTCAGTCGCCCACGCTCCCTCTATACACCCCCCCTCACCCACTCAACATCCACCCATCCTCCCATCATCCCCTGCTTCATCACCCATCCTCCAACCACAGCTAGGTTCTTTCGTGTGTGTGTGTGTGTGTGTGTGTGTGTGTGTGTGTGTGTGTGTGTGTGTGTGTGTGTGTGTGTGTGTGTGTGTGTGTGTGTGTGTGTGTGTGTGTGTGTGTGTGTGTGTGTGTGTGTGTGTGTGTGTGTGTGTGTGTGTGTGTGTGTGTGTAATATTTGACCTTTAACCTTTTATGTTGTCATTCATTGTGTGACTGGCTGCTGCTGCTGCTTGTAGTTGGTAGCTATAGGGATATTCTAATAATTATCCTGATGATGTACATATCACTCGTCATGTGTAACCACAACCTTTTCTTGACAGTGAAAATCGGGTTCATGTCGATTTAGGTTGAAACAGTTGCCATTGTCTCCTTCCATCTTCATGATTCTGTATGTTGTGTCACAGACAAAAGCCTCTTGCAGCGTCTGAGTCTGGGGTTTGTTCTGAGCTCTCAACGTTTGTGGATCTCATCCGTAGACTCTCTCTGTACTGTTTGATATGATTCTTCCATACGTTGTAAAAGAGGTTAGTGGAGTTTTGAGTCTGCTCTGGGGACCAGGCTGTGGCATAATTTGCTAAGTACAGTTTTCTGGTCAGTGTTAGACTTTTTTTTCCCGATCCATGTCCCTGCGACAGAGGCAATCTTTCTTTAGGTTCAAGCTCCTCATTTCATGTCCTGTTCAGAATAACCCTGTTCTATGTCATGTTTACTCCCTTCCATTTGTTTGTGTTGCCTTCATGGAAATATCTGTGCCTTGTGAATGAATGTAAAGGGTCGTCCAAAGATGAAAAGAGTGTGATTTGTGTATGGCGTTTATTTATAGTACTCTCAAAACTCGCAGTGGTGTAATACGAGAGCGCAGAACAACACCGCAAGCATAAAATCACACTCACGAGGGAACATTTCTGCTCTGCACACGCACAGAATGAATGAAATTAGAATACTAATAACCACAATATCAGCTGCTGCAAAGGTCACAAATGATGAAGGTCACTATAGACAGGACACAGCGGGAGATTGAGATGCGTCAAAACAGATTTGCATTGAAAGGTGTGTTTGTTTTTAAGCTGGAATTTAAATGCAAGTGCTGAAATGATTAGTTGATTGTAGTGTTAGATTTAAGAAAAAAAAAACTGAAATAAATCTACATTTAAAATGTACAGTTTTGTCAGGACGCTACTACATGCTAACTTTTTCTCTCAGTGGCATCATATCTGAAATGGGTCCAAATATGAACCTGTTTTGTTGCCGTTATTTTCTTTTCTCTTCACTGTTTGTTTTCCAATCTCGTACAGCCATAGCGTTTAACTGCATAGCCCATGCAATTACCACGAGTTGATTAATTGATTACTTGTTTTGATTTCTATAAACTAATCTAAACAAAACAATTAACCAATTACCAAAATGTATAGCAGTCCTGCTTTCTTTTTAGGTCCAACACTGTACAATTATAGATCACTCCAATGAATGAAGAAATGAAAGGACTGTGCTCTTTTGCCATCTTCTCTTTATGTGTGTCATTAGACGTGAAATTGGTCTACAGATTTCCATGTTGAGGATTTTCTACCGGGGAAAACAGGACATAATAGAATTCTTTAGATTGACATCCAGCTGTGTCCATGGTAATTCAATGAGGCCGCCGCGCCCATTACCGGGCCCATCCTCTCAGGAATGTACACACAAATACATAGCGTACACAAACAACACTCATTCAACACAAACAGAGCCTGATTAGGAGTTGCAAAGGAGGGGCTCAACCTTCTTCCTTCATGAGCTGAACGGTAACAAGGAGATGAGAGGTGGATGGAGACAGAAAGAGGAAAGGGATTTTTGTAGATGCTTAAGCTAATAACCTATTCATTCATCTACTCTATAAACCTCCAGCTCCAGCTCCTTTAGCATTGTATTGCCCCTCTGTCCACAGATGCCTTGTTTGTAACTTGCTCTGTTTTCTGGCCTCTATCCATCTCCTGCTGGCCCCGAGGCCAGAGTCCACTCAGCTGTAATCATTCCTCTTTAGCCTGCCAGCCCACACACGACCTTTGCACTGTCACTGCTACTGTTGATACTTAGGAAGCGCTCCAGTGTAGGGAGGAAATTTAAATGTCTGGTGGTGATATTATTCAGAACTTGCTCTTGGATAAAGATACAAGTGATTATTGTCTGAAATCTGTATTTGCCTGAAGCATGATACCGGCAGGCAGCTCAACCTGATGTGACTGTTTCCTTTTAAAGCTGTGAAATTCAATACGAGATCCACTTGATAATCATCACCAGATATGATGGAAGGATGTACCTTCTTGAATGAAAAACGTAAGTCAACACAAGGCAGGCAATATTTTTTTAGCATAACTGAGCACTCACAAGCAACACAACAAGCTTTGCACTAACTGTGTAGTTAACTCGGCGGAAGACCACCAGCTAAAAGCCTACATTTATTGTTAAGTCCAACTCCGTCACCCTGCTCCGCCGCCAGCCGCAGGGCTGGTACCTGTAGATGCAACAAGGCCCCTGCTGCTACATCCATCATAATAAAGGTGTTTGTGTTGAGCACAGCTCCGCTCTGTGGCATTTTAGGGTCCTTGAAGGGCAGTTAAATCCTGCACTAATGAATAACCCATCAGCCAGACTGGGGCTCCCAGCCGCCACAAGGACCCTACCTGTCACATCCATCATCTGCTGGGGGGTGCTGCTGGTCACAGAGAGGGAGGGGGTTCAGGAAGCCATTGGAGTGGGGGTACAGGTGTGTGTCTACAAACAAGCATGTTTGTTGGAAGGTCTTAGGTCCTCTGTATCTGGGTCACTGGCACTAATGAGCTGCGGTAAAAAGGTTCGATCTCTTGTTTGTTACTTCTTAAATGTATAGGAAGAAGAAGATGAAGGAAGGTGATGAGGGGAATACGGGAATAGGAATGTCCGTGGGGGTGGGGACGTGGGGAAGTCGGGGTGAGGGGTAGAGGTTGAACTGGTCCAGAGGGGTTTGAGAGACACAAAGAGCTGCAATTCCCAGAGGACGCTGCTCCATCAGCCAACCCTGCTTTTATTACTGGTCTGATTAAAGTCACCCGCAAGCCACTAATGTAGCTCTAATATATGATTTCTCTCTCTCAGGTATTCGTAGATCCATATCGAAACTCCCCTGTGATCTGTCACATGACTCACTCCCATGGTAACAGAGACAAAGCCTCATTAGCATACTTGATAATTCTTGTATACTGTTTCTGTCTACGTATATAATTTCAGCACTGAATAAATATGCATATTGCTGGTGTATTTCCCACCTCTCACCTGTGATACAGAACAAGAACATTAATTTCATCATATTAACACGTTGACGCAAATTCTTTCAGTTTTGAAGGGTTCAGTCAATAGACATTGTTTGACATTTTGCAGGGCTGCCTATTGTTCCATCTTTAAGAGACACAAGCCGTTTTTTTCTCTTCCTTATTTGTGATATTTTTTAACACAGCAAGATGTTCTTGGCCAGACAGGAGGAAGAGGACTTTTATGTGCACACACACATACACTCCCAGCGGGGCCTTCAATATAAAAAGGCTTTTCATGTTACTTTGCCAACAAGTGCCTGGAGTGTTGACTCTGCTATGTTAAGGGTTAGTGTCAGTCTAAAGGTTAGAATTTTTGCAGAATCCATGGGCTGACTGAGGCAAACGAGACGAGGGAAGCGACTCCTCTCACAGCTGTTTCTGCGGTGCCTTTGAGCAAGGGATTTAATTAATTCCCTAGCTGTGCTCAGAGATCTCAGTGCTTTGAATATATTGAACTTCATTTCAGAGACCCATCATATATGCTTTAGTGCTGCTTATTTTGGAAAACAATCATTTTGCAGACGTGTATTTGCTGGCAGTTCTATCCTCTGATTGTCTTTAAGGATTATGCATTCAGCTTAATTTGTGTCCAGGTTAACTTTTTATTTGGTCATCTATCATGGACGGGTGCTTTTTAGTCTTATTTCACAGTCAGTATGTCTGGCTCTTTTCCTCTGTTCAGTGAGATTTGCTGCCCAGCCTAATCAGAGATCATATTGATTCCCATGCTGCACAGAAAAAAGGGCTGTTGCTTGCCATGCAATACAAAGGTACTGAGTAGGCCTAATCAACACCTATTGATTATTTTACGCTGACCGCTTCCTTCTGGTATGCAGCTTTTTGTTCAGCCTCCTATGAAATGTGTGTGTGTGTGTGTGTGTGTGTGTGTGTGTGTGTGTGTGTGTGTGTGTGTGTGTGTGTGTGTGTGTGTGTGTGTGTGTGTGTGTGTGTGTGTGTGTGTGTGTGTGTGTGTGTGTGTGTGTGTGTGTGTGTGTGTGTGTGTGTGTGTGTGTGTGTGTCTTCTGTTGCTCTGTCACTGTGGCGATATAATGTTGTTATGGAACATTTGTCTTGACACAGGAATAAATTGGGCATAAATGAGTAACAGTGAAGCTGCATTTTATCAAATAATCAACACACATGCACTCAATCATGTTGCTATCATGGAGCCATATCCAGACACAAAACACGCACGCACGCACGCCTGCACGCACGCACGCACGCACGCACGCACGCACGCACGCACGCACGCACGCACGCACGCACGCACACACACACACACACACACACACACACACACACACACACAGGAGCACCTGCTCATTCGCATGCATGCACACAATCACAAAGTGATGTGAAAGCAATTGGCTGCAGCAGAGTAGAGGCCAACTCCCAGAGCTGGTTGCTAATGGCTACAGGATCCTGGGGAGCGTAGAGAGATGTCGGTAATGACAATGTCACTCTCAGCCAAGCAGATCTCAAAAAATGGGACAAGACACACTTAAATGAAAATACTGGTGCATTTATAGCACACACACACACACACACACACACACATGCTGACATGGACGAGCAATTTTCTTCCAACCAGATGCTGCGTTTTACTGTAGCCGTCAATAATCGACTTTGCTCCAGAGGGCCATTTTAGCTCGAGGTGCAGTGTTTGAATAAAGGAGTTGTTGTTTTTTTTCCTGTTTTATACTGCAGGTACAATAATCAAAATATATGATTCCCTTAAATGTCCATTTAAATTTCAAGGTCAAGTAATACATTTAGTTCATCAAAGCTTTTGACTGTGACTTTTAGCACACCTACACCATCAGTCATACAGTTCATTTTATGATATTAGTGGGAAGAGTCATTTTTATTAAGCCCGCCCTGGTCCTGCAGTGTATAATGGTTGCTTTACTGGTAGGACAGTTCATTTCCTTATTCTATCCATCAGCAGTGTCAAGCAGTGTCAAGTGTACAAGAAAACAGGTGGCAGCAGGCATTGTGTGGTGCTTTTACAATGATCTTATCACAATTTTAATTTTCTACATTGAATACAGGTGTCATTTTCTGCGGAAAGGCTCTACATATATTAACGCCAGCACAGAAATATTTTCTCCAGACTGACCAGAGATCTCCTTTGTCTTATGACATGCTGCGTGTTTCCCGTGTAACAGCAGGCCAACCAGATCACAACGGCGCTGATGTAGATGATGTAAGGTCGTGTAAAACCTACAGGACAGCTACTGCTCTGTTCCTCTGTTTAAACGGTGTGCTTGTTCACACAGACTGAAATATTCAGTCACATGTATGTGACAATGCCAGTTGTCACAGAGAAATTAAGTGAGACAAGCACTATTTATTGAGAAATTGTAATTTAAAGCGTTTACATCAGTGTATTTATTGTCTGTTGCTTTAAAGTACAGCAGCTTATATTTCTGTTATATAAGTTATTATTTGTTCCTATTGAAAACAGGACACGGGCCCCTCCTTCTGACAGTACCTCAAATGTGTAGTGCTTCATCTGTAGCCTCGCACAGACATGGCCCTGCTATTTTCTGTTTGAATGCAGTAAATCTAGGTAGTCGCCCTGATTCCTTCCACATGGTCGCGTATGGATCAACAGAACAAGCTCAGTGAAGAGGAAAGATGGGTTGAGGGGGAACAGTGGTGGAGAGAGGTGTGAGGGGAGATATACATACATTCTTCTTCAAGGAGAGCTGAAGAAGAAGTGATGAAGAGGCGGCAGACGGGGAAGAGTCGCTAAAGCAAGAAATCAGAGCATCCAGAGCATCTCCCGTCCCTCTTCAGCAGAGCGGTAAAATGAGACATCAGCGGCACAGTCAAGCATTTCAGATTCTCTCTTTTCTCCACAGACCGGATGATTGATATCAATTATGTTTGCGTAACACTGGCAGCATAACATAAAGCTTATTGTTATCTTAATGAGGCATGACCATGTAGAGCAGCCCTGTCTAATGGGGTTAAGCTGTCAGTTGGCAATCCTGAAAAGAGACAGGAGGTATACTGGTGTGTCTAATCACAGCGGCCCCACAATGCAATTTATTAGTTTGGCGATAGACAAAATGGACAAAATGAAGTAATAGATTACTATACAGTATGTAGAAAGCTGTAGTTTGTACAGCCAGTGTTAGGGTGAGATCATAAACTATCTTCAATAACCAATGGTCATCTCCTAAATTTTTTAAATTAGGTTTTGCTTCGTTTTTGCAGCTCAGTATGTTGTGTCCCCGAGCCCTGTTGTCTGATCACAGTTACAGCAGGTCCACATGTGTGCTCTTATGAAGATGAAGTTGTGTTCCAGTATCAACCTGATGAAAAATAACACATTAATGGAACTGTGCCAATGAGATATATTGTGCTTGTAAATCGTTCTCCGGGCTTTTCAGGAGCTTAAGAAAAAGTTTCCAACATTAAAGTTGAATCTTTCAAGTCAGAATCCCTTGATTTATGCTATCTGTAAATCTGACACACGTACATTAGTTGGGTGTTAAAATATATGTTCCATCCACTCTGCTTGGAATCCTGACTTGGTTCACTTTTGTTAAAATACGATAGTAGCACAGTAGGAAAACCAAAATTAATAAACAGCTTGTTTGTGTTTTTGCCAATTCCTCCTGGACAGAGGTGCAATAGACACATTGGCTATTAATTTTGCTAAATCTTATTTACAGCACTTTTGTTTCAGAGGAGAGGAATATCAAAGTGGCGCCATAACCTAATCCATAAACTGCAGTTAGCCGCTGCAGCACACTGTCTCCCCAAAGGCAGATAACGGCAGAAATAAATCATACCCATAAATGGTATAAGTGGCTTATATTTCATGGCGGGAAATACTAACATATTCAGGTGTGTGTGTGGTACAAGTTATACCAGGAGTGTCTTGTTTCAGAATGCAGATTTATAAGAAGACCTGGGGATTGTGTGTTTGGAGATGTTGCAGTGAGCATTTGAGTCACTTAAATATCATGATTCAAGGAATTAAAGACGAGTGAGTCTGTGGACTGGATGACTTGTACAGGGGGTCATTTCAATACAATGATTGGTTGTAGTACAGATTTCAAACAGCAATATTAGTAAATGGAAGAAGAGACGCCTCAGTCATGCAGACAGTTAACAGATACAAATTATATTCTCAGAAATCCGAAGTGAACGGCTTATGCTTGTTTGAAATCAAAGGGAGATATTAAGAATGTAATGTAATCTTCTCCAACAATGACGGTTACAATAATATCCATAGGATTGATGTGGTTTTGATTAAAAAAAGATAATGCTACAAAGTATAACTCTATAGTTCCTCTCACCTGACAGGCTCCACAGTGGCTCAGACCTGATGTCTTAATCTTAGATTTAACTTAATTAATGTTGTGTTAGGGATGTGCGCAGTGTGTGAGTGTGCATACTGATACATTGATACTTATCCACATCCTTTATTGGACTGCTGCCACAGGAGCGAACACGGTATTATCCAAGCTGTTGCAGACTGTGTGTAGCAACGTGATATTAACAATATATATCACATTAAAAGCCCTGTAGAGAAATAGCTTGGAATGAGGCATGCTGATCAAATTGAAGTTTGTTTAGACTAGACAGTGCGGCTCAGACCGCAGACTTTATTTTAGTTTATAATATCCTCATATGGCAATTATTATATTTTTCCACAGAGGGCTGGAGATGTCTGACAAAGTTTGAGCGACGTGATTGAAGCTAAAAAGTCCAGGTGAACATTTGCACTGATGAGATGAGTCCGACAGATATTTCACTTTGTTATCAATTTGCCTTTTCCCGCTGTTTCTAGACGATGCTGGGAGTCAGTGAGACTCAAAGAAACGATCCTCTTCAAGGCCCTGCCAGAGGTCTAGGCCAAACTTTCCCCCGCTCTGACTGTCACAGATAACACTTCACAGCAGCAGCTTAGTGAAGGAAGATGAGGCTGCAAGGAAGAGGGGGAGAAAGAGAGAAAGAACAGATAAAGACAGAATGAGGGAGAATTGCTTGGACTAAGACACACAAAGTGGATTTTTTCTTTTTCGCTGCCTCATGAAGAATAAAGAGCACAAGTAATTAACTTTCCCATCAGCCCCCTGGTCAATAATGCTGCTGTCTGTGGGCTTTTCCGATTGGAAGAATCTGTGGCCTATTTCTCATTTTCGTTCAATTCCGCCTCATCTAAATTCTTCCCCTGTGCTCCTTATTCCCATAACTTCCTCTGTGATTTGGACCATGCCCATGTTTCCCTCCTCTGAACTCCAAACCAAGTCACCAGGATGTTTTTTGTTTCTGGGGTGTGTCCTCCCAGATGTGTGTGTGCGTGCTTGCGTGCGTGCGTGCGTGCGTGTGCAGTCAACTGGAGACTGCGTTTATAATGGATTCAGGACGTATCAGGGCTTAATAGAAACATGCTGAAAAAGGGCAATGGCAACTGACAAGGCAAATGTAAAGTCCTCACATACATTCATAAGCACTTTAGTGGACTCCATCTGAAGAACAACGAACATGACCCACTTCATATGGGTCTCAGAAACTTTGCCTGTTAGTGTCCGTCAGCCTCTTGTTCACTCACTCAGGTAATTGCTACACAGGCTGCACAGAGAAAACATCTGGTTATATTATTCCTAATAAGTCACATGGTTCATTTCATTCAGGCAAAAGTCTTTCTCTGGGCGAAGAAGCTGGAAACAATATTCTGTAATTCAACATTTTGTTAGACATTATTGTGCATATGAGCTGAATTTTCCACTTCTCTGCAAAGTAAAACTCTTTAAAAAAGTTCCTAACTTGTAAACCTACAGTGAGACCATGTTTTTTTTATCCTTATATCTAGTTTTCTGTCTTTACCTCCCTATATCACTTCTCTCTCTCTGTTTCTCCTTCTCTTCCATCTCCCTCTGTGTGACTCTCTCATGGCATTCTACAGTGTGTCTGGGTGTTTTCCCTCTGGTCCCCAGGATCATCTCACGCCCCATCTGGCCTCTCTCTCTCTCTCTCTCTCTTTCTGTCTCTCTCTCTCTGTCTCTCTCACTTACACTCACGCACACACAAAATAAATTAACACATCTTTCAATGTGTTGAATGTGTGATTCTCTCCATCGTATCATTTTCACTACTCTCGGCATGTGTACTTTATGTTTTTTTTTGGAGCTGCTTAGCTTGCAGTCTTGCAGAATGAACAGTACACAACCGTGCTACAGTAGTTCCTTATCCTGCCTACGGTCGTCCCAGGCAGGCAGTCTCTCCCAGTGAGTGTGCATTCCTAATGCTCCCTTGGCCTCAATGAGAGAGACGATTGGTAGAATTAATTGTGGCTGGAGGGCCGAATGGGAATAAGTGAGAAAAAAAGGCGAGATGGAAATAGAGGGGGGGTGGTGGGGGATCTGGCTGGTTTTTAGTGTTGTGCTTCCTTCCTGAAAGCGCGGCACTGGAGGAAGCTGGAGTTGTTTTTATGCTCCCACTCCTTTTGTCTCTCTAGATTAATATTAGGCTAGAGTTAAGTCAATCCTATTCTCTTTTATTGCTCGGTTTGTCTTTCTCTGCGTTTTTACACCTGCGTGTTTGCAGGGAAGAGATAAGCGAAGCAAATGCAGCAACAATCATAATGTAATGGCCTCCTCAGCTCCCCAGACAGTGATGATATCAGGACATAGTTTATGTCCCACAGTGAGGTGTCATTAAAAGGGATAAATAGAGCTTTAAAATAGGGCCCTGTGTGTGTACGTGCGTGTGTGTGTGCGTGTGTGTGTGTGTGCGTGCGTGCGTGTGCGTGTGTGTGTACGTGTGTGTGTGTGTGTGTGTGTGTGCATTAATTTGTGCTTGTGTTCTTGTGTACTGACAGATGATATCTGAGCTCTTAAAACAGTGGCTTCCCCTCTTCTCAGCACCTTTTCACCCTGATTGACTCTCCTAACTCACTGCCAACAGTTTTTTTTTTAGGATGAAACAGGTGATATAGCAGCACATAATAAAAATATTATAATCAAATAAAAACCCAAATTCAAAGCTTAACTACAAAATCTTTACTTGCAAAAAAAGAAGAAGACCTAAAGCAGTTCTGAGTAGTGAGTGGGAGTGGACAGAGTGTTTGTGATGGCTGTTGACGGCTCTCAATCCTTCTCACTGTCAGTAAGTTAGAGGGTCTCCATGAAGGATTTATGTGCTGGTTTTATGGGGTCGCGTCATAGAATGGCTGAATGAGAATATAAGAAGTTGTGTGTGTGTGTGTGTGTGTGTGTGTGTGTGTGTGTGTGTGTGTGTGTGTGTGTGTGTGTGTGTGTGTGTGTGTGTGTGTGTGTGTGTGTGTGTGTGTGTGTGTGTGTGTGTGTGTGTGTGTGTGTGTGTGAGAGTGTGTGTAGGGTTTTGGGGGTTAGAGTAGTAGGGTTCTGGGGGAAGCTGTCTCATCATTTATTTATACAATCTACAGACGAAGGGGTTAGTGGAGGGAGGGGATTCTGCCTGCTACAAGCCGCCATGGGAATACTGCGGGTCAAGAGTTGTTTTTCTTGCTACCAGCACAGTTCTTTGTCTGAAGAAGTGAAGCCAATGAATGAACACAACATACCACAGTACACTGGAGCAACTCTTCTCATAGCATGTTGCGCCAAAGTATGTCATTATCTGGAACACGATCCCCCCTGGAATCCACGATGCCCCTGCATCTATCACTGGTTTCAATTTAGTTGTTGATGCTGAATTAACTAAAGACGATTCATGTTTTCCATGTAAAAAAAAATCTAGTTCTAGTGGAATATGAGTTGATAAAAATCTGGAGGTCAAAGAAGAAGGGTCAATGTCACTGTGACCTCATAAAACAAGTGTTTGGCCATAACTCAAGAATTCATTATGACACGGTGCATTTGATACCTTTTATTAAATTCCTTCAAATTCTTCACATGTATATGCCAGTGTTTGGTAAATACCTTCTTTCTTTTTTGAAGTGAAAAAAACTAAATACAGTCCCTGCAGAAAGACATAACAGAAATAAGTATTTTGACACATACACATAACTGCACATATTTTGTAAAAATAAGGATCCTCCAGGTGCTGTTTGTTCAGGTATATGAAGTCAGGAATTAGGTTCTGTCCAAAGCAAACCGTTTATAGATATACACTCACCAAATATACCTCCCTTTACTGTTTATATAAAAATAAAATGATGATAGTAGGACATTTACATTTGTCAGATTTGCATGAATATTCTAATAGTAAACCCATTTGTTGATTTAGGAGAATACTCTATTTTAGCTCTAATTTACCCTGATGTCCAAACTCTTGTCTACCTTCGAATCCCTTTGGTGAACGCTGTAAGACTCCGGGAAGACATCTCTTTTATCATCTACGCAGACACGTGATAATGAGAACCCATACTGTGTAGCTGAAAGAGAAGATGTCAGATTAACGTGAACACTGGCACCATAGATTAAATTACAGATACAGACCACAGATATCTTTTTCCGTAATTAGGTTTCATTGCATATACTCACTGTTTTTCCGCTCAGATGAAGAGTTGAGATGATGTAATCATGGGATGCTAATGATGTCCATGTGCTAATGCTGGATGAGGATGAGGTCTGTACCAGAGCGAGGCGCAGATAGATGACAGAATGTGTTGGTGGAGCCGCAGTACAAAAACTGCTCGGATGACTGACTCTGCCTTTGTTCTCACACATCACACAAATGTATGAACAAATGTATGAACAATAAGCATTAGTGCGTATTGACTGATATGTGGATATGCAGCAGATGCACCTACGCTGGTGTGTCGAGCAGTTCACCAGGTCAGCAGGAAACAAAGAGGCGGGGGTGCAGAACCATTTCACAACCCCTCATCCACCTGCACACTGCCCTCACATCTCCACTTTCATCCAGCTCAACTCCACCCCCACCAACACACCCACTCTCTTAGTCAGTATCCAGTGCTAGGAAAGGTCATTTCATTTACTGATTGATCATAATGAAAACAGAACAGAAAAAAGAAATGTAATATGGCAAATGGCAAGTGTTTTTTCCCAAATACCACCTGGTATTTCCAAAATATCGATGCAATTTTTTCTGGTGGTTTTAACAGTAGTATTTCATTATCACTTAATCTGCTGATTCTCTGTTGATTGATTAATTGTCATTGCAGTTTATTTTCTTTTTGCAATCAACTAATAAATGAATCAACTAATACTCGCTGCTCTGTTCAGCAGTTCAAATGACATACCACACTTTCACATGTTGCTTGTAGAAGAAAACTTAGAATTAATCAAACTAATTTCTCATAGTAATCTGATTTATTCAAACCTAATGTTTGCTGCATATAAACCATACGTTAAATCAGCCGCAGTTCATTGAATGCTTCCTGCGTTTCCTCCTGCAACTCTTTGTCACCATCAAAGTGTTCACTGGCAGCGTAACCTTTTATTTTTGAATTACAAATTCTGGTGCTCGCCTGCAGATCTAACTCAAGGTAGTGAACCATTAGTCATTCCGTCTGACTAGCCTGGTGCTCCGTCATTCAGCTGGCCTGTTAGCCAGACGATTGGTCAGCAGTTCAAGCATGCATCCCCTCCATACAGACCGCCATCCCTCCATCCATCCATCCGCAGCAGGCAGCCTGGCAGCTGGAAGCTGCTGTGGTGGCTGAGCTCTGCGTGGATGTAACAGGAGTTTGCTTCATACCTTGTTTATATATTTTTACGTTTTTTAGGTTGGGGGGGAAAAAGCAGTTTGAGCTAATTAAACATGCCTAACTTGATCACTCAATCATGACTGGATCAAAATTGTTGCATTAGGTATAATGTGTATTAAAAAACATACAGCTTAACTTTTAAAGAATGTGTATTTTTAAATGAAAAAAAAAATGTTTTGTTACATTAGTAAAGTAATAAGTGTTTAACAGGCTACACTTGCTGTGGTGGCGGTGGGTTATAGGTAACAATGTCTCATCATAGTGGATCATGATATGACACTTTGGACGGCGGTTTAGTTCTGGTTTGCAGAATCGTTGCATCCCTAGTTGTTGGGCTGAAAGAACTTTGACTGCAGCTGAACTGTTGCGGTTGGGCTGAACCGTTAGGGCAGACTAGAGACCATCTGCTTCCTCTTCTGTTTCTCTTTCTCCTTCGTTCGTCTACATTTCACTAGATGAATGTTTTCCTCCTCCGTTCTCATTTCTTTTTCCTTCCTACTCACATAGTTGCTTTTTCATAGCCCTTGTTCATCATTATCTTCCTTGCTGTCTCCATTAAGTGGTCCAACATGCAGGTGACGTTGTCAAACAGATACAGTAATTGGTCCTTAGTCCCAGTATCCCCAGTGTATGTAGTATATACATCGTCTTCTTTCTCATTGTACCTGTTCTTTACTTAAACTATTTTTTAGTCCTTGTACTCAATCTGTACCACCGTCTACAGCTCTGCTTCTTTGTTCTCTGGCTTTCACATCTTTATCCCTGACAAAGTCACTGTTCATCCTGAGTTGACGTTTGCTCTTGTTTTTGTCGTTACTGTAATGATCTTGTTTTGGATGTTTAATGAGCACTACTTTGAGACACTGAAGGATTTTCACTAACATGGAGTGAAGGATATTTTGCAGCAGTTCTCATAGTTTTCTCATGCTCCACATGATTCATTCTTTTCAGGGATACTTGAGGCCGTACAGTATTTTCACCTGCAGAATGCTGTTTAATTAACTTGTAATTACCTTGATAGCTTTGAAAGAAGTTTCTCATTTATTTTCCTTGTAAAGCTGTTGGACATCTTTCTACATTTCTATGCCAGGCGTACACACCCCTGCTGTAAATGTGTGTGTGTTTGTGTGTGTGTGTGTGAAAAGAGCAATGATATCGACAGGCTGCCGCCTGGGGCATCTCTTTCTTATTACCTTGTTGAATAGA
Source organism: Scophthalmus maximus (assembly GCF_022379125.1). Classification (NCBI taxonomy): domain Eukaryota; kingdom Metazoa; phylum Chordata; class Actinopteri; order Pleuronectiformes; family Scophthalmidae; genus Scophthalmus; species Scophthalmus maximus. Next base: position 13,073,007 of record NC_061527.1, on the reverse strand, counting down.
AAGCTTCTCCATCTACCCGTTTGCAACCAGGGTTGACTCTTTATAGCAGCTAGTGTTTATGAGGCGATAACACTGTTGGCTCTCACACGATATAACCATTATCCAGAAAAATCCACATCTCTCTTGATGCTGCTTGGAATTAATCTCCATTTGACATCCAGGTGCTGGTGATGCCGCAGGTCTAAATGTTAAGAATGACGAATATTTATGGAAATAATGTGAAAGGTGCATGCTGTAGGTGAATCGCTGATGATATTTGATCAATGCATCTGGTCTCGTCGGGTTCTATATTAGATTTGTTGTTCCTGTCGTTATACTTGTTGCTAGAGTTGTTATTACTGTCACATTGTTTTTCATAGCCTGCTGTGAATGAAGCAGAGGATTATTTGAGAGAGAGCTTCAATGCTGATTTAATTGTCTGGTCCTGAAAAAGACATACAGGACTTTGTCAGACAGAAGAGATGGAAGGAAGCCATTGATCTAATTGTATCTTTGAATGGATTTGGTTTGCTACAGTACAGTCACACACACAACAGGGACGCACCAACAGAAATAAGTTTTTAAAAAATGACTGGGATAGTTGGTTAAGGTGCCTTAGCTCGATCTAGTAAACACGATAGAAAGCAACCGACAGCAGGGCCAGAGATAGTTTTGACACGGCTTCATCCGTCAGCGCCTCTCACAACAATATAAACCACATGAGGTGTGAGCTTGTGTGACTTTATGAATGGGAATCACAGAAAAGTGTGGGAAGACCAAGAATATAACTGTGTAACAATGCTTCTTCTTTTTTTTCATGTGCTGCAAAAAGATACTCATCCTTTCTGTCTCTGTTTTTTTTTTTTCCCACAGTCACAGATGAAGACACAGTGAAGAGATACTACGCCAAGTTTGAGGAGAGGTTTTTCCAGACCTGTGAGAAGGAGCTCCTGAAGATCAACACATTCTATTCAGGTACTTTTTCATTCCAGTAAAACCGAGATGATCAATATCAAATCATAGTCCCATAAGTTTCAGATCAAATTACTGAATCAGCTGCGTTGTGATTGTGGGAGGACCTTTCGTATTGACTCTGCTAATCAATCATCTCAGACAAAAAAGAAGGCAATATCAACACCATTTAATAACTTTCATGGAGCGTGATTGATTGCCTTATGACAATATAACTACTTATTCAACCACTGATTAAGAGTCGGTGATAGGTTGTTCTGCAGTTGTGTCCCTCTGTACTGAGTTAAGGAGAAACATGTTGCCCATTTCAGTGCTAAATAACATTTTGTCTCATCTTGTTACGGCGAGCAGGCCTCCCTGTGTGTATTTCAGGTAGTGAGGGAGTATGTGTGCAACGTAACATGAGACGGAAGCCCTGATATATTCTGGTATTCGGCCGTCTGGTCTTGAACTTCAGCTCCAGGGGGGAGTTTGCGTACTGTATCTGAAGAGTGACAGTGCTTCCTCTAGAGGTTGTGTGTGAAACTGCGGGTTCTCTGGGTCAACAGAGGGCCAAGGCCGACTGGCAAGATTGTTCCAGTCAGAAACAATGACATATATTGCTGGCAGCAAGGGTTGAGTAGAGCTGCAGATAAACAGGGGATAGATAATTGCAGACCTTGTTAGCATGAGATTGAAATACTGAGGAAAACTTTGAACCTCTTCAGGTTTTTTTTTGTTGTGTCATATGCAAGAAGCTTACAGTTCGCTGCTGTAGAGGCCATGTCATTTTTAGAAGGCCATTATGTACGGCAGCTAGTGACAATATACTTTATTTGTGTAGGACTGATTAGGCTGTAACAAGAGGGTCAAGTAGCCTTTTTTGGCAATATTAAAATCTAAATAACTGTAATAGTTTTGGGCTATTGATTTTTGCATCCACTAATTATATTTATTTGAATAAAGTATGTGAATACTGAAGGGCGAAGATAAGAACAGAGTACAACAGAACAAAACAATAACTTCCCTGTTGTGTAATAAACACTATAACTGTATACATATACTGTATATATAGTAGTATAATGCACGGAATGCCCATAGTTTTACATACTCGAAACCCAATTTCCCACATAGATCAATTATGTATTTCTGATTCTGTCTTCTGATCCATGCTACTTGTGACATGCTAATGTCGACAGCATAGCTGCATCACACTCACAGTTACAGTGGGTGAGTCACTGTCTCCTCAGCAGACCGGAGGAGTAAGTTGAATGTTGTGCATGTAAACATCAGCGTCTCCCTCCTGCGCTCAGGTGTCTTGTTTATCCTCCACACATGGGAGGGTGAAGCAAGAAATAACAAAGATATGCCCGCCCATCAGCTTTATCAGATGTGTGTGTGTGTGTGAGTGTGTGTGGTTTGTGCTGACTTTACATAAGACACTTTTCCTCCACAAAGCTTTTTTCCATCTGTTCCTCTCTCTGAAAGGGGTCTTTGACCTTTCAAAGCCATTCCGCTGTGCTGCGCTGAAATCTAGCCTGTTGAGAAACACTTTCATCAGCACAGGTTATACACACACCAAGTAGAAGTTTTTTGCAGACTACTGGTTCAACAATACATCCTTTCACTGAAAGCTAAGGAAGCACATTAAACCCACGTCAGCGAAAGTCTAAACCACCGACACCTCTTCCTTTCAGATTCATTAACCCCACACACATTAACTGTCCAACCACGTCCTCTGCTGTAAAGTGACACTGCACTTCCAGATCCTCAGATTTGATCTGAATACGTAGGGGTCCTGAGTTTCTCACGCCTCCTGCTGTTGCCATGTGTTCATCCAAGCATTGTTCTCCCAGAGGCCAGGTGAGGGATCACGGTGAATTTAGATGTCAAAGCAGAGCCACGGCACTAGGCAGGTAGTGTGATATATGGAAATATGTGCGTGGGTGTGTGTGTGCGGAAGCAACAAAGCGTGAAAGTCACTGCTCAGCCCTCCACATCACCACTGACGGCTTTCTCAGTTTATGACTCTGCAGCCTCATTTCTCCAGACTGTCGGTCTGGCAGTAAACTCCAAGCCAGGTCAGAGATTTATTTTGTTATCAGACTGCTGTCACGTACAGCACTGCAAGAAAATATGAGTTGGCCTAGTGTGACTCCGAGTCTGTTAGTTTAATGGTTTCTACTGCAGCTGGAAGAAGTTGCAAGTCACAGAAAGCAAGTTTCCCAAAACAAGAAGTAACCACATACTAAATAAAAATAATAATTATTATTACTATTATTATAAATGAGAATTCCCTTTTAGTCAATTGTATTGTTTATTGACCTGTACAGCACTTTAGTCTGTTTAAATAGGCATTATACCTTTTGCAAATAATGACATTAGTGATCAGTTAATAGCCACAATGTGTTAGGGGTTATAAAATCATTTTATGTTATACCCTGTAATAAATACCTGCTAAACCAAAGACTGATGGCCTAAAGAAATCTGCCACTAAATGCTATTTTTATTTGGACTCAAAAATCCTTCTTGCAAAGTGTCAATAAATCTGTACTTGTGTTTGGAGCTTTGTCAAGAGTTTAATCTCAAGAGGGTTTTTTTTTACAATGCACATAACAAGAAGAAGAGGAAATGGGGAAAAGGAGAACGGTGAATGAACTGAAAAAAAACTTAATGTAAGAATGGCCGCTGATCTCTGTCGAAAAATGAAGGTAGGAAGTGCAAGAGAAGTTAATGAGTTAATGGAATGCAGGTTACTGCCCAGGTCCTGTGCGATTCCCTCCTCTTCCCTCTTTGTCTCTTACTGTGGTTGTATTAACCTATGTCTGACCCGCATAATGGTTCCTCATGTCAGCTCAGCCTATTAGTCTCCATGTTTCTGCTTCCTGGAACAAACACCAGAAGAGGAGAGGAGAGGAGAAGAGAGAAAAAGCTTTTTTTGTCATCACATTCTTTGTAGCTTGTAGCTACAGAAACCTGTAACCTTAACCACGATCATCGATGTCAAACTGAAGACTTCTCTTAGCAGCAGTTTGTCAGACAGGAATCTTCTTTCCTCCCTCACTCAGGCTACCGAAACACTCTGAAACACAGTCTGACAGAATGAGGGACTATTTGATTAATAAGTTATAACTCTGCTAATTAATGCTGTCAACCTTATTATTGTTCTTTTCATTGGTGTTATCAATTCATATCTCACTTTTTTGTCATGTATTTTTGAAAATGATACTGAATTCTATGCATCATTAGCACCAACACATGAAGTCACTGGGTTACTGACTAAAAATAATATAACTGCTGAATAAGAATATTCATTTAGATCTCCAGTGGTAAAAAGAAGGCTTCAATTGCACAGCTTCCACGTAAGGCTTCATCAACATGTTTGAATCTTACGCAGTATGCAAATGCTTCCCTTAATAAGAAAACATTCAAAAACCTTTTACTCATATTCTGGTCTTGCTTCCCTGTAGAAAAACTTGCTGAAGCCCAGAGACGTTTTGCCACGTTGCAGAATGAGCTTCAGTCTTCACTGGATGCTCAGCGCGAGAGCAACGCACCGCCCGGCCTGCGCAAACGAAAGACCATGTTCCACCTGTCGCAGGAGGAGCGCTGCAAGCACCACAACATCAAGGACTTGAAGCTTGCCTTCAGCGAGTTCTACCTCAGCCTCATCCTGCTCCAGAACTACCAGGTCTCTGCACACACCACACACTCGTACATCTTGGGGAGTGTTTTATTAACCAAAAAGTCCCCACACTTACTTCTAACCTTTACCGCAGGCATTGTCAGTTGACACAAAAAAGCAGTCTGCCCTAACGGTACATTCTTGCATGGGTTTCTTTGTTGCCATTCACAGAACCTGAACTTCACTGGTTTCCGTAAGATCCTGAAGAAACATGACAAGATCCTGGACACTCCTCGCGGGGCCGACTGGCGTGTGGTTCACGTGGAGGTGGCGCCTTTCTACACCTGCAAAAAGATCACACAGCTCATTTCTGAGACAGAGGTGCTTGCTCACATGTACACACACACGCGCGCGCACACACACACACACTGTAAGACAATGATACTGGTGGACAACTAAATGCATACTGTTCATAAAACCAGACAACTGAGAGCTTTTGTGTGTTGTTGTCCGTGCGTCCAGACCCTGGTCACCACAGAACTGGAGGGCGGAGATCGTCAGAAGGCCATGAAGAGATTGAGAGTTCCTCCACTGGGGGCAGCTCAGGTCAGATATGCTGCCCATGCTAGATACTATCGCTTAGTGATATCTCTTAATATCCACGATTTGTTTCTCTCAACACTAGCTTCTCAAGCAAAGTGCCGTGTGCAAGTACAGCTTGCAAATGCAGAGGAGTGAATAGCTCAATCATATCAACCTTCAGTTAATGTTATTTGATTAATAAATGAGTGTGTGTAAGTATATATATATACATATAGTTACCACATAAATCACTCCCAAGTCCACACAATAGTAAATTATTAAGGAACAAATTTGGTATCTGAGTGTGAGAATATCCCAGCAAGGATCATCGGCGGAAACAAAGGTGGCTGAAGGCGTTGTGTTTTGGTATTGTCAGTCTGTCTGACCGCACATAGTGTACATTCAGGCATGTTCATCATTCGCCATCATTCGTATGTCTGTCCATTTCATTCTTGTGAACGCAGAAGCTCAGTAATGCTTTCAGGGAATCTCTTTAAATTAAGCAGAAAAATTAACCTCACAGGTGAATGATTAGATTTTGGTCAAAGGTCAAGTCACACAAAACACATTTCTGGACATAACTCAAAGTTTCACATGCCCAGTAATGACAAAAATACACTTAATTGCTTCTCTACATATATTATGCGTGTCTGGACAAACATGGATGTAAACTAATAAAATAATAGAGGCTGGTTGCATTTAATCCCCCCTATGTTATATCTACTGTTCTTACTGCATTAATTACTGACTCACTTAAATAATGTGACTATTGATCTCTCCATTTCCCATTTCCCCTACAGACATGTGTAAAAACAAATATGTTGAACCAGTAGTTACATGTTTTTGTTTTATCTGAAATTTTAAAATGTCTGGATTCTATAAGTGTATATGTCATCTGTGAATTTGTTAATGTATTCAGTTTGAGGTTTCTGTATTAATTATGTTTTCCTTTATTCCTCTTCGCCTCACTCAGCCTGCTTTGGCCTGGACGACCTTTCGTGTTGGTCTCTACTGTGGCTTCTTCATCATTCTGGCCATCGCCTTTGTTCTCACTGGTAAGTCACATACAAGTTTGGATTCATATATTTTTCATATCCTGGTTAGTCCTGCACAATTTGTAATGTGTCAGAGATAACTTGTAGTTTGAGTAGACTGTTGGGGCTTACGTTATTGTTTTCCTTCAGATTTGTTATCAAGCAGAATGTCAGAGCTTTCCTGTGTCATATTCAAAAAGTGACAATCCACTGTGGTTTATCAGGCGTTGTGTTCATCCGCTACGAGAACATGTGGCCCCTGGTGCGGATCTATCGGGGCGGTTTCCTGTTGATCCAGTTCCTCTTCCTGTTGGGCATTAACACTTATGGATGGAGACAGGCGGGAGTCAACCATGTCCTCATCTTTGAGATCAATCCCCGCAACAACCTCTCACACCAACACCTGTTTGAGGTCAGAATGAAGAAACAAATGGAGACAATTATTTCTGCTGCGGAATGGGAGACAAGAGTCCCTAGAAACAGGACACACAGAAGTCCACAGGGTTTTAGTTATTCTTTGGAAATATACAAACATAAGATAATTAGCACTGCATTATTCAGATTACTTTGTGATTATATGTGAAAAGAGCTTTCTTCTGATGTCAGTCTGTTGTGTTTTCCCTCTCTGTGTTACAGATCGCTGGTTTCATGGGCGTGTTGTGGTGTCTCAGCATCCTCTCCTGTCTCTACTCAGAGTACACTTACCTCCCCATGCAGATCAACCCTCTCATCCTTTATGGCTTCATGGTGCTTTTCCTCATCAACCCCTTCAAGACCTGCTACTACAAATCACGTTTCTGGCTCCTCAAGCTGCTGGTCAGTCAAGTTCTTTCATCCTCCTGCTGCTGTAGTTTGCTTCGTGTGACAGAATTACAGTGACTGACAGTGACAAGACACATGTTGCATGTTGACAACTGTGAGTCAGTAATGCTTTAGGTGGACTGTACTGGACAAAATGAACCAAGTGTACATTGCCTTTTTGCAGCATAGATTAAGAAATTTGTTCCAACATCCCTTAATCATCCATTCAAATATGAGGGGTTACAGTATGTATCTTAAATGTAATTGATTTGTTTGGTCTGCCCTACTCCGTATCTGTGCGATAACGAATCGTGTGAGGCATTCATTTTTTAACCAACACAAAATGTTGCAGAAAGAGAATTAAATATAAGTTTGTGTGCGCTATTAGACTTTTTTTTATAGCATATTATACTACTGACGCAACGCAAAATAAGTATGCAGTGTGTGCGTGTGTGTGCGTATATCTCTCATGACGAATACATGTACAAATTCTGATATCAGTCTTTTGTGTACAAAACCCTCCCATGTTACTGTTCTTTGTCTAAGCCGTGCTACCAGCCTGCGGGAGTGTGTGTGTGTGTGTGTGTGTGTTGTGTGTGTGTGTGTGTGTGTGTGTGTGTGTGTGTGTGTGTGTGTGTGTGTGTGTGTGTGTGTGTGTGTGTGTGTGTGTGTGTGTGTGTGTGTGTGTGTGTGTGTGTGTGTGTGTGTGTGTGTGTGTGTGTGTGTGTGTGTGTGTGTGTGTGTGTGTGTGTGTGGGTGGGTGGGTGGGTGTGTGGGTGGGTGGTGTCTTGGTATCACTTATGTTGTGGGGACCCGTTTACATCATGGGGACTCTTGTCTTCCTTACAGGGACAAAATGTCCCATTAACGTGAATCATGAGGTAAAGACAGGTTTTATGGTTAGGATTTGGGTAAAACACATGGCTACGAAGGCACAGTACCCACAAAATACCCCTTTTCAAACTATTAATCCTGGACATTAATTCTATTATCACATACATAATATTCCTTTTTCTTGTCTTTTTCTCTTTTATAAATAAATAAATATTAAAGTGTGTGTGTGCGTGAAAGAGAGAGAGGGGGTGTAGAGAGACAGAGGGCAGGAGGGTTGAGGGATAATAGAATGCAGCGTTGTCTCAGGGGATGGGGAGGCTGTGACTGTGCAATCATTACGGGCATAGATCTATCAGTATGTTGATGCCCTGAGCTCCTCTGTCCCTCCTCCTCTTCATCCTCTTCTCCACACAATTCAGCTCTCCTCCTCCTCCCTCGCCTCTCCCCCAGCAGCAGCAGCAGACCCCCTGCTCGTATCTTTGTCCTTCACAGCTCCTCCCAGTCCTCATCATCACCTCAGCCTCAATCTTAAATGGCCCTGTACAACCACAGGCACAGAATTTGAGCTGATATGAGCTGGTTTTCATGATTCGTCTCGTGGAATGAGCAATGAGTGATTAAGGATATTTCCTGGGGAGACTGAAGAAAACGTTTGTTTTCTTCTGAACAGTGCTACAAAATGTTTCCATGCAAAGCGTGCTAATGTCCTCTGACAATAAACTCCAGACAGAGGACAAAATTTTCATTATAGGACAAACTGCAGAGGTAGCACCTGGATTACTTGTGTTTGCTCTAGAAATGAAAACCTAACCATATGAGTCCAGCTGGCTCAGCCTTGAGAGACAAAGAGCAGATATGGGTGAGATGGCCACACGATCAATACAGACTTTAATTGGCGGGTTAGAGAAATATGCAATGAGCTGATGTGTGTCAGAATAAACAAGGAAGATCAATATTTGACATTTGCAGTGGAGGGAGAGTGTGTGTGGGTTTCCCGTCTTGAGACTATACATGGGGAGAGAGAGAGCGGCATGCAGTCGCCCCTGAATGTCACATGTAGCCTGAGGGCTAAAGGGAAAGAGTTGAGCTGGGTTGTATCATTTTACAGAACGTGGTCAATAACTGAGCTCCTGCCAAAAGTCATATCCCAAATTACTTGCCCGCAGAGGCCAACGCGCGCCACGAAACACTGCCAGGCCCATTCATGAGCTTGTGTTGTTACACCAGTGAGTGTAGTGACACACAATAAACATGGACACAAAGAGTGACTCATTAGTGTCCTGTGGTGTGCTGATAAGATAGTCTGGAGGCGTTATCCCTTTGTGTGTTGCAGATCATTAATAAAGCTTGTTCCCTGATTGCACACTAATTAATTGTTGACTAACTCAGTCACTGCACTGAAAAAAACATACACACAATCATGATTTACTGTAACATCTGGGGTAAATTTTGTAGCAGAGAAGTCAGCGCCACACATTTTTTAGACACTTTTTTCATGAACCCTTCTTGGTTTTTATTATTGAGTTTTAAATATTGAGCTTGATGAGATTAGAATGAATATTTTTACAAAATCAACTTCAGCCTTCGCCGTCCCTTCTCTAACCTTCCATCTTTCTTTGGCTGTTGTCCAGTTTCGTGTGTTCACGGCGCCGTTCCACCGCGTGGAGTTTGCGGACTTCTGGCTGGCCGATCAGCTCAACTCTCTGGTGTTTGTTCTGATGGACCTGGAGTATCTCATCTGCTTCTACATCTTTGAGCTGCAGTGGAGCAACAGCAAGGGACTGCTGCCTGAGTTTAAAGGTGACAACATTAGAGTCATGCTCACAATGGCTTAATCTTAAACTTTGTCTTTGTGTGCACCAAAATTTTACCTAAACTTTACTAACTGAAATATGCACTGGTAAAACATGTGATAAAGTGGGAATACCGAAACAATATGATAAATTGCGACACAAACACAAAAGGAATACAAACATTACATATATATATATAGATAGATAGATAGATATTTGAATGTTGAACCTTAAATATGTAATATTTGATGGTAATCACAGTATAAATTATTTACCCGTTGCATCTCATCATGATGTGAAGACATAAATCCTTCAGTTGTAAATGTGACAGAGTTGACAGTGTCTCCTGTCAGGAAAAGTGATGTGAACAAGCTTTTAATAGCCGTCGGTCGACTCCACCAACAGTGACACCTCGGCCTCCACACAGACAATTAACATGGAGCTAATGGAACAGAAATGAGTGGCCACACAGAGGTCACCATGTGACTTTCATAATGATGAGGGAGGAGGTTACGATGGATAACGTGGAGGGAAAGAGAACGAGATTATAACATGTCCCTGTACTTTTCTTTTCTATTCTAGCCCCGAATGACTTTGTTTGCCACAGCTACTCATACGGTCTGCGCGCCATCATCCAGTGCCTGCCCGCCTGGTTCCGCTTCATCCAGTGCCTGAGGCGTTACCGTGACACCAAGAGGGCCTTCCCTCACCTGGTGAATGCTGGGAAATACTCGACCACCTTCTTCGTCGTCACCTTTGCCGCGCTCTACGCCACACACAGAGGTAAGACATGTTTCATGTGTCGTGTAACCCAACAAGTATCTATGAGCTGAGAAGAAAAAGTAACACATGTCCGTTTCAGTGCCGTGAGATCACAGCTTTGAATCATAGATAAAAAATAAGCCTGTAAGAACCTGAACGTCTACAAACTAAAGCAATGATATGTGAGTGTTGCTGTGTTGTTGTCAACAACACCGATGAGCCGTTGTTTTAAGACGTGTGTGTTCAGAAAGCAAAGGTGACCTTGAGCTTTGTGGTGGAAATGGAAAAGGTTTGTCAAACACAAGCATGGCTCCACAAGGTTCTGCTGACACAATGTGGCATTCAATGTGAGGCAGAGGCAGAAAAAGGAGAGAAAGCATTAAAAGTCAACTCACTCTCCCTCTGACAGCTTCGCAATTAGCCTGCAATTATTCTGATTCAGAAGCTGTATCACAAAGGATTTCATGTTCAAAGACACAGCACCCAGGCAATAAAAACATCCCTTCAGTAGTCAGCCTTTGTATTTCAGTCCTCCATCTCAGACATTTCTCCGCACAGCTCGTTTCAAAGCTTTTTTTTCATATACTTTAACACGTATCAGATGCCAATTAATATATTTATTTGCCAGCAGAATGCCAGCTGTGAAACTTCCATCTTCAACCTCTTGAACCGCTAAATGTTATTTCCCAGCTTGACTTTATTCTTTTCCGATATGAATTCAAATCAATATGCTCGCTTCCGAAGCTGACCGCCAGTGATCTGATATTGAAGGAGCAGGAAGAGAGAGAGACAGACACAGACACGCAGATGGACAGGCTTCTCCTTTCTTCCTCTAGCTGGGGAGGAAAGTCGTCCATTAAATCATATCCTCCTACCTCCTCTGGTCTTAGGCTCGTAGACCCGTCGACTAATGGCCTCTCCTCATGTGTTATTCTGTATGAAGCTGTCTTTCATCCTGCATGATAATGGAGGCCGAGGCTGATCGCTGGTTAAGTGAAGGAGGATGGGAGGAGACACACACACACACACACACACACACACACATACAAACACACGTGGATTATGAATGGATGTTCGAGGCTATTTCCTGTTGAAGTATGTCCTGCACAAATGATTGTTCTGGTAAATTTTAAAGCATTTGATGAATTGATACAGAGACTGAACCCGCATCAAAATATGGAAATGATGCATTAACAGCCTCCGAAAGAGTAGAAGTACAAAAGAGAGGTATGAAAAAAGCCTGTACCACTGATACTCCCTGTAGCCTGAGTGTACAGAGGACAGATGATTCCCAGTCTTCCTGCATTTCCCAGCATCTGCCAGAGAGGACAGCCGGGTTGGTGTCATGTTCACACCACCAGGTTGATCAGTCAGTTTCTGGCAGAGCTCCCAGTGTGTGTGTGTGTGTGTGTGTGTGTGTGTATGTGTCACCTTCATTGAGAACCCGATCACAGCTGTGGTGGCTACTGTGTGACCTCACTGCCAATCCACCCTCCACTCGTTCCTGGAACGGGCCACATTAAGCTCTGGCAATGCAAAATGCTCAAACCATAAATGCAACAAACAATTAATGGACTGAGTACTGCGTGGTATTCAGTGTCCAGCACTTCCCCTTTGCTGATCTATATCTGTTCAATTACAGCACAATGTCTTTGCTCTGGTATTTTGGGGTCAAACTGTGATGCAGTTTTGGAAAAGAAAGTGCAGAAACTAACCGATTGCACATTGTCATGAAACTGTAATCTCAACACATGCTCAGAGGCCTGTAACCAGAGAGAGGAAGGAGGATTTCCTGGTTTAGGCAGAATTTCCAAAACTCTGTGAGATACAGTGTGAGGCCTTACAACAGTAAAGCAGATGCTTTACTCAGGATCAATACAGGCTTTACTTTACGTAGAGATGTAGCCCTGATGCCTAATGCTGAATTAACCCCTAGGAATAATCTCATGGGCAGACAAAGTCAGGAGAACAGGATATTGCACAGGCGAATAGCACAACCATCTGATAGATAGAGAAATATTGTTTGGAGGGGTGTCTGTCAAGTCAGTGCACGGATGGTTTTAAGACCTCTATCTGTGACATCAATATTTAAAAAACTCCAGCTACAAATAACCCCAAACCAAAGAGGAACACGAGTCCTGCTGGTCTCCGTGAGAGGTTGACTGTCAAGCTGCAGTGAAGGAATCAGCAAAGTCAGAGCTGATAGAGCACAGAGGGTGAGGTCAAAGTCAGAGGGGAGATGGAGAGAAAGAGTAACAGAGAAAACAAAAGAGAATCGGTAGGAAAGTGGTGGTGATTCACAGGTTTATCAAAATACAGACAATCGCAGCGAGAGGAGAGGAGAGTGTAATTACCAGCCCAGGGCTGAACACATGTCTGCCGGACTCTGCTGGAATAGAGATGAGCCTCGAGTTGACAGCTTTTATAACTTCATTTCATGTTCTGACCCCTCGGTCATTATCAGGAGAGGCATTGCAACACACTCACACACAGACACACACACACACACGCGGACACACCTTCAGGCCCACACGTAAACCAGTGGAGATAAAAGAAACGGCTCTGAGTCAAATCTCCTTCTCTACCTGCCTGAACTCTCATTCACCCCTGCTGAGGCCAAACAGACTCCTGCTGCAGAAGATACGCTGCGTTCCATTTACCTCAGGAGTCGGAGCAGAGAGCAACTTAACAGTTGAGTTGACCCAGTGTAAGTGTAAGACACAACTTCTGATAGACAATATATTTCTACAGCTTTCAGCCTTCTTGGACTTTAAAGTCAAGGCACTGATGTTTTATAGGAGGATACTAATATATAATTTGTTGTTCTGCTAAGAATTTCACAATTCTGTGTCACCAAGGTGTAGATGAAATGACTCTGGTGAAACTGCTAAAAACTTACCCAAAATGGTTTTCATGTAAAAATTAATTGAAGTAAAAATTAACTATTAACTGCACATTGTAGCTAAATGTAATGGTTGCCACCAGATGAGAAATGACTCATGACAGCAGGGACCGATTGTTCTTGTTGTAAATACCTGTGCTCTATCTTAAATACTGTTTATACAACAAGAGTCCGTGTGTGTGTGTGTGTGTGTGTGTGTGTGTGTGTGTGTGTGTGTGTGTGTGTGTGTGTGTGTGTGTGTGTGTGTGTGTGTGTGTGTGTGTGTGTGTGTGTGTGTGTGTGTGTGTGTGTGTGTGTGTGTGTGTGTGTGTGTGTGTGTGTGTGTGTGAGAGAGTGAGAGAGACATACTAGCAGTTTAGCAGTTGAGTGTGTGTGTGTGTGACAGCAGCCAGTGACCAGTGTGAGCCTCTACCGAGGATCCGATCAATGTCCATCTCACCATGTCTAACCTCCTAATGGTCCAGTGGTTAACCAGCCTGGTGGGGAAAAAACCATCAACCCTCACAGAGACTGCAGGGTTAAATACTTCAACACAAGCTGAGGGAAATCACACCAGTGGATATTCTCCAGTGAAAAGAGTCCATTGTCCAGGACCAAGTTTAATCTACAGCAAGGGAGTCTTAGTGTGGCCGCGGGGACTCCTTCCATCCCATCGCTCAGCTGGGGAAGCAACCAGCACAATGGATGCCGCAGCTAACAGAGCAGCAGCAGTAATTCTCTGTTAGAAATGTCCCCGCGCTCTGCTCCCCGGCGTCTCGTTGGCTGGGAGCAGGGAGAAGCTGTGACTATGACTAATGGGAGCGAGGCTGGTCTCTGTCTGGTGGCTGCTGTATGTGTCTGTCTGAGACACTGTGTTTGGCCATCGGGCGCTGATTTATAGAGCTCGAGGAACAGGCGAATCACGTTCGCGGCGATCCCGCATGTGCTTATTACACACGCGAACGCTATGCAGTACATTAAAATACTCATCAGCTGATGGCAGGTCAGCAAATAACTGATGAAGTCTGTTTCCATTGAGGTGTGGTAAACAGGATGCTGTAATGAACAGACTAATGATGTTAAACGCAGAAGTTACCTGAGAGCCTGGAATGAATCTAGTCACTATTTAATTAAACTGGAAGCTGTATTTGTAGCCTGGAAAGAGAGGTAGAGCACAAGGTACAGTACATGTACTTTAGGTACTCGCCTTTTTGTGAAGCATCAACATTTACTGAGCCAAGTGCCGAGTCTTTGTTTAGATATTACAAGCAGAACGCTTTCTCTCCAACATGCTTTCACAGAGCGAAGCTGGTTCATGTCGATTAACTGATTATAATATAATATTGTCTGTGTATGAATAGAAAACTGTAAAAAACTGAAGTGATTAATTCAATATATTCAAATACAATATACTGGAGTCATATACGAATATATATTCCCAGTTTCTAAGACTGAACAACTGATCAATCAACATACTTTACACTTTATCTCCAAAAGATGTACACAGATAAATATATCTTCTTATTTTTTAAACACTGAGGTTGAATCAACGTGACTGAAGTGTACAGCATCTGTACTGGACACATTATTTCAGCCTGTGTTATTATTTCAGTAATATCCTCCTATTAAAACAGGTGGCAGTATTTGGATTGATTCATTTTATAATGCCAATAGGTGACACTACTGTTTCAAGTTGTATTGCTGTAGTTCAGCCTTTGCCTTCACTGAACTACAGCAATAGTGTAAATTAATAATGTCATATTGTGTTTTGTGGAAAATGTTTTGATTTTAGTGGGAATTAAGATTCTTCATGTAGTAGTTACCCACACAGGACATCCAGTAAGTCATAGCTAGTTTATCCTCGACTGGAGGGCTCCCTCTAGTGGCCAAAGTATTATTGGACAAGTTGCATTGTGGATGCTAGATTCTTTATAACAGATTCATTTTAAAGATACACATATAGATGTTCCCTTGCATGACAGACCTGAACACAATCATGAAAACATGTTTGTAACCGACTCAAAGAATGTCACCTGACATCAGATGTGTTTGTGTGTTTACTTCAGAACAAGGACACACGGACGCCGACATGTTCTTCTACCTGCTGGTCGTGTTCTCGACCATCAGCTCCCTGTACACGCTGATCTGGGATCTGCGTATGGACTGGGGCCTGTTTGACCGCGGCGCCGGAGAGAACACCTTCCTCAGAGAAGAAATAGTTTACCCCCACAAGGTAGAGCCTCAATGACAGAAGTCTGATGCACACCGTGCACACAAATACACATACATGTACATGTGCTTCAATATTAGTGAGGACACTCATTGGCATAATTCATTCCCTAGCCGCTTATACGAACCTTATCCATCACAACTTTCCCAATCTCATCTCCTCCTCCAGGCCTACTACTACTGTGCCATTTTAGAAGATGTGATCCTGCGTTTTGCCTGGACGATCCAGATCTCTCTGACCACAATGACCAAGATCCACTCCGTGGGCGACATCGTAGCCACTGTGCTCGCTCCTCTCGAGGTCTTCAGGTGCGGGTCATGCTCCCTTTTTGTCCCACACATACTGGCACTCACATTTGCTCCACAGGATGAAGAATCTGTGCACACCCCATCATTAATTTCAAAATGCTTAGCCATCAGACACATTTCTCTAGCCATTATACTGCTGCTGTAGCTGCAAGCCAGACAATGCCATTTACACCTACAGTAACTCCCTTGTTTCCCCTTTTCAACCTCCTCTCCGCAGGCGTTTTGTGTGGAACTTCTTCCGTCTGGAGAACGAGCACCTGAACAACTGTGGTGAGTTCCGTGCGGTGAGGGATATCTCCGTGGCGCCGCTCAATGCTGACGACCAGACGCTCCTCGAGCAGATGATGGACCAGGAGGACGGCGTCAGGAACCGCTCGGGCAAAAAGACCTGGAAGAGGTCCTACAGCCTGTCGCTCCGACGCCCCCTACTGTCCTCCTCGCAGTAAGGAAGAACACACCCACACATTTCTATTTGAATTTGATTTGAAAAAGGATGGGAAAATATTACAAAAAACTGTAGTCAACGAAAAAAATCTGAGAATATTAACAAAACAATGACCTGGAAGAGATTTTACCTTTGTCTTCTGTGTTAATCTATTTTTTTCAAATTTTTCAAAAAAAATTAGAATAAAAAAATCAAAAAGTGGCTTTACTATATGAACACATCACAGCTATAGATACATAATAATAAATAAAACATTTTCATTGATAAAGATGACTATTGATAAAGATCATACTATCGAACTATATCAAATCCTTTTTTTCTAGATCGAAAAAGGACACAAAGGTGCTAATCGAGGACACGGATGATGAGGCCTTCAGCTGAGTCCACAACATCAGCGCGCACGCACGCACGCACGCGCACACACACACACACACACACACACACACACACACACACACACACACACACACACACACACACACACACACACACACACACACACACACACACACACACACACACACACACACACACACACACACACACACACACACACACAATACTTATATGGACCTTTCGCTAACACCCAACCTCAACCCTTCTCCCTGATAGTTCTGTCTATGTGTAGTGACCCTGACCCCTGACCCCCCCTCAGCCTAAACCTTTAAACCAACAAGGACTGTCAATCTGAATTTACCTCATCTCTAATTCCTTCTGTACACTTGGTCTTTATAAGTATAGGAACACACACACTGTAATGTAGAAAAACACACATCACACACACAGATAAACCTGCTGAAGCACAAACACATGGTAATATTGCTACAGTTGAGAGGAGAGCTGAAGCCACAGCGACGGATGGACGCACGTCACGGGACAAACTTCTGCACGTAACTGGTAACACCGACCACACTGCCCTGAGATTGTTCTCTTCTTTTTTTTAATAGACTTTTTTAGCATGTGTTGTTTACCTTGAGATATTTCTGTTTCTCTAGATTTTCCTTGATTTTTTTTCTGGATTATTTCCCCCCTAGAATCTACACATGTAGATGTACACGCGACTGTTTACACGCCTTTTTTAACTGCTCTAGGATCAACAGGGAGAAGACAAAGCCAATCAAAAGACTTCATATTAATCCATAGAAACCCGAGGAAGGACTCTACACATATAACAGCATATCAAAACAAATCAACCGGTTTCCACTCGTTGATTCTTTTTATACTCCATCTTTTTTTCCTTCTTCTCTTTTGTTCTGCTGAGTTGGATTAATGTCAGTGTACAATCACAGTCCTTGCAGAGGCACTTGCAGGAAAAGTGCATTTTAATACACAACGCATGAAAAAAAAACCTACTTGTACACAAAGGGATGTTTTGACTCAAACATTTCTTGCCTGTGAAGTTGCTTTGTAATATATTTAATATATTTGATGTGCATTATTACTCTACTGTAGTTGTTCAGTAGTTCTACATGTGTCGTTTATACTAGTGAGACTAATTTGAGGATCCACACAATGATTGTTATTACGTATTTTATAACGTTTGGAATGTTTTTTCTTGGTTATACTTGTGCCAAACTTTTAATAGGCTTGTTGTCAGTCAGTCGATTTCCCCCCGACCTCAAATTAAAGCAAAAACGACTTGTGAATCACCACATTTATCGTGACAGGTCGTCTTGAAGTGCCCTGTGAGCTACAGCCGATTGTGTGTGCTTTGCTATTCTTTGCATTAACTACCAAAGCTTTGTTTTTATGAATGTGTCTGTAGCTATAGTAGCTTTGTCCATTCGACCTGCCCCAGTGAGTCAAAGGTAACCGGCCCAAAAGCCTCTTTTAAGAGTATACTGTAGGAGCTCCCAGTAATATGAGAAGAATTACTATTACTGTCAATGTTTGTGTATATTAGAATGATAAGATGCGTCACTCTGCTCGATGTTATGGGCCCTCTGCAAAACAGCTCAGTGTTGCCAGATTTTTGGACCATTTAGTTGGATTTCCCTAAATGGAAAATCAGGATTTGTATTTCAATAGATGTGCCCCCTTTTTCAATTCAGTTTTCTTGTTGTACTCAGAATGTACGAGAATCCAACATCTCAAATGGAAAAATGAAATACTTTTTTATGATGATAGGGATGTGGTTGGCAGTCAGATCTGGCAACACTGCATAAGCTCACTGAGGGCCCTTAATCAGTAAGTATCTGTAAACCCTGACAGCTCCTGTCTGGCTCTGGGCTCCTGAATCAGGGACCCAGAGTCTGGTTTCACCACATTCAGCATCACTGTTTGTTTGACTCTTATGTTCCATGTTGGCTCATTAATTCTAGCAATTCTTCTTTTCTTTACAATTTCAAGAGTGAATTTGTTGGTAAAGACCAGGAAAATGTGCTGTTGATCTGACGTCTAATTATAAAACCACCAGTCTACATCTGAAGAGCTGTTGGTTATAATCTCAAAATGTGTTGCTGCTGCCGTTGAAAGGCCCCCTGGCTTTTAGGGAAACGGCTTTATTGCCGGCTTCTGTGTTTCACTTTCTCGTCTCCTGCTCCACCACTCTTCCTCCCCGTGGCTGCACTGAGTCACCGTGGCTCGGTCACAAGATGAATCCCAGAGAGCTACAAATGTATAATACAGAAACGCCCCTTTTTTTCTCCTCCTGTTTTTGTATCTTTTCTTGTCTCGGCTAACGGACTGAAAAGTTTGTGTGTGATGAGCCAAATAGTGAACTGGAAAGCTGGAAAGTAAAATGTTGTATCTGTTAGATTTTAGAAGATGGGCAGCTTCCCTGTCTGTTTGAATACACTGAACACATGCCATAACTATTAACACACATAAAACATCACACACACACACACACACACACACACACACACACACACACACACACACACACACACACACACACACACACACACACACACACACACACACACACACACACACACACACACACACACACACACACACACACCCCACATCGACTCTGTCTTGTGTCAGAGAACACAACACTACAGCAGATAGTTTTGTAAAAAGGCTCCGTTGTCTTGCCTGCATGCTGCTTTTTGTTCTACCTTGTACATAGATCTTAATTTATTCGACGTGTATATTAGCAATCATTGTAGCCACTGTGACAATGATTGATTTCATATGTTGCCATCTTTTTGCTCGAAGACAAGCAGTATTTTCTACGTGATGAGGAGCTTTTTGGTCGTTCGTTGAGAATCCTGCGCTCTCTCATGTGTAAATCTGTTGAAAGTGTGATTGTATAAAAAATAATCCATAGAAATGGAGAACGGGATTGGTTGTTTCTTGTTGGCGATTCCTTCTTATTTCAAGGCTTCATCAGCGTTGGGTTTGGGGGGGGGGGGGCATAATTCCTGTGTCCTGAAGCTGTAATCCTGTTTGTACATTTGTGAACGTGCATGAAAAATATTGTGGACATTACATCCGTTGTTGTGAACTGCCATGCAGACAGAAGCACTTTGACGTACTGTAGTAGGGCGCAGGAACAGGCCCCAGTCCAGAGAGGACGAACACCCACAACAACAAGATACTGTTCAACTGATCCCAGATCTGCCCGAGCTTCTCTCGTTCAGCTCAAACAGATCCGGGATTGTTATTTACTCGCTGGAAGCATTTTTGAGATGCTTCTCCGTGCAGTGATCAGAGTCTCTTAACAGATATTCAGTATGTGGAACACGCGGACACAAAAAAAAACAGGGTTATTTTGTACAGTTTGTGTTCAATGAGCTGATAGTAATGAGCCCTGACATGCCATGTTCCCCAATTTTTGTCTACTGCTTGCTGAAACTCCCATGATGTTTAAGTACTTGATATGAGTGCATCCTCCCGCTCGCCCTCCCTCGATGTTGTTTGTACCCTCGCTCTAATCTAGATGAACGTGATAGTACCTGTAGTTTGGTAGATGGATGTTCCACTTTAATAAGATACTAAAAAAAAAGATAGTAGAGGAAATACATTGTGGCTAAATGTAATTTCAAGAGACATAAAGAAAGAAGGAAAATGTCTTACACCGTCCAAACCATCGTCCCCCCTCAAGTCCCTTTGACATAGTTTGTACATGTCGAGTGTATAACACTGTTCTATGATGGTTTTCCTGATGGTATTTGTATTTCTGTAAACACTTTGGTGATCCTGTCATATCTGGGTTTTATAAACCACAATTATTTTTAAAACTCGCTCTGCCTCTTGACTCTTTTCTTCCTTTTCACCATTTTTTCATTTTGTAACGGCTGCAACTTCCTGTGAGCTATCTGGGTTTTTTTTTTTACCTTCTCCAAAAGGTTATGATTCACAAGAAGCTTTGCTGAGTGAGTATCTTCAGTTAATATAGATGCAAATGCACAGGCCTATTTCACTTGCACTCGATTGATGGTATTATCTCTCGTGAGCCGTGCTTTTACAAGGTTTCTGCAGGTTTCATCAAGTTAAATCTAACACTTTCAAAAACCTTTTTAATACCACATTGAATGTTTTTAATAACAGTTCAGAAAATTGAGTGCTGCAGGCAATGGGAAAAGTCTTAAGTACATTAGATTTAGGGCTGAACGATTAATTGCATTTGCAATAATATCGCGATATGATAAACGGAACCAGCAAATCATCTGAATTTTTTTTGTAGAAACTGTATCAAACAAGTTTTTGAGTTAATTTTGGTCATTTTTGCAGCCATTTGATTGACCAACTGTTTTGTTTTTAATATTCTGCAGAACCAACCAATCACAGTGAGCTGCGCCCAGCAAGTCAAGCCACAAAACCAAACAAGCTGCCACTCAACATCTAAGAAGGTCACAACTAGGTTGTTTATTTTATGATAACTGATACAGGATAAATGTTATACATTCTATTTTAACACTGATATTTTGCTTTTATTTTCAATGTCAGTATGCAAAAAAAAAAGAACGCAAAGTAAACATTTGGTGAAATCATGAATATGATACATAATTTGACTGCTCATCGATATTAAACCAATTAATTATAAGGACTCCTCGTTACCCTGGTGATAACTCGTTTCGCTACAACACAAAAAAGGGGAGAAAAAAGATACAAAAAAAGTGAAACAAACTGCAAACATCGAGTTGGCAGACAGCAAACACTGTAAAGAACCACATGATCTTTAGATGTATCCATCAACTCATGTAGATGCATATATAAAAATACAGGATCCCTGCTGTATATATATGCACATACAGTAATAATGCAATTACTAGAGTTGTAGAGCCTGTACTGGGCAAACAAACAAACAAAAATGAAGAGCAGGATACACATACATACACACATTTACCATTATCTCTCCATATAAACACGCATAAACCAACCAACAAGCAGAAGGCTCTCTGGGTTTAGAAGCTAAAAACTACACTTGACTTAAAAAAAGAAAGAAAAAAAGAAAAGAAAAAAACAGACATTCACATTTCTGAAACAGATTTCATGATCTCATAACTCAGAACTTCTCACCTGATGGACCACCTCTGTCCGTCTGTTGCCGTGTGCCACCAGAGAAGCCGGAGTGATGAGGACGATAATCTCTGCTTGTGCTGTCGTGTCCAATCTCGTCCCATCAATCGGGGCCGAGTGAGTTCACTCTCACTGATTACTGCACTGTCTGTGTTGGTCCTGTCCTCCACCACGTCACTCCTCTCACACTCACTCATTCACCGACTCGCTGTAGGGGGGTGTGGGGGGTGCTGCCAGTTTCTTCATCCATGAGTGGACGTGAGTGAGTGAACATGTGGAGGAAGGTGAAGTGTGACTGCAGCTGTTTATGTTTGTGTTTAGTGTATGAATGTCCTGTAAGTCCATGCATTTTACCGTGTGTGTGTGTGTGTGTGTGGCTGTGCGTCTGTGTGTATATATTTATATGTGTGTGTGTATGTGTGTGCATACTGCATGTCCATCTCTATGCAGGCCTCTACGGTGAGGCCGGGGCTTTGCTACCGCTGTACTGAACTCGGTATCTGTTGACCGCCTGCCCCTTCACCTCGGTCGACAGGCAGGTGGTCTTGCAGGGGATCATGTCCTCCTCCTCCTCGCCCAGCAGCCAGTTCTGCACTGAGCGTTCAGCCGAAGCCGTGACGTGATTGGCTAGCCAGCCCTGGTGCCACTTGTCAAAGCGTTCGTGCTGGCTCGCTGCCACTCTGTGCTGCGACTGTGGAGAGAAGAGGAAAAAACACTCAAAGCCTTCATCTATCAAGCAGAAAATGCAAAAGCAGGAGTCTGATTTTTTTTTTTTTTCTGGCCGTCTCCCAGATTCACCAGAAACTCTTTCACACATCACAACATAAACTTAATGTATGAAATGAAATGCAGACTCTGTGCTACCTTCCTGGCCTTGACCAGCGCTCCTCTGCGGTACATGTAATCCTCAGAGTTCATGACAAACACCATCTTGTGAGTGTTAAGTTTGAAGCGACAGTCCAAACTCCCGGCGTTCTCCACGCCCAGCTGACGGTGCCACTCTCTCCTGCAGCGCATCGCCTCCACCTGCCGCACCTGCCAGCGACGGAAACGCCGTAGGTTCCTATGAGAACACACACACATTAGAGACTTTAAATCATATATATATATATATATACCTAATGCAGATGTGGTTTTTTTTTCAAGTATAGTAAAATATTAATGTACAATAAAATACAGTGAAATAATAGTTAAAGAACTGAACAATCCAACAATCACACCTGTCCTAAATTTGACCCTTTTAACATGCAAATAATTCTCTGTAAATATTCTCAGGTTTTGTTTACACTGTCATTAATATGTACATTAATTTCCTTTATGGTGGTCATCATTTGAGGTGTTGTCATCAAAGCATGTGCCATCTAATGCACATCCGGTAGATGTGCCACCGGAAAAATAAAATCCTTGAAAAAGGAAGTTGGAATTCCTGCACACTTTCATCGCTAAGTTTAGTTGAAAAAGCAATTTTTTGTATGACCAGAATGTTTTATTTTCAATAACACTTACTGCTTAAACTGTTTCAAGAAGGAAAACATGTAGGAAAGAGAGAAGAAGCCCAATCATCTTTAATAATAAGGTCTTTGAAATAAGATAAATATATATAAATATGTTTATCTTATCGTCTATAGAAATAATTGTGTTAAACTTTGACTTGTCCTGTGTTGTTTTACTCTCATGTATTTTGTAAAGCACTTTGTAATCTTGTTTAGATAAGTGCGATAGAAAAGAAAGTTAATCATTTTATATATACATATATATATATTAATTCATTAATTTATTATATACCTGGGCAGGAATACAGGTTTGAAGAAGTAGCCCTCTGCTTGTGAGCACAGACTGGACTCTGCTCCTACAAACTGCTCCATGTAGCTCGACAGGCACTGAGGGAAAGGAGAACAAGTAACACATAGTTCAATATGTTTTGTTTAACTTTAATCAGATTAATCGGTCCAAGCCGTCTGACACAGAAGTAAGTATTTACACAGTTTGTAAGCATGTGTTTACCTGTACATCTAACGGGTCGTCGGCCTGTGCCTCCTCTGTGTCCAGCAGCTCAATGGTCATTGTCACATGACCCTTGTTTTGAATAAACATCACCTGAAGACACAAAAAGGTAGAGACACACAAACCAACTGAAATCAATTTCTATTTGACTCAAGAAAAGGCTTTTTCGAGTTTTTATTTCTATAAATACAAATTCTGTATAAGAGAAGGTTGGGACAGTGAAGACAGCTGATTCAATAATGTGCAAATTGGCTCTAAAGAGACCATGTTTACCTGCTGTGGTACAACTAGATATATACAACTAGTTTTACTCCCATGTTCAAATGAATACAGATGACCTATGGGACACTTGACTTTGTGAAACTATTAACACCAAGAGGACGAGTTCTGAGCTCTTTAGGAAAGCAGCTCTCTTTTTAAAATCAAATAATTTAAATCATGATTGTTATTCCTGATACACTCCGTTACAAAAAACACTATTAGTTATGTGCTTTGCTTGTCTGGCACATTTAGTATTGAGAGAAATGGTAACTATGCTCTAATGTGTGTACACCACGTATCTCTACTGCAGATAAAATCTGGAAATAGAGAAAAAATTCCGACTGATGTCCGAGCCAAAGATACAATCCAGCACTACGTTCACCTTGAAGCAGTTCTCCTCAGCCATGACTCTCTCAGCTTTCCACTGGAAGCTTGTCTCCCAGGCAGCTCGGACACACTGCGAGGACAGGTTCCCCCCCGCTGCCCCCCGCTTCCTCTCAGCGAGGTAAAGATCAACCACCTGCAGACAAACCTCGTCGCTCACAAGGTGCTGCAGCTGAAGGACGCCAGAGTGAAAGAGTTAGAAACAGCAAGCGGAAGAGAAACGTGTGAGAGAGCAACCTCGAAAAAAGTGAATTTATTTTTCCTTACCTGCCGAATTATGTTGTGGATGACCTTGTCGATGGTGAAGCCGATGTAGGCGTGGATGGTGAACATCTCTCTCAGTGTGTCTTCATACTGTGTGGAGTCCAGGTTGCCATCCAGCAGACTGCGCACCATGTCCAGGAAGGCGGGGTAATACTCTTCCAACTCCACCTCGCCTTTTGGACGGAAAGAGAGGTCGCGTGTGTTACAACAGCATGTAATTACAACGTGTTCAATGTTACTATGGAATGAGCAGGGTCAGTGTGGATCTGTCGTCACAGCAATGCTTGCACACGTTTTGGACAAACTGCGCTTCTGTAGCATGAATAAAATGGAAAGGAAGTGGTTTTAAACAGGTGGTCGTGAATAGAATCCATTCAAACTGTCGTCTTGGCAGCAGAGCCAATCAATCTATCAAACAATCAGCAACTATTCTGGTGATTGATTAATCATTCAAGTCAATTCTTGAAGTGAAATACAACAAACCTATATTTCTCAGTTCCAGATCCAAAAATGAGAGAATTTGTATATTTGTGAGTTTTGGACCGTTGGTCAGAATAACACAGCAGGTATCAAGTGATGTCGATTACGAGTGATAGTGAAAATCATCATTAGTCGCAGCCCAGATACTTGAATACAGCCAGACTGGACCTTTATGTCAGTTGAAAACTGATCAGGCTTTATACAGTATATAAAACTTTTTTTCTTTTTTCTTGAATGGCCTTGATATTTATCTTGCACACCATGCTCAGAACACCACAAACAGATACTGTGCTGACAAGGCAAAGAAAAAGAAACAGCTTCAGTCTTTCTACAGATCTGGAGTATTTTTCAGACAAGCCTTTCCCTTGAAACATGGATTATGACGGTGACTTGACATCATGAATCCTGGCATCATTCAGGTGAACTGACACCAGGAAAAGTTTGATTTAAATGGGCCTTCTGAACCAGCTCTTATTCATTAAACCAATTAAAGTTCCTGATTTTAGGCCAATGATCTAGAACAAACAACACAACCTCCTTCTCTGAGGTTATTTTTCCTGTTGAGTCAGATATGACCCGACCAGTGGCTAAACTTACTGGGCTGTTTGAGGCGAAGCTCCATGGCGAGGTCACACGCCTTTTCCCTCCGCCCCTCCGCCATCAGCAGCCGCTCGCGGCTCTGCTCGGCTCTGTGCTCCAGCAGCTGCCGCTCCGCCTGTCGGTAGACCCGCAGCAGCCGCGAACACAGAGTTTGGTGCAGCCGCAGGAAGAAATACCAGTTGTTGTTGACGAAGAAGAGGTTGTAGACGCCGTCCAACTCCTTCTGGTGCTCCGCTTCTGGGTCGCGCAGGTCCACCTTCTCGCCGGATGAACCTGAACCCATCTCCATTGGGGTAGATCCAGGGTTGGGTGTGGTGTTGCCTGCAGGCTGAATCATGCTACTGGAGGCCTCGGTTTCTGTAGGTTGGGGGGGGCTGCATCGCCTTCGCCTGGACTCACCATTGAGCTGCTGCTGGGGTTGAGACTGGATCTGGGACTGGGCAGGTTGGGGTTGAGACTGACCACCTGTGGCTGCCAGTGCACCTGATGCATTATTAGAATGACCATTTCCCCCTCCTCCTCCTCCTCCTGCTCCTCCTGCTCCTCCTGCTCCTGCTCCTCCTCCTGCTCCTGCTCCTCCTGCTCCTCCTGCTCCTCCTGCTCCTCCTGCTCCTCCTGCTCCTCCTGCTGCCGCCTCTGCTGCCGCTGCTGTTCTACCTCCAACTCCTCTCTCTCCTCTCTCTCCTCCCTCCTCAGGCTCGGCCTCCTCGTCTGTCCAATCTTCGGTATCGCTGAGTTCACCACGGCGAGAGAAGAACAGGTCGGGAACGAAGTGCTGGATGATGCGTTTGATGTGGTCCTTGTCGTCTTTGTGGATGGTGGGCTGCCGTTTCACGTGGTAGATGATGAGTGCGGCGGCGTCCTCCAGGATCTGTTTGTCCTCATACGTGAACAACATGTGGGGCTCACTGGGCGAGGCTGAACCAGAGCCATTACGCCCCTGCTGGCCAACTCCGCCTTCTTCTGTGCTCTGCTCCTGACGCTGAGACACAAAGGAACAAACAAACAAAAACACACACAAGGTCCATTTACTAACATGCTCGTCCTGGAGCTTTAAGCCATGTCACATTACGAGTCATCAGAAAATAGTGAGTATACTCATTTCACACGAACTGTGGATATTCAAACTTTTTTATGATTCTGATCCAGTCTTGGGTTAAGATTGTTGGGTCCACTCCCGTTTCCAATGTCAAGTATTAATGTCAAGGTAGAGAATAGTCTCATTTGCTCTAAAGAAGACTGGCAATATGCCCAATGATCAAACATATATCAATTTAGCTTTTCTTCATTCTGCTCTGGGTCATATACCAAATTAAGAAAGGGCTTTAAAGTTACTCATCAACACTTAAAGATAAAGATAATGAATGATTTTATCTCTTTTTGTGTCCAACCTCTGGTATGACTCCACCAGCTAGCCCAAAATTTAAGACAGGAAGGTAATGACACTGCACACCTCATTATCTTGTCATGTTTCGAAGGCCCTAGTGTTATGACCGCGGATAGCAAGAGAGGGTTTACCTCATCATAGACACTCTCAATCTCATTAAGGAGACTCTTTGACCGCAGGGCCTTCATGTCATTCTGCTTGAAGTTGACTCCCTGGTGGTCGAGGGACTTCAGGTAGGCCTTCTCGTACTGCTCCCTCCAAATCTTATTGAAACCCTGTTGGGCCTCTCTCCACTCCTCTTCCTTGGCTTTCAACCTGTTCAGAATGGCACAGCGTTAATGTAGGTGCTGCACAATACACAGACATGTTAAGAAATGTGTTGTGTAAACGTGTGCAAGTCTACGGGAGATTGATTGTAAGGATTACAGTATCAGGGAAATGAAACTTGAGTGTTACAGAATTAATTTCTTTATGTGGAAGTCAGCCAGGTTTTCAGGTGCTAGGGTAGAACACACATACCACTTTTTATAAACTTTTGCTTGTATGGTTCACCTTAGTTGGCAGGACTCACAAAGACCAATGGCTGTTGATCGAAGGATCTTATTCATGCTATCACAAAACCAACATTTACCTCATGTCGTCACTTGGTTAAATCTCCCTGCTGGTGATTTAAATGTTTTAACTGTAGGAAACAACTTAATATCTATATATTTTGTGTCGACAAACAGCATTTCACTAGCGTCTAATTAACATAATCTAAATAAGTGCACATATAAAAAGGTATAAAGTAAGACATAGCTTGTTATGTGCTTAAATTATCCAGACATGTCAGATGTGAGTGCAGTAGCTGATGAGGTCTACAATACATTTCTTTCATTTGATGTTTCACCTTTGAGGAAATCTGAAATAATGCCAAAACCAAAGAGTAAACGAGACAGTCCCGACCTCTTGAGCACCACAGGCACAGCCGTGGCTGGACTCCTCTTTAGTCCCTCGATGATCTCAGGGGCTTTGTCGCCATAGATGCGATACACGGCACGACGCTGAATAACCTCCGAAGTGCCGCCCAGGCAGTCGTCTAATCGGAATCGTTCCTGGTCCTCTGGTGAAAGGCGGGACAGCTTCTTCTGGACGCTCTCGAGCACCCGGATGGTGGCCAGGTTAGTCTCCAGGACCACGTCCAACTGTAAGTGGAGGGTTACAGACATTAAGCTTTTTAAAAAGGCAGTATGTGCTCTACGTGTTAAACCGTATTATCACAAAAATATAGAAACATGTATAGAGTAATTTGTGATGTTTATACAAATGTATCTGCTTTACAAGAAGCACAAACAGAATCCTCGTTTGGTAGCAAGTACCTCAAATCTTTCATCCTCGCAGCGATGCAGCTGCTCCTCATAAGGAGTCTTCTTGGAGCTGACGAAGGTGGAGTCCTCCGACCAGGAGGGGAATGACACCCAGGTGTCATTCAACACCTACATACACAAATACATTGATAAATCATTATCAATTTGAAACCCCTTTCTACGGGAAAGTAGTTTTACCAATTCCTATATCAATACTAAATAAAGTTAACCTTTGGTTAATGTTTGCTACAGAGAATTAATTTCAAGACTGGGTCCTCGTGTTGTGTTCATGTGCACAAACACAAGCATGAGGGTGACTTGAAGCACATTCCTGCCAATGATTTCACATTATTCCACCAAGCTACAGGTGGCGATAATTTGCTAGAAAAGAAGAATTACACACAGAAAAGTTGAAAATGTGGATGTGAAAAAAATATGTATTTGATAAGCTTCACGGATACACACGCTGTTTTGATGAAAGAAGTTTTGCTTAAAAGAAATCTCCACAGGGAACCTTACAGCTAAGCAGTGACGAAGTGATCGCTATTTTAGTAAAATGTATGTGGGCGTACCTCCTTGCACAGGGCGGTGCGCCCGCTGCATTTAGGCTGTTGGTAGGTCTTGGGCAGTGCCCTGTAGCTGGACCCCAGGCGCTTGCAGGAGGCATAATCCACTTCCCTGCCCCCTCCCCCCTCCATGTAGCGATCCGACAACCCTGACACAGCATGAGAGAGCTCTTTGTCCCCCAGAAATGACTTGAACTGTGTGTACAGTTCGGGAAACTTCCTGGAAGGAGAGGAAATCATGATTGACAGATAAATCAGGAGAAGAGCAGCTGACCATAGGGCTCAGAAAAATCCTACCAATCTGAACGTGGTGTGGTTAAAGATCCGTGCAGTTTCATTTGACAGTGATGGTCGTATCAGTATTGCTTGGATATTACTTCCCTCTTTAAAAAAAAATCTAAAGTTTGTGCAATAATACCAGAGAATATTCTTCTACAAGACCAGACATTAGCATGTACACTTTAGTCAGTCTCCCTGCAACTACTGTAGCCATTGATTTGTGCATCCATTTTTTTCTCATTTTACCCAATCATTTCACATATTAAACCAGCTCAATCATCTCTCCGTCCACTCACCCCAGGAAAGGAGTGACTAGCTGAAGAAGCTCTGCTCCTGAAACCACCTCCTGGTTGAACAAGGCGATGCAGCGCAGGAAGTTCTCGTACACTTCCTGGCTTTTAAACAAGCGACGAACCTGAATGGTGGGTGGGTTGACAAGAACGTTAGACCAATCACCTCACAAGACTTGAACAAAATATGTAAAGACAGTAATAGAGGACAGAGGGTCAGAGGAATAAAACCATTGAAAACAATAAATCCAACATTGCTGCAGGGGAAAATAAAGCCTCACCTTATCAAAGAAGGAGAATTCTCTTAAAACCCCATGTTTGCCAACTGAGGCAAATGACTGATCTTTGGTGCAGGAATACTTCATTTTTTTCTACATAAAAAAAGAAACCGAAACGTAATAATCTTCACATTTAAACATCCGTTATCAAAGTTATTGTAGTTAAAGCTTTAGGGATGATGCAATGTGTTGCTGCGCCTTTTTGAGATCAAGGACATATATACGTGCACTGGCACATTGCCCAGGGCAGGTATTCTGAAGAGAGAGTTTACCTTCAGCAGTGGGGACATGTGCTGCAGCAGGATGGGTCTGGGCCTCTTTTTGTTCTGTTTGGTTAGCGTGTCCTCTTCCTCCGGCCTTTTCAGCTGCTCTTTCCCTCCAGTCAGTGAGCTCCCTGTGAACTACAGGAGAGGAAGCAAACAGACGTTGGGCAAATGTATAGACTGACAAGATTTTTCCAATTAATATGATATACAAAGTTTCTAGATACAAGGAAAATGGCAGAGTTGTCATATTCATCAGTTAAAAAGCTAAACATTTTCAATCTACTTGCAAAAAAATTGCAAATATTCATATTTGAGAAGCGAACACAAGGTTCCCTTTGACACTTTTGCTTAAAAAAAAGCCTTAAACGTCAGTTGTCAGTTGACAAATTCATAATTTCAGTTCTACTTTGCACTTTAAAAAGGTAGTTTCTAAATAAAAAACACTTATTTGCACAGCATTTACTATTAAATATGAATATTTTCAGGATGACATTTATGAGCAGAAGCACAAATACAAAATGTCAGTAGCAATTGCGAGGCTGGTTTAAAAAACTAAAAAGGTAAAAAAAAATTACAACAGAACATATTGTTGGTCTGGTCCAAAGGCTGAGTGCAAATTGGTTATATCCGAACCGTTCCTATTTTTTCATTAATTTTGAAAGTGGAATTTTAAGTGTGTCTGTCTTTTGTTGCTTTACTGACCAGTGATCTCTTGGCATCAGGCAGGAATTGTCCAAACTCAGCCAGCAGGTCTTCTTGTCCCTTGAAGAGACTGGCAACTTTAGAGAACACCTCATCTTCCGTCATCCCACTGCTGCCTCGGCTGCCTCGACTCTCCTTCACCTCCAGCTGCTCCTTCTAAAAGTGTAGTGGGGGGAAATTGGTAAAGTAAGGAATTAACCTTAATTGAAGAAGAAAAAAGGTTAAAATGATATCTACGTCCTCAAGAATAGACTGCTGTGGAAATGTTACACTTCAATAAAAACTTTGGTGACTTGGTTTATTGTTATTTTAAAAAAACACAGTCAAAGTCAAGTCAAGTGAGATGGGAGGAAATTAAGAAAGTGAAACTTACATTACATATATTACATCTAAAAAAGCAACTTAAGTCACTACATTTTTTCTCTGCAGTACCTGATATGTATGAAGAATCTCGAGGAAGGCTCTGTAGATCTCTGGGTGATCCAAAAAGCGATTTTTAATCTTGTTTACGTAGCTGATGGCACTGTCAAACTCTACGGGGCTGGTCTCTGAGGCAGGTGGGGATACAGACGAGGTGGTGGCCTGATTTTGACTCTCTCTGCTCGTCAGGGGAAGAGAAAGTTTGCTGGGAGGCTCTGGAGGTCCTGCTGTGGTTGAAGAAGGTAGGGACTCTGATGAGGCAGCCTTGACCTCGCTGGTCTGGGCGGGTCCAGCTTCGATGTGGGCGGCAGAGGCACTACCTGAGGTTGCGGGCACTGCAGAGGTGGTAAGACTCTTCCCCTGCTGGCCCGGTGATACCTGCAAAAATAAAAGATAGAAGGACGATGTTGAGCTAGATGATTAGAAGAGCATTAAATATGGTAAACTGTCATTTACTTCAGTTAAGATATTGAGAACACAATTTGCAAGTAGATACCAATTTGGAAGTCAGCTATGTTTATGCACCTTGTGCATCAGATGCTAGACAAGGAATATGTGAATCAATCTGTCTGAGGGAAAACGCTCTAAACCTAATCCACTGATAGTACATATGACATATGTTCAATTCAGCATGGCTTATTTTGGATCTTACAAACCATGGGGCCTTGACTTAAATCTATGGTTGCAAATGTTTTGTTTCTTCAAATCAAATTCAGGAAAAGGAGGCACTCCAATGGTGAAAAGTCAAAGAATCTCATCACGAGCATTCCTATTTCTAAAAAAAACAACAACGATTTGCTCACAAATTGGCTGCCTTGTTTTGGCGTTAAGCCTTCACCACAGCAACATTCTAAGGCAGAGTACTTAACTGTCTCTTCTGAGAATAGAAGTACGGTGCCCGTTTCCTCTTAAGAATTTAAAAGTTTTGTTGCTTTTTTCAAGCTGAAAGTTTTATTAATCAGAACGTGAATAAAGCACCAGCTTTGAGACTTTATCAACCTCAGCTGTGAGGGGTGTGTCTCACCTGTATAGAGAAAGGAGACTGGAGGAAAGCCACCCCGTTCTTGGGGAGCTCTATCCGATACCCTGGTGGGAGGAAGGCATTGAAGCCCAAGACTAAGTCTGGGTGTCCATGGAAGAGCTGCGACACACGGTTTATCACCCCCGGTGTGTCAATGCTATTCAGGAGAAAAGACAGAAAAACAGACAATTGAGCAATGTAGTTGCCAAAGAAAAATAAAGATTAGCTTCCTCTCTCATGTGCTTCATGGCAACAATCATCTCGTAATCAAAGACAGTCTGAGAGCTTGGTTTGAGAAGGAGCACGGTTGAATCACTAATTAGAAATTCTGTCATCCCACACATTTTACATTTCAAGATAATTGAACTTCTGTTGCCTTATTAGAGTAGGAAGCTATCAGCAATTTCTTACTTATTGATAAAGGCACTTAGATGTGTGGTTAATCCCCGGGTACTGCTGTTTTGCAAACTAATCAAATTCAACACACACAAGCTCCACTATCACCAATCTCAAGGCCCGTCTCATTAAAAATGTATCACTAAAACTGAATAACTTCTGGCACTCTTGGGACTGATGGTGTGTAAGTAGCATCCCATCCTATGCATCGCTATGGTAACACTCGACCGTTCTCTGTTTGCACACGTACCTCTGCGACTTGAACTCTTTCATGATGTCGAGAAACTTGTTGTATATGCCCGGGTCGTTGGCAAAGCGAATTTTGACTTGGTCCAGATATGACAAGGCATCTTCAACCTACACACAGAAGTGGGGGGGGGGGTGGGGAGAAGGAATAAATAACACAAATGAGATCAGCAATGCAGCAACAAAGCTGGAGTTGAGCTGCTGGAACACACACACACACACACAGATCTGGGACGGTTTCACACATCTAACAGGACAATGGTTGGTCTCCGTGTCAGCACCAAAGTGTCCTAGTGATCCACACGCTGGATTCCAAGCGAAATGTGTGACTATGTTTGATTTTCCCGAGTGTTCAGTTTCATCACGAAGTGATATTAAAGGGGGGGGGGGGCCAGTGTGTGCTTTGTCCGTTGTCAGCTTCAAGTGCCCCCCGAGCAGATGCACTCGTGAGCCGTGCGGGCTGTTCTACTACGACCGCGACATAAATAAACAACACGGGCGACGTCGGGCGGCTCTCCCTTCTACTCGAGCACATTTTCTTTGAACCGCAACAGCCTCGTCCAGGTCCGTTTGGCGGCGACGTGTGTCACACAAAGCACAGTCGGGGAGAGTCTAGAGAGGGGGTTTGCGGCTAACATTAGCCAACAACCTGGCAACCGGCGACAATAAGTCCGCCGACACTCACAATAGCTACACACGTCCGACTCGACACGACGCGGTCGGTCGCAGCTGGTCCTCGACCGGCGGGGTCGTGTCGGTCAAAGCGACGCCACCGATGTGTTTTCAAAAGCCCCTGTGCGACACACAAAAGAAACGTGTAACGAAGCCGCTAGTGAACCGAAGTAGCCGTTTCTCGGCTAGCCCCGGCTGACGTCCCCCACTTTGTTCAGGGTGGCTGAGAGGAGAGGAGAGAGAGAGAGAGAGAGAGAAAAAAAAGAGAAAAAAAAAAGCCCGAACAAGGAGGAACTTCCCACCGCCGAGGCTCGAGTTAACGTCTCGCTTCGCGGCGGCTGTTATTGACATCGTGAATGCGAAACAACCGCTAACTGCGTCGCCCCACTTGTCACTCGGACATTCGTTAATGAAACACAGCCCCCACGTTTAACCTCGCAGCGTCAACGTTCGGCTGGTCGCCGATGAATTACTTTAAAAACAGGCCGGCGAGCTAACTGGGGCTAGCCCGCCGATCCCCTCACTACTCTCTGCATCGGAGGCGAAAGAAGAAGAAAAGAGAGGGAGCGAGAGGGAGGGAGAGAGAGAGAGAGAGAGAGAGAGAGAGAGAGGCTCCAACCCAATGATCCGACGAACAAAATGGTTCTGACTCTGAGGGACTTTTCCCTGGTCGCGTCCGTTGTCCTCTTACCTTCAGCTTCTGGAAGTGCTGCTGCTGCTGCTGCTGCTGCACTTGCTTTTGTGTTATAACGTAAGGCTTGTCCTGGATCTGGTTGATTTGCTTCGCGGCGCTGTGCGCCTGAATCTTCGCCATGAGCCCGGGCGACGGGAGCCTCCGGAGCCGCGGACCACAACTTGCGAGGGAAGCGTCGGTGTTACCTCCAGTTGTTGGCTAGCCGACAGACCTTCCTCTGGGTCGGGGAGCCAGCCTGCCTCGCCGGACAGCCTCGGCTCGGCGCAGAGAAGGACGGAGTGGAGGGCTGGTGACTGACAAGCTGCTACTCGCCGCCACTTCGGGTCAACGTCGCCATCGAATCGAGCGCGATAGGACAAGAAGTGTCGGTGAATCGGCGAAGGGGACAATGGTCGCCGTTTATCTTTTTTTAAATAACTATCGCCTGTCTCTTTAAATTCGGCGGCAGCGGTCTGTCTAGGCGTCCGGAAGCCAGAGTAGGAGTGAAAAATTGAAAAAAGGAAAAAAAGTGAAAAAATTGAACTGCGCAGCCGCAGCGAGGGGCGGAGCTGAGTTGGACGGAGTCCGATTGCTCCACTCCCCCTCCACTGCTACAAAGGAACGATTCTGTGTGCTGCGGAGCGACAGCTACATATTTCACACTGTACCCGCAGCTGCAACGTCAACGGTGGACGGAGAAGTGACAGCGAGGCTAATCGATACCGGGCCGATAGCAGGCGTCTCTGTACTGCGGGTGTTCGAGCAGAAGGCTGCGTGGACTCAGCTTGGTCCTCGACACAAGAGCTGCGGAGGCAGTTCTCCATGAACTTTGCTGTGTTATCTAATGCATTTCAAGGACGACAGCAGCAAAGTAGTTGAATTTGAAATGATTCATTAGAAACTGACTTTCACATGGTACAATATTAAGAGGAGCAATGTCGAGAATAAACAGCAAAGGAATACGTGCGGATTAGTGCCAACCAATTCTGCTTCACAGTACGACTGCCATTGATCATTATCAATTGAATGAAAATAATCAACAGCAGGAAACAGTTATAGATGCCCATCACAATGTGACCATCAAAACCTTTCATGTAAGACCAAGAAAAGCAACAAACTAACTAATTAGTCTAATTGACTAATCATTGTAGTCTGTTAAGGCACCCAATGGCAAATATTCGCTGTGGTCACCCCGACCCCGTCTCCAAGTGTCCACCGAGTCATGTGCAACCAAACTTCTCATACTGAAATAATACTTAGTATGTCTTAGTTTATGGTCATTTTAATAAACACAACTTGACTTGGAACATCCTCCGCTTGAGAACAATATAAACTGAAATAATCAAGGTCTTACAATAGTTTGGCCTGGTGCACAACCAAAAGACAGGACCGTATAATTAGCTAATAATGCAGGTCCCACCTTAGTTGATATAGTATTTTAGTGGTGCGAATAATGAACCACATTTATAACTGATCAAACTGTCAGACCAGTGAAAATGGATGAACATGTGGCCTTTGAGCTCCATGTCTGCGGCCCCCGGGGCAGTTGCCCACTCTGCCCATTTGGTAGTCCAGCCTTGAATGTAGCGTGGGCATATTGCCACAGAGGATTTTTAAACTATGAGGCATTGGCAGCCAGTTTCCATCTTTGAAGCCACTGTTGGAAAGTCAGTCCTCCTTTATTGGCCATAGGAAGGACATGCTGGGCTGGTTGATCCCACCTATGTGTTAGACAGACACAAAAGAGAAAAAGTTAACCAGAAAAGCAGACCTTTAACACCCAAGCAAAGGTATAAAAATAATCAGGGGAAAAAAAATTGTAGTGTGAATTAGGCAGTGTGATCCACTGTAGCTGTTTGGAGGAGGGGGCATCCACATATCTTAAGGATGAATGTACTGATAGGATTAATGGTTAAACTATGATAATACACACAGGTGGAATTATCTTTTATAAAAATGTCTGACTGCTATGTAAACGATGTGATGGATCAATTGTTTACAGTACAGTGGGTTATCTACTTCAGAAATGTGCCTCACCAGTAAGAGATGGCCGTCTTGACTTGGTCCCCATAGGAGAGGCCCTGTGCACAACGTTGGGTGAGGCCTCTGACTCTAGGTAGCAGACACTTCAGAAGCTTCTGATCGTCCTCTACGACCCTCGACAGCAAGGCTAAGAAGCACATTGAGGACAAACAGTAGATTTGTTCTTACAAAAACGGATCACAGCTCCTAAAACTTCTATAGTATAGAGTATAAATAGCATGTGTGCAAACAGCAGAAAGCAGCACTTGAGCGTGAGAAAAGTTTCTCTCTTGATAAGTTCCTCTGATTACCTTTTTGATCAGATGCATGCAGCATTTCTGTTTCCTTCTGTATTTTCTGCAGCGAAGCAGAGTGAAGTTGTAGTAACTGACGGAGAAAACGTAACTCAAGCTTCTGTGATCGTGCCTGTAAACACAACTCCTCCGGAGCCTAAAGGGTAACAAGGAGAAAAAGAATCAACATCAGGGAAAGGACGAAATAATTCCATTGAAAAATCACATGTAAATTATATAAAAGCAAAAGTTATACAACAAGCACTTGTTAAACTAGTAGATATCTCTAAAAGATATAGTCACAGCGGCCTTGACAATACAAGGTTGTTGGTGTTATGGCTCTGTGCAAAACAAACAGATTTTTTATTTATATTTTTAACAAAATTGCTTTTAACCTGTAGCCCTTTGAGATCTTTTGATGAAAAAGGGCACTATAAATAAAATGTATTTATTTTATTTTCATCTATACTATTTTGATCAGTTCTGTTGGTGAGAGGACTGGGGTCAAGCGCTGGCAATGGCAGTCAGCTGGTTAATCAAAACCAACCTGAGCGTGTGGAGGCTAATGAGCAGTGTAAAGTGTTGGAGGAGCTGCTCGCTCAACATTACTGCACAGCCAAACTTCACATACAAAGTGATGCAGCAACATGTCATTAAGATGGGAAGTAAAATGCATTGTTAAAGTGTATATTTACGACGCGAGATTCAGAGAAATGATAATGACACTGGAGCCAAATGCTAAAAGCAACTGAGCCATAAGTTCTTTAATGATGAGCTGACTCAAAAGATTTTTTTTTTTTTTTAAATAGTCATAGCACAACAAAAACTGTGACGCCGAGTGGTTTCATATCACAACTACGGGATGAACGAGCTGCTCAACAGAGCCATTCGTTACCATAACGTCACGCATGCTTCATTTCAAATGAAAACTGAGCGCATATGTTGTGGTAAGGCACATGGGCAGACCAATGTAAATACCACTTCTAGTCACAGTAGTACTTTGTTCGATGTTTATTGTAAATGTTGTACATGTTGTTCATTTTAATTTCCATATTGGAAAGTAATTCAACACTTTCAGAGAGTTTATTGTTCATCTATATTATCATATTTATTATAATTCTTTACCATATGAAAAGAAAAAAAATCAGCATTATTCCCTTGGTTTAACCATTAGACTAGGATTATATTTAATAGTTACTGAATAAAATAATGATTAGATCTCACTTCTGTTACAAGAGACACATTAACATCAACACTCACCATGTACAGTGGGAACGCCAGACTCTGGCACAGGCTGCTGACGGTTGATGACTGCAACCGATGGATGGACAGTGAGGATGCAGGGATTCGTTGGATTCTGAAAAAAAAGGGAAAATGTTTCATTTTTTCATCCGCGGCTGTCACCACTTTGCTAGATTAATGTAAAATGCTTTAATCCACAGCAGGTAGAGCCACGTGTCTACCACTGACAAAATTGGATAATTTCCTTGTTCTGCTTCTCTCATCTGTTTCCCCTCTGTGAATTTGTAATTCTTCACTAAATCGAACAGAACTCCACATAACTGTGGGAAAAGACAACCTGGCACGTGTTTTGCGTAAGGCTTTCTCATTTATTCCCAAATTTTCTGGCAGTGAAATGTGTACTTGGATATCAAGTCCACAGTTGTGGTGTTTAATTTAGGAATCCTTTTATAAAATAAAAAAAACTGGAACAAAAATATATTTATATTGGTTATGTACTGATCTGACTGAAGTGTAGCCCTTTAAGTATTGGTCAACTTTCTCTTACCCCTCGACAGTCCTGCAGTCCAGAGCGAGAAGTGAAACCATTCCAAACTGTCTGACATCCTTAGAAATAGAGTTTCTTAGACTGTTGGCTGCAGTGGTGACATCTTCAAACTGTGGCACCAGCTTACTCTGGATTAATTCCTGTAACTGAAACAAAATGGAGGGACAGATATATTCAAGAGATGCCCAGAAATGTGATTCTTTAAGGCAAAAGTTATATCAAAGCTTAAAGAGATTAAAAGCATTTATTTCACCACAGCATGCAACAAACAGTCTACTGAATTGTCACAGATGGATCACATCCAGACCTCTCTTTGCAGATGGATCAGCTCCGTCTTGGCCGTGGAGTTTCCCTTAATCAGACCTCTGATCTGCTCCTGTCTGAGAACCTTCAGAGATACAACCCCACAATAACTTTTAAATGATACATGTTACAGAAATTTAACTATAAACCATCATCTGGTAAATCAAGATGATCCTCTCCTGACAGGTAACATCACACTAGGGTTTTTATGGAAAGATTCAGATGGTACAATAACCATCTCAGAAAATATCACACTATATGATATTCCACCATTAATATCAGTTACAATGACACTTCAAGCCACGAAGACAGAAGAGGTTTTTGGTTGAACGTGTTAGTTTGCATGTTAGCACCACATGTGAGTCAAATCCTCTAGACCACATTTTCCGAAATAATCACTGATATAAGTTTAAATGCTGATATAGACATATAAAAAATTGATATCTAAAAACACGAAGACGCGTGATCCCAGAGTGAGGGTTATGAGAAGTGACGTCTCACCACTAGTTGTCTGAAGTCCAGGATGCTCTGCCACTGGCTGCGGAGGTTTCTGAGCGCTTCCTGGCGACTTCTGGCATGTTGGTCCAGTTGAATACAGCGGTTTCTGATGTGATCTCTGGCTGCTGCCTGCATCACACACTGTAGTTCCAGCTCTACAACTGACCTGATATCAACACAGAGAGGTCAATGAATAAAACATAGGCACAGATCATTCTTATAAACAAGGTTCAATCAGTCTCTAGTTTGTCTGATGAGATACTATTTGTGTTTGAGACTTGCAAATTCAAACACAAATAATCGCTAAGTATAGACAGAGGACAGGCAAAGAAGTAGACAAAAGTATACTTTGAGGAGTTATGAGAATATTTTGCCACTTCACTACATTTATCTGTCTCAAATCCAAAATCCACCAGTTTGGCTTTAGCTTTAGTTTCTTTCTTAATACAGTGAAGGTATTTGTAGTTAATATGGTTTAAGAAGCATACGTATGTTATTATACTGTCTAATCTTCCATATGATAAAACACAGATATCCCTGACGCTTTAGAGGGAGGTAGCAGTTTTAGGGAAAGACCTTCAGCTAGGCCCCAAGTGCAGGTTGAATTTTAGAACCTCTGTGACTTAAAGTCAATATTTAGTTACCTATGATATTATTAGCCTATGTGTTGTGATGATTCTTGCATTCATGCCAAATAATATTAGTGGGATCCATCCATTACTAGTGGTTTAGTTCAGATGAATGGACTTACAGTGCCAGTGTGTCATTGTGGAGCTCATCTGCAATAACAGAAATCTCCTGCTCAGCCTCCTTCCTGCGGGCCTGCAGCTGATTTTTGAGCTGCTGAACTCTGGAGCGAGTCTGGGCCAGTTCCAACAAACTCTGCTCCACCTCCTCCCAAGCATCCTGGAAAGCCAAACAGAACCAACAAAGGAAAATGTGTTAATCACAGAGAACACATGAACTTTCTGATATTACGTTAAAGTGTATATGTGAGTGTTTGTGTTTAGAACCTGTAAGAGGGCCTTAACCGGCGGCAACTCATTATCCTCTTCTGCCGACATGTCCAGGAGGTGATTGCTTTCATAACGGAACCTGCCAAAGAAATACCGTATCACTGAAAACAGATAGTCTAACATGCAAAGAGAACAATCACAATAAAGTGGCGGTATGCCTTACCGCAAAGCTGTCACGTCTCGAGTCACATCCAGAGAATGCAGTTTGTCCTCTAGTTCCTTCTGCTCTCTGGAAGCTAAGTATTGTAATGCTGAGAGGACATGGTTGGGAGGATAACCATCCAACACGCTCTGAAGCAACAACAGGCAACGACAAGCAACAACATTTTCATTCAAAGTGACAGTTTACACACACACACATCAAGTACCAAAATATTTAGTGAAAAATACACCAACCTCCACAGCACTCAACCAGTACTGAAACATTGCAGTTCTCTGTTCACGAGTCACACTGCGAGGGAGGGAAGACAGAGGCGATTCATTCATGGTTCGTTAATCGTTGATTTCTATTTTCATACATTATAGTACTTACTGTTTGGATGCAGAGTGCGCTGTTTTCAGTTCACTCTCTTGTAGAGACTGATAGAAGTGAACCCTGTCGTCACACAGCTCTCTTACTTGACGCTGACAGGACAAAATAAACGAAATTATGTTTTCATTCAATCAGCATCGGATGTACTAGCAGGCACGTTGGCCGGCATTACTCAGATTTGAAATAGATAAATAAAAATTGTGTGAAGACCAGCACTAATTTATTGCAAATCTCCAATAAATATGGTATTCAGTGCACGTAATGTTGATGAATTAATCTGTCGCCTGTATGCACAAACGTGTATTTTTGACAGTGCACCTTCCAGATAAACTAGACAAACTAAACTCTACAATACAGATCTAATTGAGGCCGCTCTTACCAGGACCTGTGCCTCCGCTGTGGTTTTGGAGTTGAGTTTGTCACCGTCACTGTTGCTTGAAGACTTTTCATCAAACAGAACTTCCATCTCTGCTTTCCTGCAATTCACAAACACTCTTTAATAAATCCGAACTGCCAGCCAAATGGCACGCATTTGTAAATCAGCTAAATCTATTTGTTTCTATTTTCACACACAGCTTAAATCTTTCTGCCTCACCTGGCCATCTGTTCCAGTGCCTGACAGTGTCCGCTGATCTTTTGTGTATCATCAGACAACATCTTGCAGCCCTGAACGCAGCTCTGCCTGAAGGCCTGAAGGAGCAGCTCTCTGCGCTGACTGTCCTCCACCTGGGCCCAGGTACGACTGATAGACTGCTCTGTTGGATAATTACAATATAAAACATTTCAGTGCGACATCACCAAGCATATTTTACAACTACGAAACCTTTTTATATTGCGTGTGAACATAACGGACATTAAGTTTACAACATTAATTTTATATAGTAAAAAGTAGCCCTCACTGCATGACATGAACTGACCTTGTGTGGCCAACTGTTCCTCTGTCCCACTGATCTGAGAGTCCAGGTGACTGATCTCAGCTTTTAGCTGCTCTATCTTCCTCTGAAGTTCTCTCTGCTTGGCCGCCTCGCTCTGACCCTCAGCCTGCTTCATCTGAGCATGCAAAAAAACACCAGCAGATAAAAACACATTTCATTTAAGCAGTGGATATTAATGAAATTAAAAACTACACATAGTTTATCATAAGTGTGATGACTCAGCTCACATCAGTCAGTACTTCCAGCAGATGATTATAAAATAGAAATGGTAAACGAGTTGTAGCCTACCTCTTTGTCCTGAAGAACTTTGTACCTTGAAGATCACAGTGTTAAAGAAATAAACAGACAAATGCTGATACATGTACAGACAGCAATAAGTTGCCTCAGATATATGTGAAAAACTACAGAATTGTGATGTTTTAAAACTCATCTTTGGCATTTCTGCACTTCAGTTTCTTGTCATATATCGGCTGGCACATAGGCCAATACAATATATCTGCAATGAGCTAATATCGACAGATATATCAGCCGTGTGTCAATTCTTAAGTCGACCTCCAGGTGCCATGATGGACATTGTTAAGAAACTGGCGGCTTTAAAATCTTCCCTCAGAGTGTGAAAGGATACCACTGCAGATTGCCACGCATGATCCTCACATTCCTGAAAACAACAACAACAAAAACAGAAACAGTCAAGAAGCTACAGAGTATATAGAGGGAGAAAATCCTGTTTACTCTAGGGACTGGACCATTTGTCAGTTGCTATGCTACTGAGTGGATTATGAGATGACATACAAGAAATCAGCAGAACTCCATAACCACGCCTAAGTGATCAAGTCACAAAACAGCAGGGCAGTGTGAAGACTAACCTCAGTTGGAAAACGTGTTGGGTGACATAGTTCCATATGGGCTTCCCTGTCCCAACACAGAGCCTGGAAACGAAATGACCAGCATTAGTTTTACAACGTTGCAAAGCACATATCAACAGTGAGGAGCTCTAGGTGTTCCAGCATTAAATGTGATTGTACGGGGGGCACCCACGTTTTGAAGTAGCTGTCATAAGGCAGGCTGTCCGGGGGCAGGTTGAACTCCTTAGTCGCCCAACGCTTCAACTCCTGCAATAGATTTCTGTCCGCCATCCTGACAGACGACGACAACAACAACAAGCTAGCTGCTAACAGTGTCAGTTAGCGAGGTTTGCGTGAGGCGTTGAAAACGATTTTAACGTTGTTAAATATAATATTTTTTCTGTCGCCGCACTAGTGGAAGATACGTCCATCTGTCCATACGCCTACATTAACTTGGCAATTAATTTGTTTAAAAACATTAAATAAAATCTGACATACTCGAGCTTTCAATTTCCCGCCTGTTTTTGTTATTTCCGGTGGTGAGCATATTATCCGCTGCTCCTGAGGCAGCGCCGCTGCTGGTGGGAGTTGGTGTTGTCGAATATAATTCCACATATAAACAACTGTAATGTACACAAATAAAAACTATTGAAGTCTGATATACAACAGTCAAATATTTGTTGAAATAGTTTTGGAGATGTGTTGATTCAATTTTATGATCATTTTTGTAATAATATCATAATCTAATATACTTTCTAACAATGTTACACAGTGCATAAGAAAAATAAATCAAACCCCAAAAGTTGGACAGACAAGGTAGTTGACCAAAAGGACATAAGAGATAAAACAGTAAAAATGAATAAACATCAATGCTTCATCCATTTAATATATATATATATATATATATATATATATATATATATATATATCTTCTTAAATCCTTTCTCTTTGTGAAAGCTTTAGAGAATTGATTCACATTAATTTACACCATTTTTTATTAGATTTATTTGTGTATAATATTCTGCTTTTTTCTGGTTAAATCCCTGTTGATAACTTTTATTAGTTAAGTATATTGTGCATAAATATACAAAAATAAATAATGAATAAATATACAAAATATTTCATGGAGAATCTTCAGTGAATTCAACTACACTACAACACTAAAGTGGTGAAAAACAAAATCACTTAAAAGGAAAACTTGCTGACAAGCAAACACATTTTTGGATACTGTAGATA
The DNA here is from genome assembly GCF_022379125.1 of Scophthalmus maximus. NCBI lineage: Eukaryota > Metazoa > Chordata > Actinopteri > Pleuronectiformes > Scophthalmidae > Scophthalmus > Scophthalmus maximus. The sequence goes on along the minus strand of NC_061527.1, from coordinate 13,029,306 downwards.
GGCTTCATTCATTTTGTTGTCATACAATTGTAACTTGATTCAGCATTATAAAATATAATCTAACAACATAATTGCAACTAATCTGAATTGACTAAATGGGAATAGTATTTTGAATAGGTAAAAAGGAAATAAAAGGAAAATCCCACACTGGTTCTTCAGTTCCACCATCTTTTATTTCATCCTTTACTACAAAGAATCAATCATGTAGTATGAGTCTAGATGCACAGCATTAGACTTTCAGTTAACAGGGGCAAACTAAATTATTTCAACCAACCACTCTTCAACCTTTGATCTCTAGGGATCACAGTAAACATGGTGCACATACTGTAGAAGCCTTAGTGGGTGTTATGTTTGACATATATTTTCTCCAATGAATCTCATTTCATCATGACAAATGGGTCATACTCTGAATGTTTTACCATATAACAAGTGCGTTAAATAAATTAAACCTGAGTTAAACAAAAACTAAAACTGATTACCCCACATTTCAGATACCACAATGATGAAAACATTATCACAATATTTTAAGGCCCATGGGTTTTTGTGAATACAAAAGTGGAAATCAACCCACATTTTTTTAAAAAGTAATAAAAAAAAGAAAGAAACATAATCATAGTGAGAGAACACGTCAAAAAGAATTTCCCAAACAATTGTTAGCGTTAAAAATATATACCTCAGTTATTTTTGCTGCCATTTCCTCTGTGAAAAAATGGCACAGGATGCCTTACATTATAATGTATGTCCTTAGCACCATGTTTATGAGATGTCCATTGATGACGCTGGAATCCACTAAAATATCAGGATATTTGCTTGAAGTTACCGTATCCTGGTGAAGAGATTTAAAACTGATACAGATTCCTGAAACAAAAGATATTGAGTTTTGGTTAATTATTTTACAGATCAAGGGAGAGCGCTGAACACTACTGACCAAACAAAGTGCTTTCTCACCTTTGTTGACCTTGTTTTGCTGAATACGTTCCAGAAGCGCAGGGTCTCATCTCCAGCTCCTGTCACTATTGCCTCGCCATCAGGGGACATCGCCTATAGAAAAATCATAAAAACTTTGTGAGAGCGCGCACTGCCAGATTTTCTGGCAAAGATGACAGGCTTTTAGTATCAGCATGACCAACATTGAAATCACAGACAAACACACATACTGACCAGGTAGAGGACTCTGTACGAGTGTCCAGTGAGCTTGGCCACCTGAGTGAGGGCTGGATATTTCCACACCAAGATCTGGTTCTGAGAGTAGCCATGGGTGCTCACCTGGAAAGAGAAACGTTAATTACCCGTGGAATTTTTCATGATTTATTGTTTGCATCACCACACATTTCAGTGGATTTTATTATAGAACTAAGCAGTGTCTTTATAAAAGACAAATGTCAAATTTAAAACATCAAATATAGTGTAAGTGTAGAGCTGTACATCAACTGTGCAAAGTGGGTATCTGGAGTCACTCACCAGCTCATTAGCATGTTTGGACCAGGCCAGGTTGCAGACCTGTGAGCCGGTGTCCATACACTGCAGCGGCTGCGACGTCAGTGTGTTCCAAAATCGGATGCAGCGGTCAGCAGTGCCGCCTCCAGAGGCCAGCAGGCCGTGCTGGTGGGGGGACCAGGCAATGGCTTTGACTGCAGCCAGGTGATCCACGTAGGTCTGCACTGGACTCAGTGACGAGTGGTTCCACACCAGCAGCTGAGGAGACAAATCACACCATCGTCAATGAGTAAAATGAACATAGATAGAAACAGGTTAAATAATAATAACAACTGCACCTTGTTGTCGTTGCCACCAGAAGCGAGCAGCTGATGGTCAGTGCTCCACTTTAACCCGCACACTTCCTGTCTGTGTCCCTGCAGCCGTCTTTCTGACTGCAGTGGTGGCGACCGTATGTCTCTCTGAAGAATCATACGATCACGGCTTCCCGAAGACAACTGGTCTGCATTCCACGCTAACGCTCCTGCAGACAGAGTAAGATTTATTAATACAGACAAATTAATACAGCCTAACGCTTTTTACTTCACATCATTTGTTTTTAATGTCTCTCTAACATTCCTGTTGAGTCCCACTATAACCCACATTTAGGATTTAAACACAGCAAATTTTCACACCAACTCTGGCTGTGTGTCCTTCCAAAGTGAAGAGTTTCTTCCCAGCACCAGCGTCCCAGATCTGAACATATCCTTTGTGAGTCCCCACTGCCACCATGTTTCCCTTAAAACAAAAAGAATCCTTTCATTAACAAAAAATTACTGTACCAAAAGTTCTGATGGCAGTAAGCTTTGTGTACTTACCCTTTCAGACCACCCCACTGATGTGACTGAATCTCCCTCCACTGAAAGATCACACAGTCTTGTTACCTGAGGAAAAGACTCATTTAGTTAGAGATTAACTGGGGCAAAGCATAGGACTGAATGCTTCTAAAAACTCAATCTTTTACACACATACATACTCATCAAACAGTTAAATACAAGTTCCAAAATTAGTTGTCCAGACACACAGTGTAGTACCTGGCTGGTACAGGCACTCCACAGGTAAACACACGTGCCCAGCCCGACACTGAGGACGTTGAGGGACGACCAGTCCACTAAGTTGAGGTAAAAGTCATCCTGCAACTCTGGGGCATCAAGCACTTTGAATGGGATCTTTGAGATTTTGCGAGTTGGCTTCCTCGGTGAACGTAGCAATTTTTGACTGTAGCAGAAAGAAAGTCGGACTTCATTAAACCAAAATGCACATTTTCTTTGTTTACAGTGTTTCCAACATTAAAAACCAAAACCTCTACCTTTTGTTGCTGACAGGTGATAGGGAGTAGGGGGAAATGTTGGTGCTGTTGTCTGGAGATGACCTTTTGGTATTGAGTGAATACTGCAAAGAATACAAAGGCATTATACCATTAAATTCTCTACCAGTTTCATTCAAATAACATAAAACACAGAAGAAAACCTGTACACAGACTAAAATAGCTGCAATAAATTCATCTGTTCTGACATTATATGAGATTAACTGTCCATACCATGAAGAGACTCTTCTTTTCAGGGGTGGATGGCTGTAGACGCCTGTCTTCTGTCTGCGGGTCCAGGATCTTTTCTATTCCCGCTCCCAGCAGCTCATTCTTCAGCAAAGCAGAGTAGGCCAGCCCATCTGCTACACACACAAAAATATATAATTTGATCCATAAAACTGTATTAACAAACACAAAGTCAGTAAGTAATAGACTTGCAAAATAACCTTTGCGAACTGTACCTTTTATGTTATCAGAAGTGGCGTCCTTAGATTTCCTGTTCTGACTTGGTGACTTCTCATTTTCCTAATCAAAAACCATTGATGTCATTGATTTGAGAGAGACATTGATACTGTAAACAACTTCACCCAGACACGCTGTGACATTTTGAAATTTGCAGTATACATGGATTTGTCTTTTCTCTTACAAAACACAGACACACTGCTCAATACATTCACCCACAACATGTCCCTACATTGATCCTGTGGAAGTTGATATTCCAGTTGGCCCCTGCTCTGGTGGGAATAAATCTGTCTCCAAGCTTACTGGGTGAGGATAATGGGGAACCAGTTGGTGTCCGACAGTGGAGAACGTGTGTCGATTTCTGCAAAACCAATATATTTTCATTAACTGTATTTTCTATTGAATTTACAGAAGTTTGGTCACTTTTTTCATCAGTTCTTCTAATATAAAGTACTGTGCAAATGTTTTAGGCACTTGATGTTTTGAAGTGTACCAATGACAATTGGTAATGGCAAAGGGTGATCACACAAAGTATTGACTATTAACTATGGACTATTCATGGCATTATCTTTATAGCATCATCACTTCACTTTTAGTGCCTTACACTTATGTGCAATGCTGTATATTATCCAACACAACACAGAAAAAAGTTGTTGCACAGTTGCAGTGTAAGTGTGCAACATTTACATGTGTACGGTCAACAGAAACACTAACAGCTGAGCAGAGGAAAAAAGACAGGACTCACAACAGGGCTCAAGTTGTCATTTTGAATGTTAATTTGCCGGAGGAGACGATGTTCATATTCTGGATCCATCCTAGATCCGGATCCCACAGCCACAGGCTGGGAAGATGGGCCTGGCAAATACAAGAATGAAAACACACTCAACAAATGTGTTTTGATCAGTTCTTGGATGTTTGACCTTCCCTTTACAGACACCATAAGACTGTTTTCAAATGAATCTGCTGAAAGAGAACAGTTTCTCTGAGCAAACTCTAATTCAACAGGCAATTTACACAAGTGTGATGTGGAAACGTGAAACATGTATTGCACCACATACACGGACAATGGTCTTTCAGTGACGTAGGAAACATCTTGTATCCAGTAGCTTTTAAATCCAAACTATCAGCACATTCTCAAGATTACGGATTTGTCAACAAAGGAAGAGGCATACATGTATTTTTCCAGAATACAATTGCACTTTAACATTGACATGAAGGTATGAAAAGTTATCCAAAAGATTATGCAGTGTCCTGTTGATACTGATTTCAAACTGTTAAACAAGAATGTTTGGGATGACAGTCTAGTTACAAGTTAAGAGAGCATGACGACATTTCACAGGGTTTTTTAAAAGCGTCTTACAAAGACGTCCGTCGAACACTTGATAATCGCGCTCGGTAAATGCCCCATAGTTTTCTGTATTTAAGTAAATAAGCCATACATACTTGGTGGTAACTCAATTCCAGAGTGACAGCAGATTCAACAACTCATTTATGGTTCGTCTAACTTTGAAGTGGCTCAGCTCGATGAGAGACAACGCGAGGACAATACAAGTTAATGTAATGTCATTAACTTGACAGTGTTTACATGTGTGTCTGCAGTCACATTCCAAATAAGGATAAGGAAAAGCTAATGATAACTAGCATTAGCTAACTAAGCTAGTGGCTAACGTAGCCAGTGGCCACATTCACATTTTGCGACAGACAACCTACCAGCAACAACCGGCCAGAGCCGCGGAACAACCCCCGCCCGACGGCCCGAAGCGAGGAGCAACACTCTCCGGAGAAATGTGGTGAATTAGAGCAATAACTATTCAGTTATTTACTCTGGGAAGTGGATTTCTGTTCACTTCAGTTTATCTGAGGTGAAAAAAAAAACATAAGTGCATTGTGGGATGTTTGTCGCCCCCCAGTGACGTGACGTACACGTCTCAAATCAAAACACGGAAGCACAACTTTTAGACGTTCCAGTGGGAGTTCCAATCCTCACCGCCAGGGGTTAAAAATAGCTTCCCTTTTTTCTTCTCTTTTGTTTTTTACAAAATCAAATACAAACAATTAAGGGACATTTTCAATTGTACAAAACGACTTCCGTGTTGATACAGTATATAATAAACAGAAGAGAAACAAACAGACAAAACATAAAAGATCAAATGTGAGAGTCTTATTCCATTACAGTAAACAAGTCAAGTAAGGCAGAAAGTTTCAGGGCATTTTTGTTAGTCATATAGCGAAGGGACCTCCTTTATTAGATCATTCTTCCATCCATTGAAGTGGGTTTTAACTTTTAGATATCTGCATTTGTGGATAAAATGCTTACTCAATAAAATTAAATTGTTAATCAAGAAGTCCAAGTTTTTCTCCTTCATCAACACTCCCGTTTTAATTGAAATTACATTTAAAGGGTGCAGGGATATATCCTTGGAATGAAGCCAATTTTGAAATGCAGTCCAAAAGTCTTGCACAGCTTCACACTGGAAGAAAACATGCTCTACCGTCTCAATATCCCTCTGGGTTGAACACAGCTGACTTCACTTGTTTTACGTTACCACCATTACAGCATAAGTGCAAACAGTATTGTAATAATAAAGATCAACATGTGGGGATGAGATTTTATTAAATGCACTGTCGTTGTAGTTCATTTCATTATACGAAAATCCTCTGACAGGGTCAAACTGTTCCACAATAAATCCTCAGTCACGAAGGTTGAAATATTCAGCTTTTCTTGGAAACGTGTCTAATTTAACTCCGTGATCATTCATGGGAGCTGCAGTTTGTTGTTGTACTCTATTGTGTTCTGTTGCATTATTTTGTCCACCTCATTTATATCCGTGAGTGTAAAGGCGAAATAACAGTAACTCCTCTGATGTAATTCAGTTGAACAGCATCACAGATTATAGCCTCCAAAAATCACACAGTTGAGTCAGCAACTCGTCAACACACATTGCAGGACTGTCTTTATTAGACTGCATTCGTTTTAGCCATGTGAACCTAAGCAGTTACGAATAAGATAATTTACATTTAAGATGTTTATGAAATGAAGTTTTTTTTTTTCCAGGGGCTGGTTCAGGCTTATTGTAATTTCCACACATGCACAAAGGGAAACAAAATGTTATGGAACCAGTGATACAGACAAACAACACACAATTACAATTTATCTAAACCTGATATTGCTTTTAACTGTTGTTGTTTCATTTTCTAAAACTCAGTCGAAAACACTTACACCTTCACTTTAGGTTTGTCCTCACACAAAAGATTTTCAAGTAAGTTTCTATAACCTGTTATTTGATTTTCAGTCATTTTGGCAAATTTAAAGAAAAGCAATTTTCTTATGAATGTATTGAATTCATCACCCAATTATCATTTTCATTGATTCTTCAAATTTTTTGACACCAAAGAGAAGCTGAACGTGACGTCCATAATATTGAATATGTTTTTGTTTCCTTTAATTTAATTAAACAAAAAATCCCTCAGAGGGATTTATTTTATTCTATTTTTTTCATTATCTGCATTAACATTTCAGTAATGAAACATTGTATTGTATTTTTTATTTAATATCCGACGTTGGTTGCATTCCTTTTGAAAGGGATTTTGGTGTCATGTCCAAGTTTCAAACATAGAGGGCGTAGTAGTTCCACTGCCAAACTCTCCAGACACACAATGTACAATGTGGATAGACTATAATTGAAAAGCTTTGGCCTTCTTACATCTAATGAACTTATTTTTATCATCACTTATGGTACAGCCCCCTCCTTGTCTGCAGTCTGATAAACACACATTCCTCTTTTGCAACGATCAAAACACAGGTCTTGAATCAAAAAATTGTATTTAAAAATGTAATAAACAAAATGAGATATAATAACATTTTCCTTTTATCGCTTCTAGGAAAATTTGTGTGCAGTAACATCAGTTGTTATGAACATGATGTGATGCCCAAAAGGAGAAATGTTCCTTCCACCTTGTCAGACCACATTGTCCAGTAGAGAATATGTTTTCTGCAACATGTAATGTGATGTCTTGCAGAAGGACACTTCAATAAGCTGAATAATAAGCCTCCTGTGTGTGTCAAATAATCACATTAATCAGTCCACTGAACAGTTTTAACTGGATCTGTGATAAACCTCATACTTTAACAGAGCGATACACACATTTAAAAAAAAAATTCCCATGGAGAGGCAATGTGCCAAATTATAAAAAGCTTTATGGAGCAATGGAAGCCTCCCATAAATCAGTTCCCCGGTGATATAAGCAACTTAATCTGATGGTGAAGAGTCACATTTGATATTAGAGTCAATGATACTTCTGTGATACATATCACAAGCAAATTAGCCTGGACACAATGGTAATAGGTCTAAATGTGTGTACGGTTCAGTCCACACTGATAATGTGATTACACTGTGATGTATATTGTTTTACAAATAAACATGGGCATGAAAAAGAAATCCTGTAAAAACAGAGAACAGTGAAATTGCAAATGTACTTACTTCTGTAAACTGTAGATATGTGAGAAAATATCTAATAATCTGATCAGGTGAGAAACCTGGTTTTGGGTCATGACATTTAAGTTGTATTTTTAGATTGGATGGCTTCTACTGTAACAGGATTATAGATTTGCTGTGTGTGTGTGTGTGTGTGTGTGTGTGTGTGTGTGTGTGTGTGTGTGTGTGTGTGTGTGTGTGTGTCTGTGTCTGTGTTTGTGTGTGTGTGTGTGTGTGTGTGTGTCTGCAATGTTTTTGTCACATTTTGTGTTTTTGCGTCTTTGCAATGCTCTGCTAATGACCATGTAGCTACAACAAAAGACTGAGCTCTGAGCCTTTAATGTTGGCAAGTGTAGTGATAATAATCACACACAGAGTGCACAGGGGGCCCCATGTGAACTTCACTGTGTCACTGACAGACCCTATAGAAATGCACCACATCAGACACACTACATAGTTCCCCAAGTGTGAAGCACAAAAACACACACACACACACACACACACACACACACACACGCACATACACACACAAACACTTTGTCTGTCTGTCTGTCTATCTGTCTCCCTCATACAGACACACCCACACAACACTGGCGCCAACGACCAAATCCCCCCTCTCACCCCCCCTTTAACTGACCTCTAATTATGTCATGCGAAAAAGCTGTCCCATTGAAAAGCTCTCTTAATCAAACCCAATTAATTCCGCTGTTTTCCCTTATTATCCTTTGCAAGGAACGCGTCTTTCCAATAAGACTGTTAACTCCAGCCTTGGCCCTTTCAGATCTACTGGGGTGCAGGAGCGAAATAATAGACTGCACAATTAATCAATTAGTCATTAGGGACTCATTGGTTCTTAACGAACACAGTAACCGTGTAGCAGTGGAGTGGAGTGCTGCAGTGGTCCAGGGCTTCCTCTAAATCAATCAATCTTCCCTAACAACTTTTAAATTTAAAGAATTACAAGAATTGATCTACTTTAATATTTAAATCACTATTGCTCAGTCTTTGTCATGTTGTTGCTCTTATAATGCTGAAGTTCTTCATTGCCAAGGCACCTGTCATTTTTTCACTTACTTGCAGAGTTAGGCCTTGGGGCCAAGGTAAGTGTTTGTCATCAATTCATTTAATTTCAGAATAACAGAAGAAAGAAAAACTTCCAAAAGGAACACAAAGCACATAAGGGCAGAATACCTTTTTAAGATAAGATAAAATGAGATAAGGTAGCTTTAGCTGAGCAACTAAATGTTATATTTACCACATATGTTGCCATAATCAAGAACTTTTTTTTCTGGCAAAGTCTCAAGTCTTTATTCTACACATATTTCTAATTATATGTAGCCCTTTGCTTTGCTTCTACTACTACTACTACTACTACTACTGGCAGGTGAACAGGTTGGTTATTGTTCAACAGCAATCACTTCACTCTTGTGTTAAGAGGCAGATTAATGTTCACATTGTTTTTGTCCAAAGTATCAGTGTGTTTCACCACCACAAGTGGTTTGAAATCAAGCAACATGTGGGCAGACTGATTTGCAGTACAATACAGATGTCCACATAAGATTAGGTATATGTCTTGATATGAGCACAGGAACATTGAGCAATGTGCTATGTAAGCAGGATGTATTTGTAGTCATGCAACATATATACGTTAATTAATTATGATATTTGCTTGTTTACCTCGATCTGCAGACTCTATCTAAATGTTCAATAACTTTGGAAAACAGGTACATTTTAGGAGATGTTCAGGGACTTTGTCAGAGAGTAAATGATAAAAAAGGTCATCTAAAATTCTAATTGGCTCATGGTGTGATTTTTTATTTTATTTTGCACAGTAGAGAAAACTCTCCATCAGAACTTTTCTTTTTCATGTTGATGTGCTGCTGTTCCTTTTCCCATGCCTTTCATTGTGCCATGCACTCCGGCTCAACGCATGCCTACCCTGGCCCCTGGCTGTGGCTATAGCCCCGACTTGGCCCCGGCTGAGCAGTGCCAAGCTGTCCAGCAGTTAGTTAGTATCTGTTCAGACCCAGCTCGGCCCGGCCTGGCCTGGGTACTAATCCCCAGGGCTGTCAGAGGACCCCGCTCTGAACTCATCCTGCAACACAGGAAAGCGCTCTAATTGGGGGATTTTCTACATCATTAACTCTGATGAGCAGCCACCCCCCGCTCGCTCCCCCCTCTCTCTTCCTCTCCACTCTTACTTCCCCTCTCTCTCCCTCCCTGTCTCTCTCACTCCCACACTTTACCCCAGCTTAATCTCTTTCTTAATGTTTCTCTTTTTACTTTCTCTCACTCTGACTTCCTCACATTCTCTGCCTGTCCTTTCATCTTTTCTAGTCCAAAGTATTTTTTTAATCCATACAGAGTGATGGCTGTACAGCTTGTGAAAACACCATTGAGATATGACCTCATCAACCTGAATCAACATGTGAATGAAGTTGAAGTCCACCTTTTCTTCTTACCTGTTTAATAAAAAAGTGCTATTTCTATGATCCCCGAGAGTTCAAATATGGGGTTACTTTTGTTCTTCTTCACAGATTAAGTTATGTCACATGATTCATTGGTTTTACTATTGTTTCAGGCCAGCAACTGCCTTAAATATATTGCCATTGCATTCAGCATTAGAATCTCTGAAAATGTAATACCTGATAATATGCAAAAAACCCAGAAGTTCATTTAACAACAGTCTACATGTTAAAATTTCTTTTAACAATCTGGATGAAAAACTATTCTGTCCACACAGGAGAAACCCTGATCTGAGTTATTATTGTGTTGTGTTATTGTGTGTGAAGATATGAAATATTGGAAACAAACATGAATATAGGCCTATATAACTACCATTATAACTATACCATTATTGATTTTTGGACATATTGAAGAAGAGGCCCAACTTGAGAAACAAGTTAAAAATCTTTATACTGTCTAGCCGACATTTTTATATTTTCTCATCCAGGTGTTTAGAAGACTCTTCTTTGGCCTCCATCAACTGTGTTGTTTAAAACATTTTTTTTTTACATTTCTTTAAACATGTGGATATTTATTGGGATGCGTAGCTCTGCATCTTGTTTCCATTACTTCCACTAGCCTATCCATATGGTACTAGAAGGTGAGGTACATGCAGGCCTCCATCTGTCCAGGAAAGTGATTCACACGCTGAGGAGAGCAGCTAGCACGGCGGCACCGGACACTCTGTGAACATGTGTTGCAGCGGCTGAGCCTGCCGGCCTGCCCGCCTGCCTGGGGGCAATTAGGGAGCCGGGCCCTGTGGTCAGAGGCCCCCCTGGGAAGCGCTGATTGATTGGAGTCTCATCTTCCTAACAGGCTGGCACCCTGCCACCAAACCATGGAAAAGCAGAGAGAATTGGGAGGGGTAAAAAAAAGAGAGAGAAAAAGCTCTTATACGACAGAGAGACGGGGTACAAGTATTGGAGCAAAAGAAAGAAAAATCTCTGCCCACGTATGTCAGATGATAACGATTATATGGTAGTAATCTTGGATTGCTCTTTAGACTTAGTAGGGGGAAAAAAACAGTGACCACGTGGGAATGAGTGCACAGGTCAACATGAAAGAACTACAGTAAGAGAGTAGAGACACATATTCTATCAAACTATATTTATTTTCAGGTTGCCATTCTTCCCAGAATATCAATTATCCAGACAAAATCAAAAAGAAAGAAAACAATGATATCACTTAGACAAATATAACTACAACAAGTAAGAAAACAAAACAGCCGTAGGAAACTATATTCTGTGCATTTTCACATAAAGAAAATTAAAACTGAAATCTAGTGCAGTTTTGTCCATCATCTAAACTTTGGCTTATTCTTTGTCCAAAATCACATTTATGTAGCATCCTAAAGAAGCTCTTAATGTGCAAGGTAATCAGTATTTCCTCCATGGGCCTGGCATTGTCCAGCATGGAGTCTAGACACCTCTAACAAAAATAAAATTAAAATTAGAATACATGATGACTGATCATGAGTGGGTGGCAGATGTAACACTGTGTTTTCCCTCTCTCAACAATGGATTTTCCAATGAACCAGAAATGCCTTAACATTGTTTTTGTTCTTTCTGCTGTTGTAGCTGTATTCATGACTTATGGTCTGAACAATTCTCACATCACATTAAAGTGAAATATCACAACCATATGATGGGAAGTTATGGAGGCAATTTAGTCTCCTTAAAAAAACATATATATAAAAACATAACAAACGGGTTCTGAAATTGCACTTTAAGATGAAGGATTTTCTCTCCCTCTTGCTCTATAAACAAGTCGAACCAAATCACTTTTCAGTTTTGTGATATGCTGTAAATCCAAAATATTTTTGATCCACGTGCTGATAAATTGAGCTCTACTGCTCAAAAGAAACATACTGTTTAGAGTCGATCTACCTTGAACACAATGAGAGCTCACTCTGTAACAGATGGTAAAAGAACAATATTGTGTCACTAATGACCACAGCAGCTACAATCCATGTTTCTCCTCCTTTGATAAAAGAAGAACCATTTTCCATGACAAAATGGTTACGAGGGCCTATTTAGTGCAGCCTGAGACTGTTTCCACCCCCCTCCACTTTCAGACAAAGAGGATACACTTGGATCAATTGTGCTGAACAAAGACTAAACTATGTGGGGTGACGCATCACACAGGGCTCTTTCTGCTGCCCTGCACGTACACACAGCCACCCAACACTGAGCTGCCAACAGGTTTTCTCCTCCAACAGCCACTCAAGCAAAAAGAGGGTTATTCCTCTCGCTGGCCTTCCTCTTTTGCTTCCACCCTCCCCTCCTTCATTAAAGCATCTCAGCATAAATCAGAAAGAGATTATCATCATGCAGGATTATTTTTGGTATATTCTCAGCCCGGGTCCACTCAAAAGGTGCCTTCATAACTCTGAATCTAGTTCACTTTCCCGCCACACAATTATGTATTTTACACTTTGTGATGCCATAATTTGGAGATTGTCCTCTCCCTGTACATCGACAACCATGAGCTGTCATCTTCCTCCAGTCAAACCAGGGTATCAAGCTTCTAAACTGGACAGCTATTAAGTAGTGGCATACTTTATAAGTGTGAGATGAACCGAAAACCAGTTACATAAATCATAAATCAAGACATTATTGAGAGGCATGAATTTAAAGTCACAGTCAGAAATTGTTATGTGTCTTATTGCGTTGATTTTCTTCAAAAAGCTGATTAAACTGAAATTGAACCTTCATTCACAAAGGACTCTGATTAGCTGACCCATTAAATTTGACAATGGGATTAATTAGTAAAAACACAAACTCACTGAGGAAAATGTGTAGAAGTAAAGGATGAACAACAGAATGTGATGTTTTGTCAGACTAAATCAATCTGATGGTTGACACAAATAAAGGAAAAAAAGTCATGAGAAAAACTATAACACCCACAGCAGTGCTTCATTAGGGTGAGTTTCATGTGTTATACCGTGTTCATGAACTGCTGTGCTATGATGTGAATTGTAACAAGGGACAATTAACCATCACCAGGCAGGGAGAAAATTAATTTAGCCATTTCTTACATACAAGTTCCAAGTATGTTTGTAACCTCTGAAAACCTCTCTCCAGATTGGAGGGAGAACAGGTTAGATTAAACAAGTTAGAGTTCACTCGTCTGATTCATGTCCTTGAGATGAGAAAACTGGAAAATAAAAATAGAAGAAAGTCCAAACTAAAAGTCCTAAAATCTTCAGTCTTTAGAGTTCAAAATCAAATTTCCTTTGCTCTGGGTAACAGTCTTGTCCGAGACTGTACTCAATGTCTGTCACCCTGAAAACCCAAGACAGAAATGTTTGCATCCCCCTTTCCCGGTGTCACTCACGTGCTCTGCCAGGTTTTTTTGAGTCACATGGGTTGCCAGGTCTTATCCATAGACTGGACGTGTTCTTTTGCTTTCATCCTCAGTGCAGCGATACTAGAGCTGCGCTGGTCCACGTCCTCCAGAGGGTATTTATCAGAGTATAATGCTGGACACTGGTATGGAGGAGGAGCGATACTCTGCATCCCCTGACCCATGGATGGATGAGGATGAGAGTGAGTATGAGGATGAGGATGAGGATGATTATGAGGATGAGGATGAGGATGAGGATGAGGATGAGGATGAGGATGCTGATGCGGAGTGGAGTTGTGGAAGCTGTGGCTGGGATAGCTGGGCTGTAGGCCTTGAGGTGGCCCCATGAAGCCTGGGATGCTGTGGACCGGTGTGGCACTGGACAGGGGAGAGGTCAGCCAGGGGTCCAAGGGGAGGGAGTTGCCCATTGGAGCCATGCTGGTGTGAACTGGCGCTGGGCGGTTGAAGGAAAGCATGGGCGAGTCATGGAGCTTCATGGTGCTGGCATCCATTTTCTCCTGCCGACGCCATTTAGCTCTGCGGTTCTGGAACCAGACCTGGAGGATAAAATCAAGCTATTATTAAGTGAACTAACGGATACAAAGGAGAAGTGCATCATTTTGACATTGTTTTGTTCCAATGTTGCCTTCTATTTGGGATTTTGTGACGGGTGAACCATCTTCACAACAACTGACCAAACTTCAATCACTAATGAAGGATGCACGATTCTGCTTAAAGTTCAGGAAATGTCCAATATTTGTAAGTGTGTAAGTTGATAATATCCAGTCTCAAGCTTCAGCTTAAGCTTCTGCTCCTCTTACGAAGACACGACACGCCCCTACTACACCTACGAACAGATTGTTCTGTATTTTGTAACACTTACACAAGTACCTAGTGCAATCTAATCACCTGGACACCGACAAGCCATAACCCAAAGGTTTATGTTTCTTCTTCCTTTCGAGCACCTCAAAGAATTTGAAACACCTATTAACTCTTACGTTTAACTGTCAGCATGTGCTGTGAGTAAGGCAAGGCAAGATAAACACCATCTGTTCAAACTCTTAAGAGCAGAATTACGTTAATAATAGCACAAAGCCATAAACAGCATAATTCATGAATTGTCGTTGTAAATAATAACAGTCCAACACCAGAGAAAACAATACAGCAACGAGAGAAAACATTCACAACATAGATCCTGAATATTCATGTCAACTGAAAAAAATATCTTGGGCTTTATTTATAAGAGAACCCACACGAGGTAAATATTTCTCATGCCAAAGGATCTGTGTGATCGGTTACTGTAAACCGCAGGCTTATTGGGATACGCCCCGATGTTGTGGTTCCTCCTACCTGAACTCTGACTTCAGGGAGGTTCACCTTCATGGCCAGCTCCTCTCGACTGTACACGTCTGGGTAGTGGGACTTCTCGAAGGCACGCTCCAGCTCATGCAGCTGGTAGGTGGTGAAAGTGGTGCGGTTGCGCCTGTGTTTCTTCTTGGGCTGGTCATCCTTGCAAGGCTCTGGAGACTTGCCTTCATCACTGTCTATGCTCTTCCTCGGCTCACTCAGTTCCTCGTCGCACTTATTTCCGTATAAGCCAGTATCTGTTCAGCACATGATAAAAAATTAATCGGGAGTGGCTATTTTCTTTGCACAGTTTTCATTTGCATCATCTACTCAGTTTTTCTACATGTGCACGTGCAATCACACTAAAGTGTAGAAACTAAAACCTTGAGGACTGAACGGTTAGTTTAAATTAAGAACATGGTGCTCACTTTCCAGTAGAGCAAACATTTGTTTGACACCTGCAACAATAGGCTACTGTAGGTCAGTGAAGCAAGCAATCCCCTGAACTTCAATGAAGCTCATAAGCATTCCTAATCGGATTTAAAAAAGAAAATGGTGATTTCAATATTTATCTCTTCCGAAAGAAAACTCTTCGCAAATACATTTGAAAATAAAAGCATTCCCTCTTGTTTCATGGACTGATCTGTAAATCAATGTACATCACTCACAGTGGACAGCAAAACTACTTTAGTTATTTTGTTTTGGCTCAAATTCATCCAACGGTGACAATGTCAACAGTCCTGTCAACACTTGATAGAACAAGGCTTTTAATGCCACCTACCCCCCTCATGAATTAGAATACATCTCAGTACAAAACTAAATTAAACAAAGTCAAAAAATGATGACCAACAGTCTGACAGAACTCAACTTGAATTATGTCCTGGCAGACATTTACAAGAGCAACTGTTCAATCACAGAAACTATGTTAAAATGACCTCAAAACACTGAATTGTCAGATGTGTTAGAACTTCTAAAGAATTTCTCTGATGAAGTGAAAATTTTGTCATAATTGGTCCACATTTTGCCTAATAATTAACCACAAATTAAATTATTAAGTCTTGCATGATTTCGTGAATTTTGTCATAATTAACTAACTTCCACGTATTTGGACAAAAGAATCCATGAGCTATCTTTTATTTCTAGAGATATCAATTGAATCTCACTGTCTTCTTCATCTTGTTAGGGTGTCACTGGACTTAAAACGCGCAATAACAGATTTTTTTGTCAATGTCTTTTATGTTATTCATTTGGAGTCATGTTTCTTTCCACCTGTTGAACAGAGGTTCAATGTTAACTCTCTTTTAGCTCTGTTTTTCGTCTCTACCAACTCCTGAAAGACTACATGCTCCATTATGTCAACCAGCTAGTTGCTAAGATTGTCTGTAGCTTGGTGCTTAGCAGAACTGCATCTGTGTTGGTTGAAACTGATGCTATGAGATCAGTGAGGGCAAACAAAAACAGTTAAGCTGAACTGACCTGAGACTTACTAAAGTAAAGCTCTGTAAAGCTATGTAAAGCCAGGGGCAGCTACAGATTCAGGTGATAAATCTCTGTAGGTTAATCACTACAAGGTTAATTACTGCGAGCAACTGTCAACATTGTAATTTGTTCCATCATCTTTATAAAAACATCACTGGCAGCTGCTTTAAGTTACATCTTTATGCCAAAATCACTAAAGGCAAATAATAAACCTGCATGCTTATCTACAGTGAGGTTTTCTCAACACCATTGTTCAATTCACGTTGACGAGATCTCCAGACCGTCACTGTCCTTTCACTGCTTCAGTGAAACAACTGCCAGTATATGTATGTAAATGTGAGCTTGTTTCTGTTAATAGGATGTGTTGAAGGAGGGGGGTCACCGTGGCCTTTCAAATGGCAAACGGGAGCAGAGGCAAAGGCAGAGCAGGGATTTGAGGGGGTTCATTTATCCACCTCTCATTAAGCAGCTATGACAAAGGCCAGGCCTTGACAAAGGCAGAGGTCAGGTCTGGTTCAGTGACCAGCTCTTGGCCTGTCAGCCCATCACAGCCACCAGTCTGAAGGCTGCCCACTGTTTATCAGCCAGCAGAACATCTCAGTACGGAGAGGGGGGCCGACTGACACCGAACTCTGAAAAGTTGCTCATTCAGGGGGAACTGGGCTGACTTCACAGGATAGTTACATACAAAAGGGTGATGTCATTGGTGTTGATGTATACCTTAATCACGAATAACTATAATGTCCGCTTGGGTTCAGCTATACAGTTTGAATGACTTATAATCAATTTTCTGGTGAGGACATATCCATCTCCGGTTCGAGGAAATTGTATTTTTTCAGGTTTCTGCCACAAAATCAGCCACCAACTGCCATGTCCTGCATGTGAAAATTGCTTTAGATTAAACATGATAAATTTGATCCCGAGACAGTACGATAACAACAACACCCGAATGAACTACTGTACAATCTAATCTGCACGGAAGAGAAGATTAGGGGAATTCCACAAGGGGATGGGATTGTGCTCGGGGACATAAACCCCCCTACACCATCTTGTTCTGTGATTTATCTCTCAACCTCAGCCGGTGCAGTTCACACAGCTAATGCAACAGGCTCAACATGGCAACAGTTTGATTCTGAATCGATGCAAACTGCACAGAAATGCTGCACCAACATATAATATCGAATGGTTCTAAAATTGCCTTTAAATAGGTCAAATTTGTAATTTATCAGTTGCCTCTGTTTTTCAAACAATAGCTCAAAGAATGAAAGAAAAAATAATAATAAATCGCTGTATGTCATAGATCTTTGTCTGTTTATTTCAGTGTCGAATACTCAATGAGACATGATGATCCATTGTGTGGTTGATTCTGTTGTTTAATTTCCATTCAAATTTTAAAACCTTTACTGTGTATCATGGATGTTTCTGTCTACCTCTTCTATCTCCATATGGTCTCTTTTAAGAGGACCTTTTGTTCATACTACTTTTGTCTTTTTAATGTGTGCTGTTTCTGTTGTACATACAGTTTTATATTTTTCGAGAGAAATAACTTTATACCAATAACAATGATCAGCACATTCTGGTTCTTGTTTGGACCATGAAAAACTGAGCCTGTGTGTTGGTCAGTGGTCAAGTATGTTATAGCTTTATGAGGTTTGCTCCGTGGCTTCAATAACCTAACTTCAGTGCAGTAAAATCAAACATATCCTGACCTACTTTCCGGGATTATAGGGGCTTCTGTATAATCAATATTCTGGACCATTGCCGATGTTTTGAAGTGAAACCAAGTGCTGTGAAAGGTGATGCTCCTGATAACCTCCGATTTGCCAGGATTGAAGCCAGCATCATCATCATCATCATCATCTTGACTCACCATGGTACTGCTGCAGCTCTGTGCTGCCGTTTCTCAGAGAGGCAAGGTGCCCGCTGTAGGACGGGTGTGACGAGGGTTCCTGCTGCTTCCCAGACTCGACCAGGCCGTCTATGTCCACTTTATGAGGTCCAGAGGCCCCAGCAGGACTGAGGAGGGGGTCCTGGTCTTTGCTGAAACCGAGAATGACATCGATGCTGTGGACGCGGCCCCCCGCCGCGAAGCCCCCACCTTTCCCCAATTCGTGGAAGTTGCTGGGTGAGAGGCAGCTGTCGTCCACCATGCTCATGGTATCCAGTGATAGATGCATTAGAGCGTTTGGGCACCTTCGCCTGAAGTCAGACGAAAAGGGTTTAAGTGAAAAACTCAAGGTACTGTAGAAGTTTAGAGATTTGCTCAGACAAATTCTATTCATCCTTCCATCTATCTGACCACGATTATCTCTGCATAATCGCAGGGGGTCGGGAGTCAAATCCTCAGACTCTGAAGGCAGTGCATACTGAAAAGTGTCATGATGGAAACTTAAGGCACACAAGGTGCGAAATGAGTCCAAACAAATATTCGGGGTGAAATGAATCCCGAAAAATATTCAGTTAGTTACTGCCATTCAGTGTTAATTATGAATGTAAATAAACTGCAAAATTAAACATATACATTTCATTTTCTGAATTAAATATGAATTTATTATGTTTGTATTATGAAATAAATATTTCTCATAAAACCAAACCCAGAATAACAATAACATTGTTCGCAAGTCAAAGTCTCTCTTTTAAAATAATGTTGTCAATTATTTCTTTGGTCGTTATGCTGATAATGTCAATAGTGTCAATACTGTCTTATGTAAGCACAGATAGTAAAACTCTAACACTTCTGAGAGGTAAAGAGTAAAAAAGACTTTTTGGGGACGGCAGGTGATGTCTGCAGTGACTGTCATAAGTAATTCATTCACAGGTTGTGTAATCTTTGCAAAAATGTATGCATGTTGACCAATAACAAATTAGGTTTCTGAAAAGATACATCTGCAAAATAAAAAATGGGAGAAATGGGACTGCAGCGGAAAATGAAGGTTTTTGGTGAATTCTTGTACATTCATTTCATCAGGTTGATGTTAATTAATATCCCTATCTGAAAATAAAGTAAGTAACAGAGTAAATGTACTGGATTGGAGTTACTGGTACTCAAAAGTCCTACAGTCCTTAGCATCAGCGTTTGTTTGTTTGTTCAGTCCAATTTCAAGATTTACCACTACTGTACCTTTCAGTGAGGCACATGCATGACAAGTAACAGTTGAACTTCAGTTTCAGTGAGAAGTAAACCAAGACTGAGGCAGAGCTTACCTTTTGGAGGTGAATACACTGATGGGTTGAAGCTGCTGATGCCAGTACTCCACCTGTTCACCCTCCAACTTCTCTCCTCCACAGATCCGCTATGCGCTCCGCTCACAGTCTCTCAGTTGGCTCTGCTCACCTGGCATCTCTCTAAATAATCTCTCTGTGTGTGACAAACAGTCCTGAGAGAAAAAAAACACCACTCCAATACAGTGTGAGCAAATCAAACCGCCCAGAGCAAAGAACATTCAACAACTGAGTTGAGACGCCATACACTCCGGCTCAGAGAGGAGAGTGGAAGAGGAGGGAGACGGAGGGGGAGAGGAGGACAAAGCTGAGGGGGCGTAGGAGGTGAAACGAGGGGATTAGGAGAGGGTTGTTAATTGGAATCCTTCCCCTTTAAGAGTGATTGGCAGCAGTTTCTGCTCAAGTAATTGTTTTAAATTTCTTTTCCATTAACCCCCACAGGAGGAGGCCCGGGCTAATGAATCCCTGACAAGACTTTCTTCCATACTTTTTTTTTTTTTTTAAAGACAAAAAAACACTGAAAGTTTTCACTAAGCAATGCAGGGACAGGGCGTTTCCCAGAAATGCATCAGGTGATTTATACAATCTAGCAAAACATTTTGTTATTAGCTATATATTTTTTTCATTTCCTGTGAGACATCTGCATAATCTGTTTAATCTGTCTACTCTCACATGGGACAGTGATGAGTCAATTAAATAACAACTTGTGATGGTTTTATTAACTGCAAACTCCAAAATAAAGTTAGCATGTGCAACAACTCAATTGTTGCGAAAGACTGCGTGAATAATAAATATACTTCCTGCTGTTTGATCAAGTTGAAGACTTAACACAATTGATCGTATACATCATGTACTGCATTACCCCAAAACAACTGTGTGCATAATCAGTCAAGAATAAGAAAAATCAAAATAGATTCTTTTTAATTGTTTGGTAGATAAGTGTATAGCAGTACATGCAATATGCAATAGCTGAATACATTCACAAAGTCAAGTTTGATTTCCAACAGATACCTAATTGGTATTATTATTTAATGATAATAAAAAAAGGGTTTGTAATGTAATAGTTTGTAATCAAAGTTACAAAATATCACTTTCTAGCAATATCTTCTAATTGATTTTTTTCCATATAAACAATTAAAATGAATAACCATCTAAACATCAGACAATACAAATATTTCCATTCACATTAGAGTCACGAGATGTTGACAAAATGACTCATCTATCTCCTCATCTTGTCTTTCCACCTTTCCTCTGTTCATATAGTTGACCATAGGCTGGTGAAAAAAAGGAGCAGTGCAGTTATCAAACTGCTTAGTTTTATCAGATGACAATGTAAGTACCCCTGATCCTATTAGAGGTAAAAAAGGCAGCTAACGTGTAAATGCGCAGTGTCAGCTTACTGAGGGAGGGGCAGGGGGAGGGAGGCGGGGAAAGGAGCAGGACGGAGGGAAAGAGGCAGAAAGAGGGAGAAAAAAGGTGAGGAGGTGGTGTGCCGTGTGACAGTGGAGGTAAATTCATGTGATTCACTAGTGGTCTGTCATGCAGAGGCGCACACACACACACACACACACACACACACACACACGCGCAGACATGTGGAACTACAGATAGGCTGCTGGCAAATACTTAAAAAAATTAAATCCAATCAGCTTGTGGTATAGGCGCAGTTTGCCACAAGTTTGAGAACACTCCCAGTTGTTATTGAAATTGAGACTAGGAATCTTCTTGTTGAACTAAATTAAATCTACATTTTTAACTGAATTCACCTGCAGGCATATTTGTGGCATTTCTTTGTACACTGGAAATTAAATATTGTTAGGAAAGTTCATCCCCGCACTCATGCAAAGGTTCCTATTTGTTGCATAGTGGTGCTCGTCCATCATTAGAGGCCACCGTCTCTTTTCTTCTGAAGTTTCCTTGCTGTAGGATGAACCCCTTACTAACCAGTCTGTTACATGCCTTTGTCCTGCGTTTCTGATAGCACAACCTTGTGCAGTAGAGTATTGTCCTATTAATGCATCAGAGGTTGTAGTTACACAGTTTTTTTTCTGGAATCAAAATTCTCCTTTGTACAGACAAAGGGTTTTGTGAATAATTAAACAAAAGCAGGATCGCCTGAGGAATTGATCAGCATGGAACATTCAAGGCTTAATCTACTGCTTTTGCTGCAGAGAAGCTGCACATTTATGTAAGTGTGCAGACAACAAGCCAGAGCCACTGAGTCAATTTCACAGTCTCTTGACCTGCAGCTGTCCCAAAACTCTGTAACCTACACTTTCTTTAATGTCACTCGACAGTGCCTTTCATTAGATCCTCTTTGCCTGCTAAGCTTGTCTTCCATATGTCACGCCGCCAGTCGGATCGCCAGACATTTTGTAATGCAGGTTTTTCTGTTATTCACAGGGGGTTTTCCTTCCCACTCACAGCTAGGATGATTAGAGTTGTGCTATGATATCATGGTTAGCTCTTAAGCTAATGGCATCTCTGAAGGCTAAAGGCCACAACGAGTTATACTTGTCTCGTCAGGCAAATATCAGGACATGCAAAGTAAACTGTCCAACACATCCCATATTGTTATCAAGGTCTGCGTGTAGGGGCATAACTATGGGTTGAACGATGGTCGCACAAAGGTTACCGCCCACCCCAGAGATTTATTTTGGTTAAATCACTGTTTCACATGAATTTTAAATATACTTAGTAGATACTTGATTATATCTTACAAATAATCACTATTTATTCTGCATACTCGACACATAAAACCAATTAGCTACTAGCCAAATTAGCTATGATGACAGTAGAGGTCCAGATGATTCTTTTCAATCCTCCCCCCCTTGGATAAGTCGGTCACTGAGGCAAAGACCGCTTATGGAAGATAATGAGAGACAGGTGGCTATTAACCTCTTAACCTTGTTTTGATAAATGAATTACTTCCATACAGCACACAGTGGCAGCATGTTCAGGTTCAGCCTCTCTTAACCTGATACTGTACCTGATACAATGAGCTTCAGCAGCTGCATGAGCTTCACTGTTGCTGTACGAAACAAAAGTTCACTTGAAACATGTGAATATATATATATATATATATATATATATATATCGATGAGTGGTTGTCGAGACCCTCAGCCTAACCTTCCATATATTTTAAATTGGACTTCATGCTGTTATTATGGTTGTCATGTTTGAATTAAAACACAACCAATGATGTGGAAGCTAATTTTTTTCTTTACCAGCTTTCAATACGGTTTAATTTAATACCTTTTTGCATGTAAAATCATGATTTCAGATAAAAAGCATGGAGTAAAGCAAATAGTATTGTGATGATTCCGTCCCCAGGAACATGAGTTCTAGTGGACTTCTATTTATTTATCCATTTCTTGCAGCTCCCCCTGGCTCCAGTGTTTTGCTTCTGACTACTTTTTGCTACATTTTGTGGACACTCTTAGTTGCATTTCATTTTTGCTTTATTAAGACGCAGTAAGTCTGTTTAATTTTTTATTATTAAATATTATATAGTTACTCCCTGTATTTGGGTCCAGTTCCTGTCAACCTGTGACAAGTATAAAGTATAAGTGACTGAAAACTGTAATTACTTTCCATTACCCAGAGTTATGTTTCTTTTATAGACCAAGAGGGAGGAGTTTTATTAATCCCATGAAGATCCATTTTGTTGCCTCTACATTCATGTCAAAAAGTCTGCCTGTGAAACCAGGTGGGGAAGAACGCAGGTACCCGGGGATGAGCAGCTGCTCAGATGATACCGTTTTCAAGTAAGAAGCTTATTATGTGCTTACAGGCTCAGAGCGCTTGGCCAATGTTTTGTCCTTAACCTCTGATCTTCTGAAGTGATGGCAATCTACTTAAAACTAACCAAGATAAACCCCATTAGGTTACCCTACGCCAGTGTTTTTCAAACATGTTTCTGCTTTGCCCCTCCCTGCAGAAGTGAAAAAAGGCACACACTCCCCATTCCACAATTGTTTTGATCAATAATTGACAGTGACACAGGACGCAATTAATAAAAAGGGCTTTTTCTCCTACCACTAACGCAAGGCGCTGAACTTCCACCCATATCTTTTCTATCTTTAGCAACAGCTGAAAGCGACAGCTGACGGCTCATTCTCTGTTTACCTTCGCCAATGGTTCAGCAGATTAAGACTTCACTAAGTATAAGGAGAAAAGCACAGACTCACTAAGAAAAACCCCTCCTTGGCTCATTCATCAACATATGGAGCAAGCGAAGCTTTGCCCCCAGATCCCTACATCGACACAAAGAAGAAATCCTCCACCAAATAATGTATCTCATCCCCGTCAAAGACAGAAAATCTTTCATTATATATTCTGTTTTTTGTTTTACATCTGGTTCCTTAATACACTGGGCAGAAAATCTCATTAGAGAGCATCACGAAAATACAGCAGATTGAACAAATCGTGGAGGATCCTCGAAAGATAACAGCAGATAAAGGATCAAACCTCAATTTGGGGTCCTTCTCCTGGGACAGAGACAAATACCAGGCTTACATAGACTTAAAATAAAATGACATCTTTAATTTGGTTTTGTGACGTGACAATAATCCAAAATAGGAGTTTTGAACTTGAAGTATTTGATTGCATTTCTATTAAATTAGACACTGTGAAACGAGTGATATAAGTATAGTAATAAATATAATAAATTAACTATACATGTAAAACAACCAACTGCAGTCCACAACATTTTTCCCCCCAAGATTAAGAGAGCACAAAATATTCTGTACCTTCAAAGAGCTTAAGAGATCCCAAGAAATGAGGGTAGTGAAAAGCAGATAACAATAAAGGTGCTCCTATAATCTCAAAATCCCAGAGAAGATGGAAAAAAAGTATTAATAAATACCATATTTCCCTCAGTTTTCTCTCACAAAACCAATTCAATTCAAATAAATGTAATCAAATTTGAAAGAGCAGTAATATGCTTGGTTTCATAGATACGTTAATTTTTATCTTCTGGTCTTCATAACATTGAAAGGACATGCTACCAACAGAATATCTGCATCAAATGAACCGCCGATCTCCCAATCAAAAACCTTAATATAGACCAGAAATGTCATTGAATATTCTTCATACTGAGGCCTGATCCATGGCACATTGCTAGGCAATAAGACTGCAGTAGAATCAGATTGTGGTAATCTGTGATTAAATCGTACATCTCTCTGTAACATCACCTGCAAATAACCTGTATTTACTCTTCATGTGAAACATTATATTTTCGATCCTACATCTGTGACACTCGAATGGCAATGAATAATTAGCTCATTGACTGAATCAATGTACAGCATTTCAAAAACATTATGACACTACTGTATTCATCATAATGCTATACAATATTGTTTAAGGATAATACTGGTGATATGTTATATTTTTGTTCCTGTCAACATATACCATGAAAAGAACAAATTCAACAATGTGAGAGACTGTTTATCCTGTCGCTCTCAGCCTGAAACACATTGGTTGCCACTGAAGACACAAACCTTTAAAAACATGTCACAAACACAAATAGTTTCATTTCTAACAAAGGCTATGGTTCAGGAGAAGGAGAGGGTTGTCCACTAACCAGAAGGTCGATGGTTTGATCCCTGCGTCCCTAGTCCCCATGCTGATGTGTCCTTGGGCAAGACACTAATTGCCTCTGACGGTCGTGCCGTCAGTGTATGAATGTGACAGAAAAAGCACAGTAAATAGTAGCGCTGTATGAATGTGCGTGTGTGTGTGTGAACGGGTGAATGTATTGTAACTTGTAGTGTAAAGTGCTTTGAGTGGTAAATAGACCGATATAAATACAGTTTATTTTAACTTTTTTCTTTCTTTTTTTCCATTTAAACAACAACTTCCATTTAATCAATATTAGTGAGTATTCACAGCAGCTGGACGGTGTACTTGAGATCAACTCAAGTAACTACAGCAACAATAGACAGAACTTGTTAGAGGGATCAATTCACTGTGGGTTTAGGCCTTTTTGTGTGATTTGTTGATATCTCCTTATATTTATGCCACTGGTATTAAGTAGTTTATGTATTTATTTAATGTGATAAACTATCCCCCTGTTTATCAGAAACTGTTTTAAAACCTGAGTGGACACATGAAAATCTTTAAATATCTGCTGCGCTTTAATTTCTGTCACATTTATCTAAACTCTTTTGTCCCAGTCAGCCCCCTGTAGAACAATGACTCCAGTGTTTTCCAGTGATCTGATTGGTCATTAGTTGGACTGTCGACAGGTTTTGATCTCTTCTCAGCTAGATCGACAGTTGGACCTGCATGGTCGCAGGTGTAGGTGGGCGTGCAGTCGGCCAGCTCTCAGTCAGCCCCAGCCCCAATTCTACGTCTGGTTGCAAAAAAGCCAATATGGCAGTGGTGTAAATGCGAAACTCAAGGCTTCATAACGGCAGTTCACAAACCACGGGGTGACCTCACGGTGGGTTGCCACCTGGTAGCACAGGCCTCTGGAGTATCAGTATAAAGCGTCACGACATCCATCCAACAGTTGTGGATATATTTGAGTCGCACCCATTTTCGCTTTGCACAGACCCACTAAGTAAAACGCCTCCAACCATTAAGCCTTTTCTGGCATTACATGGTGACCAGAATCCTTGTATGTTGATCGTCCGCTGGGTTAAAGGAATCTAATCAGCCACTCTGAGTGTGTTAAAAAATTCATGCAACTGGTTTGTCTTGTGTGATTAACACATGAGCAACAACGTGTGGGTAGGCAGTCTGTTTCCACCAAAGTGCGTTCAAGATGTACAACCAAGATCAGCATCTAGATCCAGACCTCGCCCCATCCCGATGCTCAGACCCAGGGCTCGGGCTGTGTTTTCCCATCTCTCGCTCGAGTTTCTCCTTCAGTTTGTGGAAAGCGGGTCTTCTGCGTGGCTCCAGCTCCCAGCAAATAGTCATGAGGGAGTAAACTCCAGGGGGACAGTCCTCCGGAGCCTGCATGCGATAACCCCCCTCCACCGTGTCTTTCACCTCCTTCAGAGACTACACGATCAGGAGAAACAAGGGAGCAGGTGAGGCAGTGGGAATCAGAAGGGAGAAGTGGAAGGTGTGGCACAAATGAGAAATTGTGAAGACTGATATACTAAATACATACTTTTTAATAAATCTCATTAGGCAATTAAAAAACAAACGTCTTGCAATGATGAGTGTGGGTGAATAAATCAGTGGTGTCATAGCTTTCTTATTATGCTGTATGTTTAAAGTACAGGTGCTAATCATACACACACACACACACACACACACAAACTCTCCCTCTTTGTAATTTTGCTCCTTGTCTCTCAGTCTGCTCTCTTTGCCAGATAACAGACAGAAAACAAATTACCAGGTGCAGAGTTTAATTGAGGGCCCAATAAACTTGACCCAAATAAATTAACCTTTTTAAGAGGTTGTAATTGGGAGATAATCATCTACATTTAAAAGGACACCACCTTATGTATTGCGCAAAAGATACTCCAAGGCCACAAAGTGTCAACTGCAGCTTCGATTAATGCTGCCTGATCCTGCTATCCTCAATGGATCGCCGGCCAAGACACAAATCACCTGCGGCCAGGGTGCAGGGATTACAAGAGAGAGAGACCCGTCTGACAAACAGGGCCTTGTTTAAGTTGCACAGTTCGCTTCCAATTCTGCATTACAGTTTCAACAGAATCCGCCCATCCTGTGACATCAACCTGTGACAACTTGCAGTTGCTTCGACCTCTATGACAAAGGCAAAGATTAACCTCCTCTTCCTACCTCCTCCACACACAATCACTTTATAAAAGTAGCTTAAGAGAACTACCTGAGAACAACACGATAAATCCTACATGTTGTCCTATCACGGTGTACTGCAACAGTAGAGTCTCCTTTGTGAACTCTGAGTCTCCGGTAAAACCTCGATCCTCATCCTCTCTGACGCAGTACGGTGATCTCGTAGACCGGGGGTGGTTTCCTGCTGAGACGGGCTAATCCACTGATGACAGTCTAGTGACGATTGTGACCACTAGGTTTGGCGGCATTTCCACTGACACACCTACTGTGTGATAAGATGTGACTCCTAACATGACATGGTAACAGAGTTAGGTAAAGAGCTTGGTCCTCCTTCCTGCCGGTCTGGGCCAGGAGTGGAGTCAGCTCACATTTACATCATCATCTCTACTTTACCGAAGCTGACCTATCATGGTCAGGACACGTCCTCCCAGCACCCAGTAAACTGGAAAGATGAGATCATTTGACACTATCACATTCAACTGAAGTGTAAATATTTCCCTCAGTTATCAAGAACAGCTGATTGTTTTTTAGTTGGTTTTTTTTAACACACACACACACACACACACACACAGACACACAAGCACATCAACACATTTACTGAACAGGTATCGATTATTGAATTAGTCTCTTCATATCTATACATATATAAATACTGTGCTGCATCACAGACACTTGGATAGAAAGACAAAATATTATATATATATATATATATATATATATATTTAGCTGTCTATCTCTCTTGTACTTGTCTCTGCTTTTATTTTGGGGGCCTTTCTTTTGGTTTGTTTAGTGTCTGTTATTATTACTACTATCTGCTTTAATCTCATTTTGTTGTATGAACAATATGACAAAACCCAAGCGAAGGATTTTTCAGAAGTCCAATCTTATAGAGTCTTCATAGGCTGACCAGAGAGAAATAAAGACAAGGTGGAGGTTTGCAGGTTTTTTAAGACACAGAGAGGCTGTGCAGGTATTCGATGATGTAAAGACACAAACACACTGCACACCAACAGGGTCATGCACTAGTGCTTCATACCATCTTGGGGTAAGGTTGACGACCGTAGGCGAAGATCTCCCACAAAAGAACACCATAACTCCAGACATCAGACTTTGTGGAGAATTTCTGTATGATGAGAGAAAATGTACGTACATATAAAAAAAAATGTAGACATATCTTCTGACATGATCTACTTTGTTAAGTTAAGTTATGTTCCACCCACAAAGTAGACAAACTCTGAAATCCTGATAAATTAAACAACTGGAAGAAAAACATCAGTTCTACTGGAGATATGCAATGAGTCTTAACAACAACCTGGCCCTATAAATGGATTATCACAAATTATAAGGCATTAATAAATTGATTTGTTAGCCATTACTAGGGTAATATTTAAAAATAGAAACCCATAGAAACCACTCTAATTTGTTTCACTTGAATTTTAGATTAGATCAAATATGTGTGGGGGAAGAAACAACTGTTATTTTAATTTGTTCTTTGATCCTGACATTTGAGGGAAATTCTTCTGACTATGCACGTACAATCATTGGGATTGTTAGGACTAAAAGATATAACTAGTAGGAACACTTTCCACCACAGGAAGAGGAGAATCTACAGTTGAAATGAGCAGCCGAGTATTTCAGTTGAAGTAACCATGAGAAAATAATAATTATGGTTAATCGGTGAATTATGGCAGATTGTAAGGACACAGATACAGAGGGATAAAAACAAAACAAAAAATTCAAGGGTAAAGGAAAAGCAGCATAGCAGCTCTTCAAACTGACGTCTTTCTTCAGAGCCTCGGGGGCGGTCCATTTCACAGGCACTTTGACGTTGTCTGACACCTTGGGGTCCAATCTGGTCAGGCCAAAGTCGCTGACCTTGGCCACACTGTCGTCAGAGACGAGGACGTTACGAGCTGCCAGGTCTCTGTGAACTAGCTTCTTAGACTCCAGGTACTCCATCCCCTCACACACATCGCTGCGACACCAACATGCAAATGCACATAAAACACAGTTTCATAAAACACAGTGTCAAAAATATACATTGTCGATCCATTGTCACTGCCTTTACTCAGTGTATATGATTTGCTATGGAGAATAATCAGAAAATCAAAATACTTAAAAGCTTTTCTGTGTTTGTTTTTTTCAAGTTTGAACTCACAGTGAAAAGCGTAGAAGCTGAACTGAGTCTACAACTGAACGTCCCCTTGTCCTGAGAAAATTGACAAGGTTTCCCTGCAACACAAAATCAAATGATAAAAGACATGAACAAGGTTCACTGAGAAGGATTTCTGTTCGAGTTGTGAGTTATACTACACTTGCCAGCTAGGGGGTAGATTTCTGGTGCAAGAGTAGATTTGAAAATCAGCATTAATTGCATAACAGTTTGAAAATGTCGTACAAGGACTTCACATGACCGTAGCCACCTGCAAAGCTTCTAAACTTTGGCCAGATTTCATCTACAAGCAGAGAAACGCAGAGCAGGGAATCTTGTTGGAGTTCTCACTAACTTTGTTTTCTCACTAGCTGCTGCTGCAGGTGATGGTTTTGTAGAAAATGTATTATTTTTCATCTTGTCATCTGAATTATTCTGGCCAAATATGGCAAATCTATGTTTTTTCACTGACTGCATGGGACTTTATGTTGTGTTATGCATTTTGGAAATAAGTTGCGCTGGGCATAGTTTCAGTTTATGCTGAATATTAATTTCCTATGTTTTCTTTTCTAATTCTTTCTGTCGTGTTACCTGTTCCTGTTATCGGAATATTTCCACTGAGAACCACTGATAAATGATACGTTCACTGTACCTTGCGCATGAGCTCTGTGACAATATGAAGCCCTTTGTGAAGAATGACGCCCAACAACCGCACCAAGTTTTTATGCTGCAGCTTCCTGGGGGGGGGGGGGGAGGAGCATCCACATTTAACTACTGTAAGTCAAGAGAAATGGCAGGAATGGAAATACAGAGCCCATCTATCACTGAACAAACATATTGAAACTGAGTGTTGTTGGCACAAACAGACTCACGTCATCACTGCTGTCTCCTGCAGGAAGGCCTGAGCTGTGACGTCACATTTGATGGTCTTTACTGCCACCCTCTGGCCCATGTACTCTCCTTCATAGACAGCTGGGGTTGAGAAGCACACGTGTTATTTACCCGTCGTACATCCCTACTACTACGGCACTTTGCTGCTGTTGGCATGAAAATAAAGAAAATAAAGAACGCTCACCACCAAACTCCCCCTCTCCGATATTCGCTCCCAGTGTGAGCTTTGTAATGTCCAGCAACCATCCAGCTGGAGAAGAGAGAGACATGATAATATGACAATAACCTTCATTTGGCCATTTCTATTAATATTTGATGTACTAACAATGACTAGCAAGGATACATTTAAATTGGTTCACAAATAAGCTCCTCATCTTGTTAAAATGTGTTTGTTTTTTTAAGACGCCTGACATCAAACTTACATTTCGACAGCTCTAACTCAGCTGACTTGGTTCCTTGTTTTTGTCTGGGCTTCAGAAGAGTTGTGGCAATTGAGCCTTTGTCCTTCGAGTAGAACTACAACGACGGAAACACAACAGCACATAATCATCAAACACATTTAATTATGTGTCACATATCATTTTTAAAACGGAAAGGGATTACTTTAATTTCCGCCGTATGTTCATGCTCGGTTCAGTTTGTTAACTGCGTTGCTGCAAGATTTCGAGTAACTTGAGCTCTGCAGAGAAACCTCCCCTTTACTCAGGAAGTGATTTGAACGCTGTGGTCAGACTGTGGTCTGATGAGTAAACCTATATAACATATATATATATACACATATATGTAACCTATATTTACTTTTAGAAAAACCAACTTACCCACTCCCCACTTCACACCAAATGCGTGGTGATACTAGTATGTGAACATGTCAGCTCATGTAGAGGGACACATCAAAGTCTGCTTTTGTATTTTTCAGCAGTGTGCGGGCACAGGGACAGAGCAGACACAGAAGAACATGTTTCAGATGAATAACTGACGTGAACCGCCCTCCCCCGGTTTCCTCGCGGGAATGATTCGGCCACTCTGACTCAGACCTAACGCCATCTGCAGCTCGCTGATAAGAGGGTGCAGAGCGACAGCGACCGTCTCAGTGAAGTCTGTCTCTTTCGGTGGATACCCTCAGGCAAACAGGCCAAACACAGATAGGCCTTAAAAGGACCGTGACTCTTCTTTCTTCGTGACTCTTCCTGTATGTACTTCAGATTGACACCCATGGTGTTCAGGCCGACAAACACTCTGGGCACATTACACACAGCAGACATTACAGTGTCGAGGGCCGTGTTTATCTTGTCCACTGGCCACGGAGCTGGCTTACGAAAAAATAACTAAATGAATCAACTGATTATTTATGACGCAACGTCCGGCTCAATTCTCAGTGAGGTTAAAACTCCTGACCTTTGCAAACTATTTCCCTTCTCTGTACACCTCGGATGTAAATGTTCTCCTGTCTGAAATTCCTTCTCTGAAGCGTTCACTTTCACCTCTCTCCTCAGAGACATTCATGTGAACACGGCAGCTGGACTCTTTGAGTCTCCATGCAGGAACTGCCAGTTCATTTTCTCTTACCTCTATCATGTCTATGAGGTTGTAGAAGTACTGTGTGTTGTCGATGGTCAGCTTGCTGTCCTGATAAATCACTCTGTAGTGGATGACCACCCCGGAGACACTAACGCACAGGACGTAGTCTCCGGGATGTCGGATAGACTCTCGCACCAGGAACAGGCCGTCCTCAGCCGGCTGCAGCTTACACACCGCCTCTGGACCGGAGATCTTCCCATGGAACCAACTGATGGACGACAGCACAGGGTGAACCAAATATTAACATTGAAAGAAAACTTTGTCTTTGCAAATCATGCTGATACAGTATCGCTGTGGGCTCATAAAAGACACCTCACCGATCTTAATTTTTAATCAGACAGGAGGTGAATACATTAGGACCAACCAACTTTCAGCAGCTAACGTGTCAAAAAGAGGGAAGGTAGGGTGACATTCTTTGTTTGCACGTCCAACCTCAGCCCACAAAGTGAGGTCACACATTGAGCTCACATGGGCTGTCGTGCCATCAGCTCCACACCTTTTTTTTCTGAAAAAAAAAAAGGTGTCAAATTCAGAGGAGACGTACGGCATGAGGCTGAGGCAAGGGTCAACACGCAGGGCCTCTCTCTCGCGAACATTGGTGGAGTTGATGAGCCCCTCGTCTCCAGTGGTGTTGTGGCTGGCTTTGTAAAAACCCTTCCTCTGCAAAAGAGACATCAGTCTTGTGTCATATAGTGTGACCTAAAGTACATTAAACAAATAATATGAGTTCAAACAAACAATATGTATTGAAACAAGACAGTACTGTGCTAATGTCGACAATAGTGAGGATGTCTCCTTTGTGATACGCCAGTTCTCCAGGTTTGGGTTTTCTGTGGTCGCCCTTGGCTACACACTGTGTCCCTGCAGTCCAGTTCATCTGCAGAGGCAGAGACATCACAATTACATACAAACAAATCTCTATAATGGGCCCGAGTCACACTTTCAACTAAAGAATCCAGTTTGCTGTTGCTATCACACAACAACATATTTGATTTCATGTTTTATGTCACTGGTCCGTTGTTACCACGTTGAAGTTTTCATGAAAGAACAACATTTCTTTTGTAGGAAGTAAGAGCATAGACAGTTATGCCATTAAATATCCTTGTTGATTTTAAGAGCCAACCAGCTTAAATTAAACCACGCCCCCTTCCTGCGATCCCCCAAATAGTTCAGTGGTCAACCAAGGGGTCACCACGTGACTCTACTTCCCGCTTCCGCGGAATCGTGTAACTGCGCCGTTTCAAATTAAAAGTCCTCGTCAGAGTGTGGTGTAACTCTCGATTCATGAAAAAAAAAAAGGCACAGGTGGAACCCCTGTTGAGAAACTGTAGTGTCTTTTTGTCCATATATGGAATAAGAGGGAAATATGGGCTTTCTTCTCTTCCTTTGGAATGTTATGGAAGGGGTCTTTCAAGGACCCTTACCACTCCTTTACTTGGCCTTGAGAGTTACACGTCTCACATAGCATAACTTGATTCGAACCAGGTGTTCCTTATCAAGCCAACGATGGGCCTATAAAAGAAACCCCCAGGAAGAGTCGGGGGGGTTGTCCTTTTGGCCGGACACTCTCCAGGCTCTGCAGTGCTTGTAATCGATGCTGGTCTTTTTGTAATAAACCTATATACAATCAAGACGGTGTCGGCGGACTTCTCTTCAATACATCTTCACATCATCGCTACTTAGTATACAACAAAACACAAAAGGGGAACCAACTAATACCAAAGGATATAAAGGACAGAGGACAGATCAATAACTTCCGTTTCTGTAACCGCCCCTAAAAACAAGTGCTTGGAACTGACTCTAACTTTGTCATTCAACGGATCAACATTGAAAATAATGATCATAGTATTGACAACACTAATAATAATAATAATAATAATAATAATAATAATAATAATAATAAACTTTGAGATGTAGCTGTTGTTTTAAAATGCCCCCAGTGACACCAGAATACCTCACACTATACCATTATAATAGTATGGATCGTATTTAGTCAGTGAATCTGCAGGACGTACCTTCTCCATGAAACAGCAGGATGTTAAGTCTGTGCTGAAGACCTGCAAAATGAGAGAACGGTCCATGAAACCACTCGGAATAACATAACAATCTGCCCATTGTGAATTCATCCTGTCCATACAGTCTGAATGTCTCGATGTGGACACGGGGAGCAGATGTTGTCAAGAGAGATACTGGACCGCCACACAACCCCGATCGATCCAGATGTTGACAGCGTGTCGCTGCTCCTGTCGTGTACATGTGAAGTGCCGGGCCAGACATGACAGCGTGTTCAGTCTGGATCCTGCTGGTCCTCATGAATGTTTCAGTACCTGCAGCTCTCCGGACAGATGCTGACAAGCCTCCTCTCCTCTCCTCTCCTCTCCTCCGCACCGCTGGCTCCTGTCAGACAGCCCCGAGGGTTCAGGATCCTCCGCAGCCGTCGCTCCTCGTCTCGATCAGCGGTCACATTTCCCGTCAAACCTCTCGATCGTGATCGAAGTAATCGGCAGGAAACGATCCCGTGGATTCAGGTCCCAGACGTGACGCCGCCGCCGTGCGAGCTCTGGAATCCGTCACTTCACTTCACTTCCTCAATAGTTGGGGAAAACTTGTAGTTTATATTTGATGAGGCGACGCGAGAAGTGGCGCTGTGGGCGTTGTGTTGTGCGTCTCTCCACAATGTTCAGTGGGTTTTTTAAAAAAAAGGACCGACACAAAACAACCCTGGAGACCTTATGGCTTAAAAGTGTTTTAATAGCTCCCCTTCATTTATAGGGCAACACTACAAAGACATTCAAATAATAAGACAGCAACGCTCACACTTTCCTTATAAACAATACCAAATAGATTCCTTCAGAAATAAAATAAGCAGTACTTATATATATATGATGCTCTTAGTAAATGAAATCAAACTAAAAACTGCACAAATAATTCTCTCACATCTTTTAACTTTTAAGCCAACAAGTTGTGCAACTGTCCCTTCCCCGTCCCACATCTGTGTGTGAAATAAGATAATCACAATGAAAACCACACAAAAACATGTTTCCCCTTACTCAGTCCTCTGTAATACACAATATGACGCAGGCACAAGGAAGAAAGTCAAAGTCTATAACCATCTTTTTTTCAATTACAGTAGATATTCAGTCTTACCTTCAGTTTTATTCTTATGACTAAAGATTCTCCTCTCTGCTAAACCATTCTCTGGAAGAAAATAAGATTACTAGGCATTTCATTCAAATGACAAAAATTATGTTTGCATACAGTAACACTGCCATTTCTTAAGTGCTTCATTTTCTCAGCATGCTACAGACTGTGCAACGTAAGACTCGTCTCACCCGAGACAGATTCACTCTCCAGTGTGACCGCCGCAGAAAGACCCCATGGGGGATGTTGCACAAAGCCGAGCTTGTATGTCTTTGTAGGTTTTTGATCAAACCTGTAACAACGTAATTTCAAGGGGGAAGTTATTTTAAACTAGTTCACTTTTGGATTGGAGTGCCTTGGAGGCCTTTGGTTGGATTTTCAAACGTTTTCATCTCCCGCAAAGTTTTCAACACGTATAAGGAGGAAAGCTTTACAGGAGACTTTAAATGGTGTGGAGAGTTCAGGAAGGACTTGTAAGGTTCGTTCAACAGCATCACATTATCTTTTTTTTCCCTACTAATGCGTCATCTTAGGCACAATGAACATCACAGTTTTGGTTTCTGTAGATCCTGAACAAAGGCTCGGTTGTGATCAGATCCCCCGAGGCAAATGTTAAAAGTCAGATCTTTATGATGTCTCTCTTAAGTCCCCATCTTTTTTTCCAGTGTTACAAATGTCATGCACCGACATCAGCTCAGTGACTCATTTCCCAAAAGTTGGATGGTAAAATTGAACTGGCCTTAAGAGCAGTAGAGCTCAGAATCTGGAGATAAAGCTTAAGGTGCTCATGATGTAATGATACTAGACGCCCTAATGTCATAGAAAACAATACTACTGTATGTGACAGCGGTGGTTGAACTATTGTGAATAAACGAGGGAGCAATGGTTAGTAGTGTGCAATTATAGTAAAATGGAATGATGCAGTCATTTTCAGGTGGGTGGGGTTTTTTTTCAACGGAGACAATTTTCTCAGCGTACTTTAAAGAAATCGCCTAACTGGAGCAAGATTTGTGGGAGAGATTCTCAGACTTCAGTCCTCCTCCTCCTCCAAAACAAAATTCATGAGCAGACATGTAACATTTAAAGTTAGTTATATTCATATGTGTATAGCTGCGTGTTATTGTTTTCATGAGAACCACATTTTTAGAGTTGTGACACTGTACCAGTCTCTAAACTAGCAAACTTCTCTGCTCTGGAGGAGGAGGTCAAGCACTTTCTTCTTCTTCCTCTTCCTTCTTGTCCTTCTTGCCCTCCCCCTCGCCCTCTCCCGTTTCGCTGACATCCCGTCGACGTTTGCGGTTGCGAGCGCTCGCCTTGGACGCGGGCAGGGACTCCATGCCCAGGACCTTGTGGATCTGACGGAAAGCAAGGAGCCGCAGAGCATGCTGAAAGTATAAAAAACATGCAGTCATTTAGAGCAGCACAAATCCACCTGTGTCTCATGTCTGGTTAAACTGCCCAATTCCAAAAAGGTAATTCATACTTTCAAGCCAAATAGAATTAGAGGCCATGGTATAAATCGTCTGTATTTGTACCTGAGCACTGGCCGTTATGTCCTCTCTTGCTTGAGACATCATGCTTTCCAAAGCATCTGTTGGTTCCTTCTCACATGGGTCCATCATCCCCGGTCCATCTGAATGCGGGGAGAAGAAAATGTCAATATGTCAAAAGCTAGTCTTCAGTATTTTGAATTC
The DNA here is from genome assembly GCF_022379125.1 of Scophthalmus maximus. Taxonomy (NCBI): domain Eukaryota; kingdom Metazoa; phylum Chordata; class Actinopteri; order Pleuronectiformes; family Scophthalmidae; genus Scophthalmus; species Scophthalmus maximus. The sequence continues at coordinate 12,992,451 of NC_061527.1, read as the reverse complement.
CCAAAAAAGATGTTGGGAATTCAAACACTTCAAACACTTTTTTTTCAGTAATCATATTGCTACATAGATTAAGTAATCGGTGTATCCACGTCTCGTCACACTCGTCTGACCTGGCAGCAGGATGCCTGTGGAGATGCACTCCAGGACTCGGCGCATGGCCTCCCCCGGGCTCAGCGGGCCTGTAGCGCTGCTGATCACCTTCTCCACCAGCAGCTCCATCGCCTGGAGACAGACACAAGACACTGAAGGAAGAGGCCCATCTCCTTACGAGAGATAGTGACACAGCATGAGCTATATCTGTATCATATCAAATATTAATGGCTATCAAATCTTCTCACAATATCTACCCACATGAACAGTACACAGAGAGGAAAGATTCACAAAAGGAATATTAAAAAGTCAACTTACCCAGCCAGGCATCTTTCCCCAGGTGGGAACCCGCTGACATAAATCTCTCAGCACCCGAATGATGATAACACAGGACTGCAGCCCGTTGGCACGAGCCTTCAGAGATGAAGAAAAAAAAAACAATTAAAAAGGCATTTGTTGAACATAATGCACATTTTGTACACATTCAATTCAACACTAAAAATCTGCTTCGTCAGTAGATATTTTAAACTAAATTAAAATCAACCCCAAAAAGAATTGCATCGCACTCTGCATTTTTTTTGAAACTGCAGTGCAAATTTATACTCTGGTATATTTTGTTCATTTAAATATAAACCCACAGCTGGCACACTGGGCCAAAGTCTTCTACAAGATACATGTTGTCAAAACAAGGATATTTTCTCATTTTGGTGAGAAAGATTTCTGGTTATAATGAGAATCTTTTTGTTGAAAGACAAAACGGTTTGTCCGCGGTTATGTGGAAATGCTACTTTTACTTTTATTTCAGCAGAAGAACAAAGCATGACAGAAGAATACGAAGCCCTCAAAGGACAAATTGTGAAACAGGAAGAACCTTGAATTCCACATGAGTAAACCAAAGTGCTTGTTCTTCTGAACCATATAGACAGAGACCTACGTCTAATACCAAGGCATTGTCAGTAGAACACCTTCATAAAAAAAAAAACATTGTTAGCGTTATTTTGTTAAAGTGTGATCACACGATAAACATCTTCAAAAGGTTCAAGCCAAAAGGAAAGACACGGCTCGTGCCCAGATGATCTGAAAACAGACATTGCGATGCATTTACCTGAAACCACTTGGCATGACGGAGAGCAGCCAGGTTTTCCAGGCATTTCCTCTTATTCAGGAGATCAGGAGGGTCCTTCTCAGCCAAACCTGGTGGAGACCACACATACAGGCTTCATGACTTAGTCAAACTACAGCAGAACCCAAATGACAACCTCAATTCATAGCAAGAGTTGTTATTGCCGATGTACAGGTCGTTGATGAGGGATGAGATTATTAAAAAACACCGGACGCTCGTGTTTGTCTCATTTGACCAGACATGTCCTTGAATCCTTAAACACTTTTGTTTGTTTGGTAAGAAAACAACAAGGGGGAGATATGAAAGAAAAGGTATGTGAGTCTCTCCAAGTTTTACAGATCTATTCTGAAAAAAAGTAAAAAAGCACAAGTGTGGTTTTTTGGGGGAAGTGGAAGGTTAGACACATGCAAAAAAGTAGGAAATCCAAAGCTTTCAGAAGCAAAAGAGGATTTTTTAATTTTTTATTATTCCTTTTTAGTTTAAGGTGACATTCATATTTGATATTTTTGGAGATTTGATGCACGGCATACAGATTTAAAATGTCTGTATCCTTTTCGCTGGAAAGACATTTTCACTTGCCAAACAAAAGTGTAACTTATAACTTTAATAATGTCCTTATTCAGTCGACATGTATTATTGCCAGAGCTGTGGTACTGAGCACATTAAATCACTGTCACAGCTCACTGAGGCACTTAAGATACAACAGAGCCATTGGTAATGTTATTAGTTACACTTGTGTGCTTTTCTGTTTCTCTGTCAAAATGTTTTTTATGAGAAAGGTGCATGAAAAATATTCATTGTATGTCATCAAGCCAAATTCCGTCAGTTATTATAATGACGTTTTATCGCTCTCGTCATTTTGTTTACATCTTTCAGTTGAAGAATTACTCATTAAAAAGGCAACATCTGGCAAATTTCCCCCACTATTTTTTATACCAAATTTCCAAATTCACTGTAATTCAAACCTCAATGTGAACTATTTACAGTTTTTTGAGCAGTTTTCCCGCAGGGTAGATATTCCCTTTACTACTCCAACTTTTGGATTTCCTCCATTTTGCATTTGACCCTCTGCTTTGCATGAAAGACTTTCAGACATTTTATAGTAGATCCAAAAAAAAATGTCTCATCTGCCACAACTGAAACATGGACTTTGTCATCTCTATGCAGACTCATCAAAGAGCTAAGAGTAAAGTTCTCAAGCAGATAAAGGCACAAGAGCGAGGACATCTCTCTCCCTTCATGCCTCCTTGTTTTAAAGGATAGGTTCACAATTTATCAAACTGGGCTTTAAACAATACTGGCCACCAAAGATCATTTCATAGTGTGCTCTCATTTTCAGTGGTTGGGGATGAATTCCACAGTCCTTGTCCTTGTCTTTAAAGTTAACATGAGACTTCAGCCTTCTGAATCAAGATAAGTTAAAGTCCTTTAAACATAAAAATCCTTCTTTGCCATTTTCTAAACTTTGGAAAATACTCACCTCATTAGACTGTTGAAGCCTCACTCAGATTCACCAATTCAGATACAAGTTTCAATAGATTTTACAGAGAACAAGGACACTGGATTTTTCTCACTTTCACTGAAATCACTTTAGGAAAAGGAAAAGATCTTCTAATGACCAGTATGAACGAGAGGAATGATTACATCAAGCAAAACCTGTTTCCGTTATTGCTGAAACTTTTCTCTGAAGTCAGACTTAAAAAATGTTGAATATATCCTTTAAAGCAACATTAACTTGCAAATAAATAACAGTAAAGTCAAATCTACACAAGGTAAGCTTCGATGTACTATGATGTAGAAATCAAAATACTTGTTTCTGTTGGATTCAGACGTTCATGAAATAATAAAAAATTATTTAAAAAGTTTGTGGACAGATTTAATTACAAAGACATGACATTTAGTGTTGTTACTGGTGACTGCGATGAGGTAATATTTCCCAATGTCAGTCATGGGGGTTTCCACACTTCCATGTTCACTACAACAGAAGACATTAACTCGTTTACAGGGGAAATGCACAACAAAAATCAAAAGCCACGTGTTTGAAGTCTACACTACCATACCACTTAGAATCAAAGACCCATATTTATCATGCCTCTTAGAGCAGGGATATTATTTTTTATCACGTAGCAGCCGAGCTCCTCTCCTGGCAGAGACCCAGAGGGGTTTCCTTCTCTGGAAAGCTTAATAAACATGGGCAACCTGGTTGCTTTAACTTCTCTATTCTTAGTGGTATGTGTACAAGTGTGTTCTTCACATTAGTCATTGGCTTGCCTAGGTCTGCTGATACAGAAGTAGGGGTACTGATCAACAAACCCAAACAAAAATTTTAAAACATAAAAAGACAACAGCCACAGAAAAACATTCCTACCATGTTTTCCGAATGGGAAAAAAAATCACATTAAAACGCTGACAGTTACTGGAGCAGGCGGAGGAGTGTTTGCAACACAATGATCTTGAACCTGAACTGTTAAATGCGGAGGGGAATAAGTGCAATGGATTCACTGATGTCATCTTGTTATCATTATTATTACTGATCATTGTGGGGCGATAGAATGACACTCCAACACCTCATTGCGATAATGCCACACTATGATGCAGGGATGAGAGACAAGGGAATGGGAAGTCGCTGGACCTTAATATCCCCCCATAGGTTTCATCGCCAAAATGCAACAAGGGGCATGACAAAGAATTTTTTTTTTTCAAAATAGATCCTCATTTAGAGAAGTTCCATCCCTGGGCATTATCTGAACATTGACCACCAGTTCAGTCTAATATTACAGTTTTCCAAAGGTTTTATCTGAGCATGTGTTGAAAAAGATAAACACACACCCTCAAGGCACAGAAAGGTCGGAGAGCCCGGCTTTTGATTCCCATGATGTGGAAAAGAAAGAAATTGGGGACTAGTGTAACTGCAAAAAATATGGGAAATGAAAAGAGTGGGACAAATGAATATGTGGGTTCTTTCTTACTTTGGGGGTTAAAGATATTAAACAGTCTTAAATGTGGGCTTGGTTAAAGTCCCACCTCTCATTCTTTGTAATTTAAGTTTTCAGCCTGAAATTGAGCTTTCTAACGGGTGGAAAAGTGGAGCAAGGTTTATATATTAATATATGTAAAGTGTATTACACACATTGCTAACATCGGGTCGTCTGGTACTGAAAGCTTTGGCTTCTCTAACCTTTCTCAGCCGACTTTCCTTCTGCCTGCTTGTCCTTCTCGGAAGCAGGGTCCTCCCTCATCAGCGGCGAGGTGAGAGAAATGGTCACCTGCATTTTTGGCTCCTTGCTTGAAAATATCACGACGTTCGCCTCCTCGGGGTGAGCCTGCACCTCATACTGATCTTCAGAAAATGTCTGCCGGTTAAAAGGACACTTGGGATTACTCACTACAGAGGAGGAGGGGTGTATGGGGCAAAGAATAGCCTTGTTTGTCAAGGTTACTTGGGTTTTTCTCTTGAGGCTATTGGGATCATCGTTCCCTTATTCATACAGGGTCAGTGAAGACAACAATAGCATCTCTCAACCACAGTTAGGTTTAAGAAAGAAAAGGGGGCAGTTAAGAAAAAAAATCCCCAACTCACTCTGTAGGATTCAGGTGTCATAACCAGGCAGTAAATCTAAAGATCAGTGAAAAGCACCTTTAATGAAACACTCATTCATTACAGCTAGAGCAGGAGGGAGGAAGAGTGAAGAGTTAAAACACTGCGCAGCCTTGTATGTGGTACCAAACCTCGTCGGTGGACCTTAAATAGAAGTTGACATGGATTTTTCCTCTTTGGCAGTTTAGTCATTGGTGAACATGGAAAACAAAATCTCCCAAATGTAGAATCCACACAGTTTTAAGACACCTCAACATCATAGAAGTTTTCAAAACAAAAACAAGGAATGGAATACAGATGGAGGGGTTTTAGGAACTAGTTTTACTTTACTTTAGGGATATGAATACCAGCAAGTGTTAGTGTTGTATATTTGAAAAAGAATGAAATAACAACTCTAGAGATAGTGAAGAGGTTTATCATTAAAATACAAGTGTGGAGGACAAACAGCTCTTATTTTAGGCTGTGGGAGATAGTTGCATGTTCATTAATGGATAAATTAACTGCTCACTCATAGAAAATAAACCCAACTAGCATGAAGTGAGTTTAAGGATTATTCTGGTTCGGTCCAGATGTAGAAAACGTGGGGATACTGGAATTACTACATCACAATGTTCAGTTAGTACATATTAGTTTAGTAAGATTAAAACAGTTCTGGTTTGTTACATAGTGAAACATCTTCCAGTCCCTCGGGATTCTGCGCTCATGACACAAGTCATAAGGCAGTGCATGACAAGGAGGTTCCTCTTTAATATCTACTTCACCAGGTTGATATTTTTGTTAGGATTTTGATTTCATTTCAGTATGATCCCACTGACAACAAATGTCAGAAAATCTTACAATACAGGATAAAACTTTTAATGTAGGAAAGTAATCGGTGTGAAATCCCCATTTAAACACAACCCCTCCCTCCCACAACCTCAAACGGCGCCTGGAAAAAACTAAACATCTACCAAATTTACAGTCTTTCACTTTATTTGCAAGGGTTTTCTTACCTCCAGTTCCTTGGGCAACTGCTTGGCGATGTTCTTCAACAGAGAGATGGTGGGTTTCTTAGCAGTGAGAAGGATGAGCTCCACATTTCTGTCCCCGCGAAGCAGCAGGCCTTTGGCCAAGATACCGACCCTCATCACACCTTTGAGGAGCCGGGCTGAATTGTCAGTACTGTCAGAGATTTAAAAAAATAAAAAACATTTTAAAATATACTTGCGTTGAAACTTCAGCAGATTCCCCACGAATCCCTGTTCTGTATGTGGAAACTGATACAGCTAAGTGGTTGCATTTGTAGTAACCTGATGGATCTGCCTTAAAACACAGACTCATAATGAGCATTTTATTTATTCATGACTTCTATTTTCGCCCGACCACACGTCTGTAGTTCTACATTTATATTTGATACTCTTGCATCTCTGCGTTGCTCTTTGGTTGTGTCAAAAACATTAAAAGAGCTTTTACGCTTCAACTACCTTAGTCCTTGTTTTTACGAACATGCTCAGTCCAGATGAAACATTATAAAAAATGTCACATCACGATAACAGTATGTTTATCTTTATTATCACAGCATTTGTTCAAATGTGCTGAAAATGATTAAAAAGTTCTTTGAACAATAAAATAATTCCTTTGTTATTACCATCTCACAACACTGTGAGTGGCGTTTGTAAACATCACTCCCCGACGTGCTAGCAAATGACGCTACGACTCAGGGGTTTTGGCCTCATCAACAACAACTCAAATAGAGAGACAAGCTCTCTCCAAAATCACTTATTGCCCCTTTAACGTACGTCAATGAAGCCAAATTGGAGATGTGGGTTAGAGATAATCTGACTATAAAAGCCCTCAAACATTTTGAGTTTGCACAAGTAGCATCTGCTGACATGAACTGTACCCTCCAGATCTCAGTTGCATTACGATGGAAATGGTTACAAAGTCATCGCACGGACATTAGATAGGTATCAGTCTACAGTTAGTCACACCAACTATAAATCAGTCACTTTTTTTTTTTACCCTTTCTCGTCTCCTCCTTCAGTAGCAGCGGGGGCCACAGCTGACGTCTCCTTCTCCAACAGGGAGTCGGACACCAGTTTGAGGGCTCTCTCAGTGTGGGAGACGATCATCTGAACAGCCTGCAGCTCCTCTTCCACTGGATAAATGGTGGAGTGCTTGGCCATGATGTGACGATCATCAGGGGAGTCAGGCCGACGCACGCATGTCTTAAGGGAGAAATGATCACAGTTGGCATTAAGCCTCAGTGAAAGTGAGTTTTTCAAAAGAAGTATAGCTGCGAAGCTCACCAGTAGAGGGGGCACTGGCATACCAGGGCGACTCATCAGTGGTGGTGGCGCCATCCTGCGTCTCTGCTCCCCCCAGTACATCTGCTCCTCCTCCATTCTCCTCCAGTACATGTCCTCCTCATATCGCCTGCAGAAGAGGGACACGTCGCTTGAGTGTCATCCATTTCATTTGAATGTCATTTACTCCCACCGGGAAATTTTATGTTGGTCATTGAAATGTACACAGTTGTCCATGAATAATAAAGTATTTTACTAAAACAATTTCTCTGATCCAAAAGAAATATTTTGTGGAGGTCCTGTGTCAGAAGTATTGTTAGTTGAAGATTTGCATGTCCTCCTGCAAAAAGAGAAATTAAGGCACAGGCCTGGTATGATAAATAGCTGTGCAGTATTAAGATAAATCTCTACATGTAATTCAATAAATGATCACTTTCAATCAATATTCTGATAGTTAAACAACTTTATTTTATTGTATAATCATGAAAAACTGTGCGATTGACAACAGTCAGCGAAAAAAAATCTTTTTTCTGTGTGCATGCATCAGCTGATGAGCATTAGGTGCGTCCCCTCTACTGATGTCACCTGTCTGATGCATATTCCTCATCTTTCCCTTTTTAGTCTGTTCTGTGTGAACCAAACAAACCTGCAATCTTATCAACAGGGTGGGACCGAGTTTCGGTTTCTGACTAAAATCTCTGGCCACAAGTCTGACCTCATCTCCATGTGCCAGCGCTGCTCGTCGTCCCTCTGTCTCTTCAGCACCGCCTTCTGCTTCTGCTTCTTCAGCTTGCTCTCCTGCAGCTTCCTGGCCCGGTTACTGGGCTTAATCTCCACAGGAAGTTCTGGGTTCACTTTCTTCTGCAGGGACACAGAGGAGGGTGGAACAAATCTTAAATATTTGTAACCTTGTGAATATATAAAAAGTCAGTCATCATGTGCATCCTTGTTACATTGTCTACCCCCTGCTGGTTGAGGTGCCACATAACATTTCTCTCATGATGTGTCTTTCTTCTCCCCTCACGTGTAGTTTCTGCATGACCTCATGATTTGGGGTTCTATGACAGAGCTGAGAAAAAGGAGATGCCGCTTGGGTTTTTAATCCTTGTTTATGGTGGTTATTGTTGCTTGTCTGTTTTTGGATGAATTTTATTTTTTTTTGTTTTTACTTGACTCTTGAATTATTTTGGATTTTTTTTGTGAGGAGCCTTTTTAGAGGGACAACCCTTAAAACTTGATATTCTTTTGAGCAGAATGACAACCTGTCAAGACAAAGGCGAGTACTTCCATATAGCAGCTAATTAAGAGATGAAGCAAACTTTTTCATTGGTTTGTCAGTCAGTCCATTTAAACCAACTCCTTATCAGATCAGTGTTGCCCATTAATTACCTAGACTGTGGCAGCCCACCAGAGTCCAACTTGTCCTGCCAGAGTTTCATTATGATCCAAAAGTTCTTCTTCACACATCTCATAATGACATCAAAAGATCTCTAATTTAGTATTTTGCACCGTTGCTTCATTGTTGAGCTGTGTGCAGCACTCTTTGCACACTCTCACAAACACATTGACCAGTCGGTCATAGGCATCAGCAACACCAGGAGAAAATCTATAATGTTTTTTTTTGTCATCCTCAGCAGGCAGGCAGAATTTGGCACAACACCTGCCATTCAGTTGCACATGAGCGTGTACTGCGCCGAACTGACTTGTTTTGTTGCTTTCCAGGCTCAAGAGAATCTCAAGCATCTCAACCTTCCTAATACCTTTATAACGCACTTCGTAACCAGTCAGGCAGGAATTCAGCTCAGTAATACAACAGTGAAACCTGCTCACCTTGTATTGCAGTCTGTGCCTTCTTCCCTTCAGGTGCATGTCTTTTGCGTTGGGGTCATTGAAGCTGCACTCACACAGTTTACAGTGAAATCGAATCACTTTGCCGTCGTCGTTACGGACCTGAGAAATACAACACACAATCATGCAGGAGGACAACTTAAATTATCAACAAATGATAAATTTATACATAAAAATGTTGCTGAAGATTTGATACACAGCAGATACAACAAATTACACATTTTATGATCCAAAGTATTATGTTTAAGACGCTTGACCTGCGTCTGCTCAGTTGTGATACTGTAGCTACTTTGTTACCTTGAGACTGATTGACTTTGGTTTATGTTGAATACCATGATCATTCTTCTTCAAGTTTCCTGCCTACCTCCTCTACATAGTCGTGTCCCACCGGCTGGATATCACCCTGGCCACCCGCTCTGTCGCTATCCTCATCGTCACTCAGAGGCTCCATCCTCTGGACTGGTTGGACCGTGGGCGCCGCCACCTTCACAGGTGCCATTGGTGCTGGTGCTACTGCTACCGGTGTCACTGCTGGAGGGTTAAGAGGCTTGTAGGCTGTGAGGAAGAAGAGACATAAAATTAAAAAAGTTAATATCAAATCTCTCATTTCTACTTCTAGTTATTTTCCAAAGGCTGATAGATACATTTCAGAAAATATAAACTATAAATGAAGATGGTTTGGAAGGGCGTACAAAAGATAATATGGGGCTGCAATTTGTCTGAAAATTGCCTATGAACTTGAACTATTTTCATGCTTAAGATGAAGAATGTCTATTTAATCCTGCTCAAACATTCATCCCACTAAACTCAATGAGAAAGATTCATCTCACTATCAATATTATATCAAAACACCACAGTAAACAATTGAAGGGAAGAAGTGCTGGAGGCTAAAGCTACCAAAATGATGTCCTTTATCTTTTAATTTAGGCGTACATTTGGTTAAGTGTGCACTGAGCAGCTCTATTACGAAGGAAAACAGTATCCATTAACTACTGGTAGTGGAACAGAAGGTATCCGAAATGAAATGGATCAGATCAGGGGTCCCAATTGTCTACATAACAAATCAACAAACTTACAAATGACAGTTATTTTGGTGGGAGCTGGTTTCTTGACTGGTGATGCTGTTTTAGCCGTGGCGTTTACGGCCCCCTGTTTTAGTGTTGCAGTGGGGATTGTAGTGGTTGAGACTGAGGCAGGAGCAGAGGTGGAGACCGGAGGTTTCCCGGCAGTCGAGGTTGTGACGACTGGACCAGAATTCACCAACACCGGCTCAGTGGAAGGTATAGGCTTGCCTAGCTTGGTGTGAAGTTTCACCACCTTTCCAGGGTTGACAAAGGGAGAGAGGGAGAGAGAACCATTTAAGAATGCAGACATTTAATCCATCCCAAATCCCTCAAGTGAGGTTTTGTTCCAAGACTGGGTAGGTCAGATGGTCATTGCATGAGAACACCACAGTCATGTCCACTAAAAAAAAAAGTGTCTGTTTCTTCAGCAGATGCCCATATTTTCGTCAATAACTTGAGATCATCATTATTATTCCCTCTCACACACAGTTAATCTTCTCTGTTGTACTGTAATCCACATGCAAATGAGTAAGAAGACAAACAACTGACATAATTACAGAGGAGTCTTGTACAAAAAAAGTCTTGAAAACTTAAAGCCAAATCGACACTCGTCAGATTTTAAACGAACAATATGTTGGTTCAGTTGTATGAATAAACTAAGTGTGCAAAGGCGGAATACAGTTGGCAGACACAGGACACAAACAGCAGCAGAAAGACAAGTTGTGTTTTTCAAGAGTAGGTAACACTGAAAGCTTCAGTTTACTTCAGTCAAACTGTTTAACAAGTTTAACAGACAAATCTTGACATTTTTTATATTTATATTTTTAACCCTAATAACAACACATATTGAGAGACTTACAGATAAAAGACAAGATTGCATCTAACCTTCTGGTGTTTGGCCCCACGGATATGGGCGGCGTAGGCATCTACCCCAGTGCAGGAGACATCGCATAACTCACAGCGTAGCTGAGTCTGGACACCTCTGGGCCCGTTGGTGGTCCCCGTCTGTCCCCCAGACTTCAGTGCTGCCTCCTTTTTCTTGTGCTTCTGGCCCTCCAGGTGCTCCCGGTATGTCTGGTGCAGTAAATCAAACCAGTTAACAAGGTGGAGCATCCAGACATGCAATAGCAGAAATAGAAAATAGTCATATTGTTGTATAATGTTACTTTTCATTGTGTTGATGAAATAAATTCAGTCTAATCGTAAACAAACATTCAGCATAAGTTCATCTCACACTTTAATAGTTAATTTTTTCTTAATGGTTTGTGTTTACTATCCTCTGTGATGCCCGACACAATAGTGCTGTTATGTTAAAAGTTCTAAAAAATAAAATCTTGTTAATTCAACCAGATTTTCTTATCTTCTACCTGAGGCCCTGCACAGCTGATCTTGCAAATGTCGCAGTAGTAGATGGGCGGATGCTTTGGAGGCCCTTTGGGCTTCTGCGGCTTGTTTTGGTGAAACGTTGGCTTTTTGTAGGTGTTTACGGTTGGAGCCGTCACCATGTTGCTCCCCGAGTTGCTCCAGGATGAGCTTGTCAGTTGCTTGAGTGGTGGGTGGATGTGGGGCTTGGGTTGCTGGGGCTGCTGAGGCTGCTGTGGCTGTTGGAGCTGCTGTGGCTGCTGTAGTGGAGGCTGCGGCTGGGCAAGGGTCTGTTGGGCCGGCTGGTAATAGGAAGGGGTGGATGTGGAGGTGTAGCCAGTTGAATCATAACTGGGGTAGCTAATGCCTGAAGGTGAGAGAGCAGAGAAAGACAGTGAGGACAGAGGATTACGTGACATTAACATAGAAAAATATGTGTCTAATGTAAAAACTCCCTCAAGGTGATGCAAGCAAGAAGGTGCACTTTAATTTCACAACGGGGAGCAAATGGCACTTCCTACTCAAGCCTTATATGCAGTTTTTGATGGTGAATTGAAGTTTTTGGCTGCAATGAGCAAACGTATGTTTGGTCAAAAGAAGGGTGCAGAATTTCACCATGCCTAAACTTTTGTTTTCCTTTTTGTGTTGTAATCTTGTTTAAATTATTGTGAAAAAGAAGAAATTTGTCTATCACTGTATGCCTTATGGAAATCAGGTCATCTTTTAATTGAGTAACAATTCCCTGAAACTTTTGACCAGGGGTGCCAAACTTTTGCATGCAAAGAAACTTGGGCAAAAACACAGATGAACACATTTTTTTTCTCATCTTACACCTTCATAATAATCTTACCCGAGTATGAAGTGGCTGCAACGGTGGAGCTGAAGGATGAGCCAAGGGTGTAGGATGAAATGGGAGTAGGAGGTTGCTGGACACTAGTGGACACTGGGTAGATGTTGTAGCTGGTAGACACAGCGCTGGAGGGGGCCAGGGGTTTCAAGGCCGTTACTTGCCTCTGGGGAGGAGGAGGCTGGCTGTACACTGTGGTGGGCGCTGGACTATACGTGCTCTTCACTCCTACTGATAAAGAGAGATTGGGGGGGGCGGGTGCGGAGAGAATAGGGTAGAGGTGGAGAGGAGAAAGGGCATCAGTGTGAAAGAGATCCGAAACATCCTCTGGGACTGCCTGTCAAGAGCTTTTGGCAGGGCAGGCAGGATCCTCATTTCTCTACCAAAGGATCACCAGACAGATTTCACATGTATCATATTACTCTTCTAAGTGCAAAGTAAATATAACTGAGACCGGAGACCGACAAATCCCCCAGGAACACTGAGGTGCGCGCGCGTTGTGTTCTACACTGTTAATTAGGCCTGAAACCCTTGTTATATAATCAAACGTCAATATTTTTGGAGCGATCCCAAAAGTCTGTTTCAATGCCTCTGTGTGGGCTCAGTGTGTAGTGTACAAAACTGAAAAAAACAAATTATTGTCTGTTATGTATCCTATGTGATTCATGGTTTGTAGATCTGGGTCATAGCAGCAATCGCACTGTGAGAATTGGATTTTTCTCATCTGACATTGTCTGAATTTTGCTGCAGCACGACTCTGCCAAAGTTCCAAATCTGCTGTTGATGGACCAATATCTTGCCTTCGGTTGCCCAAAATTGCCCAGTGTAAGGGGTCTTTCTTTAGTCAGACCAAAAGTGTTCAGGAGGCCCAGTTCAGAAGCAGTTACTGGCAGCTCATGCAACATGATTTACTACCGCAGAGGACATACATTCCTGACAAGTGAAGACGAGTTGACCAGGAGCTCAAAAAGACACAATCTGACAAATGCTGTCACAGGAAAAAAAAGTATCACTGCTGACTATGAAACTTTCATTGCTCTCCAGAAGACAAATTAAAGCCCAAATAAATCACAATAATAACAAGCTCAAATAAAACCATAATATCTGTCATGTTGATATAATATCATTTAAGCTCTGAAGTCAAGAGGAAATTGAATTATCTCTCAGCTGCAACATCGACTGAAATGTTGGTCACGCCATGATAATAAAACATAAACTGACTCACCAGTCTGGTAGTAGTTCTCTGTGGGTGTCCTCTGAGCAGAGGCAATACTAGTTTGGTAGTACTGTTTATTGTCATAGGTGGTTACGGCGGCAGGGCGTCCGTAGCTGTAGTTGTCCTGCTGGTGTTTACATGGGAATATTTATTCCAGTGAGAAAGCAGCAAAGTAGAGAACTGCAGCAAGATTTAAAAATGTACACAAATCTTAACTCTGCATTAAAGCATATTGTAAAAAAAAGCTGGCAGGAACTTTTGTTTGAGGAAAAATCCAGATAACCATGATACCAGTAGGTTCATTTCTGTGTGCCCTGTTATCTTGGCAGTTTTCTATAATGCTGTTAAAAAGGCAAAGTGAACCACAAATAATCATGAAGGAAGCAGAAAAGAGACTCACCGTGTCTGAGTACACCTGGTACGTCTGTGGGGTGGTGGTGGGCTGCGGGGGGGCTGGGGGGTCTGGCTGCCTGTAGGTGTACTCTGGAGGGGCCTGGTGGGTCTGATAAGCCGGGTAAGGGGAAGAGGCCACAGGCCGCGCTGCCTGGACCGGAGCTGGAGCGTAGGAAGCAGTCACTGCGTGAGCCACGGCTGGGGCCTGCTGGACGCTGTAACTGGCCGTGGAGGGGTGGGAGTAGGCCGGGGGAGGCTGGGTACTGGAGGGGTAGGAGAGGGAGGGAAGGACATTAAGAGAAGCAAGAAGGTTAACTTGAAATCCACTGCCACCTTCATCCAGGAGGAAACCCTGGACTAGAGCAAGAAAAAACCCTTTTCTGTCATAACAGTTAAACAGAATAAAGCCTTTTTAAAAACACTTTGCAGCATCTAACTGCACCGTCAAGCTTTTATCGTGGAAGTTTAAAAAAAACTTCAGTCAGCCTTCACAACATCATCCCCTATTCTACTTACATAAATACAAACCGCAGAAAAAAAACTGCTTGATGTTATCCCAGTTATTTAAAACATAAGGAACCCTGATGGCCATTTAGCAGCAGGGCGGCTCTACAGTGCACTGCGCGCGAACACTGGCATACTGCAGTGATCAGAATTATTTTAAAGTTTATTCTCACGTTTTGTAGTTAAACTTGATTCGCACTCCCTTCTGCATATTACCTCAATTATTTCTTTTGACTACATGAGCAAAAAATACTGAAAAATGTCCTTCCCGAGTCAAACGTGATGTCATCAGATGTTTTGATTTCTGCGACCAGCTGTCCAAGAGCCCAAGATGTCGGACAGACCAATTTGAAAAAGAGAGCGGCTTGAATGAGTGAACACTGTGATGGCCGAGCACGAGGCCCTTCTTTTTTTAAACACAGCGACACAATATGTAGTGTAAGTTGAGCGACACAGACAGAGACGTCTTGTTCGGGAGTTGAAGAGCTGAGAGGCAGCAGACACATGCAGACGAAGCCCTTTAATAACACTGTGTAATGAAATGTAAAATGAACTTCTGTCTCTATTGCTGTTAAACATATATAAATTCAAGCACATGAAAGTGTCTATTATGCAAAACTTTCAATGCCTTGATTTTACATCTAGGATTTCAATGACCCCTGGGGGAGAGACAGTCTGCAGGTTAATGCTGCTGCTGACGACAACAACCACTGTGTCTCTGCAGCTCCGACACACTGACTGGAGGATCCAGCGGTGTAGTTGAAACTGCATCTGTAACAGTGATCATCGATGAGCTCGAGTGGCTGGAAGAGAAACGTGCAGAGGAATAGATGTGTATGTGTACACGGACACGATGTGTCTGTGGTGCAGAGGAAACCATCGATGACATGACAATTACACCAGATCACCTGTCAAACTCACAGGTCCCACAACACATGCCTGTAGCCGGTGTTCACTTCCATTCATTCAGTGTTTTCCCCCTGACGTCCGCGCCTCGTTGTTAAAACATGTATCTAAAAACAAAACGCTCAGTTTGCGAGACACCGGAGCTCCAGCAGGGCTGGACCGGGGCTAGCTCCTCATGATGCCGCACACCGGCCCGCAGCTGCGGCAGCTGCGGCAGCTGGCTCCACACCGGCAGCCTGACACTTCCTGCGACTGACTTGTTTTGATAAAGTACACGAAGCGCGGACGAGTGAACCCGTCGGTAGCTGCTTTATGGGCAAAGACGCCCGCGCCGGGGTTCACTAACGTCGGGCAGCATGTCGTGCGGCGCCGGCCGGCCTGCGGACTCGGTGAGCTAAGCTAACAAAGCTAGCTGTCCCCCCCACGCAGT
Organism: Scophthalmus maximus; assembly: GCF_022379125.1. Classification (NCBI taxonomy): domain Eukaryota; kingdom Metazoa; phylum Chordata; class Actinopteri; order Pleuronectiformes; family Scophthalmidae; genus Scophthalmus; species Scophthalmus maximus. The sequence continues at coordinate 12,976,785 of NC_061527.1, read as the reverse complement.
GGAGTCCCACCATTGACCCGAGCCTCCGCCGACATTCACCCGCGACTGACACCCGAGACCCCGCAGACGCGCTGACACCGACCGGCCTCGCTTCAATCACCTGTATTGCGGACCGGCACCATGTGTGAAGCCGAAGTAGTTGCTTGCAGCCATCTTGGCATCTCCAGTACAGTACAGCAGCGGCGAAGCTGAGACTGTCCGTCAAGATAGTTCACCCCCCCTCCACCGCCCCCTCCAACACTGATAGACCGGAACTACGTCACTCAAAACAAATACTATGACCTACAGGTATGATTATGAGATTTTCAACAAAACCTCTCTAATTACTTTCGGTATCACATTTTTTTGTCAATTACCATAGCAACATAAATTCCAGTCACAAACAACAAACAAACTAAAAACGAAAGAAAGGAAAACAAATAATTAATAATTAAAAAAATAATCAAACTTGGCAGAGAGTGAGAGGGGAGAGAGAGAGAGAGAGAGAGAGGGAGAGTGGTTTGGGATTTACAAATCCACAAACCTTTATTTCTAATTAATTCCATTTACCCAAGTTTTGTTGTCATCAAAATAACAAAAATTTAAATTCAAGCAAAAAATATATGTAAACAAAAAACAAAAAAAAGGAAAATAACAAATAAAGGATGAAAACCACGTTTAAGCGAAGGCGGAAGTAGATCGGGGTGAATCCTCTCGCCTCGCTTGTATATTCTCCTGCGGTATCAGCTGAACGCATAGGCTGATGTCAGTCACGCTTGCACTGGGTGACTGTGTCATTGAAAACCCAACCACCAGTCTGTCTGTCTGTCGGTGAGTCGGTGAGCAGGTTATTTTAACAGAGCAACATCTCCAGAGGCCTCATTAGTGCCAAACATGGCCTTGAGTTTTACAGACAGCTTTTTTTTAAACGGCACAAAATCGAAGACAGACGAGAATTATAGAATTGAACTCGGATTTATAAAAATTAAAAAAAATAAACACCTATATTATTATGACTTAAGCATATATTGTTACCACTAAAATAGAAGGAGGCCTGTTGTAGAAACATGCAGAGTTGTCAGAATGCTATACAGGGAAACTGTGGGGCTGATATGATTGGTTGGGTGCAAGTGAAGTAAGGGGCAGAATAATTAATGTGTGGGGAGAGTTGGGTAAGAGACTCAGGAGGGGAGATACTATGCATGGAGAGAGAGATGCTGTTGCCGGGGAACAGCAGCCACATAGAGGACCACTGGAAACAGCAGCAGGTTTATCTAACGGACTAAAGGGACACAGAGACTGGTGCCATTTTCCCCCGAGTTGCTGAAGGGATTTAAAGAACAAAAAAAAAAAGCTGCTTCCATTAGGGGATCTGGATGCAGACGAGACTCAAAGAAGGGTCTGATTTTGTGGTTGTCCAATCAGAGGCTTAGAAAAGGGGGGTAGATAGAGTGAGATCATGATGCCAAGGCAGATGTAGTCTCATTTAAGGAATTTTGTGTCTTGGTGGTGTGGATGTATAGGAGCTGAGAGGCAGTCTGTCAGCTCGCTCTTCACGGCCAGTCTTTCTCCAACAAAGGTGGCCAGAGGCAGAGGACAGGAGGGGGGGGAGTCCAGCACAGAGGTGCCCCCTGTCTTTAGACACCTGCTGCTGGCTAGTGGCTGACATCGAGGACACTGTATGACTGTGTCTGTGCATGAGTGTATGTGCATGTGAATTAGCCAAAGACAGAGGGGGCAAGGGGAGATTTCAGCCCGACCCATGCTCCTCTGTTGGTGTGTGGGGAGGCGATCGGGACTTTCTTCCTCCGAATCTGTGCATCAGTGGCTGAGGAGGAGGGAGGACTCGCATTCAAACCACCGAGAGGTTTTTCAGGGGATCTTGCACCGTTCATGTGAGTATAATCACTGACTTAACGTCCTTGCATTTCTAATCTGCTTGCACAGTTTCCACCTGGCACTGCCTGCACACTAGACATCTGTGCTGCACAATGTGCTGCACATTTGGTTGCAAATAATTTTTTGCAGCATTTTTATCTAATGAAGAATGAATGGTTTGACAGGGGGCAGTGGTTGCAATATTTGCTCTGTTAGACATGGCTGTTAACTCTCCAAGGATATTGCTGCCAAGACCAACAAAACCACTCCGCAGCCTCTTGTAATTATATGATAGGAGTCCACTGCATGTTGCTGATAAGATAATAAATCATAATCATACACGGATGGCTGCTCCACATTTTAACGTCACAGTATTATAAGTATAACTTCCATCACAGACAGGGTCTCCTCTCAAACACATAAGTAGATCAGCTAAGAAGACAGCAGGACCTACAGTCCAATTAAACAGACACAGTTTTCATTCCATGCAGTTCACTAGCCAACACAGAGTCAAAAAGGCAGAATCCACATCAGTGAGGTTGGATTAAGGAGCAGCGAGGAAGGATTAGGTCTGGAAGTTGTTCCTCCACACTGGCCTCTTGAATTCCACCCAGGAGCAAATTGGTGTGTGATATTTGACTTTGAGGAGAGCTGAGCTCAGAAAATGGGCTCTGTCCGTTTCAGTCACATGCCTCTCACATGTGCCCCTGTGGGCAGGGGGATCAAAGCCATGTGACCAGCACTGGTACCAGCCCCCTAAATTAATTTGGAGAAAAACCTCAGACAATGCTGATTTTCCCTTTGCTATCGATTCAAACACGTGTCTCAGTGGTGCAGCCGCTGAGCTGACTGTCTAGCTAGTGGAGTGATGTCATCTGACAGTGTTCCGCCGTTGTTGTAAATGGTTTTCATTGATGAATGTTTTCTCTCCACACCTGCAGGCCCCTGCTCTCCTCTCTGAGGGATGGGCACCACAGAGGCAACTCTACGAATGGAGAACATGGAAGTGAAAGATGAGTGGCAGGACGAAGACTTCCCCAGGTTGGTTCCTTTTAATCTTTATTGGTCATCATCTATTCGGCCACATGAATGTCTAATACAGGCAAATGGTTCAGATGAGAGAAGACATCCGCAAAACATATAGAGATAGAATGTTTCTATATGCTTTGTTTGTATGAGTACATCTTTATATAACGGGCGTATATCTTATTTCTTTTATGATTGTTAATTTGCATTATTGGCCTACTGCATCACTGCATCATACTATTTTATGATATAGACACTTTTATTTTAGAAAAACTTGATGTGTATGTTCTGCTTTGTGAGCATCTGTGGAGCTTTTCATGTAAGCTGCAGCGGAAGCTTTTAAGGAGCAATTGTCTTGATGTGAAATGATTTGGTTTGGGCACAGGGTGCCATTTAACACTGTGCTCACAGTGAGAGGCTGTGAATAGGGCAGCTGATCAATGATCCGTCTCTACAGGAAAAGAAACAGAGACTAAGATAAATTAATCAAAAATAAAAGTTCTTCTCAGTGCACGTTACAATGCCCTCAGAAAAATTTAGAGAGTGGAAGGTGGGAGGGGGCTTGGTGATCAGAGGTTAAAATCTGCAGTAAAAGAGCAGTTGAGGGGGTTCCCCCTCCCTCTTCCATCCTCCTCCCTCCTCCTCCCTTCTCTGTCAGATGGGAAGCAGGAAGCCAGGGCGCAGGTGCACAGTCTGCCTCTAAATGGTCTCAGTCTACGTCATGTGACGCAACAGCAGTCACCGAACAACAACACAGCATCGCCATGAAAATGGTGGCAGGTTTTGTTTAAAGAGCAGACAGAGACGGAGGAATATAGCCAGCAGCAAAAGGATTATTGACGCTGCCTCAGGGTGATGCTCATCTCTCGTCAGCTGAGAAGAAGAGGAATGATTAAGCAAACCAAACACAAAGGTGTGCGAGGTTGAAAAGCCAATTTGAATCGGCTTTGACAAAGGCAGCTCCCTGTACTCTCTCCGGAAGGTAAGCATCGTCGGTTCATCCTTATATTGAGCTGTAGTTGAAGGACATTGCAGACATAAAAAGAGATTATCTCGCTTTTGTTAAAAGAATAAATCCCCAAATCGGGTCTGTGGCGTTCATAGAAGGGGCTTTGATTCTGACAAAGGAGGTGTCGGACTATTAATCAGCGCAGGGGTCCTCGGGGAATAGATTCAGACCTTTCAGCCGTGCCTGTTTCCCTGGGCTAATGCCAGTGCTGTTGGCTGAAGAGGAGCACACATTGTCACACACTGTCCTCCTGCAGATGGGTGGGTGAAGCAGTTGGCTTTCACAGGAATGCAGCTAAACCCACCCCTGCCGAAAAACACTGCGCCGTAGCCCTCTGCAGCTCTCTGAAGCTTTTGCTGTACATCCCTATTTTCTTGGTGTTGTCGCTGATGGGCACAAAACCAAACATGGAGGTGTACGCACATCTGCCATAATGTGCAAAGGTTGCACCTCATAAATGAACACACATGTGAGGGCACGCTGCACAAACGCACACACACTCGTGCAAGTATATACAGAGCAAGATGTTTACCTCCAGTTCGCTCCTCCTTCTGCGCAGGCTGTCAACAGTAGATAACAGAGCTGCACAACTTTGTATGTATGCAGAGACACACAGAGGCGATCTTCTTCTCTCTTCCACTCATTCCCTGTCTTTTTTATTCCTCCCCCTTCCCCCTCAATTTCTCATCCCTCTATAATCTTCATCTCTCCCCAGAGTTAATTACCATCTCTTTGCTCCTCAGCCTGCCGCTGTTTTTACTGCATGCCCTGACTGATCAATTGAAGGCCACCCTAGTCACAATGTTACATTTGATTGTGAGGTTTTAGACCATCACATCCTGGGGAACAGAGTTTAAAAGACCCAAAACATGAAATTGTATACCCCATATTCAAGGTTGTTCATTGTTTTGCTGAACCTTGACTTTGACTCTCTTTTATATCGTACAGCATATCATACTCAACAAGCATAAGTACTGGTCGCTTATGTGCGTCTTTTTCCCTCCAGACCACTACCAGAGTACGGAGACATGGATTCATCTTGTGGTCTCACAGACGACAGAGGCTGTAAGTATCGCTGACAACTGGATGGTCCCTGATTGGAAGCTCTGCTTCGTGATTGGAGTTACAGCCTCTCCTCTCCTCTAATCTCCTCTCTCCTGGTCTTCGCTGCTGCAGCTCCCCCTAACTCCCTGAATGTGAGCCCACCTGGAGGAGGCGGCGGCGGGGTGTCCTCCTCTCACCGTAAACGCCGAACGTTGCTCGCCCCCGAGATGAACCTCTCCCTGGATCACAGTGAGGGTTCCCTGCTGTCAGACGACTTCCTGGACACACCAGATGACCTGGACATTAATGTTGATGACATCGATACTCCGGATGAGACGGACTCGCTGGAGTTCATCACCAACGGCAACGAATTAGAGTGGGAAGGTCAGAGGTTCAAAATACACATGCATGCCTGACTGTCCACTCCTAATTCAATTTGAAAATCTCTTAAAAGGAATGAACCACATACGGTATATTTTACTCTCCACTGGCACCTACACTGTGCAGCATGGTGCTTATTCAAGCACAGATTTGAGAAAGGATTCTGGTTTCATGTCTGTTCAGATGACACACCGGTGGCCTCAGCCAAAGCAGGTCCCAGTGACGGTTCAGGAGGAGTGGATGAAGACGGGAATACCAACAACGGACGCCTCTGGAGATCAGTGATCATCGGAGAACAGGAGCATCGTATTGACATGCAGGTCATCAGACCTTACCTCCGGGTCATCACTCATGGAGGTCAGTGAAAGGGCACAAATCAATTTATCACCTTGAGGATGGCTCTGGTTTCTAGTAACATATAAACATTTGCTTATTGGACTAAAATATACAGCCTTTAAACCTTAAAATATTAAAATAAGTTAAACACCACTGAGACCTGTTTTCATGTAGCAGACAAATAGATCACTGTAAGGCACCAAACCTCAGTTAACTGTTGTTGTTGAAACACTAATAATGATTTACTGGATCTGTCTCTCATCAGGTTATTATGGAGAAGGTCTCAACGCCATCATCGTGTTCTCTGCCTGTTACCTGCCTGACAGCAGCTGTCCAGACTATCACTACATCATGGAAAACCTCTTCCTGTGAGTTTGACATGACTGACCTTTATTTTTCCATCACAGGATTTGATGCCATACACGAATGGCTCAAATCATCCCAAATCAGAACTGACTGATTTATGATCACCTTGTAGGACTGGGATGTATTTGGATATTGAATGCTTTTTGCTCCCAATCTCTAATTATTATGTTTTACCCTTTCCATCAGAAGTGGTGTTTTTTCATGATGCTGTAAACCTAACATACAACTGCTTTGAAGTAACAAAGTGTCCTGTGATGAAACATCTGTCGTCTCTTCTCCAGGTATGTGGTGAGCAGTCTGGAGATGCTTGTGGCTGAAGATTACCTGATCATTTACATGAACGGAGCCACTCCTCGGGGGAAGATGCCCGGGATCAGCTGGCTCAAGAAATGTTACCAGATGATTGACAGAAGGTGAGGAAAAAGAAACACTACAGTCATATAGATTTGCATCCTGCATATAAAACATTTCTTGATACTGAACTGCATAATAATTAAGACTGCTGAGTTCTGTGCACCATTAACATACAGATATGCATGACACAGATACTGACAGACACAAAATTGAGAGTAATGGAATTTGGACATGTTTTGAGAAGTACTGCATATGCTCATTTTTAAACACTGACCAAACTCTCTGCTAACTGAGTAGACTTTGTTATTTGTGTTATGATGGCAGACTGAGGAAGAACCTGAAGTCTCTGGTCATCGCTCATCCCACGTGGTTCATACGCACTGTCCTGGCCATATCTAGGCCTTTTATCAGGTGATACATTCAGAAACCAAAACTGTATTCTCGTGTTTTGAATCCACATTTACTGAGTGAGTGCCTTGGACTTTGTTGACTGAATATTATTCTGTTTTTGAAGACGTTTCATGAGTTGACAGCTGTTAATTGAATACATTTTTTTAAAGCATCTCTGCCATATATATTAAGAAACCAAATACTGCCACAAGAAAAAAACAGTTTTTTATGACATCAGTAAAATAATGTAACCCGTTCTTGTGTTGCTGTTTTGTCATCAACCACTGCAGTGTGAAGTTCATGAATAAGATCCAGTATGTCCACAGTCTGGACGAACTGGCAGAGATTGTCCCCATGGACCACGTCCACGTCCCAGAATGTGTGGTGCAGTAAGTGTCTCTGACCACTAGATGGAGAACATTAGCTGCGGGAGACAAACTCAAACTGCGGGCAGTAGTTACTCCTGCTGTATTATTTCTTAGTGCTAAATGGTTATTAGTGTAAATGATCTTATGATCTCTAGTTTCCTGTGAATGGGCTGAGAGGGCAGGATTAACTGTGTGAATTGAGGATTTATGGTTATACTCATTTTCAGGTTTGACGACGAGAGGATTAAAGCCCGAAGGGAAAGGTAAAATATAATCTATTGTCACATTTTTATCATAGTACTCACTAACACATATGGTTTTAGCACTTACAGGCTGTACAAGAGTGTTTTTATAATCTCCAACAAATGGGCATCAGCCTAATATCTCTCTCTCTCTGTGTGTGTGTGTGTGTGTGTGTGTGTGTGTGTGTGTGTGTGTGTGTGTGTGTGTGTGTGTGTGTGTGTGTGTGTGTCTGCAGGATGGAGCAGGAGCAGAGACAGCAGGAGCATCCGTCACTCCCACATGAGACGATGAAAAAGTCTGCAAGGTAACTGCCCTCACTGAGTTTCACATTAGACATGTATTTAGTTGAGACACTGGGACACTATCATTCATAAAGTTCTCATAAAGTTGCATTTGTTTTTCTCATTTCCAGGCCAAAGTCAGTGATTGTAGATCAAGGGTAATGAGAACGGCAAAGCTTTGCAGGTGAGGGCATGATAAACCATCTCCACTTCTGTGTTTATTGGCCACAAGGTGGCTCTGTGCTTTGGAATGGATCCACCACATTGCCAATTTAATTTCCACTGAAATAGTAATCACACACTCCAGTGTGGATTTTATATATTTCAGTACAGAGATTATATTAAGAGCAGAGTCACATTATGTAGATATATTTTCTGTTTATACACAAGTTCTTTGTTATACTAGACTGTATTAATTACACACATTTTGTATGCATTTGTGTGCAATGAACAGAAGGAAAAGAAACAATAATCATCTCATTCCACACAGCATCATTGGACAACAACATACTCTTCATCAGCTCTTCACCATAGACTGGCGTAATACATACATTAATTTTATACAGCAAGAATTCAGCATTATTTGACCTTATCTTTTGAAACTTCTCTGCTACAATTAAAATTAAGTTCTGCTGCACACAGCATAAGTTTGTAGTTGATTTTACACAGTAGAGTACAAATGTCAAATTGTGCTGAAAAATATCTGCAGCCTTCTGGTCCAAAACGAAGGCCGCCTAATACAAATGACTTATTTCATAGACTAAACAGTAACCAGGAAGTCCTATCCACAGCAACTTAGAGCCTGATAGTTAATGAGGCACACACACTCTGAGCTGGATGAAACCAGCTGGCTTCAGGATGCATATGCTATAATCTGTCACTATGTGATAAAGATCATAAGTCTGAAATGCCAATGACAATAATTCATAAAGCTGATAAATATACATTGATTTAATCAGTGTACAGGAGTAGTTCTTGGCCATGCAGTCATCAATGTAAATGAGGCATGTTAAATGGAGCCATGGCAACAGTTCATTTTTATGTCAGGATCAATAGATTGACTCATTATCTGTTAGGTACACCTTCAGGGAAAACTGGGAAGGTCTTAATTTCTTAAAAATGTCATTGCAACTTGATTGAGGGAGAGTTTTAAAGTTTCATGTATCATGTTAAAGTTTTATATGCATTAGTAAAACAAAACTACTTTGGTTTACAATTTGCAAATTCCAAATGAATTGGTAATATTTATTTAGTAATACTCTGGCTTCAAAATTATATAGTTCCTGCAGACATTTGTTTGCCTCATTCTATACAATAAAAAGATCAGACAGAGAAAAAGTTGCACATACGTACATACTTCTTGGAATCATTGATTTGAATTTGCAAACGTTTCCTTCTCTGTATGCAGGGTGTGACAGAAGTGTGGAGCATGAAACCTTTGATTTATACCAATAAGAAGCAGACGACGAGTCTACATGTGCTTCCTTGTTCTATATTATCCAGCTAAAGATTTGTGCCATCGATCTCCAATCAAAACTTTGATTGCTCCATCCCTATTCCAACTGTCTCTTTCTTCCTCCTGTAGTGGTTTAGATATCACAAACTTGAAAATGTGCAGAAGAAGATGCAGCTCTGTTGGCCTTAACTACTTTGGAAGAACTGTTTCTTAATGGAAGCTGTTGCTGAGTTCATCAGTTCAGCACCTCGCCGAGTGGCGTGACTTTATGAGAGGCTCATATTGAAATGTTGAGTCATCGTGAGGCTCTATAAGGCCAGAACATGGACAGAAATTCTTACTCTACAATATAACACATAATTAACTAAAACAGTACAAAGAAAGACAACAGATTTTTTGCAACATCGGGTGAAATACTTCGGTTATATAGTTTTTCTATTATTATTCTGCAGCTTGTTAATAACAGATCAAAAATTAACTGCATTACCTACAAAAATGAAAATGTGTTCGTTCAATGCAACATTTTCACTTGACAAGAGGGATGTGTGCATAAACTGTGACATGACAAGACCACAGCTGTTTAACAGAAAACGTCACTGAGCTTGAGTCTGTGTGAGATAACCAGACGACTGTGTAGTATAATGTATATATAATAATGATGGTGTTTGAGTTGATCAGAGGCCTTCATCTTTATTTTTAGCTGCTGTTTCCTGGGTGGAATGTTCTGTTATGCTGTACTGACATTTTGAAAATGTTCAAATGTACTAACATTCACTGACATAGAGATCATTTGCTATTGTTCTTCTGCTCTGTCATAGTTTTCCTCTGTGCCCTTCCATCTGTGCTCTGCCTTGTGTCATGACGTGCCTCAGTTCTCTGTGTGTTAGCAGAAGAAGCAGAGCCTCCATTTGCTGAGAAACAACTACAGACAAATTTGCTCAGTACATTGTACAAACATGTTCTTACCACTGACCATATGAGATAATAGGTGGCCTCTAAATGGAAGGTCACAACTAAGGCATTTTCATTTTCAGTACAGATGGATGACGTTAATGTAGCTTACACCGAGTCTTACTTTGTCATTTATATTTCTCTGTTTGCATGTTTAATACATGATGGAATCAACTTTTTCTGGGGATCTTTTCCTCGTCTTATTGTAGCAGGAGAGCAGGGGAGTGAGAAATGTTTATTTTTGTAAAGAACTGCATACTTGCATTGCCTGTATACTGTTGATATGGTTTAGCTGGAAACGGGTTGTCACATAAGTATAGACTGTGATAGATTTGTGTTTAGGAGGTGATGATTCCTCTTAAATTGTATTTTGTGTTGCTGTGACAGAGCATGACTGATGTCATGCAGTTTTATAGCTGTTAGTAGACGGCATGGACATGCTTATGCATCTTTGGTTAAAAAAAAATAAATAGGACTCATGAAATGTTTGTTTCTAAATTGCCATCTCAGCTGTTATGCTCCACTTGTTATGTTGCCTTTTTTGTTGCGGGAATGTTCGACAAAAGGTTCAACTTTTCAATTCTTTTCACTCCTTTTTGGGTGTTTTGACGACAGTAAACCAAACCTGAGCAGCTGCATTTGATATTTGTCATCCTTGATGGAGCAGTCACAACACAGCAACCATATGGCTTTTCATATAAGGAAGGTTGTTCTGTTTGTGCTACTTTTGGGGCTGAACTGAGTGCCTATTTTTGAACCAAATGTTTAAAAGTAATCCAGAATAAGTGAAGGAATGTAAAATGTAGCATTTCAATTTTTTTGTGATTAGGATTCATAGGTTCTCTCTGTGAAGTTACACCTGGTTAGCATATAAATAGCGGTTATTACCTCCGTTTCTGACTATAAAAGCACAATATCTAGACTATTACAAACTCTTTATTTGCTCTAACAAGTTTGCTCAGATTAAATTAGAATAGGATAAATGATCCATCATTCTGAAGTTGTCTCTAGGTTGCCATGATTGTTTCTTCTATGTAAATATAAGTGAATAAATTGTTCCTCCAAAATTTCTATTATGGTGTTTTTTCTCATACTTTCTGTTTACTCCCACTGAGAGATCATTCCTGTTCTTTAGATTTAGAATTTGGCCTGGAAAATCTGCACTTACACACTCACTTTGTCCTCCAGAGACAACTGTCATCTTATGGAAACAAAAATTGCAGTAGCCAAGTGTGCAATAATAAATCAACAGTTAAGAGCCAAATACAAAGAATGTTAGCAGATATTCAATTAAATTCAAGTTTAAGCTATTGTTTAATTTCTAATTTAATCACTGGACTGTGATTCTTCACCAAACCTACGACTAACTGAGTTAAGGGAACTATGTCCAAGGGGTTTAGTGTCAGTCTGCAGTATATTTCATCCTGTTTTTAGAGGGCCAGACGTACAGTATGTTCATGTGCATGCTGTAACTCCTTTTCCCCCCTCTCTTTTTAAGTTGTTACCCAGAATATTTTAAGTAACCTACCTTTTGCTTGAGAGGCTTCTTAAGTGTTGCTGTCAATCAGAAAAACCTCAAAGAGGACATGTCTGACGTGTGATGTCAGACTGCACAAAGCGACCCCTCCTCAAAGTCCCCAAAAAAAGTCTCTGTCTTTTCTTGGTTTCAGAGTCCTGCGACATCACCAGCACGAGATCATCACCATCAAACCCATCACACCCAGAGAGAGCCCCTGACTGTTGACCCCTGATCCCTGACGGCTGTGACAGGATTGACATGGCACAGTCACAGACACACAAATAGAAACATCCACTGTTAGTTGCTGCTAACACTAATGTAACCACTTTAGTGGAAAACACCAGTGCAAACGCAGGCGTTAGTTATTTGAATGTATCTCTGTAGTTTTCCACCAGGTGGGTCAGACCTGCTGATCTCAAGTCTCTCTCGGAGTCTGTCTGACACCGACAGCTGCTGGAAGTTCGCGGGCGGCGATTGGCCCACCGCGAGGCGTGACGTAGCACGAGTGGATGCAGAGCGCGGCGCGGGCACGTACCACAGCACCAGAACGTCGCGTGCCCGCGTGAGTCGTGACGCAATATGACGCGTGTTGGGTATAAAGCGCGGAGCCGCGCGCTGCGGGCTTTCCATAGTATGAATGAAGTGTTGGGACACTTCATCACTGAACTCTGTGAAGAGCCTAAACCGCGGGATTATTTTAAAATTCTCCTCCACTCCTTCTAGTTCTGTTGGAGACTGTTTCTTCAGCAGCAGGACCGTCGAGAGGTGACGACAACATGAAATACATTATCGGAGTTGGCGGGTAAGTGTGTTTTATATATTGTATCTTTTTGTATTCGACTGGTGACGGAAACATCTCGTGTCGCATTTGGTTCCAGTTTGAAGTCAAACTAGTGGTTTAAGTAAAGTTATCGATTGATTTATTGGCTTCTCGTCGATGGTCATCGCTTTGTCCACATGCGCTATCAGCTGCCCGCCAGAAAGATGCGGCGCCCGGGCGGTGACACCGGTGCGCCTGGTTTGTTGTCACGAATCGAGCGGGACATTTGAAATGTTTTAGCGCTTCACTCGGTTCAGAAGTGGAGGGAGAGTCGAGATCGGGTTAGGGTTAAGTTAGGATGTTACCATCGAGCTTCATGCAAACACTTTGAAATGATGAAGTGACGTAACGTGTTATGTTTAAAAGAAAAGATATTGTTGAATGAAAACAGCAATGTTCTTTTTATTCAGATCCATTTGTCTTTATTAAAACATCTGTTCATCACAATCTATTACATGTAAACGTCTTTATAATAATAATAATAATTTTATTTATATAGCACCTTTTAGAAGTAGCTTCACAAAGTGCTTTCACAAAAACATACAAATCACAGACAATCATACCAGCATTCTGGTAATAATATTCAATAATACGGTGTTCAGGTCACATATCTGTATGAAAAAGATATATAAAGACAATATAAAAAGATTAGCTCATTTGTTGTTGATAATAATTATACTTAGATAACTGTGACCTTTTTATCATATGATTCATAATATCCACCAAAATATGGAAATATGGGACCACATGGTTTATGGTGTAAAATGTAAGCACGTGCTTTTCCTTTCTATTTATTTATATATATATAAAAATATATTATAAAACTGGATATTGATTTGTGTATTATCTTGATTTTTTGTTTGTTTTCTGTTTGCAGAGTCACTAATGGTGGCAAAACCACCCTGACCAAAAAGCTGATCAAGACTTTGCCCAACTGCTGCATTGTGCACCAGGATGACTTCTTCAAGGTGAGATTTAGCAGATTCCTCTTTTCAATGGCCAGAGCATTGCATGTAAAGAAAGTAGTGTGTTGCTGCCACGAGTAACACCCCCCCTCCCCCACACACTGCTCTCTGCTGTTGATATGGAAATGGGCGTGATGTTTATGCATTTTTTTTTCTGTTACTTGGCCGTCACATCTTACTGCTTCAGTCTTTCCTCCCTTGTAGATTTCGATTTTTGTGATCCCTTACATCAATTAACTTTGCAGAATTTCACCCTTCATTTCTCTTTCCTGATTTGAATCATGTAATTTTAACATTTCCATCTTTTTTATTTATTTCTTTATTTTAGAGCAGTATATTTTTGTTTATCGCTTGCTTTATTTTGTCCATACCCTTTGCTGTGTGCCTTTGTGTCCTTGTTCTTGTGTGCATGTGCTCTTTGCCCTCACTCTGGCATGCGAGTGGGATCTGCAAGTGTTCAGAGCTGTGAGGTTGCAGCAATGTTTTATTGGTGACTGTTATTTCAGAAACCCGATGAGATAGAAGTCGGGGAGGACGGCTTTAGACAATGGGATGGTAAGACTTCACCGAAGACTGCCAGTGTCTCAATGTTTACCTTCTTTTCCATTCACATACTAATTTTTTTTTTTTTAAGTGATGTACCACCAAGCCTCTTAGATTACATACGTTATAGTCGGTTAACATACACACATAATGTCAACATGAAGCTTATAATAACATCCAGAAAGTTATAGGGACAAAAAAACACATTCCCAATATTTTTTACATTCTTTGTTTGTCTCCTCGCTAATCTTCTAAGTAACTGTCTTTTTCTGTCGTCTTCCTTTCAATCTTGCTCTCCAGTGATCACAGCTTTGGATATGGAGGCCATGACCAACACGGTGAAAGGCTGGATGGAGAACCCGGTGAAGTTCGCCCGCTCTCATGGTATCACCCTGTCCTCTGCCCCTGACGTGGCCGACCCCGATGGGCAGATCCACATCCTGATCGTGGAGGGCTTCCTGCTCTACAACTACAAGTTAGTTCATATTTAGTTTTTAGTTCACATGGTTCAACTTACTGCATGTGTTCGCCTGGAGGGACTCTCCTAATGGCTTTTCTTTCTAGATTGAAGTCTTGCCTTGATTGCAGCTGACCTGCATGTAACATATTTTTCATGCTTGCCAGTTGCCAATGACATGTACAAGGACCCCTGCATGTTGACTTGGGGCAGGTCCTGCAATTAGAGATAAGGGGTTCAGCAGAAAGAGGCTCTCTGAGTTGTCCTTGACGCTCGCTGCTGGGTGGTTGATACTGTGTGCTTGGGGTGAGAGTGGAGCTGCACGCTGCAGAAATGTAGATAATAGGCAGTTTCTTGACAATGCTATACTCCTGTACTCGTGTTCGTTGGAAGGCAGTGTTTATCATCACTGATGACCTTGTTCATCTCCCCTCCAGGCCTCTGCTGGATGTCTTCGACAAGTGCTATTACATATCAATCCCCTATGAGGAGTGCAAAAGTAGGAGAAGGTGAATTAATTCAAAAAGACTTGGTTGTATTTCTCGTCACGTGTTTTTAACCCCAGCATTGAAAGTGTACTGTAACTGTGTCTCAATTGTATTTTTAGTACGAGGCAGTACACCATCCCCGACCCTCCCGGCCTGTTTGACGGCCACGTGTGGCCCATGTACCTGAAGAACAGGAGAGAGATGGAGGACAGCAGCTTGCATATTGGTATGCTGCAGTTGTGTTGCTTCATTCGTTTTGTTTTGTCAGCATGTGTATTCGTCCGATCAGTTAGAGTTCTTGTAGACGGGATTCTCGTCTGATCACTTCCTCTCTGTTGCAGAGTACCTGGATGGTTTGAAAACCAAAGAGGAGATTTACAACCAGGTGTATGAGGACATTCAGAACAACCTGCTCAATTGTTTATAGGTGAGTCATTTTTTAGGAGAATTATAAAATCATGTAGTTAAGAGTAGACAAAGATTACGTTTAGGTGCACAACCTTGTCTAACACAGTTTTCTTCTGTTTCTTGCAGCAGGAAGACTCGTCTCCATCCCTGTACAGAACTTGTAAATAGTCCCAAGGATTTTTTTTAAGGATGTTTTTCTAAATTTGTATTTCTTGTTTTTTGTACATAGAACAGACCAATGTTAACTTATCATCGTCATTTTATCATCTTCAGACGATCAATATTTGATTTTCGTTAAAGGTGATTGTACTGATGATGTTACTGGTATATGAAACCACTGACTTTTACTAGACCATTTGTTTGTCAATTTCATTCTCATTCAAATAAATGTATTTGTAGCTGTTTGCTGATACAGTACATCAAGCATTTGTGTATTTTGTCGCCCAATATAAAATAATAACTGCGGAGAAGGAGGAAGTGTTCAAGTTCGTTATCTTGGAGTTGCATGGCAACTCCATCTGACTTTTATTAGGCCAGATAAGTCTTATTGTAATTGTAATAATAATGATATTGTAATAATTTAACAACTGTAGTTCTGCGTAGATTAGTTTAGTCATGAATGAATTCATGTAATTTTACAACCAGCCAAAAGATTACAGTTTGTATTTTATTAGACCTAGCTCTACAATTTCAACCGTTGGTTTTTAGAGGGTGTGAGTGGACAGTGGTAAACCATATACTAGAGGCTCAGACCAAAAAATGTGTTGGGCAATTTTTTAAAATGCATGACCCGACCCGGTTTTGTTAAGGATTTAAAGAAAGTGGGTCAGTTCCAAGTGGACCAACGACAAACAACCTAACTGATCTCAGCTTTAATAACAAGTATATAAACAATCCACTGTGAAATCTATTTTAGACATTTGAACGACTGTCAAATGCCTTTATCTATTCTGGGGGGGTTTCCAACTATGTTGCATGCTCTGAAATAGCCTCCCTCACTTGCCTCAAGAAGATGCCTGAGAAGGTCATAGACTAACCCCAAGATTTAGGCTATTAGCGCTGGATTTACAGTGCTCGGGGCCCAAGGCACGTGCCGTTGTCACCTGCCTTCCCAAACGTATAAATAGGCCGGAATAATTTCTCATTTCCCCTGAGGGGGAATACCTCACCCTGTCACAGTGGACGGTGTGAACTTCAGCTCATCATACCACAGCTAAATATGGGAATGGTCGGGTAGGTACGTGTATTTTAAGTGTCTTCCTTTCCATAGTGGATGGGAGTCCAGTAATATTTCAATTAGACGAAAAAAGCAGCATTTGGTCTAGGTTTTGTGTGTTTGCATAGTTGTTGGATTTTCTCAGGGATGTGGGTCATTTAGTGTCCTGATACAGGAAACCTGGTGATTAATTATTACACAGCAACAGTTCAGCTTGTAAAATAAAGGTCCAGTGCTGCTTGAAGCATCTTATTTCATTTTATTGTTTTCTCTCATCCAGAGTGCTGGTAGTTCGCTTTAATAACCTCCCATATTTTCTTGACATCCTTTTACAGTAACAACCAGTATGTTTGGTTTGTCGTGTCATGAGCTGCGGGTAAATGTAATCTGTCAGGTGCGTGTCATGTGGAAATGGAGTGGCAAGGTGATCGCTGTGACGCTCTAACAGATGGACGTGGACTAGACCACACTGGCCTGGACTCCCGGTGCTAAAAATGACGGCAGCGTGTGTGATGACTGTGAATTCATGCACTCAGGTGGATCTGTTCACCACGAACAAACATACACCAGGGAACAACCTGTGAAATTGAGAGCTAAATAAAATGTGCTTTTCCCCCTGAAAAATCCATATATATGATACACACAAACATATATAATATTCTCCAAAAGTTTTACATCATCTTGATCACCACACGCTAACGGGCCCCAGGGTGAAACAGTGGCCCTGTTATTCCAGACTGTGTTACAGTAAAGTAAAGAACCTCGGAGGAAATGAATCCAGTCGGGACCTTTTCTTGGACAAACCTGACCTCATTACTCACAGCACGGGGGAACCGAGTGACTGAAGAACATCCGTCAAACAGCGTGCGGATGTATAAAGTCGGGTAAGCGCGGCTCTGCCTGAGATAGTTTTTATGATGTAAGCGCTGAGCTGAACCTTTGTACACATACAGAACATTGCCGTGTAGGATTGAATAGGTTGCATGTGTGAGATCCCATTCTTGTTTTAATATCTCGTGAATACCATTCGTATCATTCATCAAAGGTCACACTGAGGGAAATATGTGCACAAGGTCTAACTGGTTTTGTTCCCAAAGTTTTCAACCTTGTTCCAAATCATCCGATGAGGCAAGTCTGCAGATGAGGTGAAGCCTTTTCCTTTGTTTCTGTCATTGTTAGTATTCATCCGACTGCTGTTTCAAAAGTCAACTGTAAACCTTTATGATTTGGATTTAAAATATGTATCGATCAAAAAGAAATTCACACTATGAATAAATAAGTAAGTCCAGTATTTGTGTGTCATGGGACACTGAGTTTTATCACCTGCTCTGAAAAACTCATTCAGTGTTGTAACATCATATAACATTCCATATGGTCACATTCAGAGTCAGGGGTGGAATATAACTTATTACATTTACAAGTAGTAAGGAACAGTTCTGAGGTAAATGTACTGTTCTTGAGTTCGTCCATTTTATGCATTATTCTTCTGGTTGACTACACTTCATAGGGAAATGTTGTACTTTATTCTTATCTACGTTCATCTGAAAGCTATGAGTTGCTGTGCAGAATGGGCTTCATGGTAAATTCATTGAACACAACTTGTGTCCAGAAGTTAAACTTAAACATTTTCAGCAAGGAAGAAGAACTAATTTAAAGATATTTTTAATGAGGTAATTGGAAAATTATCATTCAATATACATACAAAAGTAACAGTTGGTCAGGTAAAAGGTCCATATTGGTGTTTTATTATCAACCAGGCTATATCATTGGATCATTCTTATTAATGCATTAACACCTAAGCAGCGTTTTACGTAATGTAGCCACTCATTGCAGCTGAGTTTAACTTCTATACTGTTTAAGCTATAACAATGCATCATATTTTAGAAACTGATCATGATTTGTATATGAAAACTTCATGTGCAAAGTAATGTGTATCTATGGTGATGTATTAATATAATGGAGTAAAAAAACAACAACTATATTTTCCTCTGGGAAGTGGCGGTGATGAAATATATGCATAAAAATAAAAACACTCCACCATTTTTCCCTGATGGTGTGACCTCATGTGGGAAGGTGGTGCCAGGAGAGATGAAGGTTAAAATTATGTGTGTCACAGAGTTAGGGAGGGAGGGGGGTCACTTGCTGAGAGATCTTAGGCGTTTACATAACGAGAGACCAACCGACAGGCTGGAGGAATGACAGCCATCCGGTTACAGCCTGCTCCAACTAGAGCCGGACCCTGTGATTGTGTCCTGCGACTTGTACAAGCCTGTTATTATAAATTGGTTGTCAACTGGCCTGAAGTAGGTGAGAGGCCCACACATGGAGCTGCAGAGGATACATGCAAGGGCCTATCACCCACTTCAGGGCAGTTGAAATACAATTTATAATTACAGGCCCTTCAAAACTGTGCAGTGGTTGAGAGCTGTAAATATAAACTGGAGCAAGTTGAAATGCGTCACCAGCACAAGCTCTTGTGAAGTGCAAAGATTCTTGTAGAAGTAAGATAGATTTTTGTTCGAAATTTCCGAAATACACATTAAAGAACCTGCATGTGTTTCCAAGTGTTTTTTGACAGTTAACTGACATCAGAGTAGGATTCTTGAAAATAAGCTGGTTTGAACCACAGCAAGACGTTGACCTTGATCCCAGATCTATAAAAACTAACAGAAAAAGGAAGTGACTACAGTCACTTCACCTTTGTCTCCATTCATGTTCATATACAGAAGCTGAACAGACCGTGAGGTGTGACACCTGCTAAAGTCACACGACTAAAACAGTTTGGAGACTTTCAGTCTGTGATGATCCACTGCCATCATCTGGCGAAGAGGGAGATTGGCCTCATTGTGGTGAGTCAACAAACTGAGAGTTAGTCCAGACAGTACTGTCACTACTGCACTAAAGACAAAACTGCAAAGCCCTGTTGTATAAACAGGGGATTTAGATTCCCTATCAACGGCTTGTTGTTGTTTTTTCTGGGACCTTCAGTGGACTTTGGGGTTCACTTGGTGAAGCACTGCTCCAGTGTTTCCATTGGGCCAGAAATGAACTTTCAGTTAAAATCACAAGTGCACTACCACAACCCTGGAACCAAAACTTGGATCATTTCCTTTTTTCTCTCTCTCATCATAATGCAATTAAGGAAATAGGATTAAAACCACAAGAATTGTGATTGTTGGATTCTGAGCCTGTGCATGCAATGCATAGACTTATATATGAAACTCAATATATACAACTTCTCACGTTAGTAAATATAACTTTCAGATAATTTAAAAATAGGCCTCGATTGTGAAGTGTTCTGAAATGTTTAAACTGTGACAGGAGAGAGTGAGCGCAGCTCCTTGCTGTGGATGGGTGGATTCATCAAGAGTAACTCACTCAACAGACGCTGGAAGACGTCTCAAACCAAACTCACGGCGGTGACCCTGTGCGCAACTGCGTGGCGAAGTCGAGTGACTTGAGAACACCACCTCATCTCATCTCACATGTCAAACACAAATGTTCTCGGCGCCTGAAGTCCTCGGGCAGAGACGCCATCACACGGAGCCATGGAGAAGTTTGCGTTTGTATTAGTTTTCCTTCTTGATGTTCTGGTGCGTTTGGGTACCGGTCAACAACATTTACGCGCGCGCGTCGGACCGTGGAGAAACCGGATTCAGTGGGAGAATAACGGTCAGCTGTACAGTTTGCTCAGCACGGGGACTCAGTACCGAACCCCTGCAGTGATCAGAAGACGCACTCAGCTTTTGCTAACAGCTGAGAACAGTTTTAACCGAGTTGACCCTCCTGCTGCGTCCAGTCGACCCACCAGAGCCAGATCTGGAGACCCCCGGGACGTGGTCTGGGTTCACTCTCTACAAAACGACCTCAGTCCAGTGGACGCATCTGTGGTTGGTGCTGATGCGGATCAGTACTTACTCGCTTCGGGACGACCGGGGACATCCGGTCAGTCGCCATCGCGAATGGTCTCCCCCAGGGAGGCCGTTGCTCAGGGGTACCGTTCACACCGGGCTCCGTCAAATAGCAGCGCTGCCTCCATCCAGGAGTTCTCTGGCAGCGGAGTCCCGCGAGGTGGCCGGAGCACAGCTGGAGATGACGCTGGTACGCAACAGGCCGCCGCGTCGCCGATAAGATCACCGGTCTTTGCGCACAGCCGAGGCGGCCGGATAAGGTCTGAGAACTCGGATTCACCTGCCCGGTCACCTGCCATATCTGCACCGGTCATAGCTGAGGATAGAGGGGATGCACGCCGCACTCCTCAGCAGACCAGCGTGGGCGATGCGCGCATTGCGCACAGGGCGAGCTCACTGACCAGAATCACACCGGAGTCCAATGATGTTCCCACAGCACCGTCCAGCAACGCGGTAGATGTTCACTTTCCCCGTCCGAGGTCGGATCAAACTCGGATGACAGACACGAGTGACCCACAAGATCCCCACAGCATCCATCATAGGAACTCGGTTTTCTCCAATGTTTACCCACCGGACCGCAGGAACAGGGTCACCGCGCGCCCACCACCAGGAACCGGCTATGGCACCAGATTCTTCCACAATGGTGAGGCAGATGAGATAGAGACACCAGGGTGTGGAAACCAGTTAGCACGAGACATTGAGCATCATAATGATAATATGAGAGATTGAACATTAAAAAAAGATATTGCTTAACTGATGACACCCTTAAACCATTAAAGTCAGAACAATCATCATGAAGTCCAACTCGTTTTGGTGTAAAGTAAAGTCTCCAGTAGCCTATAAGAAAAGTTAAAATGAAATGATTGATTGTTAGACTTGGAGCAATGAATGATAAAGTATTTGATATTGAAGATATGATTAAAATAATTACTTGTCTAACAGGATTCTGTCATAGTTCAAAGACTTCATCAGTTGAAATTGGATATATTTTCTCTAATTGTATAACAGATGAGCATAGAGCTTATTCCCCATCAATGTGTTTAATGCCCCAAACGTCCATTTAATGCAGAAAAGCTAATGACCTTGTGTTTGCATCTGAGTCCTGGCATATTTCATGGATTTAGAGATTGCATTTTCTTTTTCTTTTTGTTTATGCAGGTCTTCCAGACTTGGTTCCTGACCCTTATTACATCCAAGCTGCCTCTTACATTCAGAGAGTGCAGATGTATGCGCTTCGTTGTGCTGCGGAAGAGAACTGTCTATCAAGGTGCACTTCTTTATTTCAGATTACACTGCATTATTCTGTCAGTCAAGTGAGGCCAGTTAGTTACATTAATAATAATAAAATGTGTCCTTGTGGTGTGACTGAGATTTTGAAATGCAGCCCCTCTCTACTGTGCAGTGAATGGTCTATCCAAAGACAAAAATCAATGGGGTTCACACGTATGAATAAAAAGCATGATTTCATGAGTCAGAATTCCTTTGATGTTGCCACCTGAGGACGTGTGTTGGATTCCATCCTGTTTGGACGTCACAGCTGAATGACAGAGCGGCTGGACACAAATCTGGCAACCGCCGGAGATTCTCTCCTCTGATCTGAGCGGCCACTTTGCCAAGTAAAATAAGCTCTGAAATGAAAGGCAAAGGATTCCTGAGGTGAACGCAGAAAGAAGAGAGGCAAGACCAGAAACCAACTCTGTGGATCAACATTTGTCTAATGGCCAGGGAAGGACGAGGCAGAGTTTAGTGTGCAGTGAAGTGCTGTAAATATTGATGATGTAAAGATCCCACGGAGGAAAAAATCACAAGTGAACATCCAGCTGGCCACTCAGTGCTTCATGTTCCCAAAGTGTCATTTCAGCTCAGTGAAGACTCTTGACAATCGTTATTCCTCTCCGGTTTCTTCTTTCCTTCAGGTCTGCAGATCATCCGAGTGTGAGCGACCTCGACTACAGAGTCCTGCTGCGGTTCCCACAGCGAGTGAAGAACCAAGGAACAGCAGACTTCCTCCCAGTTAAGCCCAGACACGAGTGGGAATGGCACAGCTGTCACCAGTGAGTTCACCTTAAGAACTGTATATATATTTATATGAATGGAAAATTTGCAAAGGTTGCACAAACGAGCAGACCAAGACAACAAAAGAATGATATTTCCCAGGATGAAGTTGCAGCTGCAGTTGGATCTATCTCTGTCTCTCCCCAGACATTACCACAGTATGGAGGCCTTTAGTAACTACGACCTGCTGGACATCTCCACTGGACAGAAGGTGGCTGAGGGACACAAGGCCAGTTTCTGTCTGGAGGACACGTCGTGTGACCCGGGAATACGACGGCGCTTCGCCTGCACCGCTCACACACAGGTTGGCCAGCGCAGTTTATGATTTGTCCTTTTTTTTCCCATTAATCCGTCCATTCCTAATTTTTCACTGACATATTTAGAAATACACATGAACTCTTTCCTTAAGCCAAAAGAAGGGTGTGTAAGTCTGCCTTATTCTCAGGGGCTTGGTCCTGGTTGCTATGATACATATCACGCAAACATCGACTGCCAGTGGATCGACATCACTGATGTACCACCAGGAAACTACATACTCAAGGTGGGGATGTAGACCAGTATGTTTTCTACTGACTGAAAACAGATGAGATATCTACATTTCAATTGGTGTTTCTGCTGTTCTTCAGGTGACAGTGAATCCCTCTCAGCTGGTCCAGGAGTCCGATTTTTCCAACAACGAGGTTCGCTGCGACATCCGGTACACGGGCGCCTACGTCCAGGCAAGAAACTGCAGGATCACTGTGTAAGTAGGAGACTGGCAGTGTCCTCTGCCCTGGCTAAAATCAGAAACATGAATGAAAGCTGATCATTGGCGTCCATTGTTTGTTTGTTTTGACAGAAGCTGACCTAACTGAAGACAACAATTTTGCCCTGCAGAAATATATATTTAATACCTTCTTGTTGCTCTCAATGTACAGTTGCAGCTCTGTTGTGCAGCTTTTAAATGTTTACTACCATCATAAAGTTGTCTGTTTGTATTTATGACTTAATATATTGTAGCTACAGCCATGCTGGCTAGATGTTATTCATTTTCATTGTGTATGTAAGCATTAATAGAATTCAGAACCTCGAGGAAAGCAGCTGAGCGTAATTCACAAACCTAAAACAAAACAGAAGTCTTAACTTGTTTCATTTGTACTATGTGACTGAATTGGTGCATATTCTGAAGGAAACTGTGGTTCTCTTCTCCCCTGAATATTAACAGCATTTTGTCACATTAGATAGTTCCTCTGTTAAACGACTTCATGTGTATTGTGAACAATGTAAAAGAGCTATGACAATATAGAAAGCCATAAAACTGTGTAGATTATCTCCCATTACAGCGTCAGTGAGATTTTTCGTCTTCGGCCTAATGAGATGATTTTCAATGGTTGAAAGGTTTTCTGCACTTTTATCATATTTTATAGTAAAGTGTCTTTTTAATTTTTTGGGCAACCAAAGTACAATAGCAGTCTGATCCCCCCCCCCCCCCCCCCCAACAATCTGGTGATGAAAACATAGGTTTAGAGCATCACTTTGGATGAAATAATTTGAACTAGTATTTAAAAAACATGTCGTCACTCCACTGCCTATTGACTGTCAATGACAAATAACCCGAGCTGAGGGCCATTCGAGTGTGGAGTTGTACATTTCTTAAATGCTGTTGGAGTAACACACCTTGGAGATACTTGTGAAAATGACTCCACTGTGCATGTTCGTGTCTCTCGGTAATGGCAGCACAAGACATACAGCTTCACACCATGAGCCTGCTGTTGTTGCATATTTGTCATGTTGTGTTACAGCGGATGAGTGACTGGGAAAACATTTATTCACCCGGCAGTGGCTCTAAATGAGGTGTCTGGGAATGTCTCGCTCTGTTTACACTTTGTCACCAGATTTATTCTGTGTGATTGGTACGTGGAAATGTTGCAATCACCACAACTCAACACAAATCATTCTTGTTGCAGTAGTGCTGCTTGCCGTCCAGCACAAATACATTACCTCATAGTCTTCCGATGTTAAACATATAACAGTAAGAGGTTTTACTGTTTTTTAACTTTGTGGACTCTCGTTTGTCTTCAGCGTCACATTTCTCTTTATGTGTGTGTCAAATCATTATTTTGCAGACAAACAGGAACTCCTCGAATGCATTAAACCGACAAGGGTGTCACATTTGTCAACAAAACAGAATTCAACTTAAATACTTCCAGTGGTGATAAAGGTAAAGGTATACAAATATCAGAAATGACTTTAAAATCTGACTGCACCACATGTTGTTTACCCACATCACACTGGGTATGAACCCATTTTAGAAAATCCTAAGATTTCATCCCCTCATCCGAACATGGTTTGGATAAGATGGATGTCGAACCCACACCCTCTTTGGTCAGAGCGCCCTCGAGGTGAGCCCCCTGATGTGAATTCAAGTGTGACAGCGGTCAGGACCGAGCCTCCTCCACCGCTCCAGGTGCTGTTTGCTCAGCGTAGACCGACGTGCTATAAGCCTGCAGGGCGTGCGGGATGGGGAGAGGTGCCGGTCGCCCCTGCTGAAGATGACAAGGAGGGGAGAAATTCCACAGTTTCGCAGACTGCCAGGAAAACCGGACTGCAAACTGCTGACATCAGCAGCACCACGACTGAACCTTTCTCATCACGGGCTGACCGTCTGTGAGGCTGTGCCCAAAAGGCCCCGACTGTCTGAGACTCGCAGTCAACAAGTGTCAGAGCCAACAACCTAGACGGCAGTCACATATGATGGGGCTCAGTTTGTTCCTTGTTCAGACAACAACTGTCAATAGTGACCGCTTCCGCCTTTAGCCTTTTGTTCACTCCCTTTTTTTAAAAAATCCCATCTGCTCCCCACTTAAGGATGGCTCTCACACATGATTGTCCAGTAGTAGAACTATAAAAGAATAAAGGAAGTGGACTGATAACCCAAAACATGGAAGAAAGTGAAAGAGAAAGTCTTGTATCTGCCCCTTAATCTGCATCCAGACCAAACTGTAGTGGTTTCTTTCCAGGTTCTCCCTTTCCCCATTCCTCCACCAAGTTCTGCAGAAATCAGTTTTGCATTATCCTGCTAATAAACAAACCAACAATCAGAAACGGGCGAAAAAATAACCTCCTTGGCGAAGGTAAATAAAAGCCTCTTTGGCTGATAAATCATTCACACGCTAGTCACTAACTTTGTCGTTCTGTAATTTGAGTGAACCACAGCAGTAAAGCGATGATGAGGAGACGCTCTACACTGAGCCATGGGACGACTTTCACATTACAAACAGTCCATTCATTGTTACAATAAAATGTTGATTAGTGCAGTTTTAAGTTAAACAACATATATTTGTAAAATGATTTATGATTTATTCATCATGCAGAAAGAGTCTGCAGGTTGGAAAAAATGTAATCCCACTCTGACAGTGTAACCAGTATTATGCCAGTGTTTATATAAATCAACATCCACCGGATGTTAATTTAACACTCTTGCATCAATGTGAACTCATCAGCTCCATTAGCGGATGAATCACAAAACAATCAACATCTGTCAACTAATCAGCCAATGATGTGATGTTGTGTTTTACTTAACCAAACAGTCAGGTATTTTCCAGTGTTGAATTTGATTTGAAAAAAACAGATTGGAAAGCTCTTATTCCCAGACAGACTTGGTTCCACTGAAGCTGTTCAGCACTCTGATTCTGCGGCATAAATAAATATACATAACCACATAGTGAATAGTTGTTTCTTAACACTCCCTGTTGTTTAAGGAAAGTCTGGAATATGAGTTTGCATCATTGGAGAAATGTATTTGACGACACCTCAATGGTAATGTTCTGTTCATGGTCTGTTTACTTTGTAGAGAACTGTTTGTTTACGGAAAATAGAAGAAGCTATTTGTATGAGCACATGGGAAATTAAGTGATTATATTTGTTCTCTCCTCCAGGGTATTGCACAGCTCAACATCAGACATCCTGAAAAAGGAAACAGTGTTTACCTGGGCAGGACGAGGATTCACCATTTACACATCATTACAGACTTAACAGTTTCCCTGTTTGAAATGTCAATATTAATACACTCAACGGGCTGTCTTAGTGAATGCAGGCTGTTATTTATTCTGTTATTGTGTAATCTTTGGGCTGGGAAGTGGGATCGGGCAGGGAAGAATTCTGGATGCAAACAGAGGGAGGAGAGGGGTGATGGGGGCAGACAGGTTCATTCAACTGAAACACATCTGAATTTGGGTTTAAATGCCCACACTGTTTCATGGTTTTTACACATGAGTGTCCGACAATGTTGGGAGGACTCCAAACATCTGTTACGGTTCACGAGGAGGACGCTTTATGGCTCCAGACACATACATATATAAACACACGGACACATGCATGCGGACATTCAGGAGCAAACATGTTGGTGTCTCCTGTGACACAAAATCTTGTTCCGCTGTGAAAACAGGAGGAATGTACATGTGCAGCAAACGTGTTTGTGGACAGGCTCAAATGGCTTTTGGAGAAATTCCATAAGAGGATGATGCTCATACGCACGGTTTATTTTATCATGTACAATAGGTTCTACAGGGCACAAGCACTCAGAGCTAGTGATTCCTTCAAGGCTACTAACAAGGATATTTCATTCATCAGAGGATACAAAGCATGGTATTTTGATTGCACTTCACAAAAACAAATTGGTTAAAGTAATAAAGTACTTGGCTAAAACCATTGAAATTCAATTTAGATATCATTCTCCATTCTTCAAATCACAGTAGCTTATATTTAATCAAATCAAGTCAACCAATCAATCAGTCATTTAAGTCAAATCAACTTCCTCTACTTACATAGCAAAACTTTTAATGTTCTTCTAATGATCATTGTAAGTCTCAGCAGGATGCATACACCACACACATACTTGATTCAGTTTTAGTACAGATAAAGACATTTCTTTATGTAGAGTAAACTCACCATATATGCTGTTAATGCACATTTGATGCCCTGCTCATACAGCATGACCTCAAACCACTGTATCCATATATTTCTGTTAGATCCACTTGTATATTAAATGTGTCACATTATCCATTCCTTTTGTTTCATGTACCTTATTTGAATAGGGTTTTTGCTTTTAAATGGTTTATAGTTTATGTTTAACGGGTGACAATTGCATCACCAGCTGTGATTATGAATACAAAATCTACCTGATAATCAAACCCAGACAATAGATAGACAGAAAACCTGTACCTGTGGGTTCTCTCCGGGTACTCCGACTTCCTCCCACAGTCCAAAGACATGCAGATTGGGATTAGGGTTAAGTGGAGAAATTGACCGTAGGTCAACTGAGTCTCCACTTAATGGTTGATAATGGATGGATGGATAGTAGTCTGTGTAAATGTCTACTTCTGCTTGAAGTAGAAACATACATAGTAAATACACTATCTGTGATATCTTTTACTGCACTGTAACTTTTATTACTTGTCTAATTCTATTTTAAAATGTTTTTATTTTGTCTTTTTATCATTGTATTTTAATGTGATTGTGTGTGTTTCTTCCCAATGCTTTTAATGTTTTATGTAAAGCACTTTGAATTGCCTTGTTGTTGAAATGTGCTATACAAATAAACTTGCCTTGCCTATAGATTTGTAGGGGGCGACATCGTGTGGTCAGTAATGGTAATGCCACAATCAAGTCCAAACTATTTTCTCATATATTTTCGATTTAAATACAATTTCATGACAAAGCTTCACTAAATATGGGTGATTTTTTTGTGAGGTCGTCATTCTTGTATTTTCTTCAGAGGTTCATATGTCGTTTTTGTTTGGTTTGACGTATGACGCAGACGGTGACGACATTCTCAGTCGACCAGGAACCGAACTGAACACTTCAAACCGCACAGCGGAGCAGGGAGGGAAGAGATGGCGTCTGTTATTAACTCCCGTGTTGTCAACTGGACGCTCCTGCTTGTGTCCGTGTTGGTGTCCGCGCTCCTGCCGGCCGAGGCGTCTCCTGAGCGGACGAAGACGGTGGAGTTCAACGTTAAACCGGGAGGAGTGGTGCACACGTTCGCCGAGGGAATTGTGAGTGGCTGTAGGACGTGTCCTCTTTATTTGACTCCATTAGCTGCTCACGTCTTTTAAAAACACCACCGTACACACACCTGCTGCGATGCTCCATCTGATTATTAACCGTCGTCTGTGAGTTTGAATGTGGTCCAGTTCACCGTGCATTCGCTGCGTTTTTTGCTGATTAGCCGGTGTTTAAAAGACTAATGACAAAAACATAACACATTATGAACTGTACTCTGTTAAAGGATCGCATTTATGTGACTAAAAATGCACTTATGTGATATATCTGACATTTAAAACCACAAGTGGGGAAAAAACTACATTCAGCTGTAGTCGCGGCGTGATGACGACACAGCCAGTGGATGGCTGCCACGTCGCTGCCACCGCGGCTCCGCTCATTGGCTGAGGTTTAATAAATGAGCGCTTTGAGAGCAGAGGCTTAATGTGATGTAGTTTAAAGCCAGCGACAAATTACCTTTTTTATTTACCATAAATTTTTTCCTTTTTAGTTTTTGTATTATTTCTAAAGCTTTAGACCATACATTGAAGGCCCTTTTCACAGCAGACATTTTGACTTGTCATATGAAGAAGAGCACAGGTGTTACTAACAAAATGAATGTGGTATTCTTGTCACATTAATGGCAATTTGGCTATTTTTCTCATTTTCACCAGTAGGGTACAGTAATATGATATTCCCATGAGACTAATAGGTGAACAGTAAAAGCAAAAGTTTTAGGCACCAAAGTGTTGATTCACCATATTCAAGATGTGAAACTGTTAAGAAGTAACATTAGTGTTGCAAACATCATTTTCATTATCGATTAATCTGTCAAATATTTTTTCAATCAATCGCTCTTCAAAGAATGTACAGAATGTGACAACACCACAGAGCCGAAGGTGACAGTCCAAAACCTGTTAACATTAAAATTACAATAATGTAACCTTGTAACCATGCTTTCCCTTTTTTCACTGTATCTGTTCAATTATTTTTCCTTCAGTCTGGTAATTGACTAATCATCTCAGCAGGCATGTGGTATAATGACAGTAATTACATCTGTGCTTTTCTCCAGAACTTGTCAACATGAACTGTGAAGGTATTTTTAATAATCAAATAACGACACACTACAAGCAGTTTTTTCCTTCCTGTTCAGATACACCTGTGTGCGTGTGGCACAAATCATTTGCACAATAATGAAAAGTGTTATTGCATAGCATTTAAAAGTAAGTGATTGATTAAAAATGAATGTAATTGGCAGGATCTATGCACTAACTACCTATGTTATATTCTATTATTGCAGAGGGATTACGAATGCTCATTCACTTATGCTTCACAAGGGGGAACCAATGAGGTGAGTCTCTGTCCCCCATGACTCTCTCTCTTACTGATTCATCGTATTATTAATTTTTTATTACAGCAGATCTGAAAAAAAAAATGTTCCTCTGTATTTGTGCCAAACAGCAATGGCTCATGAGTGTGGGCCTGAGTGATGAGGACACGCTGTTTTCCTGTTCTATCTGGAGGTGAGACACACACGCGAGCACACACACACTAACACACACACACTAACACCAACACAGAGCCTCCTCTTCAGCTCAGTGACCTTAATGTTCAGTGTCTTCGGTGAGAATCTGTGAGAGTCTGTTTACACCAAATTTAGTTCTTTGATTTTAGTTTGTTGTGACAATCGATGTCATAAAAGGACGAAACAAACCAACACATTTTTCAACATCGTTTAAATATATTCATGCCTGCTTTCATAAGTGGGTGAAATGTATGCAATACTTAAAAAACAGATTTCAAGTATTTCTTTCTCATTTCTTCCAGGCCTCAGGGGAAATCATACCTGTTTTTCACTCAGTTCAAAGCTGAACTGAAAGGAACCAAAATTGAATATGCCAATGCATATGTAAGTATTAAGAAACACTGTTATATGCAGATATTATTTGTTTTGTTCACAATAATTTGTTTTTATGATACCAAGTGGTTCTCCACAGCCACTTTCAACCTCTGAAGCTGTGTACTTTATTTGAGTAACTGTATATATAAAAAAAAAGATTCTACTGTGGCAGAAGAAGATAGTATCTAACCATTCAATATAGGAATTAAGGTAACCACACCATTACGTATTTATCTGTGACTTACATCATAGAATCTGTGACCAATTGCATCATAAAACAAGTTAAATGTCAATTTTTACTAAACTTAAACAAAACCAGAAAACCTTTACATGTCTTTGCCTCTTTAAATAACTGAAGAAAGTGTCATGTTCTCTGACTCACACTGGCCTAAACCCACTACATAGTCAGTGGTTTATCCACAGTCCTCAGTGTTGTGAGATGTTTGAAGCCAACCTGCACAATATAGTTATAATACTGTCGGTGCAACACACGACGAACCCTCCCCTGTGTTTTTGCTCCTCAGCTCTTCTCCCACTTAATGATTGGAGCTTGTGTTGGACAGCAAAAAGCTCACAGGACGTTACTTCCTAACTAAGACAAAGTGCAGTAATTACTTTTTCCACGATATTACCTGGCTGCTTGGGGCATTCTGTCAGTGTAGAGATTAAAGCTTCTTATACTGAGCCCAAATTATTTCAGGGGGCATACTGTATTTTAAAGGGTCTGCACAAATGTCAGAAATATTGTTGATGAACAGTTTTGCATAGCCAATTAATGCAATTAATAAATCACCCACCTATGCGCTGGCAACTCTGCCATCCATTTGTCAGGGTAAGGGGTAAAACGCAGGGCAGATTTGTTTGTTAACTTGATGGAAAGCTGAGGGAAACAGCTTCCCCCTTGTTGTCTTGGTTTTTGAGACCAAAAATATCAGTGTCACATATAATCTCACAGTAAATTGCAGCTTTTGCAGCTTCTTTCCTGGACGTGCATATGTAAATGCATGTACTATTCATGTATTGATAAGGTTCATTAGCTGAGCCAGACCGTTGCGTCATCAGGCTCACTGAGATCGGGAGGACTCTCAGCACAGCAGCAACTAACTGTTATTTTTAATCATCATCATTAATGTATTGTTTATTTTTTCTGATTAAGTATTTGTTATTTTTTTATTTTACAAAATATCCGTATAAATGTGGAAGATAAGCATCGCACTTTCCCTTAGCCTAAGTACACGTCTACTGATTTCTTGTTTTGAGTGTGATCAATGGTCCACAACCCAGAGATATTGAGTTTACGAAGATATAAAAGAGAGAACAGCAGCGAGCTCTCACATTTTAGAAGCTGGCGTCATGAAATGCTTTCAACCTGTTGCTTGTAACAATCAGTTGTCAACTTTTTAGCAGATCAAATATTCATTGTTTCAGCTCTAAATTTAAGAACAATTGCCAGTGTGAGTTGTCAGTTCTAATATTTGAAGCCAATAAATAAATGATAAGCTATTTTACCCAAGTGTTATCAAACACACAGTCAATAAAGTGTCGGTATCGTAACATTTTCAATTCCCCCAAATTATTTAGATAGTATGTTCTCCAGTCATCTCTTAGCCTGACGATGCTCAGTCCAACACACTGAAGCTTTAAACGTCACCTCAAATCTTCACCTGAGAGTCGGAGCAGACTGCACCGTGAAGTCCTGAGCATGGTTGAATAAAACATGCTGTCGCTTGCACTTTAGACCCGTCTTTTGCTTCACCAAACATCACTACTTCTCATGCTTATGTTTCCATGGAAACCCATTATATGCTCCATATGTCCCTGTTCATTTTTAGATTCATTGTTCTAATGACCGTTTGAGCCGACCTAGATCTCCCAAACTTTGACGAACCAACACACACAGACGTTCAAAGTGACATCTAAACTTTATTTGTCCTGGAAGTCCGACTCAGAATTGTCGCATCTTTGCACGTAATGTTTCATGGAAGGTTAATGTCTGGACTGTGTCTGAGCTCAGTCACTCGGCGGAGGACTGTCGTCTGTGTCTGATGTGGTTGTTGGTGAAGTGAAGAACACCTTGACACGCCTCCTTCCCCCGGCAAGGACAGTCCTGACACTCTGTCATTAGTGAGAGCACATGTTTCAGCCTCTCGCTCTGGCTCTGTGCCCTGCAAATAGGAAACAAACACACAAAGTAACATCACTAAATGTTGGGACAGGAACAACCAGCCATACACAAACACACCTGCGGCCCCAACACAGCATCTTCTTGACCTTGACGTCACATCCTTCATCTTTCCCAGCCCCGTCCACTGTTCGCATCCTGTTTATTTTTCTCCTTCTTCCTTTTCCTCTCATCCTCCTCTTCATCACTGCTGCTGCACGTGACTCCAGTCGCAGACGGCAGCGGCGGGACAGAGTGACGTGCCTTTGAAGCCGGAGGAATTCACCATTAGAGACTCAACAGGTGAGAAATTGATCAACTCCCACTGCTTGTAATGTAAATCTTTCTCTCCCTCCCTCCCTCCCGTGCTGATTTCCGTCTCAAGCATATACTCAAGCAGTGAGTGGGATGCCATTTGTCCCTGTAGCATTGTTTCTTGTTATTCAGTATCTTCAGAAAATCCCCAATGCATTTCCAGTTCCAGACTGTGATTAGCAACGAGCCAAACTGAACAGCAATTTACTGTAACTGCAATTTTCAGTAGAGAAATCTACATTGCGGAGTCTTACAGAATAAAAAAACTCACCAAATATCACTTGAGCATAATCCCATCTCTGGGATGGAGTCCCCAACAGTTTTTCCGTGATCTTTGGACAAATAAAAAACTGTTTAAGTCTCCTCACCCCTTCTGTCCAAAGTAATGTAAAAGAAAAAATGCCCTAGGGAACAGAACAATAACATTTTCAGGTTGAATATCTAAAACATAAAACTCATGAACACAGCAGCAGTTCTAAAAAGAAAAGAAAAATGCAGTTGTAGCATTCATTGCCTGCAGGTGGCACGAATGAAAAATGGCTGCAGCTATAGAGTGCTGCAGGAATGATGTATTTTGGTAGGCCAGCCCAGAAGTTGGTATCAGCCTCATTCACTCAAGAAGAAAAAGAAAAAAGCCAATGGGATTTTTCCATTAGCTTTAAGATTGTTGCAGAAAATAAGGGACAAACAAAAGACACGTACACCACTTTTATGATGATTTGAAGCCTAAATGCAATCGCCAGATATAAAAGTCTAATGTTAGGCTATAAACAAACTGCATCACTGTCATCTCTACCACTAAGCTTCCGCCAACTTGTAATTGGATTTGATGCACCTGCCTCTTCTGCAACAGCTTCTCCTCTTGGAAAGTTAGTTATCGTTTGGAAGAGTGCGAGTTTAAACACAACGAGGCTGTAAAGGCGAACTGTAAAAAAACCATCAACTTTGTAATGAAGGAACCAGAAGTGCTTGGATTTGGATTTTAGGACTTGTTCCTGCAGCACTGTATTACTCTCCTTGCTCATCTCCATCCTGCTGCTGTTACTTGACTTGGCAACAGGCAGCGCACGTTGGACTGGACCAGCAGGTCTGAAATTGCTGCCTCTGCAGATCTGCGGCCAGACAATGCTGACTGGGTTCAGGTGCTTTGCGTTGCTGCTGACACTGTATGTGTGTCCCCGTATTTTTGTAGTGATGTTGTCTGTGACAGCAATTTACTCTCCCCTCTGACCTGTAGTGACCCACAACGACGGCAAGTTCAGCGCTCAACTCTCCAAGCTGACCGCCATCGGGCGGACACGACACGACGAGCTGTAACCAGTGGGAAGTGTGACTCGGCTTCGGTCACGTTTTGACCAATCGGAGCAGCTCATGAGCTCAGAGTTAGGCCTCTCTGTTTCAGCTCGGCAGTCGATGAAGGAACCAACATTTGTAGTAGGATGATACTGATTTTGCCTTTGCAGCACTTTGTGTGTCAGTACATTCATTACTTTACATGGTATTACCTTACCAAAGTACATCTATGCTACTTGGGACAAAAATAATAAAAGAGGGAAGCGTAAGTTGAGTATCCTAATTTTCATTTTTTATTTTTTACATAATGTCCTAGATAAAATAAGATAAAATGCTTCCATAGTTGTTTCTTAGTATCTGAGGCTGTTCGATTTACAGGGAATAAATCTGCCCTGATCCAGGGATGTATGTGAATGTATAGAGGATTGTTGTCTGGGGGTTTGTTGAGTATAGATAACACATTTAGAGTCATGGGGGGGGGTTTATCCATCTTGTGTAATCCTGAGAGGAAAGTGAGTAATCCCCAGTATAGTCATGGCACACACATAAACAATTACATTTTCCTCAATCTCATTCTGCTCTGAGCTGCTGTTGAAGTACGCCTCAGACTCTTGTCTGTTTATCTTCATCTGTTCCAGTTAACTGAAAGCATCACATTTGATCACCCTAAATCACAAATCAGTATTATTTGTGATAAGTTTTTCCTTTCGGCTTGTTTCTGGGCCAGAAGCCCCAACTCGTAATTGAGCAGATAGCGACTTCATTGTGTGAAATCAAGAGAACAATATACGGTACACAATGGAGATTATGTTTCTGAATACACTGTAGTATTTTTGGATAAATCTCAAAGATTTTACATGTCAATTAATTTAGAAATTAAATTGAATTAGAATTTCTCCCCGCTCAAAGTCCTGAATGATGTTTTGTTGTTTTAATCTTTTGCACACAACAAGTCCATACACACACCAGCAAGTCTTATTAACCAGCACATCAGATCAAAAGCTCAGTGCAAGAACCAAGAGATCGGGCATGCTATTGATCACCATTGCTCCTTTGACGCTGCCATGGTCCTAAGATATTTATAGGGTAATATTTTCTACATGATCCGAGTATCAAAAAGTTATGAATTAAGTGAGTACAAGTGATCAACAGTGTGTATGATTTCCTTTCATACAATTATCAAGAATATGTAATTGTTTGTTAATTTTAATCAGTTGCAGACTTTAATTTTGGGATATTTTAGTAGACTTTCAGTTACCTTATATGAAATGTAACCAAAGCTAAATATAGTTTGTGCGCAGACATTTGGTTCTTGAAAACCTTTGCTTTCATCCCTCAGTGTCCTGTGTGGATCAGCGAGGATATCGTGAATGTTTCAGAAATACCTCATTATTACAGGTCCCGCTGGTCGCTCCCCTCTCCCCGCTCTTGTGAAGCGAAAAGGATTACCTTTATCTTCCTCACACTGATCCGACCCTCTTACATCCACACAAGTGTCCACAGGATGAGGTCCGGGGATTGATTTCAGATTTGAGTATTGTGCTGATGTGACTGCGGTGGGATTCATTTCTGAAGTTCGTACCTTGTTTGGTCTGAGTTCGGTTTTCTCTCGTCCTTTTCTCTGGAGTTGAGCGAATGCTTGGCCGGGATGTTTGTGTGTCCCTTTTGTCACCATCCAGTTTCCCTCCGAGGTCACAAATGACCTCATCCACATCCTGACGGGGAATCAAAAGAAAAAAAACACAAGATGTTACTTGTTTAATACACATTTTCTTTTTCTACTTTTTGATTCATGATGGAATGTGATGTATGTTTAAATAAAGACATCTTGTCACTGTTCTGGAGATGAGTCTCTCTTTTTTTTTTTGTCTTGTTTTGTCGGTCATGATCTGAAAGAACCACCATGGCTGAACATGAAAAGAGAGGAGAAATCTCAGTGCCAGCATAGAGGCAATCAATATTCTGGGCACTGTCGCAGCAAACATGGCGGAGTAAATTTTTATGTCCCCGTCATATTCGTCCAAAATAACTATAACGGTTTAGTACCAGCTCTAATGTACTCCTTATTAAAGTCGATTAAAGAGCCAGTTTTTCAAAATACCAATGAAACTTGATCTGAAGCTTTGTATTAAAATGAGCATTAAGGAGAATGTGCTTCAAAAAGTATTCTGCCAGCGTACTCAATTAACATATATTGTCCTCAGATAAATGTTTGCATGAGATAGAGCTTTTCCATTGTGTCTTCTTAGTTTCTGGGGAGAAGGGCTTTGCAGGACAGGATCTGCTAAATCCAGAGCTTTTCATATACAGTTTGTGATCCAGAGGCACATATGGGAGTGTATTGAGCGGTGATCTTTGTGGGCTTATAGAGATATAGAGTCAGCAGGGATTTATTCATCTTATATTAAGCCAAGAGAAAATCTGTATTTTTGATTGTCCTCAAATTGGCACCGGTGGTTTAAAATGTATTGTATGACTACATGCAATTGAGCCACGACTGTAACTATAAAACTTCTGAATTTACTGTCAAGAAAAACTGTTGGGTATAGTAGCACTTTGACAAAGCTGAGTTTCATTAAGATCACAGCAAGCTGTGGCAAGAAACCTCCCACAGCTTCCTGATTGTAATTAATGCATCTTTCGGCAAAGCTGCGCCTATTTCATAATCACATTTCCAGTTTTGTGGCATCCAGGAAACACATTTGACATTTTGTTCTCAAGATGGTTGTTTCATTGAGTAATAAGTCTCCGCAGCACAATAGCTCTTTGTTTACCAGCAGTTCGGTCTGTCTCCGAGACGTAGAGCTGCCTCTGTGCTGTCGTCCAAACCCTGAACAAACATCACTGCTGTTTACCATCTGGTACCTGGAGAGATGTTTACTTTCAACGTTGCACCTCAATGTTCGACCGTTAGGAAAATATATGCACTCAATGCAGAGCACGGGATTAGTTTACAGTGACGTGCATTAAAGAGCTGTGATCAGAACATTTTTCGAATCATCCCGGCAGTTCACAGCTGGTCAAAGTAAAAACTATTGGATGGATTTACATGAAATTTTACAGATACTCCTGCTGCTCTGACTGACTTTGATAATCCCCAGACTCTTCCTGTTGTACAATGGTTCCTAAACTTTTTTATTCTTAGGAAGTTTAATAAAAAAACATGCATATAACCTTTTGTGGCATTAACATGTTTCGGGCTTCCCTTTTTTGTTCACTCTCTCGCCTCAAGTCCTCAAATGTATCTTGTGATCTGTCGTCATCAGGTCAACTTTTTTTTATGAATAGCTGCTAAACAAACAATATCTACGATGACCCCGAAGTGCAAATCAATATGATTTGCCACTGTGTTTTAATTTGCTGTGTGTTTTTTAACCCTAACATCAGCATGTTAGTGCTGTCAGTCTTATTGAAGGAAATGATAACCTAAAAGTTTCTATAAATCTCTTACTGTCAACAAATTCCATCAAAATACCCAAACTAACGATGAATTGATTACTGATGTGCCCGATAGAGCTTGTTCATCATTGAGCTTCACTGTTGCAAGGGGTGACATCATTTTGAACATGAGCACTGTGATTTGTCTAAGTCAGTTCTACATTCATCGTCCTGCTACATCAGATGTACTCAGAAGAGCATCAGATGTGTATTAATCCACAGTTCAAAAAAAGTCCTAACAAACACACCTGCTTGATTAACATTTGCATTCATATTCTGTGGGGAGCTGCTTTTGGAAATCACTGTACAAATAAAAAAGAATAAAAACTATATAATCTATGAGCTTTTTTTTTTAAAGATTTCTTTCTTCAGTAGGAACAAATGGGTTCCAGGCTGAGTGCTACAGACAAAAGTCTGAAAACGATAAGAAATAGTCTAACAATTTATTGTTTTGGTCTTTTCTTTTGATTCATTTACAATCAGAAACATAAGGAATAACACAAGCTTCATCCTGACAAAAGAAGGTATGAAATGCACCTCTGTAACATCTCAGATACAAGACAACCTTATGACTTAAATGAACGAGACATCGATTCGCTGTGCTGTATTAATCTGGCATTCCAGCTTTCCTTTTTTACTCTTATTCCTCTCTCGCACACCTGTCCCCTACTTCGCTCTCTTTGCATCTCCTGACATCCGGAGAGGAACAGATGGAGATCGTGGCCCGGTCGGTCGAGCCAGAAGCAGCAAACGAGATGGGATTTTTGTAACACCAGGGGCCCGGTGAAGGGCGCGGCGACTGGCCAGCTGCCCCCTGGTCTCCCCCAACGCACATCCCGATGCTGGGCCGGTGACCTGGTCAAGCACAGAGCCACTCGGCCTGTTCACTTCTTAACCCGGCCTTGCTAAGTTTTCTGTCACGGAGAGTTCTCTCGCCTCTCTGACCCTGCGTTTCCCTTTCACACCACTGAGCCACAGTAGCCCGAGGTGTTCTCATTATCCCATCTCAACTCCTGACAGCAATTATTTGACCCGGACAGTACTGATACACGTGAGTAGAAGTGCCTGGCTCCATGGGTTGACGTGCACAATAGTCATCAGTTCTTACTTTGTCTTGACAGCATACAATAATTCCAAATCCCCCTCACATTTCTATCTAATTAGGCCTTCTCCTTAGCCTGTTAACTGTGCAAGCTGGGGCAGTCTGAGAGCTGGAGTGCAAAGTGAGCATCTGCATAGAGGCTCTTGTTACCAGAGCAGTAACCCAGACAGATGTTATGATGCCCTGTGTATGTTCTGTGTACTCGAAAGATGTGTGAGAGGGGGAAAGGGACATCAGCAGAGCCAAGCTGTTCCTCCTGACATACTCACCCCAAGATGCATATATGTCCAGTCACCTTGGAAACTTGGTCTCACTTCCTCTTGGCGAGTCTTAAATCACTCTTCGCTCTCGCGGACTTGTGGCTGGTGCTGTGAATATGGCTCAGTTCGATCAGCCTCCCACTCCTGCTGCAGTGTCTCACACCGTGGTCGAGAGCAGCCTTCTTTTCTCCGGATACGGAGGAGCTTTGCGGTTCTCCTTCACTTTCTTTGTGTGTTCAGAGAGTCTGTGGTGGGGGTAAGGTGGAGGTTTGCGACCTCTGCGACCTTGTGCTATCGGTGGTTTAGCTCCGGCTGCAGATGCAGTGCGCACCTGTGAAGCTGCATGAGCACTGGACACAGTTTGAGTTTCTGAGTCGGTGGGTGGGCAGCTGACAGATGGAGGCTGGGTCAATGATGGAGAGAGCAAGCCAGCAGATGGGTGGTCGCTTTGTGGGGTCCGATAAGAACATACTTTGGTCTCGATGATGACAGACGGGCTAAGAGCAGGGGGTGGGTGAGGCTTTGGAGACAGTGGGGAGGGAGGGGAGACAGGGCTGACCCTGATGGAGGAGGATGGACCAGCAACAGGGCTTTTGGGGGGATGGAGGTTGACTGTTAGAGGGGAGAGACCAGGTGTGGGTGGTCGGACAGGGAGGCTTTTTTGGGGAGGCAGTGTAAGGTCATGGGAGGTGAGGTTTTGAAGTTGAGGTGGACCCGATGAAGGGAGATTATAGTTGCACGCCAGCGGCCCACCTTTTCTGGGAGAAGACCCAAGACTGCAGCTGAACCGAAGAGTTCGACTCCTCTCGGAGGAAAGCCCAGAGGACACCGGGTGCAGCTGCACACTCGGTGGAGATTGGCTCCTGCTGTGCCGATCCCTCCTGAGGGTGCCGGAGGAGTCCGTGGTTCCTGGCCGTCCTTCAGGCTCTGAGGGCCTCTGATGGCTGCTGCCTAGTGTCACCTCGCTGGAGCTGGAACCTGAACAGGAGCTGCTGTCGCTGGGAGGCTCGGCCCTATTGCCTCCTCTAGTCCCCCGCGACTGCTCCTCCTCCTCATTCAGATCAATGGACGAGGTTAGATAGTCAATCTGCTGTACCACCTAGAACATACAAACAATGATGGACAGATCATTAAGTTGCATTATGGGACATGTAGGAGCCAGCATTTCTAGAACTCGACACATAGGGAATGTCAGGATATCTCAACCTCTGCTGTTTCGATTTCGAGCATTAACCTGCGCAAAGTATTGTTTTCGCCCCCTGTGTGTGTGTGTGTGTATGTGTGTGTGTGTGTACGTGTACAAAACAACTCAACAATGCATGGATGGATTTCTGCCAAAATTGGTAGTAATATTAGCTGGGAGGTTATCTCCAGATGATCAACTTTTGGATGCTGAAAGGTCAAGGTCAAGGTCAAGCTCTAGAGAGACAATCTAACCCTTATACTGATCAGACAACTTCATAAAAACACTGGAACACCGCTGTCGTACAGGGCTGAACATTGACATGACAGTTGACACGCAATAATGAAAATTTCTGTTGGTTGATCTTCAGTTGATTCTTCAACTTTGTGTTTTCAATACAAAGAGTGTTTTGATTTTTTATTTGGAGATGCAAACGATGCAGCGGCCTCTAGGTTGTAACAAATTTCATACAAATGAACTTATACAGTTTGGTGTGATAAATCATTCTACATAGGGCTGCATTTATAATTTAGAGCATTTCGGCAGAGGACGCTCGCCAGATGTATAGCACCAATCTGTAACTATGTCACGGGAGCCTGTACTACTTAGTGCAAAAATGTTTACCTCAGCCTAAAAAGGACGAGAGCACAGGAAATGTGTAAGCTAAATTCAAGTGGGTTTCCCTTCTAATAACTCTGGCTGGATAAGCACACTGTGTAATATATCATACACAGGCACACAAGTCCGGATGCATGTATCCAAATGTGTGCAGAGCAAGAGTGTATGCATATACATAACACAAAGACACAGTGAGGTGGGTGGACACACAAACACACACACACACACACACACACACACAAAAACACACACACACACGCACAAACAAACACACGCACACGCACACGCACACGCACACACACACACACAAAATGACAAAGGCTAGAGAGATTGTAGAAAATTACACTGGGAAAATGTTTGACCTATCTCTCCACCTGCTCAATGTGCACATATAAATCCTCGGCCCCTGCACGAACAAATGAATTATTGTTTTGTTCCCTGTGTTCAACAACATCCTTGCTGATGTCAAAAGATGACCTGGTTCGTTGTAGCTTTTTGGGCGAGACATTTCCTATTACTTTGAAGTACCGTGTACATCTGCACATCAGGTGACTCTGGGCAGGTGCTGCCTTGTTAATGTCAGGAATCAGAGGCGATAAAAGAGCAGAGGACCCATGGTTTTCATCTGCTGTTCTCCCAAGAGTGTTTATGAAACAACGTGTTTGACCCCTCAGGTCTTCTCACAGTGCTGATGAGTGCTGAGGGATGATGTTATTTTTCATAGAGCTCAGTCATTAAAGTTTCCTCTAACTCTTTCAGTTTGAGTCTGTTGTCGTTTTCCCTGAGGTCCTGAGTCACAACGCAGGGGCTGATGTGACAAAATTCCTCAGCAGATGATCACTGACATTTTCTCGTGTGAGCCTGCTTTTGTGATGTGTTTGTTTTTCTCACAGTGTATGAAAGAGAGAGAGAGAGAGGTCTTTAGTGTTGCTGTAATATTCGTATAGGCAAAAATATTTTAAAGGCTCCCTCCAAATTGTTTTCATTATCGCGATTTATTATTAGAAAAAAAACAGAGGGCTGCTGCTCATGCAACAGAATGATAAAACAGGGGCTTTGAAATAAATATGCGCCCAAAGTCTCCTCTGGTGCCTTATCCTCCTTTGATCTGTCGTCTCTGTTGTGAAAATTTGGGACTCTCTATCACAGTGCTGGTTTGCGCCCTCTCATCCTACCCTTCTTTTTGTGTTGCTTATATGCTCTTTCATCAGTGTTATATTAATACTGTCACACAAAACCTCGCGGCCAGGATGATGAGGTTAGAACCCCGGGCTTAGCTGCTACCCTGCAGATGGAGATCAAATGGCAAGGGGCGAGACTTTTCGTGTCACTTTTACTGCACGAGGAATACGAGGCGGAGATGCTCGGACATAAATGGATTATGAAAAAGCATCGGACGCTATCCAGCTGGGCCTGGGGCAGCATCTGTCAATAAGAAGGAAGAGATGAGAGGGGATGCAGAGAGAGGGGAGCTTTGCCTAATGTCACACAGCGTAATCTCAGAGTCCTCTGAATGCATCAGGCCAGGGGGGCCAAACTACTGTCTCATTCACCTCTTTGAAAATGCACGAATGGACCGAGCATGAGTGCCATTTGAAGGCTTGGAGACAGATGACAGATTAGAGTTGGAGAAACAGTTTGCAGACTGCATGCGTTGGATTCGTGCAACCCTGCTGCTGACTTTTTAATGCATGTTAATTCTGCTGAGGACGTGCATTCGTAGCCTGCATTGTTATCTGTAAGGACAC
Organism: Scophthalmus maximus; assembly: GCF_022379125.1. Lineage (NCBI taxonomy): Eukaryota > Metazoa > Chordata > Actinopteri > Pleuronectiformes > Scophthalmidae > Scophthalmus > Scophthalmus maximus. The sequence continues at coordinate 12,934,302 of NC_061527.1, read as the reverse complement.
AAGCCCTCCAGGTTTTATCTGAGCATAAGCATGAACATTTCCTGCATGAGGAAATAAAGTGAGAGGATGCAGTAACTTCTCCTTTCTGTTTCCTGTTCTCCCTTTTTCTGAACTGATTTGTTTTTTGTTAAATGTGACGATCGGTGAAATGGTTGAATATGAGACACCGTAGCTTTTGTCTTGCTTTATCTTTCTCATTCTTCCGCACGATCTCTGTCGCCTTACCTCTTTCATTTCCTGGTGAACATCCCTCAGCGCTGTGAGCACCTGCTCCAGGTTGTCCATCACCCGTTTAATCTGATTACGAACTGCCTTCCTGCTGCAGCCTGCTTCCTTGCTCTGTGATTCCCCTTCACTCTTTGGTCTTTGCTTGACGAGCGTCTGGTTCCGGCCCAGGACCGCAATGTGCTCCGAGCTTGGTCTCGGTTTCCTGGGGCGTCGCAGAGTCGTGGCACAGCCCAGGCGTGTCTGGGGAACCTCGGTGGAGAAGATGACTCCGTTCAGGGGCCCGTTGAGACCCTCCACGGGGGGTTCCCTCAGCGCTGTCAAGTCTCTCTGGCTCTGAGAGTCCCTGCTCTGTTGTTTGACGTAGCTGAAGCTGGAGCTGAACCCATGCTGCCGCTCTATTAGTCCCTGAGTGTCTGGGCTGACCCAGCTGGATGAATGGAGGTCTGTCTGGCAGTAGGATGTATGGCTGGCGTAGTCCCACACCTTCCCACTCCTGTCCTCCATACACAGCACAACGGGCACCGTGCAGTTTGGCTCCTCTGCGAGCGGTGCAGGAACGGGAGGGGGTCCCACCAGTGGCCCGTATTTCCTCACTGAGGTGCCAGTCCTGTCATTCTGTGAGTGAAGGAGGCTCAGGTGACCACTGTGGCTCCTAGCCAAAGTCTGGTTGTCCTGAGCAGAGGTGTGGCTGTTGACCGGACCCCGTGGCCCGTCCACTGGGCTGATCTGTGCGTTGTGGTCCGCGTCTAACTCCGGAGACTGGTTCCACCTGACAGGACTCTCTTCCCTCTGCTTGCCCAGACTCCCTGGCAGGATGTGGGGCCCCCTCAGCACCACTGGCAGCATCCTCGTCATCCCCATGCCATTACACCGTAAGTCACCCTTCTTCCCGCGGTCCTTTCCCGGGAAGGAGAAGAACCCGATCCCTTTGGCTCTCTCCAGCGGGGTTAGGTTGTTGCGGGGCTCGGGGTTGGATCTGTGCGGCCTGTTGAGCCCCAGGTCACTGCTGTGGTGGGACTTCAGACTGTTGCGCAGCCACGGGATGAAGTGAGGGGCGTGTGGCTTGAAGCTTTTCTGCTCCCCAGGCGCCGGAGCCCTGCTGTCAGAGAACATGGTGATGGAGGAGGATGTCCAGCAGTCTCACAGAAAGACGAAGAGGCAGAAGAGGAACAGGAGGAGACACAGAGAGCATCCTCCTCTTTTTCCATGAATCTCCTCCTACCTTTGCCGTGAACAGGGACTCTATCCACTCTGCCTTAAGTCTCCTTCCACCTTCCCTCTCCCTATCCTACTCTTTCTCCAAAACTTTTATCTGTTCTTTTCCCTGCTCGACTCAGATCCCACCCATCTACTCACCTTTTCCTGCTGGAGCCCTATTTCTGATTTAATCGCCCAGCCTTTCCCCCTCTTCTTCTCCCTGTGCTCCCACTACCCTCTCCGTTGTGGTGCTCCTGAGCCCCTCACCCCCTCATTGTGCCGGCCTTGGAGATGCCGATGGCCTCACTCTCCGTCTTCTCTCTCTGCCTGCCTGCGTATCACTGGCTCAGTAGCACTGGAGGCTTCTCGTCTCTCTCTCTCCATCTCCCTCTCTCTCTCCCTCCCTCCCTCTCTCTCTCCCTCTCTCTCCCCCCCCCCCCCCCCCCCCCCCCGCGCACTGCGCTGCGCTGCCTCCTATCCTCGCTCTTTCTTCCTCCCACTCCCTCTCACTGCTCTAACTCCCTTTCTCTATTTCCCTCTTCTCTCCCCATCTGTCTCTCCTCCTTGTTACTCTCTGCTCTCATCTGAAAACCCCTCATCATGCTCTGTCTTTGCAACTCTCTTCTCGTTTTTGCTCCCCTCTCCCTCCCTTTCTCTCCCTCTCTCTCCCCACCTTCCATTTGCCAGAGAGAGCAGCTGAACTTCAATCAAGACGCCAGTATTATTAATCCCCCGTTAGCCAATGTATATCCATGTGATTCCCCCTGCCACTGTTCTCATCTGATTACTCCTTCCCCGGCTCAGCCCTTCACAATTAAATGGTGCTTATACTACACCAGAGGGGCTTTAAAGGAGTAGGGGAGGATGGCAGAGGAAGGGATGGGGGAGGAACAGTAGGGGGGCACAGGGGCACATAATTGCGACCTACAAGATCTGAGATCAGCACCAGTTTGACAGAAACTATAAGCTGCCCGGCTACAAATAACAGCCTGGCTGTGGCGCAGTTCCCACCAGCTTATTGTCAGCAAACAGTGTCACGTTACCTCCCAGTTGTTTTCTCGTTTTATTTTCTGCCGCATATCAAACTTCCATTTGTTCCAATTATGCAGAGACAGCTGCTATTTTCGGGGTTTCTCATTCACATTCCAATTTTTTGGCCGTCTGGATTAGGTTTCTCGTGTCTGACAAGCCCAAAGATGCCTCCTAGGTGCCTTTCCACTCAACTGCCACTGCATGGATGAGTCCCTGCCTCACTGGCAGCATCTGAATTGAAAAGACGGCAGCAGAGCCACACAGACGCCCTGACAGTTTGCTGTCACTCAGCAGCGAGACACTCACGGCATCTGTCTTGCAGTTAGTCAGCATAGCAATCTATTCCTCTGGTAGAGCCCTGTTAGAATATGCTGTCATTCACCAACATCTCCTACTCTACAGGTACGTGGGGCGAGAGAAAACAGACACAGCCCCGGTGTAATCTGCAGGCTAAGACGATCCCTGACTACATGTCGATAGACTGCTGTCGGCCTGTAATGACCGCTAGTCTGGATTAAAAAAATGCTATCAAGAGTGGAAGTAGTAGAGCAGCCGCCGTTAATCCTTCGGCGCTTTTAGTTCCTCGCCACATAGTGGTGCACACAACCAATGTCTGCTTCCATGTAATAGAGGGACATATTTTATATTTAAAGATGTAAATGTGAATGCACCTTATATCTTTATATGCATGTTGACATTTAGAAGGTTTTTACATAATTAGAAATTCCAATTGAAATTGACTTTTTAATGGGTTATAAGTGTAATGGAAAGGAAAAGTGTGTTTGTATGCGTGTGTGTATATATATATATACACAATATTGGCACACTCTAATTAAAATATTTTTAACGACAGTGCGCATTTTCATTTAAATTATCTAAAAAAACCATCCATGTACATTCACAGACATATAACAAAAAAGAGAAATAAAATGACATCCCAGAAATTAATTAAAAAAAATAAAACAATTGTGCATATACTGAATTAAAGACACCAAATCTTAAAATATGAACATAACTCAGTTCAGGAGGTCTAAGACCATCAAGTCCAAACCTTTATCTTCCCTTTTAGTCTCCTTTATCTTCCTAAACCGCTCCTGTTTCCCTGCCCTCTGGCCCTGTCTCATTCATTAACTTATTAAATCAAATGTATAGAGCAGGAAACTCTGTGTGCGAGACGTAACATGAATGGTTGCCAAATCACATTATATTGTGGGAGTCTGTCCTTTATCTTATTCTTTCCAAATGTAATTTTTTTTTTGCTTTGATGAGGCAGCATGAGAGTAATTGTTGTTAGGCTGTGTTGAGTCTTTTTTAATACTCTAGAGACTCCAAGTATGATTCATAAAGGCTCTGGATAGGGTGGAGTGTTAATGAAGATATTATCAAAGATATGAGACCAGAAAGATGCCACTTTAGGGCATAATACAAAGCTATGTAATGAGTTGTGCCAGAGAGAGAACACTTATCACATACACATCTAGATACACACAGTACTGTGTATTTTTATCTTGTAGTCATGAAGTCTATTTAGTTTTTATAAGAGCGCAGGCACACCTCTGTGCATCTCATTCAGTTGACCACACAGCAGCGGACATCGACGTGAATGAGGTCCTGATTTTCTCTATTCTCAATTTCAGAGTAGAAACACCTGAAATTACAGAACATCCATTTTCACATATGTGTATAATGTGATTTTATCAAACAACATTGCGGCGGTTACATTATCAGGGATTAAAGCAGGGAAGAGCAGCAGCTTGGAAGTGACTGCTGGCTAACATGAAGTCTTAATGGGCCACGTGTTAGTCACTGATTCATACTTGTTCCGTTGTCTCATAACAAAAGCAGGAAACCATGAGAAGAGCTTCGTTTGGAATTTGGCTGTAACTAAAATACTGTATGAGCAAATTGAGCAGGAGAGAAGCAAAGAGATTAATATTGGGCAGAAAGTAAATACAACGTGACGGCGGCATGAATATTCTAGTTCGGGTATTGCATCATTTAGCAACATTAAACAACATTTTGAGCACGCTCTGGCCTCTTTACACTGAAAGTAGTGTTTTGCACGTTGACCACAGCTACACGGTCCAGCCATATGCCACGTTTTGACCTTGTCTCGTTAGATAACCTGATGGATTAAGTTAAGATAAATAAACCCAATGAACCTATTCAGAGATGCGTGGTTTTGTCACAGGCGAGTGACAAAAATGATCCCTGTCTACCTTTTTTAACAATGTGGAGGCAAAGTGGTCGGACGGACAGAAAAACTGGCGGATTGAACAGTGTGTTAACCTTCCTAGTAAGTTGGAAATTGCAAGCGTGATTGCAAAAAATATGTTTTGCCCCTGAATGTGTGCGTGTGTGTGCGTGTGTGTGTGTGCGTCGAAGACCTTGAATTCATGTCTTTTAAAAGTCTCAGTTTTCCTCCAATCAGCCACCCACTCTGAGGCCCATAAATAACATGCCAACAAGTATACAATCATTGCTCATTTTAAAGTCAATGTGGAATAATAAGTAGTTGTCACAGTTTGCTGTCCATTTAGGGCCGACTGGGCAGCCTCTTGAGCCTGGTTGCCTTTCCTCCATCCATTATGTTAATATTTAATGTGCTGAGATAAATGTGTGTGAATGATTGAAGTACAAAAACAGCAGGGGGGGGAGAAATCTCATTTTTATATACTGTAAATAAATGTCCTCTTCTAACCGAAACTCTGCTTTTCAAACTCTTTCTGTCAACGTCATGTAGTCGTCAGTGTAGGTGGAAGAGTCGGGTGCAGGGTGAAGACAGGCAGAGCACACATTCTCCTGGTAACCTTGTCGACTGCCTCCTGTAGTGCTCCCTCGCTTTGTTTTGAGACGTGTAACAGGTCGACTGCCCGCTGAGAAGCAGCAGAGCATGTGCGCCAGGAAACAACTGCATGTGTGTGTGTGCGCGTGTGTGTGTGTTGGCTGAACTTGACTGCCACTGCAGACACACTTTCCTTGTTGAATTTCTTTGAACAGACACAGACAGGAAGAGAGAGAAAGAGAGAGAGAGAGAGAGGACATCACTGAACGCCTTACATAACTTTGTGGAAAAGATGTAAAAATGACGCTTTGAAAGGCAAAAGGCCTCACGTCTATCAAACTTTCCTGTGCAAAATTGCTTTTAGTCACGGTGTGAAGGCCTCAGGGCGCTGGGGGATCTTTTAAAAGCCACCTGGACAGCAGAAATGTATAGTCAGGAGGGATTATGTGTTCACACGCTTGCATTTGACACTGTATTTACATAAAGTGAAAATGAGAAGGTTCCTGAGACACAATGTACTTTTTCTCTTCTTTTTTTTTGCGGTATTAAATATGGACGTGAGCAGATGCTGCCTTCCCTGAAGTGTCCAGTGTCACGCTGCTGGTAATCCTCCAGGCTTCGCCAGTTGAGCTCTGCTGTGCGTGTGAGCAGCACTGTCTTTCCCGTCCTCTCATGTATATTTTTGTGTTGTTTGCTTTTCCGATTCAGCTCCGCCGCGCTTTTCATCCTGGAGCAACACATCAGTCAGGTGCTCTCCGAGGACCAGAGAGGGGAAGAGAGCGGCGTGGGGACACAGAGGAAGAGTAAAAGGGAGACAGAGAGGAAGACAGGGGTGGAAAAAAAAAGAGTTTTGAAAGACTTCTAACTTCCAAACTGACATCATAGCTGTGCTTGCCAGAGGGGAGAGCACCTTTAAGCATACTGGATGAGTGACGATGTGGAAGGACTACAAAAGCAAAAGTAATGCATGAGCAGTGCACTGCCAGCTATCCTTCATGAGATAGGTGTTGAGAAAAAAAAATTGGAAGTGCCCAAAATGTCAGCAAAAGACTCCTCTGCCTTAACACTCTGAGCACACTGTAACAACATTGAGAAAGGATGGACGTCACCGATAGATCGGGACGTCAACAACCCATGGATTTCCATAGAAATGAGGCACGACAACTGGCGACGCGGTGACTGAATCAAAAGGTGACAAAATGTTTTACATACTGTACGTTACCTCAGTTGTATTCAGACAACAATGCAGTGTTCTCTGCTTCAGGTATCCGCCGCTGATAGAGATGAATTATATAAACCCGCCTCTTCATTCATTCCTTCATTTGAGCTGGTTTGAAAAGAACAATAAATATGTCATCATAGAAACAGCTGCAACATTTTGCATTTTTTTTTCTTGAGGGTCCCTCATCTTTGGACGGCAAAGAGGTCAAAGAGGTCACAACCTTCGTTAAGAGTCATCATAAAACATGCTACAAGCGACATTGAAATAAGGCAGGTGTAAGAGAAGAAAATATTTTTTAAGAAAACGACACACATCGGCCAATAAACGCTCCTACAAAGAAGGGTTGGGCATATGGTCGAGTGGCTTCAGGCCAATCAGTAGAGAGGTACGTCCACCAGCCAGCGGAGGACATGTGTGACATTACTTTGTCTTCTATCAGTCAAGTTGTTCAATATACTACAAGTGTTTCTGGAGTACTGTAGGTGAAGTTGTGCCAAAAACCTCTGCCTCTCCCTCAACAGGCCCAAAAGGCATTTCCACCGGCATCACCGATAGACAAAGTCTACAAATATGACCGTGTGTGTTGTATGGGTGCAGAGTGTTGCCTCCTGTTTGAACACAATGCTCTGTGATTTGTTTTGTTGCACCACCCAGAACTCAAACATTAGGGTGTTTGAGCCCACATTGACAGGCAGCCAGACTTTGCAGCACTGTGCCAAAACTAACTGTCTGTATCCTTGCAGTGATGGAGCGTGAAGACCATGGCATCGCGTTGTCCTTTGTGGCAGGGTTGTACGTGTGCGCAGCCGAGCAAGAGACTCATCCCTTTGTCATATTTGATCCTGCGGAGAGATCCTCCGCAACAGCTCTGCTCAACTTTTGTTTGGTTCAGGTTTGAAGTCTGAAGCACAAATAATAACTCCGCAATTTGTGCTTGAACACGAGTGGAAAGAGTAATGGGTCCTCTGTACGCTTCATCTTTCCAGCGCCCTCCTCCTTAGGATGCAGGGCAGCTCCTCTGTAGTCACTTCATTATGTAGAAATGATAATTATGCCCCAGTGAAAGCTAGCCTCACCAAAATGTATTAGAGCCCTCAGTTACATCCAGTGATAATCAAGTCGTGACAGTCATTTGGAAATTTTAATTTTCTGAAAGTGTTTGAGACACACAGACGGAGAGGAAAGTAATCAAAAATAATAAAACCCAACTTTTCAACCCGCTCCCTCCCTTTACCCAAATACTTCTTGCACAACTTCCCTGCAATATGACACAGGCACAACAATCGTTCAGGTTGATGTGAGGATGTTTTGACTTTATTTGACATCACAGTCACAAGTCAACTGAGAAGAGGAAGTACACAAAGAGAACACACGACACAAGATGTGCCTCAAATCTGAGTTGTACTCACATCTCAGTATGCTCATAACTCTGTAAACTCAGGAGTGCTTTCCCTAAAAAACAATGCATGTAGAGATAATGACCATTGGAGGATAATTGGGAACTTGGTACTGCAGTAGCCTTTCAAGTGTGCTGCAGGGAGGATCTGCAGATGTGCTACAGGCCAAATTATCATTCCAGAGTCAAAGATTAAACTCAAGCTGAATCCACACAAGAGTATTACTCATGCTACACTTTCAACTGCAGCCGAGCTGAATGCTTAAGTATCTAAAAACAGAAGCCAGAAGTATTTCTGTCTTACTAATTTCCTGTTTTAACTTTGACCACTGGGACTGTGTGGGCTTGTGGAAAAAAATGACCCAAACTTGATTTGTTTGTCCGTCAGATGGGGTTTGTGTTTGCTTTCATGACTTCCTAACAATGCTGGGAGAGGGAGGAAGGGATTTGGCCAAGTAAATCCAGGTCAGACTTAGTGAGATTACCCTTCTGATCTGGCCAGAAATGTCCAACATCCAAAATACAAATGGGAAGACACTCGTGTTTGGTCAAGAGAGAGGGAAAAAAAAGACAATAAATGTATTGTTGTAAAAAAGTAAATTGTATTATATTTGTCGTGTCTGGATACAATACAAAGACACTGAAACAATGATATGTACAGAAGGGAAGAATAAAAACATTTCACAAAATGCAACATGAGAAGTATTGCTTCATTTGAGGGCTTTAGTAAAACAAGTGAGGCTGCTGCAGAGGTTCCTAATCTTTCAATCGTCATGGTTTTTGAAATGAGGGAGATTTAAACTAACCCTGAGATGTGGAGGGGATTGGAGAAGATGGCATCCAAAGACAATTAAAGTCAACTCTTTTGAGGGACTTAAGGAAAAGGATTTACCTCAAAGCCTCCGAAATGATTCAGTCAGAGTCAAATGGGTCTAAAAACAAGGACAGACTCAGAGAAATCCTCTAACAATTAAAAAAAGGTGTAATAAAAATAAAAGATCGAAACCACAACAGCCACCACCTTTGTCTTCATAAATCATCATTAGCAGGGTTTTAAGTATCAAGTGCACGCAGTTTTCTGTGTTCCTCCGGGAAAAGGGCTGCACTTTGAGTAGCATCAGTCATCTTTTCTTTGGTAGAGCTGCTGTGGATGAAGTGGAAGTCTCAGCGATCCTATCTGGAGGTGCACGGCGCTTATTACACAGCTCAATTTCCAATTCTCTCACAGGTATGCACACAAACACTCCCGCACATATAGAATACAAAATGAGGCTGCAGCACACAACCGTCTTCCCAGACAGGCCCGGCGATACGAACACTGACAAAAAGGAAAGGCTGCTATTATGTGAGGTTGGAGAGCAATAGTAGCAACTGTTCAAATGTTCCTTCATAAGGAAGGAAACGCAACATCAAAGGCCCCGGCATCGCGCAAACAAGAGATGGTTACCTCCGTCGCATAACACGAGGCTGCTGTGTGGGGAAATGGAGTGACTCCTCGACAGAGGCAGGCTCCAGGCCATTATACAACCCCAGAGAAGGGCGCTATAATTGCAGGGGGAGAGTACAATCAGGTGCTGCGTTTGTCTCTGCTCTAATAACCACACGCTGCCCGGGCCCTTTCCACGTAGACGCCGCGCTGCAGTTTCGGTCCAGCCTTTCATCCGACTGCTCACGGGCGCTCACTTTCGTCATTAGCTGTCAGATTTCAAAGCGGAGTTTTTAGTGCTTTTAGGAAAAAAACCTGAGGCGACGCCAATAAATCTGAAACTCAGCTGACCGTTTGGCTACAACATCCACTAATTCATTGCTTTATTTCCATCTGATAAAATGCCGGAGCAACCTTTGAACCTGGTGCCACAGTGTGCCGCTCCCTTGCTCATGAGATTATGACATTTATGGACACAAACTTAATGTTTTTTTCTCCTTCTGAGCAGATGAGCGGACATTCAATGAAACATTCGAGTCAGCGCAGGGACAATCAACAATACACAGCACAATCAAATTCCTTCCTCTTTACGGTCCCCTCATGGCCCAAATACTTCATCTTTGTTGTTGGGGCTATAAACCAGACTATTAAAGGGAAAAGTGGGTTTATAGGTGTTTATAGGTTAACACAAGTCTAGCCTCTCCACAAAGTGGAGTTCAGTGCACGATGGCGAGAGCTTCAAAATGCAGCCTAAGCAGGATTACTCGACCGCCATGCTTCACATGGTTTCACTGTTGCAGGAAAGTACAGTACAGCGCTTGATCAGGATTGAGTGCAATACTACTTTTATAAAAACAAAACTAAAAAAACCAACAAAAAAAACCCAACACTTTTTTCCGTTGGGTATTTGGAAAAGATGGGAATTCACTTTCTTTCCTTTGCCTGTGCCTGAATTCATGTCTTTTTGATCTAGTAAGAGCACAGTGCACAGTGCCTGAGGAATGAAGAAAAAAAAAGAAAAGGCACAGTTGTCAAGGTTCTTACCCCTGAATATAGTGAAGAGCATAAAGTTTTACATTCATTTAAAACAAAGAGCAATTAATGTTTGTTTTTTACTGTTGAGTAACAGAAAGTCAGACTTTGGGTAAACTAGCCAAGAGAGTTTCAGTGTTACAGTAATATCTGAAAGGCGCACACACAAACACAAACCAACAAATGGGAAAATAAAATTGTTCATGGTTTTCACCTCGGAAAAGAAATCCGACAAGATGGTACATGAAGGGTGACCAGAGGTAAAGGTGCCTGATGACGAGGCGAACGGAGGTCAGAAGTTCCCGTCGTCGAGCATCTTGTTGACACCGTTGCAGATCCTCTGCAGGTGGCCACGGTAAACCTCCGAGGGCCCGTAGAGAGCGGCCAGGAAGTCACAGTCGGCGAAATGATTGAAGACGTGGTTTACTCTCGAGTGGCTCTTGGCTGTCAGGTGGCGTTTGATGGCCTGGTGCAGCAGTTCACGACACTCGTTCAAGATGGCGCTCATGACGCGGCGGTCAAAGGTGAACTCGATCTGGTGGAAGCTGACCGCCGTCATGGCCAGAGTGTGGACTTTCTTCCTGTGAGACGACGAGAGAGAGAGAGAGCAAGAGAGAGAGCGAGAGAGAGAGCGAGAGAGAGAGAGAGAGAGAGAGAGAGAGAGGAGAGGCTGTCAGTTTCTAATTCTGACTGGAGCAGCAGACGCGAGTAAAAATAGAAACTGCTGTCTTGTGATTTTTTTTGGAAAAGTTTTACAACCCCCATATATCACTTATAGTATTGTCCTTCACAGCCATACATCTCCACTTCAATATAATCACCAAGCTGAGTTTGACTATATTAGTGGACAATATTAATTGATTAGTTGTTTGGTCCATAAAATAACATCAATAATCAACATCAAAAGATGATGTTTTGTTTTGTCCACACACCAAAGATATTCAGTTCACTGTTGTAGAGGAGCAAAGAAACCAGAAAATATTCACATTTAAGAAGCTGAAATCAGAGAATTTTGACTTTTTTTCCCTTCATAAAAACTACTTGAACCGATTATTCGATTATCAAAATAGTACTAGGTACTGTTGTAACTCTATATTATATTTACAATATTCCCCATCTAAGTTTAGCTTGTTAGGATTTTTACATATTTCATTTGGCAAAAACACAAAGTACAGCTGAGGCTGTTGGAATGTCATTAGCTTGGACAGGATTTTTGTCTGTAAACCAAAGTCTTAAGAAGTGGACGGTCAGAATTGAATCTGCTGTGGTGCTGTAGGGGAAAGTCAGGGGGATCAACAAAGTCAGTAGGTGTCATCCTCTGGAGAACCATCGGTGTCTGCAGCAAGTTTTAAGGAAATCTATCAAACAGCTGCTGAGGTATGTCAGTCTGGGCCAAAGAAGCAGACCACCTGACCAACGGGCCAGCGCTGCCGTCCCCGGAGACAGAGACATGCCACCAGAAAAGAAAATGGGATCAAAAACGGGATCATACCAGCTGTGATGCGGTCAACATATTCGATTACCCACTCTAACGTGTAGATGGGAAACCGGGATACGGTATTCTGCGACATTCAAACGTGGGCCAGGGGCGTAAAGTGGGGTTCCCTTTGCCATGATGATACAGACACGTACAGTGTGGGAAAAAAGTACCAGCTCCGCTGTTGCAACTGACAAGGACTCATTGTTTTACGGGAAGTTGTGTTGTACTTCCTGACAAACAACAGCTGGGTGCAGTAACTTCCTGAAGTCGTATTGTCATGTGACTGAGCCTTACAGGTGTTGGGGGGTAGAATCTGGACCTTTGGACAGAGCCATGCCAGCTGCCCCCCCCATCTTTAACCCTTTAAGTCCAGATGCAATGTCTGCATGCTTCTCCCTTCACAGCCAGATGAGACATGCATGCATTTTATATGATCTTGTCGTTTATCAAGACGCGTGACTGCTGAAATGCACTGACTGAAATGCAGTAGTAGTTCCATGGATGAAAACAACAACTTGGATCACTCACACAGACTTGGACATGCCTGCTGAGCTGCCAGCCGGCTCAGTGAGTGAGAGACAGGAGGATTTCGGTGAGTAAGAGCAAGTATCACCGCAGGCAAGGGTAAAGACTGACAGTTTCCAGGGCAAATACAATGATTTACAAAAAAAAAGGCAAAGGTTTAGATCTCAGATGGTTGTTGTTTCATGTATTTATCTGGTCCAGTGACTGAAAAATGTTTGTTTAGTGAACGTCAAGTATTAAGAACCCTCAGGTTGTAGGGGGTTGTTCTCATTTTACAATCCTCTTTCAGGCGGCACCTTAGATCTTCTCTGGTTAATGACTCTTGTGTCTTACCTGAAGTTGTCCACCAGGATCAGCTCCTCACTGTTGAACTGGTTGTTCCTGTAGAGCACACCCAGCTTCACCACCATCTTGATCAGGTTCTTGATGATCTTCTGGGACTCTTTGCGATTGCGGGTATACTCCTTGGTGACGCGGTACAGCTCGTCCAGCACTTCACTGCTGGTGTCGTCGATGAAGAGGTTGGCCATGCTCTTGGTGGCCATCTTGCTCATCAGCTTCTTCTGCGCCTGCAGGGCTAAGTTCTTGGTGCTGAAGGAGTCCATGGTCAAGTCTGGGTCAAGATGAGACAGACAAAGGGAGAGGGATGGGAGGAAAAGAGTCAGTGGCTACATGACAGCAGACATATTATCTTTCTGCAAAAACCTTGTGAAATGATGTGTGAAAACAAGATTGTTTGCTGGTGTCCAATATTGCTGGTAACCTTCCCTGAGATGTCTGCTTAAACTTTCTCATCCGGAAAGCAAAGAGAAAAAGGGTGAAACACATTACCCTGACAGCCTGCAAAGTGTAAGGTTATTGCAAATAGCATCTACACGTATACTGTTTAAACTCCAGGGCCAAGAGCAGTTGCCTTTATCAGATAATGAGCCGTGGCAGCTGTCAAATTAGTCCCAGCAACCCTCTGGCTCGGCGCTTACAAGGTACTTGGTGAAGAATGTGTCATAATGTGTGTAGGAGTAAAGTCAGTTACAGCCCGACCACACAAAGCACACAATGCAATGTGAACTCCTCATATCCTTGGTTCATTCGGCGAACACGCTGCGTCTGTGTGTGTGTGTTTGTGTGTGTGCATGTGTGTGAAAGTCAGCAGCAGACAGACAGTGTCAACTCATTCACGGCACGCGTGCTGCTTGATTTATGTATGTTGCTGTTTTTCGGCTGCGTGTTTGTGTTTCTGTGTTGATGTTTGTGTGACAAAGCGGGGTGACTCATTGAAAGGCTGCGCCCATGATGGAGGCTCATGAATAGTGTGTGTGTGTGTGTGTGTGTGTGTGTGTGTGTGGGGGGGGGGGGGGGGGGGGGGGGTTACGTCTGCAGGTCACATCTTCAGGTTTGCACTTTCTGAAAACACAAATCTATTGAGGATAACATGGGAGGAGAGTAAACAAGCAAGAAAAAGCATTGATATTTGCTTCAGATATTCCTGCTCTCTACCAGATGAATTTGGATGACGATGCTTTCGCCGTGGTGCCACCATCACGTAGACATCTTCACTTGAGTGATACATCTCAACATTCACTTGATGGATTTGGTACAATTTTTGGAACAGTCTCCTTCAGCTCACAGTCTAAATTGGATTTCTTCCCAGCTTGCTGTGTAAAATGATACTGAGCAGCCGATGCACAGGACACATACACTGACACAGGATTTAACAATAACTGACCATTCCACTTAACAAAACACAGGAAGCAGGAGATGAGTCCAACTCACAGTCAGTTATTCATCAGATATCGACTCTCAAAATGTTTTTTTGGTACAGACCGAAATGTGCAGTTGTGCCAATTCATACAAAATGATGCCAAGTCCTACTATGATGATTGCAGTGAATCAAGGAAAAATATATTTGCAATCATGTAAAAACACTTCTTTAGCTAAGGATATAACAAACTTAAAAGCAGGCTCAACAGTCTCAGAGTCGCTGACATACTAAATGTAACCTAATAGGTGGCTGCCACGGTGAAATCAATATCATAATGTTTAAGCAACGTCCCATTCACATCACAATAGAGGATTCATCTTGATGTAATATTCTTCCTCACGGAAGCTTAACCGAGAATCTGTATGATTGGCAAATTGCCTATGCACGTGCTGAGGAATAACACAAATCCACAGAAGGCGAAATGCTATTAGTGCGGCAGACAGAAATCAGTGGTGACATCCCCGCTGGCTGACTTGTGATTTTTACAGTTGTCGGTACTAGAAGGCAATACGTCTGCTGCTAAAGTGTGTGACTTTCATTCCTCTCTCTCTCGCTCTCTCTCACTGCAATGCCTCTCCAAGAATATCAATAAGACTCCTTAGAGAGAGTGTCAGCAGGATGCTTCCCAGGGAGGAGACACATGAGGGGAGGGAGAACAAAGACACAGAGATGGAGAGGAGGAAGAAATGGGAGACGGGTGTGTGTGTTATATATCAATCCTGAAACATCGGGGAAATGTACGTGGCTGAATGAGAGGTCATTTTTTTCATACCGTTGCTGAATCTAGTTTTATTCCCTGTCTCGCTGCAGAAGCTTCATCGGACCTCGCGATGTGCTGATCAGGGATCAGTGGCAGATCAGCGCTTTCGCCATAATTGTAACTCTAAACTTGGCAGTTGCACTAAAAGAAAAACGTGCCCTGATGCAATATATGTGAAATGGATCACAAGGAGAAAGACACTAATGATCAGACTGAAAGAACATAAACAGATCTTGAGACATTTCTATGTGAGGGCCAACTGAAAACAATCACTTACAGTCCTGCGGTCACCCTCCAATCACAACAGTCCTCAAGAGGAGAATTGCTTATAGCAACACTTCGAGTAGGTCTGCATTTACCTCCCTCTCTTCCTCGACACACCTCTGCTGATGGATGGACAAGAGTTTTAAAAAGTGCAAATGGATAATGGGCACATTAAGAAAAGCAACCCCTCTCTCAGATTGGAGGGCGATTTCATAGCGCTCATTAAATTCCACTCTCGCCGGGGACGAGAACCATCATATAGCTGTCAATTTTGGACGGACACAAAAAAGAGGAAGAGGAGCAGTAAAAGAGAAAGGAATAAGTGACCGTCTTTCATAGCCATGAAAACAAACACTTAAAACGCAGTTGCACTTGTCAGTCTGATATTTCACTTAGAGCTGAAGAGGGATATAAAACACCCCTGACTCTCTCATCTTCTGGATGGAGGGAGACCCTTACTGTGGCTCCCCCTTTCCCTCCTCCATCTCCCCAAGGCAAAAAAAACAAAAACTAAAGGCGGCATCAAAAATATCCTTAAGGGACAAGTGCTCAGAGTGATGAAAAGGTTTTTGATCATGGAATCGTCTTTTTTTTTTTTTGGTGACTTTGCAGCATAAGACTAGATAGTGCCAAATCTAAATGGCCTGTGAAGTCTGGTGCCCAGGGACAGCCTGGCCAACCCTGACACAGCATCTCCATAGTATTTATAGAGGCAAAGTTTAAACGGATTTAAGGCAGAACAAGACACGACAGCGGCGCACACTGCTGAGCGCCGTTTGCAAAACACACAAGCCACAGTCATCACAGCACACAGAAGCCGCACAAGCATCTGCACGCTCGCACACCGTGTGTATGCACACACATTACCGATAGGCCTGGTTTGCCGGGCAGCTGAAAAACAAAATGGAAAACAGAGACGGACTGCGGCGGCCAACAGCACCTCAACATAATTATAGCAGACAAGCCACAATCTCATCAATTCGCTCAAAACAAGCCAGCATAGATCCGCTCACAAAGACAAGTATTGCAAAAGCTCAGCAAACACGACTCTGTGGAAATGAAACCGGACCCTACACAGTGTTAGATGGACGGCGAGGGAGTCTGGGCCACTCTCTCCCCCTACTGCAGGTGCAGAGGGCCCCGTCTAGCCTGTGTGACAGTCGTCGTGACAGCGATGACAAGGAAATAACCTACATGTCCTCTCTTGTCCTTTGAGGATTATTGCAGCAAGGTCAGGTGAAGCTGTTATGGGCCCCTTCAGGTTTCATTTGCTTTGTCCTCTTTGGACATCAGGGCAGGTGAAGCTGATGTACATTTGGGGAAAGGGGAACGAGTTGGATGACAGCCTCCACTGGCTGTTATTTCCGTCCATAATGTGCCAGTGAATAAGGTCGGCAAAAAAAAAATCTTTACAAACTAAACACATTGAGTAACTCATTTGCCACCAACGAGACTAACTAAAATATATATTTACTATACTGATTATTGCCAATTTATACAATAATGATTGTTTTCACTATTGATTAATCTGTTATTTTTTAATGGTGGGCTGATAACAACATTAACCCAGAAACAAGTTGTCTAACTCTTTCTAACGTTATCAAAACCAGACAACCAGCACCTCTGAAGCCCATGACTGAGTGAAATGTTACATGATGAGATAAGATGAACCTTTATTGGTACATCTCCTTGTTAAGTCCGTATGGAGACTGTTGTGGGTTATGTCGGACCATTCCTCTGCTGGGAGCAGTGACTGTGATGAAACAGTCCAGGGCAAAAGCTAAGGCAGCCAGCTGCTGACTGTAACCTTATATTTTCTTGGCAAATGTAATGGTGGTATCCATCTTCTCATCTAATGCAAGAACATGAATCAGCAAGTTTCCCCAAAATGTCAGAAATATTGCTTGAAACTAAGCTATTTGACAAGGATAAATCAATCTTTGGCCGGACCGCAACACAACTCCGCACTTTCTTTTCGAGTGGTCATAGAAAGAAAATGGAGGGGGGCAATAGTTCACCCTTTGAAATGCCAGAAGTGAGGTGAAAACAGTGTCACAATTTTCGGAGAGCCCAGGAAGATATATCGCAATTGCTTGTTTTGTCCAAACAACAGTCCGGAAACCATTTTAGAATATAAAAACTGAGGAGAAACTGAAATTCCTCACATTTGAGAAGCAGGAAACGGTAAATGTTTGACAATTTTTACTCATGAAATTTACCACTGATTGATTTTTTATCGACCTATCAATTGTTGGAGCACTATTTATCAAACAGTCAAGTCTATTTGATATTTCAGTGACGTCTGAAATCGGTGAACTTGCTGCAGTGTCTGGCGCTTCGCCAATTACTCAAGCCAAAGAGGAGACACCTGTATTGAGACAACACAGACATTCCAAACATGCTACTCGATATGAATATATACATATTTTTTCTGGCTCATATTCACGATAAATTCAACATGACGTGAGTGTGGAATTGGATTTCCAAAGAGGGGGCAGTGAGCAGGACCTTACCTGTCAGTCAAACTAAAGCCGAGGCGTGACAGGTGCGAAAAGGCCAAAAGAATTGGACACACCCGTAGCTTCCACCCACTTGGAATGACACCTCGCAACTCATGAGGAAGAAGAGGCAAGGACAACCAAAATGACACCACTCTAATATCTGCTGCCAATCTGGACAGCGTGGTGGGTATTGAGAACAGGCAGCACAAAGAGAAAACCAATAAAGAGTGTGCGTCTACACTGCTTGGACACCACACGTTGCTAAAAAAAGCTTTGGAAGTGAGTGCAGAACTTTCCATGACACTTCATCCTTTAAGTGATTGGTTGATGGAAGCAGAAAGTGTCACGACTTTTACTCTCTTCAGGGATCACTGGTCAAACGGACCGGGGCACTGTGAGCCCGAAGGAGACGACTCTATCAGCAGAGAAAAATCTTCACTGCTACAGGGGAAAAAAACACACGATTACTGACAACAGCTCTGTATTCTGCCGTCTGCCCAAAATGCCACGTCAATAGTTAGAGACGTAATTAATATTTTCTCCTTCCTTTCTAGATTTTAGTCCTTCAAATGTTCCTCGGTGACCCAGATGTCCGGGACACATACCATGCAACTGACAGTCCAGCCGACGACCTTTACCATATGTCGTTTCCCCTCTGTCCCTCCCCATCGCCTCTCTCCTGCTGTTTCCTGCTACTGTCCAACACATGCAAAACACCACGAGTAGAATATCTTAAAAGCTCTAAAAAAGGTCAAAAACTAAATAGATTTCCCAAGGCCAAGGCTGCCATACTGTTTTCAGTCTGTTAGTCCGACAATCAGTTCAAAACTAAAAGATATTAAGTTCAGTGTTATAAAATCGTGTATTTTGCCACATTTTCTTTGAAAAATAACAATAAAAGCAATTCATTGGTTATAAAAATTACCACAGGTTGGTTTTCTGTGGTAAAACAATTCGTTAAAATGGCTAGTACGGACGGACGCAAGATTGCAACTCGTGCAGCCTTGTAATGCAATCCTGTACATCGGCTGTAAAATGAAAAACTACCATTGAGAGACTGTCAGACACTTGATCCAAGGATTTTCTCATTCATCCTTTAGCCAACAAAAATGTCAAAATACAGTCATCACAATTTGCATGCTTTATCAGAGCGACGGTCAAAAACTAAAAGACATTCATTTTAATATCGTAAACAAACAAAAAACAGACAAATGAAAGAGGCAAATCCTCACATTTGAGAAGGTGGAACTAGAAAAATGTTTGGCATTTTTGCTTGAAATATTAAATGATTTTAAAACAACTTCTTTTGCAGGTTGACCACCGTCAACTTCATGGTCATTTTGAAGTTCAGTATTAGTGGTGCTGTGGTATTGCACTGAATAATTCACCACATCATAAATTTAAATGAACACAATACAATCAAGCAATGAAATACAGCGTCTAATCAACACCTCTCTGAAGTGGCGCTAACAAATAACTACACATGACAAGCATCCACACTGGATAGGATGACGATCAACTCCAGTCAACTTTACCTTTATAGCACAATTCATCCAAACATGTAGCCCAATGTCCTTTTGGGGACTTAGGGCTACATGTTTGGGGGGTATACAAATAAAACCAGTGTACTGTGTACACTGGACATATTGTATTTGCCATAGCGCCTTTTGGTCGAGTTCCCGCAGGTAAAATGTAAATAAAACACTGTCTTCCCTACCCTAAGCCCAATTAAAATAAGAGTCTGACAACACTGCACAGTTGCTAGAAAAACAAAATGACAAGAGTGAGAAATGTATTACGGATGTCATTATAGAGAATTCTTATCTGGAAATCTTGAATAAGAAAACTTGTTTCTCCACAGACTTCTCCCCAGCTGTGTGATCCAATCCGCCTCTGATTTGAGAAACAATAGACGTCCTGGTTGTTATATAAGGTACATCCGTGCTTTGTGTTCAGAGAGGACAAGTAACCACTCACATGAGCTGTGCAACTGGAACCACTCCACTGTCAGGGAATCAGCAGCAGGATTTCAGGACAACTGAATGCTCCAATTTCATCTTTCATCAAGTTTTGTAGTGTTCCGTCTCACTCTTCTCTGGAGATGTTGCATAACAGAGGAGGTGCTGACTGTTAATAACAGAGCCAGTGCTGGGAACATTGTGCGTGTTAACAATTGGACAATATGTTGCAGGAGTGTCAAGTCTGGGTATAATGGTCACATTGTGCACTCATCTGGTCCAGTAGCTCTGACATGAGCTCCGTGTTTTGTAACCAGAAACAGATGCAAAACACATATGGGAACAAACTACATGCATGCTTTTGATTTTTGTAGGATACTTTTGTGCTGTCGCATTCTCATCTTCCCACACAGTCATCATCTGTGAAGACGTGCTGATCTGCTGAGAGGAGGCAATCTCTGCCTCTCTCTCTCAGACACCGTGCCCCATCCTACCCTTCTTTAACAGTTTTCTTAGAGCTGCCAGAGCCTGCTGAACAATTAATAATTAACACATCAGCACATAAAGGATCGTGGATGAATTATTCAGCTTGCCGATTTGGACTAAAATAGACCGGAGGCTGAGAGGAGACTGCTACAGTCCAACAGGTTGGGGCTGAACTGTGGGGACAGGGATAAGAAAAGCTGGACCATCAGCAAATACAGTATGATACAGTGGCTGTGAGCTGATAATGTCAGGAACATCAGTCAGAGCTACGCATGTATAATCAGGCTGGGAATACAGTAACTGCTGCACCGCCCGCGGGCTGACACAACACTCACTGACAACATTTGTTCGTAGGGTGAAATTCGCAAGTGGTTAGTTGTTTTATGGTTACAAGTGAGCTGACTTTGAATAACACAACTGTGAGAAAGAGGAGGAAGAATAATAAAGAACCAAAAGCCCAGGCCATGTCCAAGTTATAATTACATATCATTCACAGAATAATTAGCATCTTAATGGCACTGCAAATAATGACAGACATAATCAAGGTGCTAACTGGTGCCTGAGCCGTGACTGATGTCGAGGCCTATGACGTTTTAATCTAGGCCACCATAAGAGCAGGGCACATTAGGACTAATTTTCCTCAACTCAAGCCCTGAGAGCATCATTTGTTAACTCCCAACGTTAATGGAACGGCAAATACCAGTGTGCTCGGCTGCAGGAACAGCAGGGATGGAGTTCGGCGAAAACAGAGGGGGAGAGGTATGAGAGGATATGTCTGTGACTAATAAATGACTCAAGTGGGATCTCGAATGAGTCCAGTCCATTGGCGGTTAACGCCGTGGCTCACTCTCTCTATTTCAAACAATGCCGTGATATTTGCAGGCCTCGCGATCCTGCTCCCTGAGACAATGCCACATGCGCCGGGCGTTTTGGGTTTCCAGGGAAACTGGAGGCCACCTGTGTCCTCGGCCAAACTATGCAGCCCGGCAGAAGCAGGTCAAACACCTCTCTTGTCGTGTCAATGAGTTACCATGGATTCTCCCCAGCAGGAAAAGTGTCTCCAGCACTACCGCTGCAGTGTAAAGCCCTGCCCTCACTAGCACTTTGTGGTGAATGTCAGGGCAACGTGACTGTTTCATCCTTTTCTAAGAGACACTAGGGGGACGGGAGACACTTATGATGAAAAATACATGAATGAGGCTCAGTAGCCTCTGCTTAATTCTTTTGAGCATTTATCGTATATTTCTATGTATTGTCTTCAGAATCATATTGTGCTGAAACAATGTGAACAGCGCTGCCAAGCACAAAGCTATGATTAATGAAGAAGAGTAAATTATCATTTAAACCAGTCATGGGTGAAATCTAAAACAAATGGGACTTTCATGTCCACCGTACCACCATGTTGCCCACGGCAATGGACACCAATTTGATTATTTAGGGCTGCAAAGGACAATTATTATTTTCATCAACGATTAACATATTGATTAACCGATTCATCCTTTATGCAACAAAATGTCAGAAAGCAGTGAACAATGGTCATCATCACCATCACAAGCTCAAGGCGGCATCGTGAGGTTGTTTATTTTGTCCAACCCACAGCCTGAAACCCAACGATATTCAATTTATTCAAATTTTCCTTCATTTAGAAAAAGGTCACACACGCCAAAAAGCCTTGAAAACAGTGAAAGAAGTGCCTATCACAATTTCCAAGGAGACACCTTGAAAAAGCCAATCATCCAACCAGCACTCCATGACAGAAAGATGGGCAATATACAAGGATATAAGCAGCCAAGTACTTAAAAAGTTAATCTATTATCAAATTAGTTGGCAATTGATTTTCTGTCAATCAACCAAATGCTTCAGATCTAGATTATTAAGCCGGTTGATGTAACTATACGTACACGGTAGATGTCGACGAGACATGATATTCATTTTGGCCTTTGCCTCTGCCTGCTGGTTCTCACCTGATGCCGACAACAAAGACACAAAGGAAGCCATGGCAACTAAAAAGAAAAAGAGTAGCCTGAGAAACTCCAAATTATCTCACCACTGCCACGACTAATACGAGGAGAGACGGCAAACACCAAGTCCCGATCCAGGGCCATAATTCAGCAGACGTGCCTGTTGAGGCTACATGCATGATTATGTGTGCCACTACCTGCCAGAGCCCCGGCTGCACACTGAGGCCATTCATCCACACTCCAGCCTTGTTCTGCAGAGGGGCTTTACAATGTAAACACAGCAATGAGTTACAAAACATATCGGTGTTTTGCAAAACATATGTCTCCACTCTTTTCAGTCTTGGTTTGCAGCGAATTACGCTGGAACAACGAGGAGGCTTTTACGGAGTGTTTAAACAAGCAGCCGTGAATCCATTTCCTCTAACCATGTTGTGTTCGGCCACGATTCGTCAATTTCTTGAGAGATACTGTGAATAGAGGTGAATAGTGTAGGCTTTGTATATTTATTTGTAAGGCGTAAAATTCTTTAGAATTTGTCTGTATAGATCACGTAATATGCATAGTCTCTGAATGGCCAACAAATTGATCCAATTTTTTTGTAAAATATATGTATACGTGTGAAATTACAATTAAAAAAACATGCACAGATTAGTATTATTCTAGTTAAGCATATTGGTGCAATTGGTTGTGCCATCTGTGCTTATGATTGCAGATACCAACATTTAAAAAAAACAAAACAGAATAAACAGAAAATATATGTATTTCTGTTTAGAATTTAAGTGGGAAATATGTGTTAGAATAAAAAAAAAATTCTCAATTAAAGTTCTATATATTTGGTGGTTTTGGTGATGGTCATTTATGAGGAAGTTATGGTCAAACTGTAAAATATCAAGCCTCAATTACATTTCTTTGTAATCAAGGTTTGCCACAACCTTTGGTTGGGTATCACAGATTGTTTTACTCCCCTGATATCGGTATGGACATTGACCGCCAAAAAAATCCATATCGGTCTGGCTCTAATTTCTGTGACACACTAAGCAAAGTCAGCCTCAATTACATTTCTTTGTCATCAATGTTTGTTAACAACCTCTTTGGAATCATTGTCAAGTTTAAAAAAAACAAAGCAAAACAGGTTCTACTTTCAATCTTCTAATCACTTTGAACAGTTGCTGAACAAGCAGTCATGGCTTCTAACAGTAACGAACTACTGTCTGTGTGTGTGTGTGTGTTTGCCACGTTCATTCTCATGAATCCGTTTCACTATGATAAATAACCACCCAACGGAACCCTGCAACAGATCGACAGCAGGTCCGGGGCCAGTTGGCTCCATCGGTGGCGACTGGCCGTTGAAACCACCGCCTGAGAGGAGGAGGACAACCGGCCTGAGAGGAGGAGGACAACCGGCCTGAGAGGAGGAGGACAACCGGCCTGACCAACACAAACTGGCTCCTAACGACTTCATCTTTATGAACGTTGCTGTGCGCCGACTTCAGTGAAAGGCTGAACCCCGACCCCGACGGCGGGCCTGCTGCAAAGCGCCGTGGCCGTTGCGGTGGTCGTGGCTGTCAGTTGGCGAGTCGGGCCGTTACCAGCGACACGTTGGACCCACCTTGGGAACACAGAGGAGCGGCCAGCCGACGAGACGACGAGTCACCCGCTCAGGTCCTCATCCTGGCAGGGCACGGGGGAAGAGGCGCGGCGCGAGGGGGTTGGTTGCTCGTCTCGTTGGATCTCCTCAAGGTAAAAAACAAACAAAACAATAAAGAGAAGGAAAAAGTCCTCGTCTCGTCGCCGCCTGTTCTGCTCTGTAACCGTGTACCAGGCACAGACGTGTGAATTATTAAAAGAGTGTTTTCTTCTCTCGGCTGCTGTGAGGTCGGTTACGAGAAGAGTTTGTCGTAACCCGAGTCCTCCTACTTGTAAAAAAAAAAAAAAAAAGAAAAAGTTTCAAACTTGAGGGGGACCTGGGGATCGACGGATTGATGTCGGTTCGGACCAATGGAGGCGCAACAAGTGGGAGGGGCTCCCGTCCAATCAAGCCACGGCGAAAGGAGCCGTTCACAGCCAGCACATTCCCTGCCCCCATTGAGTGGTTCCAGTAATTATCCTTGTCCCGTTCACGGTCCCGGGGCTGTGAACATTTCCCCCCGGAGGAAACGGTGTACAGGGAACAATGAGCAGGAACTGTGTGGAGCAGGGTCTCCCCCCCCCCCCCCCCCGTCATTCTGTCATGGACAATATGATATACTGGCTCGTTAAATTACACAGCCATGAAATGCACGTTCATTTATTTATATATTTCCTTCCTCGCGTCACCATTTACAAGACACGTTACAAATGTAATGTGTCATAATGTGCATGTCATTATCTCCCTAATCAGTTATGTTCCCCTATTAGTCCTGAGAGTACCGAGGGGCACTACTTTTAATAGGTGTGTGTGTGTGTGTGTGTGTGTGTGAGAGAGAGAGAGAGATTTTGTCAGCGGATGTTTTCAGGGGCAGTGGAGAGGGGAAGTTTTTCCTCATCCGTTTAATGAGGACACCGGAATTCCCGCGGTCAAAATAGCCTTCTTGCAAATGCATTGTTATTTTAACAGTGAGGTCATTTTACAGTGGTGATATATATTATGCACTACGAGTTTTTGCCCCTATGCGCTGCCAGAAGCCTCGGTGGGTCGACAACTGTGACTCTACCACATAAACTAAGCATATCAAAATTTATACCTCATATTGTAAGTTTAGACCGTTGCTGAAAGTTTCTTTCAAAATTTCAATTATGCCACTGTGAGGCACTTGTAGTGGTCAAAATGAATCTAGCGCGTCCTCTAGTGGCATAATATGAGCGTGTGTGTGTGTGTGTGTGTGTGAGAGAGAGAGAGAAAAGTATGTTGCAGAATTTTTCAAAAACATACAATATTCCTTTATAAATCCTCATTTTAGGAATGCTAGAACAACCCTAAATAAAAAATGTTTAAACATTTCTGTAAATTCATGGGTGATATGGATGAAAACATGGATACATAAAGCAAAACCCTTTACTTCTTATTCCTATGTTTTTTGCATCAAAACGCCAAAACGATCTGGTATAATATTTACACTATCTATATTATTAATTTACCCCACACTAAACTGTAAACTCTAAATTATGTTTACAATTAATTATCATTATTCTTATTTAAACACACTTACAAGGTAAACGTTGTCAAAGTGGATGAACAAAAATTTCCTTTTTATGAAAATATATCGTGGCAAAGATTTTTAAAAAGCCTCAAATTGCACGATTGTCAGTGAACTCCATCTCCCACAATCCTCGACGCCAAGCAGGAAGTGATCGTTTATTTGCTACGTGTCAGGAAGTCGTCTGCAGTCAACATGGCGGCGCAGCAGAGCGATGTTGATGAACTTTTCGATGTAAAAAACGCTTATTACATCGGCAGCTATCAGCGATGTATCAACGAGGCTCAGAAGGTGAAGGTAGGTGACGCGTTTTAGACGGTTAATGTTAATTATTATTATTATTTTGTACATCCTGTTGGCCTGTCTGGCTCACCGCAGCCAACGCTTCGTTTTGCTAGCAACAATGCTAAATGCTTCAGCTAATGTTTCTCGCCGGGGAGTCAGATCTGAATTCAGCTGCATCTTGTGTTTTGTCTTCTGAAGCCGTCGGCACCGGAGAAGGAGACTGAACGGGACATGTTTCTGTACAGAGCATACATCGCCCAGGTGAGTGCCAAAGTGCGGTTTCCTCAAGTAGAAATCTTTGGACGTGTCACACTGGGCACAGTTTCACTAGCTGAGAGTCACTGTTTATTTGTCGCCGTCACAGATTGAGAACAGACTCACCCTGACCTGCTGTGTTCTGTGTTGTTGCAGAGGAAGTACGCCGTTGTCCTGGATGACATCAAGGCCAACTCGTCACCCGAGCTTCAAGCCGTCAAGATGTTCGCTGAGTATCTGTCGAATGAAAGCAAAAGGTGAGAGTTCGCATTTGACCGTTAGTTCAACATGGAGCTGAACGACACGGCCAAAACATAATGCACTTTGTCAGTATGATATAAGCAGCAAAGCTCAACACATCATTCATATTTTTTAGCAGATGAAGCTTAATCCAAACTATTTAATGTAATAGTTCCACAAGGTGTCTATGTGGGACACATTTTCATGCAAATCATGCTGGTTGTGTTGAATAAAATACATTGGGCTGTCAACGTTGGTGGCTGCCCGCTGTGCCCAGTGTTTTTTCAAAAGTGTATCAGGGTTACTATTTATACCTGAGGATGCTCAGCAAAAGCTCGTCTCTTCCAAATGCTTAATGAAAGCTCTGTGTAGAGGTTACTAAACTGCCTTTCTAGCTGATTGTGTCATTGTCTTCTTAAAGTCTTCATAATCTAAATCTCTATGCCCCCCCCCCCCCCCCCCGCCCCCCCCCCCCCATTTTTTTTGTAGGGATGCTATTGTTGCCGATCTAGACAAGAAGATGGCGAAGAGTGTGGATGCTGCCAACACCACCTTCCTTCTCATGGCTGCCTCCATCTACCACCATGAGATGAACACTGATGCTGCTCTTAGGACTCTGCACCAAGGAGAAAGTCTGGAGTGGTAAAAAAGGATCAAGATTTTACTGAATACGGTGTCGCCAAGAGTTTGTTTGCAATCCAAACTGGTTTCAAATAGATATATCCGTTTCATTCTTGTTCTATGCATTTAATTGTCATCAACCATTCTGTATCATGCACATCAATATAAGCTAAAATTGCGTCATCATTGTTAATGAGACAAGTGCGTTGTAGGGAAAGAGTTTATATTTCCAAAAAGCACTCTATGGAAAGTGTCTCCTCCCACAGAAAATCCACCATCTTTGTAAATTCTAGTTTCAGCTGAAACATCTGCTCCTCATCACTCTCTGGTCGGTCACTGGATTTTGTGAGGTTGCCTCAATTTGGAGACATTTGCATGAAACTGCGAACTGACCTTTTTTTTTCTCTTCATTTTTCAGCATGGCCATGACCATTCAAGTTTTGCTGAGTCTGGATCGTGTTGATCTGGCAAGGTATGGGAATACGCTGTGTAATATTTGAATTGAATTCTTAGTTCAGATTTGTTACATGAATGCTTGTGGAAAACATCAAGGTACTTTTTGAATGTCTTTAGTGAATGTCATAGTACCACATTACCACTAGAATTCCATAACTGTTGATATCAAATTCAATATCACAGCAAAAAATAGAAAACAACAAAGGCTGCTGTTATGCAAGAACATGCACACACACCTATTGTTGGCGTTTAAACAGCAATTCCCGAACGCTTGGAGGGAAGGGTTATTATACTACCTTCATCAGTCGTGGTGGAATCATATTTCTTATTCGTACAACGTCTACGATAGCTTTCCAACATACAGTACTCCAGGGGGAAAAAGTAACATCCCATTTTTGGAACTTTGGCATCAGCTTTGTAATGAAGCACCTGTTATCATGACATCTCTTTTGTGCTTGTCCTGTGAAAGTGGACATATTCTTTATTTTAAACTCTCTTGAAACCTACAAGAAAACCAGTGTGTGTGTGTTAAATCTGAAGCTACATGGTAAAAAAGGAGACCTTTTTTCACACAAGTGTATACTTTATGTATGATTGGGGCTGTGTTCCTCTAATATTGATCACTATTACTCTCTTCTCTTTCTCATTGACAGGAAAGAACTGAAGAAGATGCAGGAGCTGGATGAGGATGCTACTCTAACACAACTGGCCACAGCCTGGGTTAATATCGCTGTGGTAAGGAGACAATATTTGTTGATTTATGATTTAAATGCTAAATAATTAATAATTTGTATACTCCTGTACACAATGGAGTGAATTACATAATGGCTATGTGTACACTGAGTAAATTATATTCATGTTTTATTGTGCTCTGTTTGTTATTCCAGGGCGGAGAGAAGCTGCAGGAGGCCTACTACATTTTCCAGGAGATGTCAGACAAGTATTCATCAACACTGCTGCTTCTCAACGGGCAGGCAGCCTGTTACATGGCTCAGAATAAGTGGGAGGAAACCGAGGGAGTGCTACAGGAGGCACTTGACAAGGTGAGATGACAGTTCAAGCTTTGTTTTTTTTCTTCAACATTATCTGACACACTGACCTCACTGTCGTCTAAATACATGGACAGTTGTTTCATAGGCTGATATAGATTCATACGGCGGCTAAACGTAGGAGTTGTGTCAGAGGTGATATAGATACAGGATGGAACCTCATAACAAAATGCAGTCAAAATGATTTTAGAGTAAACACATTTTTTACATCATATTGTGGAATATGGAGCCGTCTTGTCTTTGAGATATTTTGCTGATAGAAATTCTATCTAAGTGAACATAAATATGTTATTCCTCTCTTCCAATTTTTTTTATGTGTTGACAAACCACAGTTGCAAAGATCTAAACATAATAACTATGACTCTTTTTGTTATGAGTGAGTTATACTTACAATCAGGCTAGCCACAGCATTAACACTTTAGGCCCAATATCACAGGTCTCTGAAACAAGGCCAAATATTTAATCAACTCCTCGCAATGTAACAGCAGATGGCACCATACACTCTATTGTTGTCTACAGTTATTCAGTTACTGCCCTGACTCTGTGATTGGATAACGGTTTGACCAGTGTGCATAGTTCACAATATACAAGTAATAATTAATTTTGAGTTGCGCTTGTTGACTTTAATGTATTTTCATTTTTCGCACTGTTGGATGTGCACTGCTCTGTGGTTGTCTGAGTTGGCCAGACAGCACCAGGTTTGTGAAATGTCTTAAAACTAAATCAGCTATTTAGGTAAACCTAAGTGAAGCTTTGATCAGCTGCTCTGCGCTCCCTGTCTGGAATTCCCCATGTCTGTTATAAAACTACCTTTGATAATTTAATCGTCCTTCATGAGGAACATTAAACCCCTGGTTCAAGATGCCTCGAGGTACTACAGTATTAACCGGTTACATTATTTACAAAGTTATGGTTATCTATTGATTTTATCTTTCACTAAACACACAGAACATAACAGGATTGTAATGAGAATGTACATTAATGATGTCAGCGCTCACATTCTGCCTAGCTAAACTAGACAAATAGTTTTATGTTGGTAAGTGGAATAGATAAATGGAAGTTGTGATGTAAAGTTTGAAACATACATGTAAAAATAAACACCGCAGCAACGCTTATATTTTCCCTCCACTTCTATTTAATGGCAGATGTTCATATTAGACTGGATCACTTCACCACCTTGTTGTCTGAGAGAGATTGATGTCAGAGGAAACGGTGTGTACGACCACTGAACTGATTGACGCAGAAGGAGGTTGAATTTTCTGTGCTTATCTGGCCACTGAGAGACATGGACGAGCAGAAAAGCGGACCAATGACAGTTGTTGCTTTCTGCGTCACGGTGACGTGTAGTCACATTTCCTGGGAAGTGCACATCAGACTACGCCGTGGGGTACACGGCTTCACTGTAAAAGTGGCGTCAGTTCTTCTCAAAAGTATGAACTACTGTAACCTTTAGTCTGTCACTTTCTTGTCATCTCTGTCTTTCTGTCTTCCCACAGGACAGCAGCCACCCTGAGACATTGATCAACCTCATAGTGCTGACCCAGCACCTAGGCAAAGCTCCTGAGGTGAGACTTTGGACCTAAATCTTTTTACAATGGCACTGTCTTAACAGCTATCAGTTTTGTGTTTTCCTTTTGACAAGCTCACCCATGTTCAAAGAGGTCTTGAAAGATACTTTTTGTACCCCTCAGCAATTTGTTTGTTTACTTTGATTAAACCAGGCAAATGCATTCAAGCGAGCAATTACTTGATTGTGTTTGTTTTCTATCACAGAAAGTGTATTCTAAGCATATTTATTGGTTTAGTGCTGTGTGTGAATTTTACACCCTGGCACTCAGAGTTCATGAGATAAAGACTCAATTATCTCCCCTTACTATTGATGTCCTTGATAGTAATGCAATATAATGTCGGCCATTGACACAAAGCCTTGAGTAAAATATTTCCAACTGTGAAAACTACTGATTTGCACATATCATTCAAGGTTAATTTCACAAACAAGCCTAATCCTCAGGTATGGAAGAGAGTTACCTTTGAGTGGTGTTTATTTCTCTTTACCTTTTAGATTTGGATAAATCTAAAGTAATGTTAATGTTTGTCAGTCCTTGGGTAATTAATGTTCCTGACAGTGATATAAGTTCAAATTCTGGTAGTTGACTTCTTTTCTCTGCGAGTGGAATAGTGTTTGTTCGAACACAGATGTACACTATTGGAACGTGTGCCATCAGTGGACTAAATTATTGAATGTAGCTGTCTTATCTTGATGGTGCCAGAAATTAGCCTGACCAATATGTATTTATTCTACATCAAAAGAAAAATCTTGACAACGATGCCTAAGATTTTGTTATAAAACACCTATGACTATGAATGTAATTGAGGCTTTATATTTTACAATTTAACCATAATCTTTATTATAAATAACAGTTAATAAAAAAGAAAAACACATGTACAACCAAATATATAGAACTTGATTTAAGAAAATAAACATTTTATTAAAAATGTAAACATAAATGCACATATTTTCTGGATTGTGTTCTCTGTAACCTAAATGTTTTCATAACGGCTTATTTTGGCATCAGTACATGCAAATAAATTGGTCAGGCTCTACAGATCTAAAATAATACCAGTTAACTGGCATTTAACCTCCAGTTGTATTAGTTGATGTGTATGTGCTCCATGTTTTATCCACCAGCCAGAATTGCAGTATAATCGAGGAATTAGACATTGAAAATATCCCAACTGCACAAATGCAAGCAATATTTGAAGTACATCATGGTCTTGGCCAGAGTTTTAGTCAGGACACATGGTTATCCAAGAGAGGTTGAATTGAGGGTGAATGGACTAAAATGATTTGACTCTCATCCGAAAGGCTTGTTCAGGTCGAACTCACTGGTGAGGTTTTGAAACTCTTTGGGGTAGTTATCAAGGCCATTGATGTCACTGGATTCGTTTGTGCTACAGGCTGATGTAAGGTCAGCCGTTGGAGTCGTTGGAGTCACCTGAGGCTAAGTGTAAACAACAGTCGTTTTTTGGGTCACATGAACGAACCAAGTGACATCAATGGCCCCACAGAGGACGTGGAAGTCTTCAAGGCCTGCCGATAGACACAAACAACCCTACAATTGTACTCAGACTTTGGGTGAAAACTAACTGGAAGAACACAGACAACAAAACAAATGCAGAAATCTCTCTTGGGACAAAAACCCCACAACAAACAATCTTTTTTTCTACAAATGTGTTTTTTCAGACCCTTCGAAAAATGTTTGTTGTTGACAAGCTGCCACGATTTTCATAATTTTACTCATTACTTTTTGCTGATCTGTTTACTTTTGTCCTCAGGTAACCAATCGCTATCTCTCTCAGCTGAAAGATGCACACAGATCCCACCCATTCCTCAGAGACTATTTAGCCAAGGTAACTTGTTTTTATCAGGATGTTTATTCTTTGCTCGGCTGAATTTGTAGAAAACTTCCCTTATTGCTGTATTCTAACCATCCATTCATGACTGCCATGCAACTGTACAACACTGAATGCTGTTGAACATTTGAAACTGTAGATTGTTTATTGAAAAAAAACCCATCACAAATAACATGAGGAGGTTATCAGGAGAAATCAATGGCCTGGGCTATTTTGGATAACAAGACCTACTCAGTTGTTGACAAGCCTTCATAATATTTCCTCTGTGATGATTGAATTACCTAGCTTGGTTGTTGTGATAGTCGGGCATCATGTGATCTTGGATCAAAGCCAATGTGAGCATTGACCTGTGAAACTTTAGCCTTTGATACATATTAGTTTGCAGATGTACATTAACATGCTGAAATTGGGCATCGCTAAACAAACCATGCCATGCACAGCTGTTCTTATGGTCAGATGTTTTTTCGGGTGTCCAATTGTTTTTCTCTGCTCTTTGTTTTTCTGCAGGAGAATGAGTTTGACAGACTAGCGTTGCAGTACACCCCCACTGCTACAGCGTAAGACACCTGCCTCTGCTGAGGTGCCTGAACAACAGAATTAAGTTTAACACCATGAGGTTAACACACTCTCTGTCTCTCTTACAAATCTACGTCACATACAAACAATGTTTTGACATATTTACTTGTAGAAAAATGTACTTCAGTGAAAATTTGGCTCTGTTATTTAAACCAGACTAGGGGTCATCATTTTCCTAAGGATATTTGAAATAAAATTGCATTTCTCTTATGAAAATCAAAACACCTGTTTACTGTAAGCATTCCTTTGAAATAATAATAAATGTTTAACACGTGTGATGTGTTTTAAGTGTGGTTTTGTGAATAAAAAAGGGTCTGTGCAGGCAGACTCCAAAAATATTTAAGTCAGGACTGTATATTCAAGTTGGAAAAGTGGGCAATTGATCAAGGCTCCTCAGATTCACAGGGGAGGTTCAGGTTGCCTCCATATCAATTATGTTTACATAAATATATTTCCTTTTTAAATGTTATGACTTTGGAATAATATACTTTATATACTTTAGCATAATATACTTTATGAGTTGCAGGATTTAATTTGATTGTTTTTGTTTTGTTTAAAAAAAAATCAAAATATTTGTCTCCCCATTTGCTATGGCATTAACAAGGAAAACCATCAGAAAAGTTGCAATAATCAATCAAGGGAGAGCTGCATGGGTGAAATCAGCACTTATTTACATTGTCAATCTATCTGATGGTTTTATTTAGTTATCAATTGATTTATTTCTGGTTTATAAAATGTTCAAAAATAGAGAAAAATAGCCAGAATTATTGCCTGGAGCCCCAGCCACATCATATTACTCATCTGGGTCTTGTTTCCCCCCACAACCCGTTTATATTCCATGATCCACTGTGTACAGAAGACTGTCTTGACACCCCCCATGCAATTTGCTTGGGACCCCCAAAGTCCCCTGAAACGGCCCTGAGTACAGTGTTCAGAAAATATGAAATTATAACAGAACAATGTGTAGAGGGGTCGAGGTGAATCGGGGCCATGATTTTGAGTCGAGTGATGAAACTGTGAGGTGAGGTTTCCTGTACGTCGTGACATGTGACTGTGATGTTGTGTGTAGTCCTGTACGTGTACTGTCTCTTTAAGTCATCGTTTAAAATTTAGCTGGGGGATAAAGAAAAGAGAAGAAGAAAGCGGTCCTAGTGACGTCACGCCCCCCTCCGCTCTCTCTTTTTCTCATAAACGAGCCTCGTCCTCGTTTCAACGGACCAGTCGATTTCCGTTGCCCGGCGGAGCGCGGTTCGTCAGAGCGCCGACACGTTGCCCAGCGGCGGCAGATGAGGAGAAGGAGACGCGACCGGGAGACGGCAGCCTCTTCACGTCGGGACCATTACCTTCTCGTTTGACGCTGTCCTTTTCGCCGGTGCGCGTCTTGTGACGGCGCGGAGACGTGACATAAGGCGAGTAACGGACTGATGTGAGACCGCGCGACACGACATAGCGGCGCAACAAAAAAAGCCGCATGTTGTCTGACCGGGCTCGACGCTGGAGAGGCGACGGCAACCTTCACACCTCCGGTTGAATCCGCTCGCGTGCGAGTGCGCGCGCTCCATCACGTCTGAGGCTAATTTATTCAAGTAGCGAGCGAGCGAGCTAGCTGGGGGGGCCGCGGCCAGTGCGGGCTGCTTCACCGTTGTGTGCGTTTGATTGACTCTAGCTAGGCGGCTAACCGGGAGGACGCGCCACCACCGAGGAGCCCGTGTGCGTAGCGGAATGATGACGATGATGATGATGATGATGATGAGAGGAAACCTTCACCAGACAGGCGCCAACGGCTCAGATTAATCGCCAAAGACACATTTGCTAACTGGTTTGTGTGATTATCACATCCAGACACGAAGCCCGTGCGTCCGCTCCGACCCGGCGGGCCCCGCAGTCATTCATAAAACGGTCCTGGACGCGGAGGATGGAACATCTCTGAATTTAGACAACAAAGCATTAGGCGGCAGAAGGGTGTAAGCCGGTTAGATACGATCGTTTGAGCGTTTTAAGGCGAGCTAGCGAGCTGGTCGACGGATTAGCCACACGGTCTGGACTGTGCTGCGCCCCGGACTCGCTCAGTCCCTCAACTGGAGTCACCTCGTCCCGGTTTCCACGCTCTTGTCCAGCCGTGCGCCGCGCCGCGCCACGATGAGCGGTCACGCCGGGGACGCCGGCTCGCCGGAAGTGGAGCCCATGCCGGGATACCTGGAGCTCGTCGCCAGAGCCTCGTCGGTCATGCTGGGCGCGTGGAGGGAGTGTGGCTCCTGCGGGCTGGAGCTCTCCAAGCGGACCCTCCTTCACAACGCGTACATCACCTGGACCGAGATCGCCCTGTTCTTCTTTTGCGCCTTTTTGTGGACGCAGGTCCGGCGGGGATTGACGGAGAGTCTGTTTGAGGTGGGTGCCACAGAAGCACAACACACGCCGGTCCGCCCCGGAGATCCATGGGTAATTTAATTGCAACCCTTAATGAATGGGTTTAGGAGCTAATTTCTCCATTTGAGAGTCGCAGCGCCGCGGCGGCGTGGACCGTGCCACCGGCCCGAGGCAGGTGAGCACCTCTATCACACGTGAACAAATGTTGGACCACTTGTAGGTTTGAGATGACAAGACCAGACTGGAGGGAGGAACTGCTTTACTACAACCATGGTGTCAGAAAAATGTACCTGAGCCCCAGTCTACAAAATATAACAACAACAACAACAAAAACCCGTTGCTGCTTTAGCAGAGCTCTTCAGTTAGGTCCTGTCAGTTATTCAAGATGGTGGCGGATGTAGTGCGGTGAGGAAATATACACATGTAACCCAGTCAGCCACTACAAATATATGCGGTAGCTGTCATCAAGACAGACACTTCTCTCTCTCTCTCTCTCTCTCTCTCTCTCTCTCTCTGTTGGATATGTCTGCAGTTGGTAGTACATTACAGTAAATCCCCTAATCTACACACTTCGTTGGGCAAACATTTGAACTGAGAAGGTTCAATAAATATTACTATTCACATTTCTGTTGTGCATATTCCGGTAGACTGTTGTGTAGTGCATGTAATTCCCACATGCAGCGCATAGAAAGCTTTATGGCTGGTTTTGTTGCCAAAGCCTTCTTCAAATATCAAGCATTTTGGAAGCCAAGTTTTTACATATTCAAATAATTAACAATATGTAACTCACCCAAAATGTGATGTGTGTGGGTGTTTTTGGAGGGCATGGGAGCAAAGTCATTAATTGCATTATGTCGAATTACAAGTGATGCAGACGCCCCATCCCCCCTCCATGTCTCTCTGACACAATATGGACAAATGCAGTCAGTTAATATATAGTACATTTTGAAATAATACCTCCATTGCAGAAAAATCAATGGAGCAACCATTTTTAATATAACTAGACAAGAAATTTGCAAGTTTCACCACATTTATGCTAAAATAATTTAAAAGTTGAACGTTACCATTAAAAAATTCTTGAGCTTTGGTTTGCAACTTTCCCCCCAAATGGCCTCTTACACTCGTAAATATTACATGAAGTGATGACTTCCTTAATTTAATAGTCTGCAAAGTCTCAGTTACCATATCTGATTTATAGTTTCCCACAGTTTCAACTTCTTCATATTGCCTAATGCGTTTACAATTTTGAACTGCTACTTAAATTAATTCACTAGCTTTATAATAGGAAATGAGACCGATAGACTCAGGCTGCTACCATAAAAGTAGAAAATTGCCTTCTTTAAGTATCTAAAGACCTAAAGAGTGCACTTACAAGACTGCAGTGTATCTAAATGCAGCATTATTGTATTGTTTTTTACATCAACATGTTTCCCTGCGGCCAGATGCTCAAGCTCAGTTTGGCCCTTTGCCAAGGTGTCCTACACTGCCCAAACCTTTCCAACTCCTGAGCACCTCCACCAGGGAGGGGCCCTTTCTCCACACATAGCCTGGAGGAGGACTCTGGCTCCTTACACTGCCATCATTGTGGGTGGGGGTGTAGTGTCCACATGTGCTACAGTTATGCTTCGGAGATGACACTATGGCATTACACTCTTGCTCAGTGCACCTTGTGTGAAGGCAGATGTGGCCTGAGAATGCAAAGAACATGGCCTGTTTTGTGTGGATGGACCCTGGTGGAGGGCAGGATACTGTTAGTTCTGTGAAGGAAGATGTGAGTTTTTTAACATAGATGAATTCAGAAAACAGTCTGCGTGCTCTTAGTTATTTAATTCCACCTTTTTCATTGCTCACATTAGGGATGAAGAGGGCGGGTTCAGTGTGAGGTCAGATGTGCTCCGCTAATGCAATATGAATATTGCTGTTTCACATCACAAAAGACGAGCTGTCAGAAGATTACATCCACAGCATTTGAGGATTAATATGAGCACAGCATACGTTAATGACCTGAACACAATGGGATATTTTCTCACTTGTTAATTTCAACATTGAGTAAACCATAATGCATTTAACAACCTGTCAGTAATGATTGAATATGTGGTTTTCACAGTATTGAGGTAAACAAAAGTTATGGGCTGGGATTTTCTGTTAAGTGGAAATTTCAGAACAATAAATGACAGCAAACACAATCATGAGCACACATACGTAAACATGTGCGGCGCTTATGAAACCGTATAGATGGTCAATGTTAGATGCGGCACCAGAGAACAAAACACTGTGATCGTGTCCTGAGATTTTATGTTGACTTTGTCATGTGATCTGAAATGTGAGATATAAAGGCCTGTTCCACTGACATGCTATGGAAACACAATTTAGGGACTTCAAAGAATGGTGCACCAAAGCAGCTATTTATGCATCAATCAATTGCAGAGATTGATATTTGGTTTTTCAGATTATGGTCAAGTTTTTTGTTTCTTTTGTAAAATCAAATTATTTGTAGTAGTTACTGGGGCAATTTAGAAAATAACACGTTTCCTGTGTTGTTACTTACAGGACTCACAGTTACATTTGAAGAATGAAAGTTGACCCACTTACTCTGTTCTTCATTTTCCACTGTGCAGATCACAGCAACAGCAGGAACGTTTCTGGGACATTGTCTGGTGTCTGGGTAGAGCATGCGGGAGGCCGATGCGGAAAATAGTAGTCAAACTGTGGTGCGAGCCTCTCTGCTGGACCTGCTACAAGAGATATTCATTCATCTTTATTTTGGGAGAGTTTTATTTACAAAAATAGAGGCAACAAAGTCACATCTACAGCTAGAGAACAAGGAAACAAGGTCAAGCTTGTAAACCCGGAGGTGTGAAGAATCTTTTTTTCTTTGGAATTGGTCTGGTTGTGTGTGTTTCAACCTTCCTGTATTAGTGTCAGCCAAAGAAAGAAGGGAAGCAAAGTTCCACATGGTGCCATCAGTTCACATATGAATGAGCATGCTGTAGGGTGAGGTAAGGCGAGCGCGTCGGGGGGTGGGGATGACCCCGATGCACGGTCCTCTGTGGTTGAGTCAGTGGTTTCGTTATGTTTCACATTCGGTTTGATGCTCGAGCGCATAGATTACAGCAAAACCTTTTCAGGTCAAATTAAACACAACTTTTTGATAAGCCACTTGAGCCCCCGCTGTCTCATAACTACACTGGTGCATCATGTTCTTATGCACTGGCTCTTATGACACTGAAATTTTAAAATCTCTACAGTATAATTTATCGTTTTTAGCGCCACACTCCACATACATGCTTACCAGAGTGTGTGCAGGTTTATGTCTCTGTTTGCTGGCACAATAAAAGTAGCTTTACATCTGGTGGGTTATAGAGTTGTGCATTGCATTTATGAACATGTATGTGAGGTTTCAGATACATATGTTTGTGTAAATGTTTTCAGGCAAAAGCATTGCACGTGTCACTTCCTACTGGCCTCAGTAGATGGAGAGAGTGGATGGGTATGGAGACGGGGGTGGGAAAGGAGTGAGAATAGAAAGATGGAAAATGAGGAGATAGGGTAATCAGAGAGGACGAATGAACAAATAAGGACGAGGGGGGGCAGGGGAAGGAAGGAAATGAGGAGAGAAGTGGGCTGAGGGATGGGGTTGTTTGTCTTGGGCCAAGCCTGCTGACTCAGCATGCAGCAGGGAGACATTAACGCAATCACACGCACACACGCATGTTGGTAAAAGGACACGCACATGCAACTTCTGCAACGGCAAAGAAACTGTCCACCACCCAACTTTTCTATCAACCATGTATTTTGAAAGAGGCAACACACACACTGCTCAGTATAGAAATACAAGGCAGGAAGAGGTCAAAATCCTCTCAGCAGCAGCAGCAGTTTTTAACTGCTGTCATAAATGCCTCTCATAGCCCCTCACACACACACACACACACACACACACTGAAGCGGTCACTGAAAGAGGCGAGCAGTGTGCTTGCCAGCTCCAGCCTTGTTGCAGAGCTTATCTCCCTGCGGAGGGCTGCGCAGAACCTCGCCCCGCTGCTGTTGTTCTAGCCCCGAGGTCTGACAAGGCCCCCCGACCCCAGATCCTAGATCACCCTTCACTAAGCCCCTGCTCATTACTGTGCATTAGAGCCGCAGAGAGAAACCTGACACTGGATTTGTGGTTAAGGGGAAGTGCTGTCCATTCAGCCAAAAGTGCCCACTCAGGTGAAACTCGCTCGTCTTTTTGACACCATTTGCAAGCAATCGCTCTGAGGCTTGGTTATTGTAAGCCCCCTCCTCTTCTCTCCTCTCCTCTCTCGTGACTCAGCGATGGGTCTAATTCATCATCACTTGGCGAATTGGCAAGCAGGACTTTTACCATCACCTGACACGTGATCTATGGCTCTGTGCGGTTCAACCTGTCATACATCATAAATACAAAGCACTTAAAGTTCACAAAACTGTCAGCACCACTGTTTGACACAGCGGTTGTGCTGCCATTAATCATAATTTGTAACTCTTATATTTAGGGTCATACTTCTATAAAAATCTATATATTTTGGTCTTGGACAGTTGAATAAAACGATGCAAGGTTTCGCTCGTTATTTGAAAAGTTCATAGATTCATCAAAAGACGAGACCTAATAATTGTCATATGAATCAATTAATAAAATCATTCGTTGTGTCTCTGTTCTTATGTTCTTCATCAGGTCAAAAGCGTCAAAAATGATCCTGTATTTAATTAAACAGTAGAAGCTTTTTTCACACACCATAATGTAGTTATATATGTAACGGAGTGTTAGTCCACTTAAAAAAAAGATTTCAAGAATAAAATCGTCATATTACTAGAATTTAGTCAATTTAATTTAATTTAATGATATTACATTTGTGATGTTCAGAAAATGTAACATTATTTTAGGCTCTGTCATTTCATAGAGAGAGTATCTAAAGATCAGCCTGCTGCCTGCATTAAATGAGGAATGAGGAAGTTATACTTTAGTATAGGTTTTACAAATAATGAAATACTTAATATTTTGGCGCCTCAGCACCACATGGAAAATATTGTGCAAGAAAACAGTTCTATCCTGAACAGAGAACCGTACTGACTTGAAGGAAATTGCCTATTTTGAGGAGTGAGAAATGGCTCCAAATATTTTTTATAATATTACAATCTCTGAATTGTGTTTCCAAGATATGGCCCTAATACTCCATACTCCACACGCCTGGAGATGTTGTGATCCTGAACACAAAACGGACACTAAAGGAACAAACAGAGAACGGCTGGACGTGCTTCAGCGTGGTGAATCACAGTCGAAGCAGCCACATTTCCATCAGCTACAAAGCGGGGTCATGAATCAGCTCTTGTTTGCAGACTTTGACAGTGAGACACTCTGCTGGTCAGCTGGAATGTGACTTTGAGGCCTTGACTGTGACAGAGCCGCTGTGACCAGCCTCTGGATCTTTTTCATCTTCCTCTCAATTTCCGTCTCACTTATTTTCCTGCTGATAGACACAGTGGACAGTCGTGGATCTGTCCTAACAAGGCCAGTCTGTCAGAAGAAATCAAAAATTATTTACATACATCATATTTCCTGCATCATGTTTTATTTCATACACTTCTAGGCTGTGTGTGTGTGCTAATGGTTCATTCAGGTCCACAGTGTGTAGATAATGATTTGGTTATCAGAAGCATTCTTGGGACATCTGTTTCTGTCCTTGTCTCTCTCCCTGTCTTTCTCTGTCTCTGTCTTTCTTGCTGTCTTTCTGTTTCTCTCTGTCTGTCTGTCTTTCGGAGAGACTGGTACATCCGCATGGTCTCACACTAAGAAAGGGAGCACATTCCTATACAAAACGTGATCCAGATAGTTGCCTGTGGCTTTCCTATTTGTCCTCTTTCCAAAATTCACCTTGACTTACTTTTCTGTCTGTCTCCTGCATCTTTCTGTCTTTTTAATTCTTGATCTAATCATTTTTTAAAAATCTGTTGTCCTATTATATCCCCTCCTCTTTCTAGTCCCCAACCACCATGTGGTATTGGGTTTGCATAGCCACATAGCTAGTTAGCACAGATGCAGACCCATAGGGGGAATTCCCTGACATGAATGACAGAGGTTGCTCTAACAGAATGACTGCAGCCAAGGTGTGAGTCAGAGAGACTACACAGACCACAGACTTTACTCTTCAGAGACATGGTGCTTTGGCAAAGAATGAAAAATGTCTCCTTGTGGAGATGATCAATGCCTAAAACTTCTTCTCCAAGTTAAAATGCTTGGACGTTTTATCTTGTAGATCTTTTGTAAGAGTAATAGCAGTAACCAGAGTCTTTTAAAGGTCTGTGAAAGGCAGGCGAAATTTAATTATATAAATATGAGGCCATTTTTAATTAAACTGTCATAATACACTTACAGTATATTTATATCACTTCATGACAGTGATTTTGGGATCAAAATGTTTTATGATTAAGTGTCAGGGCCATTAAAATTATTGAGAGCAAAAATAGATACAGAGTTACATTGTTGGATGAACTGCTCAGGTATGTACTCCCACTGTAATCCATACCTGAACCAATAACCTAACGTTGATCCATCTGATCACTGTATTGAACTCCTCAATAGATCGTGTAATGAGGCCTGTCTGCAATATATGAGCTAAAATCATCAGCTTGAGCTGAGCTTTTTCTAATTTGTAGAAGATTGTTACTGCACTGTACATTTACTGTACAGAATTGCACAGCATGTTATTCTGTAACATTTAAATTCAGTTTCACATCTTTATGTTGTCTGGTCACATATAGTAGATTGACCTGTTGACGAGAGAGACACACACACACACACAAACACACACACACACACACACAAAGCGCATACACAAGTATTTATCCTCATCCAAAAAAATCTGTCCTCATTTTCTGTGTTGCCAGTGGCATGGATACTGCATTATGAATGACAGCCATATGTCTCCTAGCTGTCAGCTTGAGCAGAGAGCAGCTTGACTGAATATCTTAACACCTTCTTGCCTCATACCTTCATCTGTCTTATTTTTCCTCTCTCTTTCTGTTGCTTTTACTACTCCAGAAGTGGGATTTGGTTCCTCTGCAGAGTAGGGACATATGAAATATGCACAGACAAAGACTGATACACCACTATGATGATGATATGCTGTACTTAAGTAGTCATCAGCCATAAATAAAAACCACATGACTACATATAACAAGATTGATGATGATCAACAGCATTAAATAAAGAGCCAGGAGTTAATTTGAGAACTAAATGAGGTGTTAATGCCTCAACTAGGATCAACTAATAGGCTCCACCTGGTACATTGTTCTCTCTCTCTCACACACACACACACACACACACACAAATGGGAAATCATATTTATTCCCAAACACTCAGACAGAAGAGCTTCATTTCTTATTTGAATATATTTAGTTGTTAGGCACTGAAACCACTGCAGGTGTCATGTTGTGGTGTGTTGTTTACTGAACATCGTCTCATTCATGGCATTTTAAAATGTTCCTAATAATGTCTGCATGTAGCGTAGCTAGGTTTGAAACTGGTCACTGCAATGGTCAGAGGAACCCGGTGTGATAAAGTCAGCAGAGTCAGGTGTTTCAGACAGTGTTTTTCCCATGCCATTACAGACTGCTGTTGTAAACTGTGGTCAGTTACTCACTCATGGATGCTATGTGGGTCATCAGTGCTCGTCCACTCACGTACTTGTGTGCAAATCAGTTTTTTTCAGTGACGACAGTGTCTGGTCTAATTGTTGTTTTAATCAAATCAAGTTCAAATGTTCAGCCAGCCATCAGTATTCCAGCAGTGTTTTCCTGGTGGGCCAGTCGGATCCATATGGAAAGAAAAATCACCTCTAGTATTATGCTACCTTTATCCAGATGTTGTTGTTTTCCCTCAAGGTCCATACGACTGGGCACTGATTATTTTCTCTGTTTTCACATTCTGCCTTTGCAAAACTTCACTACAGTGCATTTCACCTTTAATTTGTCTGAAATGCACATCGCCAAATGAAATGAACATAATTGCTTTTTCAGAAGCCTAATGGAAATTAACAATAAGTTGAGCACAGAAATCAGTAAAGCGGTAAATATGGAGATTGTTGCCGTTTTCTTCCCATAGGAACAAAAAATAACCCCCACTACATAAATATGAGACACTCATTTCCTGTGGTGAAAGCACACAGGCCTTAAGCGGATGACATATAACATTGGGTGGCCATTATCTGCAATATAGGTGCAAAGAACGGGGGCCTTTAAATGCATCTTTCTTGCCTTTCTCTTTGAACTTTTTTTTCCATGTGCAGGAGACACTGAAACAAATTCCCCTCCTGCTTTCATCAAGATAGTTCTCCCGCTGCTACATCAAATATATTTAAATGAGAAACAGGTTTTAAACCAGGTTTTTGTCCCTGACCTGACTGGTACATGTACATGTCAGGAGCAGTGCGTGCTTGCATGCGTGTGGTCCTCTTCAATTTGATTAACTTACTGAGTAATCATTCCTCTTTGGTCATGGTGAGATTATTGTCACAAGGACATCTTTTTTCTGTAGTCCCTTTCTTTTTATTGAGTCACATGCAGTGCATGAGTATTTTAGACCCATTCACTTATTTCACATTTTGTTATGTTACAGGCTTGTGCTGAAATTCTTTCAATTAGTGTCTCTTTGCTGCCAAAGGTGCAAGTGTAGACCATAACTTGAGGCTGCAACATAACAAAATTATGCTTTTTTTTCTAAACGTGAAGGGGTCTGAATAATTTCTGAATGTACTGTACATAGTAACAGCTGACTCATATCCCAGCATGCATCACAACTGTCCATCAACGTAGCCCGCTTCCAGTATTTGGCAAAATATTTGCGTAAGGGGCTATAATTGAAAAAAATCTGCCATTATTCAACATCACTGATTTTTTATTATTCATTTTATGTGTATAGAGTCTTGGCAACTACCCTCCACCCCAAGGTCTGTAAAAAGACGTCCACAACCTGAATTGGGATTCAAAAGTGACACTGAGGCGATGTGGGTGACGCTAGACGTGCAGAGCTAAAGGAATGAAAGAGGATGTGTGAGAGAGGGAGCCTCATTGAACAGATCCACACATGAGCCAGAATCCTGACTCACTGCCCCAGTTTATCTTCTTATGCAACAGGCCAGCGGACTCCATTCTCTCCTCTCTTGTCGCTTGCTTCTAGGAAGGGCAGGGGGGGGTTAGAGAGTGTGGGGTGAAAGGGAGCGCAATGTTGGTGCAGCTGCAGCTTAGCAGGGAAAGAGAGGAAAGCAGGGGCGAGGAAGGACTCAAGTGGAACAGAGATGGAGACCACACTGTAGGGCTTTGTCAGCATCCCTGCATGGTTGCCAAGGCAACCACTTATTTCTCAACTAGTCTGTTTCACGCAGCCTCTCTTCCTCACACAGACATTTCCTTGTCATTTCTTCGCTGTTTCACTTCCATTTTCTTTTCAGCGTATATACGTTTAAGGCTGCTGCTCTGTCTTCAGCAGGGAGAAAGAGACGAGGCTGGACGGTGAAATGAGAGCTAGTGAAGCCCGGAGCGAGAGAATGAGTTCAGCCTGTCTGTCAGAGAGAGAGGGGAAGAGAGCGGGGAGCCGCTGAGCGGTCATAGGTCCCAGCTGAGTGTAATTCAAGGCTCCGTCATTTATCCGACAGAGGACAAGTGGATTATCTCAGTGTCCTTGACCCACTACTGCCGCACACTGTAATGCTAGCATAGAAAACTTAAGGGTAGATGTATGCAGAGGGAGGATAAGACCCAGGGAGACAGTGGGACGGTGGGAAACAGAGCGGCAGGCTCTCAGAATATGGCGACATGTCATAATGTCATGTGAACAGAATAAAGCAACAAAACAAATTTAAAAATGGACAGGATGACAGAAGAATACAGACTGTATTTACAGTAGATTGTAATCGATTCTTATCAGAAACAAACACAGCAGAGCAGTTCATAATGCTTTGAGGAAGGACTTAACAAATATGTTGAATCTGTACTGACAAACACAGTCAAACTGTAGAATTTTGTTACAAAGTAATTTAGCGCAAATGTACTTGTATGTGTTTGTTTGGACAAAGCCGTGCTTCGTAGATTAACGTCTCAACTTTTTCCATTGGTTTGTGCCAAAAGTTACGTTTACCTCTTTCCTGGATTCCTTATTTGTTTGGCCTGAGTCCTCCATGTGGGCACATTTACTACATGAATA
Source organism: Scophthalmus maximus (assembly GCF_022379125.1). NCBI lineage: Eukaryota > Metazoa > Chordata > Actinopteri > Pleuronectiformes > Scophthalmidae > Scophthalmus > Scophthalmus maximus. Next base: position 12,889,632 of record NC_061527.1, on the reverse strand, counting down.
CAGTTGTCCTGTTGAAATGAATGAGCTGAGGGCTGCTAACGTTGGTCTGAACAGGGCTTGCAAACACCTGCATGGTACATGTCATACTATGATATTTCCAACTGCACGGTGTCCAGCACCAGTACAGTCTGCAGTAGAGCAGATTCATTTGGCTTATGAACTGATTGAGAGTGAATTCATTGTTGCCATGATACCAGAAGCTTTGTCAAATGTGAGGCTTTGCTTCTTTTCTTCGTCCTGTATGACAGAAAAGAAAACATCTTTGGGTTTTCAACTGTTTATCAGACTAAAAAAACACAGCTTGGTTTGTTGTGTCTTTTGAAGTCCTGATCTGCAGAAGTATGCCACAATAAACTGTCACTTCCCCATTTACACTTTGGGTTTGACACCAAAATGTCACTACCTAAATGTAGAAGTGGAGATAGTGTCGATGACACAAGCAGAGAGGATAGATATGACATTATAGAGACAAACAGTGGATGAAGGCATATGGAGATATAAGTAAACAGAACTTATAGAATGTAAATATTGGAGCATTAGTAAGAGATGTGACAGTTATGAGGCGGCAGTAACGGTGATTAACATTTAAGATAATGAGCAACAGAGTCATGGCTGGTGTTTTGCAGGAACCTGCATCAGCTTCGGTTGTATTTTTTTTGTTAGGCTTATGTCTTCGCGTGTGACATGGTGGTGGGGTGTATGGGGTGGTGGAGGATTGGGGGGCCGCTGTGTGCTGACAGCTGGCTTCTATAAATAAATGTCGTAGGCAGGGGGAGACATGAGGGTGGAGAGAGAGAGAGAGAGAAGGTGGAGGAGGAGGATAGGAAAGGGGGACAGGGGACGGGTGGGCTGATATAGAGGGACTGATACAGATGTACGGAGAGGCTTGAAAGAATGTGGCGAGCCTCCTGCGATCTGGGCCATGACTTTGATCAACGTGCAGCAGAACCAATCAGCAGCCCCCAGTAGGGTCATGTGCTGATGCCTGCACGCTGCCTGTCTTTCGTTACGTGTGTCGTGAATAAACCACAAAGGGTTGTGCTCTAACATTTTATCTCACATCAGTGTTGCTCTGTCAGCGTCCTTCCCTGTCTCGATTTGACTACTGTGTATATGCACGTGTGAGTGCGTGTGAGACACACCAAAGCCAGAAAACCTCAGGAAAGAGAGGGAGACAAAAGGAGTGAAAGTTAATTTAGAAGCAACAGATTGAAAACTGGCGTCATGGGACAGACTTTATATTTCTATTCCTTATATTTGTGCAGACTATATTTTTTATAGTTTTTACGGTGCGAGTTGTGTACCTATACCTGCTGCTGAAACCGGAATTTCCCAGTTTGGGGATCAATATAGTGCATCTATCTATCTAAAGTGTTTGAACAGGAGCCTGTCACAGTAAGACTACAGGTTAACGCGTAGCCGTGGCAACACAACTTGTCCATTCATCTGTCATTTAATCGCTCACTGTCGACTGGCTGCTTGGTAACAACTGACTGAGAAGAACTGTATCACTGACACGGGCAACTTTCACTTTCCTGCCTCCAGTTACACTGTTACACAGCTTCGTGTGGGCGTGCGTGCGTGCGTGCGTGTGCGTGTGCGTGTGGGTGGGTGGGTGGGTGTTGGCGTTTTGTTCCCCGTCTTGGCCCAGCTATGAAACACTGAACACTTGCCCGTCTTCCTGCACAACCTGGTGCACCTAACTTTAAATGTATCCGTCTGCATGCACAATTTGTGTGTGTGTGTGTGTGTGTGTGTGTGTGTGTGTGTGTGTGTGTGCATGAGGAGCCTTCGCTCTGACTTCCTCCAATTCTGCTTGCATAGCAAACCATAAGCAGACTTGTGAGAGACAGTATTATATCAGCACGTGTTCGTAATGCAGCCGAGATAAATACTCATATGTTTAAACAAACATCCCCACACTGTTAGTAGCAGTGGCAGCATGCCAAATAGTGTGACACTTTCAATTGACGTCTCAGAATAAACCACTATCAGTATAAATAAACAATCACCTGAAGTTTATTCTCAATAACACTTAAGTGTAACTAACCACAGGTCCATGAGCTTCACTGTGTCGTCGTTTGTGTTTTTGTCAGTTGTCTTGTTCAGATTACACTGTGGTCTTGTCATCTGTTTTAAAAATGTAACCGAAGATTAAATGAACTGTGCCCTCTTTATTTGAATGTGATTGCAACAAGCCAAAAGTCGTATATCTCTAAATCACCCCGCTCATTTGCATTTCCGAAGTTGAGATTTGAATATGTATAAAATTGTGTGGACAGTACAGCTCTAAACAAAAGCAGTCCTTCACAACGAAACAGAAACACCTGAATGATTTTCATCTCAGCTCCGAAGCCACGAAGCCGAAACACAGACTGTGAGCAATATCTGAAGTGAATCGTTCATGTCGCCGCACACTGAATTGAAAGCTTCATGATGGTTTCACATCACTGTTGAACTGTCTTAATGAATCAGTTATCCCTGCAGTTCATCCAGCTGCTCGCCTGAAGGAGCAGCTAAATGAATCCTGATTGTCACTTCCTCACACTTCCTCCCTCCTTGACTGACTCCCGCTCTTTTTCTTTCTGCTCTGTCGCCGCAGCCTTTAGCACAGTGGTGCAGGCTGCTGCCCAAAGATGCCGCCAAGATGCCGGAGAGCGCGTGGAAGCTGGTCTTCTACACCATGTCGTGGTCCTACAGCAGCTACCTGCTCTTCTTCACCTCCTACTCCTTTTTCCACGACCCGCCCTCTGTCTTCTACAGTAAGATACACAGCAACACGTCATGTCAAGTTGTGTAAAGTTCACGTGTTTAGCAGTTTTTTTTACGCCAATGCGTCTTTAGGATCTGTTCAACTCGTCTTGTCCTCATTGCCTTATGATAAAAGATGAGCTGGGTAAAACAAAACCAGAAAAGAGTGTATTTAATAGCACTGTAACCGAGCAACACTCTTAACGACCCGTAAGTGTAGATAAGGTATTTTAATCTCATGACACAGCAGGCAATAGATTTGTACAGCGTGGTTAATGCATATTCTGACTTGTGAGTTGATGGAGCCTGTCTGTTATACTGTAATCAATCAGTGGTGTAGTTATTGATCCAAAAAACCCAGAAAACGTTTTATTTACTAGGTCAAGTCGAACATTACACTGAGAAAGTTTAAAGTTATACAAGTGAATAAATCATCAAACAACCCAACTGACAGCAACATTTTATGATATAATTCTTTAAGTCAGCAGCGGCTCGGCCGACGATGCCAGGTTCATCCTGAATAGCTGCATCACTTCCAATATCTGTCAGCCTGAGATGTACAGGAGCAGAGTACTGGATTGTTAGGCAGAGAGAGAGACGGTGAGAGTTTCGAAAATGAGGAGAAATCTTAAGTAACGAGTAGTGAGGAGGAGCAAACTGTGTGTATCCTGCAGAAAAGAGAGGAGGGAGAAGAAAAAAAAGCTTCATTCAGCAGGAGAGAAAAAAAGGGCTCCAGTTCCCATGCCTCCCCTTAGCAGCTCTCCTGTTGTGATCCATCTAGCAGCCTTCTTCTCAATGTTTAATGACGGAAGGTCCAATCAATAAACATTACACGCGGCCTGAGCGTAACCCCATCCCACTAGAGACAAACCTCACTCAAACATCGCAAGGGAAGTTTTCCGTCCAACATCTGATAGGTTTCAGAGAAACGAGCCTCGTGGCCTGGACATAGATTTGCTTGCGTAACATGTGGTATTTTTAAAAACCCTGTAATTATCTGAAGGGTGAACTGGATCCCTCACATACTGAACACACCAGTCGACCCTTCACATCTGGTATCCACCCCGGAAGTCACTGTGTACAGTTCAGTATCTGGAGATATTGTTTTTTGTCCAGATGGATGTATATTGTTTATTTAACAATGATCCTGCTGCGTATACGACATATTCATCATCTGCAGGAGATTTTATTGTGGGACATTAACTGCCTTAAATGTCCTTAGATTTATGATTTATTTTGAATTAATTAGTGGACATAACTAAAAGTTTAAATGATATAGAAGGAGACAGGTTAGCTGTAAATTTATTTATATTTATACATATATTTAAAAAACACTCTTCTTCAAAATTATTCTGATAATATGAACTTCATTTTAAATCTGCATCTGGATGGAGTAATTTTCAAAAATGCACATACACTATTGTTTAGAAATTATGACATCTATAATGTCATCACGTTGCTTTTGTGCCACCTATAGATATCAAGCCATTATATTTATTCATTTATGGTTGTTTATGTGGAATAAACCATGATTACAACATCAAGTTAAATGGTACAGTTGGCCCATCTGCACATTTTATGTATGACCCACTCAGCTCTTCGTGTTTTAGAAAAAGTGTATAGGAGAATTGGTGAAAAACATATTTTTTTCTCCATTTTTTTGTCCAGAATTATTATTTTTTAGCTTTGCAGTCTTTAAGATGAGTTCAAATAACGCGCCTTACTAATGTCCACACATTGTAGTAACAAGATAAGTAGAAGATCACAGTTAAGAATCTCTTAAGCTGCTTCAAGAGATCTTTAATATTCCGCGTCGCGTCCTAATCGCTCACCGTGTCTCCGTCCTGCTCCTCCAGATTGGAAGAGCGGTATGTCAGTGCCTACAGATATCGCCATAGCCTACCTGATCCAGGGCAGCTTCTACGGCCACTCCATCTATGCTACAGTCTACATGGACGCATGGAGAAAGGACTCCACGGTCATGGTGGTGCACCACATCATCACTCTGGCGCTCATTTGCTTCTCCTACGCCTTCAGGTATTTTTCTTTTTTCACTCAGTTGAATCTTTGGACCCGTTAAGTCGAGAAATACGTACTTTTGACTGCAGAACAGAAATAAGCGTGTCTGGTTAGCTGATTTTAATTTGTCTGGTCGGACCACCCAAACATCAGCCCTGAAACACACAATATTAAAAAAATGAACACAGTGTATGTATGCAGGGCTTTGTGCTTTCTGGCTGCAAATAAAGCAACTTTGCAGAAAAAAATTGTTTAGAGCCACAGGTGAGCAGATGTAGTACAAAAAAAAACTGAGGCAGAGCTTGAAATAAATTGCACCACTGCTGCTGGGATTGTTTGTATCTTTTCTGTCTTTTGCTGACTGCACAATATCCCTATGATCTACCACTACATATTTATTAAATAAGGTTTTGGCTGAAATATACACACACTTTGAACTGTTTGTTCCCTGCCGCTCAGATACCACAACGTGGGGATCCTGGTGTTGTTCCTCCATGACATCAACGACATCCAGCTGGAGTTCACCAAGCTCAACATCTACCTGAAGACCAGAGGTGGAGGCTATCACCTGCTCAACGACATCCTCTCCAACATGGGCTCCGTCAGCTTCAGCATCACCTGGTGAGGCTCAACAAATACACACACACACACCCACACACACGTGTGATCTTGACAGTTTCATTATGTTTCTGTCTTTTGCCTCTTATAGATGATTTATAGCCATGTATAATGTTTGTGTTTCTGTTTCCAGGTTCTGGTTCCGTCTCTACTGGTTCCCTCTCAAAGTGCTGTACGCCACATGTGTGTCGAGCCTCCAGTCTGTGCCCAACATCCCCTTTTACTTCTTCTTCAACACTCTTCTTCTTGCCCTGCTGCTCATGAACATCTATTGGTTCCTGGTGAGGACACATAGAGAGAGACCTATACATAAATACTGGTTTTAGGATTTTATTTATTAAACTGCAAAGCCTTTACAGCTTGTGTTTGTTTGACTGCCACAGACCCAATCTGATCCTTTTTGCATTTCCTGTTTTCCACCCCTCTCCGTTGCAGTTCATCGTTGTGTTCGTAGTCAAGGTACTGAAGGTGAAGGAGGTGAACGACGTCAGGGAGTACGAGGACGAGGACGGCAGCAAGGCGGCAGCGGCCCGGCACAAAGACCCTCAGGCAGCAGACGACGATGACGATGATGCTGGACATCACAACTCTGCCCAGGGGTGAGCGGCAACTTCAGACGCTGTCACTAGTTTAATCTGACACAGAGACGTGCCGGCAGCTGTTGACAGGGTTACACTTTAAATACTTTAAACGGTAGGTTTATTTTTAGTAGCAGGCAGTTTGGCAGGAAACCAGACCTGCTGATTTTAGATGCTATTTGTTGAATTTCTGCAACACTAAATGATTTGATTTTGTTCGTATGTGTCGGACTGGTGCCTTGTGGCAGGAAGTTCTCTCCATACAGACAACTGTGTAGTACTTCTGTAATGTAGTCTTTTCCTTTTTTTTAAAGATAAAAATAAAAAAACACTTTTACTCCATAAACTTCATATGCCATATATGGCACATATGACACATGCCACCATCAATGCGAGTGGCATGTGTCGGAGCCTCTTTAACGTGATCTAATTTGCTAACAGTATTACCACCACTTAAAGGTTCGGGTCAGCGGTTCTCCAAGAAGTCTGGTGATATTTGAACTCAACAGCAAAACAAATGTTATTATCATTGATCTACAAGAGGAGATGCAGCAGAAGATCGTAGTGCGCTGTCATTTCTTTTTGTGCTTTTTCTTTGAATTTAAAAAAAAAATCCCATCAAAGAAGCCACTGTGTTGAACAATACTTTTTGCCTAACGTGTAAAAATGAGAACTGAAACCAACGTATATCTGTTTGTGCCTCTTTTTATCTGAAGTCGTGGATTCACCGTGTGTTTTTTTTCTGTGGCGTTGCCCTTTGGTATCTGACCAACGTTTGTTCACCTCTTTCATCTTCTGATGATAATCACAGCGGCCTTTGACCTCGGCATGTCTTTAGACCCTGGGACTGCTCATCACCTCGTCCCCCACGCTCTTAGAATAGTTAGAGAGAGAGAAAAAAAACCATAAAGGCCTAAACTGTCCTGTTGTGGTACAACCCAAAGATTTGATAACTCCAGCAGATTAAGAGTTTATCCCTGCCGCCTTCTCCCCCATTTTCCTAAAAGCAGGCGCCCCCCCAGCTTGGGTAACAAGCGGCCCCTCGTAGGCAGATGGGATCAAAGAGGCTGAGACCATATGGACATGTGATTATGTGGCGCTCCTTATCGGACCGGCCTTGAACGCCGCTGATATCCCCTCAGCCGGCTAATTCCTCACATCTGCTGATCGCCTCACCCACCTGACCTGCTTATCCTCTCCTCCTCACGCCCAACAGTCCATCAGCTCACTCCCTCCCCCCCCTCTCTCTCTCTCTCTGCAGGAAGCACGTGCAAAACGGGGTCACCAAGGAGAAGCATCTATAGTGGGCTCTTTGTCGCCACCACCTGGCACTAGGCCACAAGTGCAAGACAAGACACCGTCCTGGGACGACTCACACCCACAACGTTGCTCTGAAGGGAAAGTGTCACTAAAAGAAAAGGAAGGAAAAGATACCAAGTTAGGGTGCAATGAGGTTTCTATTCTTTAAAAAAAAAGTTGTTTTAGAAAATTTGATTTCATCTCACTGTCGTTTTGTTTGCAGACTTGTTTTTATCAGAGCACTATGAATGTGATTTCAGGTGACTTTTTATCTTATTGTTGCCGACGTTACATTCACTAGATTCAGTAGAAACGCGGCAGGCCGGGCGAGAGCTCGGGCTGCGAGTCTCATATTAACTGTCGTCACGTTTCACAGCACTGCAGCACCTGGACAAGGGAAAGGTGGAGGACTGTTGTGGGTCTGTGGACACATCAGTAAACCCCCGTAGATAAGAGAAGCTCTGATTCTGTAAAGGGGGTGAATGTTTTCCTCCTCCTTCCATTTTTCAAACTCCACCCCCCCCCCTCTCCTTAGACACGAGGAGAAAGAACTAATGTAATCAGAGGGAAACATTATATTGTTATGAGAACTGTTTCGGTGTCTGCAGTGATGCTGGAGAGCTTGTCTGGCGTTGTCTGGTGCCGTTACACCACATGTATTGATTTTCATATCACTGCACAAGTCGGTGGTGGCGACTGCACAGCTCCGCTCCCCCTGCGTCCAATAGCCTGCACGGAAAAGCCACATAGCTGTGTGTGTGTGTTGTGAACGTGTGTGTGTGTGTGTGTGTGTGTGTGTGTGTGTGTATGAGTCTTTTAAACTCACAACATTTCACCTCTCAGTTTGTCTCTTGTACTGATGATCAACAGGCGTTGGGAATATTCACTTTGTATTCCTGTACAGAAAAAAAACAACTTCTTCTCTTTATCCTCTATTCCCTAGTTTGTATTGCGAATCACCTGCTGCTGCACATGAAGGCATTCAAGCTGAGCGCTGGTTTAATGACAGCAAATAGCTAGAATTGATTGACTGGGTTTTTGTTTTTTTAAGTCTCATCCTCATGGATTGATGGTCTTTAAAACAATAGGGATTTGAATTACATTTATAACCAGTTCTCCGGTGGTGGCGTAGTCTTATCATGGTCACAGGAAAATGGGGAAAAACAAACAGCCCAGAACTTTGTTTTAACATAAGGGGGGAAAGGCATGAAATCATTATGTATGCGCGCACACTACGGTATTTAGGAATGCATGACATCGGAATGATTTTGCAAATATGCTATGAAATTGTCTTACAAAACAAACGTTGAAGAATAAAAAAAAAAATCATCTATGTAATCAAATGTCTTCATAAAGGCGAGCAGCGGCGACCACTGAACACACATGGAGACCGACGTCTGCTTTTCCTAGAAATCCCAAACATCGGAAAACTATTTCATGTGACCGTTGTCGACTGTGCGTATGTTTGGTGGAAACCGCTGCCTCGCTGTAGAAAATAAGGGATGTTTCTACTCTTCCTACCTTCTCGATCAAATTCAAGCTCATGTCTGGATGAACCGCAGGCTTGTGCTGCCGGAGCAGCCCGCAGATGTCGTCTGTCTGTAGGAGAAGGTTCCGCTGGGTTTTTAGTTCATGTTTAGTTCTCCTTCCACAATCCCCACCTCAGCTATTCGTTGCTGGGTTTTTTTACACTCAGCTATCACTTTTATTTACATTGTTATTGCTGTAGTTCAGGTTTTAATTGTTGATTTGTTTTTGGAATTGCTGCTGTTTTTTTCTCTGAGAGCACTGTTTGTATTCCGGTTGATTTTCTTTTTTTTTTCTTTTTCTCTGCTGTGTAGAAATCTGCTCAGATCAGATCAGATGTTTCCAGGGACCAGTGAGAGCCATTCGTTCACCTGCATTAACAAAAACATGTTGTTTTTATCTGAATGCCGGCTCGCGCTCTTTTCTCTGTAGTCGTTACACATCTGTACTGTAAGTCACATGGTTTCTCCAATATGATGATGTGTGTACTGTAACAGAGTCCAATGGCTGGCTGTTTTTTTTGACTACGGATGGTGTTTCTGGCAGGAAGTGACCTCCGCTGTCCCGACTGCTCAACCGTGAGACCAGAGGATCCATATTTTGCTGACTTATTCTTATGAGTTTTGTGATGACAGGCAAGGAAAGTTTGCAGCAACCCCACAGACACCTGACACCTGCGACGTGGATCAGGTGCGACTCATCTTTCAGGTCTGATACGGTACTTTGTGCAAAAGGCCTCTTCAGTTTCTCCACCTCGCTCCCACTGTCGCACTACAGACCGTGACGTGTCGGGGTGGGCGATATGATGATGTACGTGTACCATGAGACAGTTTAAATTGTTCTATCTCATTAATGTCACGCTAACTACTGTAAACACCTCTGGGTGTGTCCAGAACAATATTTTTAATCACTTTGTTGTTGTTTTTTTGGGCATTTTAATTCAAATGTTCCGAGTGCTTGTCGTGCATTCACGTGCTCCTCGGAGAGGCCTCGTTTCCCGAGTTGGGTTCTTCGTGTAATGTGCAAAAAGCATGGACACGGGAACCAAATATGTTGTATTTGTGTTTACAGCATTTAAACAGGCTCTTTCCATATGTGCACAATAACAAAGAGCAAAAAAACAAAGGATCAGGTGTGATGGGCAAATTCATAATTAAAAACTTGTGCACCTTAATCACAGAAGCATCTGTATTGATGTTGGACGTGACAAAAGTGTAACATTCGACACGTTTGCATTAAAAGCTACTATTAAGAGCTGATTTTAAAATTACGTTGATATGTTTAATGTGTATGACGTCGACAACTCAGGTACCAAAATTATACTGAGTGGTTGTACCGACTGGAGATGGCATTCACCCGAATTTTACGAGTCTGGAACTAATTTTTCCGATTTGTCCGACACCACGTGAATGCACTATTAGAATTTTTTTTAATTATTATTTTGCTTGATTACAAACTGCATACACCCTTCAAACATTGTGACATCTCTGTCGTCTTCAATGAAAAAAAGAAAAGTTTGAATTACCACACATTGACTTTTTTTTAGAGCCGTGCGTTGTGAAGGATACCTCTCGAATGTCTGGGACTCAAATGACTTTTCTCTCACATGAAATTATCTTCCTACACATCCGTGTAAGATTTGTGATATTACCATGTATTCTGTAAATCATGAAGAGGCTTTGATCCATATTGCCCACCCCTGACTTCTACACAGAACTGATGAAACCATCCAAAATTGAACAAAGAGTCAAAGAACGTCACTTAATTTTTCTCTGAATGGATTTCACTGATTCTCACTTACATCATACTTCATCTTTGGTGAAGTTCAGTTCACTCAGACAGCACATGTATGACGGATTTATTCTGAGTGCATAAGTCAGAGTGCGTATTTAGCATCTTACTCGGGGGATAGAATCAGGGAGTGATGAGGAGCATAGCATTTATATTGTGTTGGAGTTTAATACAGTTGGTGTCTTGGATCTTGACTAAAAGATCAGGGGAGTGACAATATAGAAAAACTAAAGTAGCAGCTCAGGCAGAGCAACCATGTGTTGGATGTTTAGTAAATCTATGATAATACAACTTGAGCTGTCCGGAGTGACTCACGACATCTTGACACAAAGTATCTGCATGAACCCGTCGATTGTGCCAAAAGACAGACGGGCAGAGAAGCCCTGCAGGTATTCTTTATAAATTGCACTGTAATTTATTAGTTTTGTTTTATTGTTCATTAAAAGTTGGGAATTAGAAAAAGGGAGAGGGAGAATTTGGATTTTTTTTTTAAAATGACTTTCTGGTTAGAATCATTATCCAAATCTCTTAAATTCAAAGTGTATTTTAAGAATAGATTTTTTTTTGTTGGACAACTTATACAAACTGTACAAATTCCCCTTTTGTTTTTCCAACAGTTTCTGTAAACAATTTTAGAAACTCTTCTAAAATCGGACCTGATTTTTGCTCTTTTGTAATAGTTTTAATATCATCCAGCCAATGTTATAGTTTCATTCCCCTCCAATTAAAATAAAAAGTTGTTATCAAACAAGGGATGCATTTGTCACGATTTCTTTTCATCATTTATTTTTAATCACAACTGATATTGTCTCATTGCCAAGAATCAAGTGTTGTGGATGAGGCGAAGCAGAGTTCAGACCAGAGGAGAGTTCATCTCAGTGCACAAATGAAAACTGCTTCAATAAATTAAAAAAACAAAATCTCATATGTACCACACAGTATTTCCCTCATGTTGGTAGATACAAAGTCCTCTCACTGGTGGTGGGGGAGTGTTACAGGTCATGCAATAACACATGGAAAATACAAAATAGTGGGGAAAAAACAACACACAAGGCAACACCAGGGCAGAAAGAAGGTCAAGAAAGCGACAAAGACAACCATGTTGTTGAATTGACACAACTTCTCATTAATCGTCTGTTTTTTTCTAATTCAATCTGAACAGTCTTTTTGTTATTGCCCATTTAAAGATGTGAATGTATAAATACTGCAGCGCTGGTCTTCAAACCTTCAAACAGCTTTAAAAACATCTGATTAAGTCACTTTTTTCTTCGTTGCAGGCAGCAGAAGTTCACACCACGACAGGATTCCACTGATAAAAAAAAGGCGTGAAGGGGGAAGTTTTATCTCTTCACGATGCGTTGGCGTTGTACTCTCGCACAGTCCACGATTAGACAAGACAACGGGACTGTTTGTGCGAGTGACCTTTTGCCTTTTGTAACATGAGCTTTCTGATCTGAGAACTTCACCAGCATCGGGTTTTTTTTTCAATCAAGTCAGAAAAAGACAGACTTGACAGTAAGACACATCAAATCACAGAGACAAACCTGAAAAAGGCGACAGAGAGTTAAGGAAAATGTTAAGGTGGAATCGGTTTACATTTGTCATTATGTATATTAAATGGGGAAGTTTCATACATACAATGATTATTTGGCAAGGACTTATTTTTTTCCCATTCAGCTCTACTGTTTCCTCTAATAAACTCACTACAGTCATTATTATATAAATCCTACTTCACATTTCATATAGACAACTTGTTTTTTCCGTAAACTGTATTTTCAGAGTCATTTTCTCGGGGTAGAATATTTCAAAGTCTGCTTATTGCAGCACTATCAAACCTTCATCTACAGTCACAGACGTATTGACGTGATCTTTGCTCGTGTCCATAACGTCTACGAAGTGCTGCTCCCCTCACCAGCTTGTTAAAGATGTAGAGCTGAAGCAATAGATCAATCAATTGATGAACAGACACAGGATGAGAAGAGACAAGGGGCCTCTACAGCAACCAATCAATTTGAGTATCGTAGTAAGACTGACTTGAAGAAATGTGAACCCGTCCTCTAAGAAATGTGGTCGGTCAACACATCTCTCAACAAAAGTAAAAATCTGTGTGGTTAGTTTCTCCCTGTAGCTGCCCGAATAAACATGCAACGTCAGTTTGGCTGAATGATCGCTCGCACAGCGCACTGAGGAAGAGGAATGAGGAGCGACCAGTACGGCGACATCGTCGTCGCATCTCCAACCTCTGACGTGTGAACACGTGATTTAAAAATCAAGAAATGAAAGACGAGACATCTGCGGAGAGAAGAATTATTCCTGATCGTTCCAAAATGGATGTAACGTTGGCAGCAGGACAGGATCTGACATCATAGTTTGAGAATCAGGATTTACGGGACGTGGAAGTGATTCTGCTGGTTTGAAAACCGTGGTGAGAACAGCAGCTCGGCCCAGCTCCTGCAGTTCTTACTGGCTTTGAGTTTCAGGATTCAAAGAGGGGGGGAGGGGCTCAGGGGAAGGAAAGGCGTCGTAGTTGGTTTAGTGGGCCTTCACCTTGGGCTGGGTGATTCTGCGGACAACACTGTAGAGGACTCCGAAGTTCTGTGATGAGAGCACAAAAACCAGAGGTGGTGTTCATTTCATATTCACAGACAAGAAAGGCCCAGAAGACGTCTGCAGGTTTATGAGCTCTTTTCACAGAACATTGTCAGCAGCTCGTACGTTTCATGTGGGGCTGGAGTCAACCAGCGAAATCAAGAATGAAATCGTAGCCAATCCAGTGGTCGAGGGGGAAAAAAGATGTGCATGTTTCTGTATTAACTAAATCAGCCACAATGCGGTGAGTGCACTCTCCCGGTGGCCTCATGAGCCTCAATGAATGATAAACAAACACAGAAACATAGAATTTGAAACTTATGAAAATCATTATTATATTTCCTAATTATTAGAACAATATTCTGTTTTCTGACATGAACTCCAGAAAATGTCTGGACCCAATTTTCCATTACTAAATGCTGTTCATATAAGAATGCAACAGGAACAGGTCTGGAACATTTAGGCAAGGGGGGAATGGCGCCTAATGTTTGGGCTCAAAATGTTTTTTTTTTGAGTCTTGGTTACAATAATATTGATAGGACAGTTTTGTGGCATAGTTTAAGAGTAACAAAAACAATACAGGGCTACATCCGAATGTATGTAACATGTCTGAAAGGAGCTACAGACGACTTACCTGGATCGCTAAATACATCATCCCTAAGTAAGCGGCGATGCAGACGGCCAGGAGCAGGTCGAAAATGGCAGGCTTCACTCTGAGGGGAAGAAAATCAGACAAGGGAGATGAAGAGTAAAGCTAAAGGTTCATTATATGATGGCTGCTTTTTTTTGGTTTGGATTTTATCTTTTAATAACCAAGTATGGACCAAAAGATGATGTAGTTAACTGAGGATTAATTGAAACCACACATGGCAGCCTCTTGACTTTACAGAGCTGGAGACGGAGCTTTTACGAAGCGACAGTAAATAAGTATGAGTTGATGAAGTATTTCAGAGGAGGAGCAGATTAAAGACGTACCTGTAAGCGTTCATCGTTTGCTTGAGCTGGTCATAGAAGACAAACTCTGGATCCCTGAGGAGGATGAAAGACATCACGAGCGTGTTATTAATGTGATTATTAACATTTTTACTGGTTGAAACGTAGTGATATTGTGTTTTCCCTGTCCTCTAGTGTGTTATATAGGTTTTTTTGTGTATGTAAAAAAGTCTGCAAAGTCCACAGAGAACTCTGCTCCTGAAGCTCCTGAAACGCCTCGTCAGTAGTCATTATTCCACAACATTGTGATGTCATTACGACAAAAACAACATTTAAATGAATACAACACATTTAGGTTTATAAAACGTATCCAATATGCATCTGTTTTTTCCCGTTTGCCTCCACCCTCGTGTTTACCTTTTGTCAGCTTTGACGTAGTGTCTCTTGACGTCCTTGAGGTAGCGTCCCAGGTGATACTCCAGAGTGGACACCACGCTGCTGTCCTTGTCCAACAGCTGGGCGGCTCTCGGCTGCGCTGTGAGCCAGTCCACCACCGCTGACAAGTGATCCTCCTGGACCTGCTGAGCACACACAACTCATTACAACAACAGGCAGTAGGAACACAGATTCACCACCAGCCTGGTCAGATGCATTCCCAACAGCAGTTGTTTCATTTCCAGAACACTCAGCCGAAGGGTGGCACCTGGGAAGAGAGCCCACTCGCTGGTAGTGAATCTTCTGGAGATTTTGCTGCTGGCAGGAAACGTTTCAGGAAAATGCCCAGAGCAACATTTGCATTCTCACATAAAACCCCTCTGGAAAAGATCAGGAAAATGTCCGGTCTTCAGTGCATGTCTGAGATGCATGCAAGTTGAATGACTTACCATCTGTTCAGTGAAGATCTGCAGGTCTCCAGGGGCCCCCTGGGCAGCACAGCACAAGAAAAAAAATATCACATCACATGAAGGAAACAGGCGAAGCATGTACTGTTTCCATAGATTGTCTGGGTCATCTGTTTATACCTTCTCTGTGAGATTGTAGATGACCCTGGCAAGTGCCTCTGCTACCACCTTGGCATTCCTGCCAAGTTTCTGTACATCAACGTGAGGCCTGTAAGACACAAACACAGAGTTTGCAGTCAGTCGGACATAAAGGGGAAAAACTCCCATCACATCAGAGAAACCACAACACCTGAGCAACAAGCTACAGAGGAGAGAGACTGATCACAGAGCCACAGGAGCCAGTCAGAGAAAAGAACACTTAAATAGTTTACTAACAGACAGGGAGACAGGGAGATGAACCACTACAGAAGTGAAAGAGGAATTAATATTGGAAATTGTAAGAGAGGATAAATCACCAACAAAAACAAAAGTACATAAATTCACATAAATACTGTGACTGACGATGGAAGTGTGCACCATTCAGGCCCCTGACACACTTCCGTTTCGTCGTGAAAGGGGCACAAACATTTACAATGAATGAAGACAGCTAGAATGAAAATGTTACGTTATTCAGAGACTTGCAGTAATGAACCCACCCAACAGGGGGCTCTCCCACTCCGTGTTGAGAGGAGGGGTACACTGACCGCACGTCCATGATGCTGGAGCGCTGAGCCAAGCGGTGCGAGGGCAGGTGGGAGAGGGTGAAGGCCGGCAGCCGGCGGATTCCGAAGCGCTCGTGCTCCCAGGCCAGCATGTCGTCGGCCAGGTTGATCTTCTTGTGCACCATGGAGAACTTGACCTCCGGGTACTGACTGCTCACGACCTGGGAGGACGACGAGGGACAGAACGCGACAGTGGCTGTGTCAGTTTAGGTTCTAGGGAGAGATCAAAATCTATTTAGAACCGAATGACTCACTGACTGTGGTGTATCAGGCCTCCTCATACTTACCATCTCCAGCTCCTTGAGCAGAGAATACTGAGGTGTTCCCTCCTTAGGAGGTTTGGACACGTGGAGGTGAAGCGAGTCTCCGTTCCCCAGTGTGTCCAGACACAACACGAAGGCCACGTTGTCCTGCAGCAGACTGTAGTCTGTTGTCGAAGGGAGGGAGAGGTGCAACGGGAGAGAGGGGTAATAAATAAATTGACAATAACAGAAAGATGAGAGGGAACGAAAAGATGGAAAAATAATCATGTAGAGAATGTGGAGAAGAAAAACTTGGACTTTTTTTTCCATGTATGAAAGCTTTAGCGTCATTTTGTTCTGTTATATTTCAAGTACCTGTGTGGTCCAGATTCTCCTCCAGCCAACGTTTGGTGCCCTGGTAGTTAAACTTTCCTCCACCGGACACAAAGAACAGCAGGTTGTACCTGAAAACACCACAGGATTCACAAATGAGTCCAAGACGACACGAAAAAAATCAACCGAGAGAAACGGACGAAGGAGGATGTGAATGGGTGACACTACAATAACAGACGTATGAACGAAAGCGTTGCACTTAAAATTGATCAGTGTCTATGGATAATATATCAAAGGGTCTTTAAAATGACGGATATGTCAAGTGAGTAGTACTGACTTTGACATATGAATGTACCTGTACATTATTATTATTACTGACCACAGTTTAACACCGTCACATGTGATTCTTATAACTGAGTGTACAGATAATGTTCAATATGGTTTCCAAAAACACTTACTATGACAAATGGACGTGTGTTAAGATGAATCAATACTACTTCTACTGTTTCATCGTATGCATTAAGTGAGTGAGCAGCACAGACTTTCTCTGAGGTGTTTGTGTTAACGTTTGTGTTAAAAGGTTTTTTTTGCAATTAAAAAAAAAATTATGCTTGGGGTGCTGTTTGAGGTTCATGAGGCGCACAACGATCGAAAAACAATCTGAACGTGGATGTCAGTGTCACGACTCACCCTGCGTGAGTCCTTTTGTATGTGTAGAGTTTCGAGAACAGCCGAGCCAGCTCTAGTAACATGGACACTCCGCTGCCGTTCGAGTCGGCTCCGTACGACAGCCACTGGACACAACAACAACACACACACAGAGTCAGATTACTTTGCTGTTGCATTACTGTTACTTTCTAAGAAAAAATATTGAATGAAGATTGAGTTTTTGGACTAGAGGCTAAATAAATTAAACCAAATCCAGCATATATATTTGCAGACAAAATATTTCTCCTGCTAACATCCTGAATGTTTTGAAGGTGTGAGGGTGGATTTTTTATTTTTAGAAGAAGAACGAAGCAGCGAACATACTGGCGCAACACCGAAGGAGTCATAGTGAGCCACCAGGACAATAGTGGGCAGGTCCTCTCCTCCAACTCCAGCCAAGCGACCCTGGTAAATAACAACAACAGAGCAATTAGATCAGGCAGAAAGAATAAAAAGAGAAGAAACAAAGTCTACAGCTTTGAGATTAGCTAATCCAACACCACTGTGTTAAGTGAAGCGTCTGGCTAGTGTGACTGTGCAGAGCTGAAGTGATCTACAGTCACACTCCACCTCCTGACCACAGTCTCCTAATCCCCTGTAGTGGGACTAAAACACCTTTTCCTTCTGGTTTACACTCAAATCTTAGATTATAAAAATCCTGAACTAACATGCGTGTGCTGCTTCATTTTCTGCCCATTCTGACTCAAACTGTTTGATTGAAACTAAAAGCAAAGCCATTTAAATCCCTTTGTGAACCCCAAAGAAGGGGAGAGAAGAAAAAAGCATAGCACCAAGCAGTGATCAGTCCTGTCAGCCACCAAGTATAAATAAAAACTACATATACAGTCTCAATATAATCTTTGTGTACAATAACACTGCAATTGATTTAATTAATCACAATGTAACAACACACATTCAAAAAATGAATAAACACAACATTAAGTATGTTATTAGTATTGTAAAGTATATTTGTCGTGAGCCCTTCTTATCAAATCCATCTTAGACTTCAAACCTCCAGGCCTTTCAGTCCACACAGCAGTTTTTGTTCAGGGATTTGAGCCCACCCACATTTACTAAGAAGTCACACTGGGCACAAAGACACTGTAGCAGATAGCACAAACACAATACTGCCCGAGGATAAAAACACAAGATCCACTGTTACAGCTACCAGGAAACTCTCTCTTCCCACAAGTGGATATTATCTCATTTGGAGACATGACTAATTTGTAAAAAAAAAAAAAAGCCAAGCAAACAGAAAATGGTAAGTATTAGCAGGGCCATTCTACCAATGCCCCCAATTAACATAATTTGCTTTGACATCAAGTGGAAATCTAGAACCACTTGCCACTGTGCGTTCATGCTATACCATTAACACATCCAACTTGAAATGAGGGGTTTAAGGATTAAGGTAATACCCTCAGAATGGCGCTAAATCTTGTGACACTATGTTATGTATTTTCTTCACCAGTCCACCAGTTTATTTTTCTTTGGAAATCATATACTACATGACATTCTACAACCTAACCCTTTATTCAATAAAATACAGGAATGTTATTTGATACGGAAACCTTGTCAAACTGAGAATATAGAGCACAAAAAGTTTAGAAAATGATCCTGATAATATGAGATGCACTCTTCCAACTC
The DNA here is from genome assembly GCF_022379125.1 of Scophthalmus maximus. Lineage (NCBI taxonomy): Eukaryota > Metazoa > Chordata > Actinopteri > Pleuronectiformes > Scophthalmidae > Scophthalmus > Scophthalmus maximus. The sequence goes on along the minus strand of NC_061527.1, from coordinate 12,870,997 downwards.
ATTTTTACTTTTTGTGGGTGAACAACCACCAGCCCACTGTGTTACCTCTCTCTGGTGCTACTGTGGACACTTATTTCTGAAGAAAAGTGCTTGTGCAAACATTTGTTTTTTTCCATTTGAAACTGGTTCTTGAAGAAGAACAAAAAAAACTTAAAGACCCACATACATGAGTTAAATAGTGAAAGAATGAGTACACTGACTTTTTTTGTACAGCTTTTAAAAAAGTTGGATGACTTTTATAATCTTGCGTCAAGTGTCTCACCTCCAAACTGGTGATGGCCCAGTCGCTGACGGCTTTACTCTGAGCTCCACTGGTGACCATCTGGAAGCCGTTTGCTGTGGCCGTGTGCAGCAGCACTGTACAAAACACAGAGAGCGTAATGAAATGAATCCCCGACCTTTGACTGATTTGTGTATGTCCACGTTGAGTTCCCCTCCCATGTGCGCGGTCCACACTTAAGTTTGTGAGATCGGACTTTTGAAACCCCAAATGTGTTAGAGTGTGTTTTGTGTGGAAGATCCCACTGGCAGGTGCACGGGCACCTGGGTGGGCACGAGTCTCTACCTTCAGCCGCCGACAAGGAGCCCTGCGAGGAGGACGAGGTCAGGGTCTGGGTGTAGATGGACAGCAGCTCGTCGTCCTCCACGGCAAAGTACACAGGGACGATGGTCTCGGTAGCCAACATCTCTGGCTCCAGCTCCATGAACTGCTACAGAGGTTGAACAGACGGGAACATCACATTTAACGACACAAGACACGCAGCTCCATTTGTTGTGTGTGTGTGTGTGTGTGAGAGAGTGTGTCAATACCTGTACTATGTCCTGGGGCATAGCAGACATGTTCTTGGGCAGGGTGATGACCACAGCCCCCGCTGACTGGCGCAGGGCTTTCTGGTACTTATCATAGGAGAAGTCCGCCAGTCGCATGATAACACAGCGGCGACTTAGTACCTCTGCCTCCACAGTCCGGGCCTCGGTGTTCAGGATGGCATTCCTGGTGCCTGAGGAAGGACGCCACATCCATACAATCAATACTTCCAGGCACGCTTTATTAAGGGGGACACGCATTTCAGGATAGGACACGGGGCTTCAGTTAAAGGTCACGATCCCGATTAGGCGAATGGTGCTAGGCTACATTAGCAGCTAGTTAGCTAGTTAGCTGCCCCGCATACTGTCATTCAGCGAGGCTAGCTCCGGCTAGCTGTTTAGCAGACCGACCACGCCACCGGCCAGGTCGGTGCGGTAACGATTTGTCTATTCGCGGGTGACACACCGGAGAAGCGGCCGACTCACCGTACGGCTGTCCCTGCAGGTCGTACTGCTGCATGCGGTACACCGTGAACTCATGTGCCGCTTCGGCCGGGAGCGGCGACACCAGGATCAGCACCGCCGGGATGAACACGATGAACGTCAGTGGAAACGACGATTTGAACATGTTGTCGAACACTTCACTCGCCTCCTCGAACATGTTGGCGGTTGTATTTAGCGCACAGTCCGGGATGAAACAATGATTTCAGCTGTCACCGCTCTCACACACACAGACAACCGGGGACCGAGTTTAGCTAACCGACCAGAGCAACCGCTGGGTGATTCTGATCAGGCGAATAACTGGACCACCTCAATCTCTGGACGGGGGCAACAGCCAATTCAACACACCACTAATTTTGGAAAATATACCGATATATTTCAACGTTTACCTTAAATGACGTCTTTATTTATAATTTTAATCTGCCAAACAAATATTTTTTCTACGATAAATGACCGGTCCTTCAGGGATCTCATAGGGCAGCTACAAATACTGGAACATGTATTAATTAATGTCACTAGATGGCGCAGTACACCACAGCTACGATCATTTGGACAGATAATAATACTATTGATAATAATAACATTCTAATTTTTGTTATTAACAAAAAATCCATATGCATATACAAAGTTAGCCAATCAATACAAACAAATACAAATACATATCTTAAAACAATACACATTTTGTCCATATCACATTTGAAAAAAAACGTGTGTTTTCATAGCTTTCTAATTGTTAATGAATCTAATCGTGGTGCCAAATTGATGCCCGTGATTTGGCTTGGAGTCAGTCCTTTATGACTATGGAGCTGGGCTGGATTATGATAAACTGATTTGTACAAAGCCTCTGCTTAAATGTGAGGATTTGATACTCTACTGTTGTTCAGACAGAACACAACAATTGAAGAGGTCACCTAATAGACTGCAGGGAATTTTCAATATTTCCTGATGATGTATAGATTTACAATTAATCAAATTACGCGAATAATTTGCAAATCAATCAATAATTGAAATACAGCCCTATTTTGTTGACCTGTTCTGACATCAGTCCCAGAGCCAAAACTGAAATATTTTGAAATGAAGCCAAGCCAATCATTACCCACAATTATTATTAACCTTTAAGTAAACATACAGTAACAGGTTGTTAGAGCCCTCTCTTCAAGCCATGAGCACAGAAAGAATGAATCCCATTCTCCTGTTTGTCATTATTGAACTATATATGACAGCCTTTGGAACTAGTCAGAGTTTTGGCTCTATAAGACAAGGCAATTCAAAGTCAATTTTATGATATTCAATGGTTTTGGCAGGGACCATGTACAGAAAGATTTAATCTCAAACAAGAGAGACATTGCTTTGTGCCAGATTAGGTTCTTTAGCCAATTTTCCATCTGTGTCTTTCTGCCTTAAGTATCCTGCTGTATCTCAGCATATGTCAATTAAGTGAAAAATATAACATTTCAAATGAATACATAAATAAAAAAAACTGTTTTTTCTCCTTCTGTGAAGTATTCTTGCTGACTCATCTTCCTCCAATCAATCAAAACAAACCTCTCTTTTGATTAATGTGCACATTAAAATGTGTTTGTTTATGAAAAGACAGGAAATAGAAACAGTTTGCCTGATTGTAGTGCTAGTGATCAACAGAATCAGTTTCCATCAGACTTTGTGATACAATTTTTTTATACAGTAAACATTGATGCTGATGATAAAAATGAAAAGCCTGAATCCAGCTCCTGATCTCTCTCTCTCTCTCGGTTCTCCCCTCCCCGCCACTCTCTCCTGGGGCTGCTCTGCTAAGTGGAAGATTAATGCTGATATGATGTCCTGCCATCCCACTTAATGGACCTTGGCGTCATTATTTCCTGTTGTATGAGTAATCCATGCCCAGGCTGGTGAGAGGGCAAGCAGCACACAAAGCATAAAACCAATTTAGCGTGGATGTTGAGACTCATTGTATCGAGTTCACATTATTGAGAAATTATCATTTGGAGATTCGCTGAGATGACTCACTCTGGTCTGGTCTGAGGAAAACGTGGCTACTGCCCCCGCATGAAGACAAAGGGAGAAAAGAACACTTGTCTCAAGGGGAAAATAGTGTTCTTGTGCCGATTGTGCACGAGACAAGTCACATGAATCTAATTCTTTTAAATTCAGAACATCCTGTTATCACAGGATCAACACAGTGGCTCGCGGAAAATACACGAGGTCACATCTTTCACTTGATATCGCCTTTATAAAAAAACTTTATATAACTGTGTGTAAACCACACACTACTCCAGACTAGGCTACCACACACGCACGCACACGCACATAAACACACACACACACACACACAGACACACGCACACACACACACAATGCATGCGCTGTTCAGTGTCCTCATTTCTTTCCAGTGCTCCTGGGAACGTCCTGAGTCAGACGAGCCTTTGCTCCCGACCCCCGGCCACAGAAAAACACTTCCTCTGTGCGACCACACAAAAGGTGCAGTCACTGTGTTTGTGGGTAAGTACCATAGATTAATGAGAGATTAGCTGCCCAGTAGTAAAGTAAGCAACTTCTGTGTAGCGCGCCTATGTGAGCAGCAGCCCCCTCGCCCTCCTCGGTTTGTTGCCCCTTCCCATTCTTTGAGGGTGCTGTCATTTTCTCACCACGCTGGCAGGTTGCTGAAACACTGGCCACACTGAAGTGCTTAAACCACCCAGCGACATGGTCAGAATCACAGAATACCAAAGATATACTGTCAGAGGGAGTGCGCTTTGGCCTGAGCTCCTCACACTAACACCACTATCCCCACACAATGGAGGTGCACACCTATGGAGCAGGTCAACTGAGTCATTCACTCTGTAAAACACCAAACTGTAATCCACTCGATAATGAACTGAAGCTTGAAAAACAGCAAGATCCTGCTCAGTGGCTAGATCTGCCAATACGTGGTGGGGAGACAGAGTTGTCAGAGGATCTGTCATAGTGTGTTTTGGTCACATGGATGTTCACCTGATAAGAACTTGGGTATTTTGAGATTCCAGTTAGCGGACAGCATCTCCTTTTCTTTATTCGCTGTTTCCTGTCCTCCAGCTGTATCCTACTGGTGCTGGATGTGGACACTATTCACCTTTTCTCCTCCATATGTAATATCGATTTCTGTTCACTAAATCCCCATGAAAGATCTATATTATATGCCAGGTACACAGCTCCTCCAAACTACAAGGCAACGTCACTAGAATGAGTCCTACATTGGGAGCTGGTCCTCTTCCTCACTGCACTGCTGTCCTTGTACAGCAACCCAGAGTGATTCTTCCACGTGGGAGGAGTCAGGTGAGGGGCAATTCAGTTAATTGCAATCTCCAACCTCACCACTAGATGTCACTAAATGCCACTTACTCGTCCTTAAATGAGTAAGCCGTTTTCCCTCCCTCATTTTGTAGTTTATTTTACTCACTGTATATATTGTTGTGTAGTTTTGTGCAAAACAATATTTCATATTTATGAGCTCTTCTTATTTTCTAAATATGAAAAAAATCTATAAATCTGTAGCGTTACTTGTAGCTACAGTTACCAAATAAAACATAGTGGAATAATTCTCCCTCTGAAATGTTGTGAAATTGAGTATAAAGTAACAGAAAAACTAAAAGTAGAGTGTGTGAGTGAATGTACTTACTTGGTTACTTACCACCACTCTATTATAATTATCAATGTCAGAAACACACTGAGGAAACGCCAAACCTTAAAATGTCTTTGTGCTTTAATGGTTAGTTGCTATTCACTTAATGAAAGAAGTTGCGAGATTTAAACATATGTTAATGAGTCATACATTGTCTCCTGAAATCACACTAGAAGATTTGAGGTTTGAGCTGCACTTGTTCTCTCAGCAGACCCTGTATTGATGGATCTGGTGTGTTTACCGAGTTGACGGCTGCCTCTCAATTCAAAATATGAACGCCCTTTTTCCTTTTCTCTCCTGCTGATTTACAGTGATTTGTGGCCACAGGCCTGGTGGAGGCAATATTACCCCGGCTTCTTTACGTACCAGGCAATTGATTTACCAATGTTTTTCATTAAGGCCGGTGGAAATAAGACAAAGAAAAAGGGAGAACATAAGCTATGACAGCTGAGCTGCAGCCACTGAGACCATGAACCTATTTGGTTGCGCGGGGCAACAGTCAGATAATGGATGACGAGGCCTCTTGGAGCCAGCCGTTCCATTAGGTTTTGTTAATGCGGTCAGAGGAGGATGGCGTGGCTCATCCGCCTTCATATCCACTTTCAGAGATGCTCACTCATGCTGGCCAGTGGATTCAGCCTATCTCTTTTGCTCACCCTATTGTCTTCCTTTCTACTGTTAACTTCATGCTACGCTATACAGTACATGTATATTGATATATATATACATATATATATGTATATATATATACATATATATATATATGATTCTTGGGAGTAGATCCATTTAGTGTTGCTGTTTTTGATTAGTTGGTGGTTTTCTTACAGTATCTTCACAGTCATTGCACAAGAGTAATGGGTACATATTGTCTCTGAATCATTACGCCAAGGGATTTGTGGTTGATTCGCACTTTTGCAATATGAGAGACTCGGAAGCTTATTTTAAAACAGTTGTGCTTCTCTAATGCTATACGAGCATGTCACTGCAGCGCGTGTGGCAAACTGGGAAATCGGGCCTTGTGAAAGAGGTGTATGTGTCATGACCGATTGCCAGTACAGTGTTAACTGTACATTTAGTGAGCAGGACAGAGAGAAATTCATGAATGGAGACATGGGTGTGTGTGTGTGTGTGTGTGTGTGTGGCAATTACCTTCTGTGTTGTGCTGGGAATCTAAGCAGCATGATGGGAAAGGATCTTGTCTAATCCTTTCCAGTGTGTCTTTTTTTCCCTGCCATATCTCTCTATCTATATCCACACTACTGTGACTCTGGATCATGTGCACATATTTGAATTATTCTAAGGACACAGTCTTGTATTTTACTGTTGGTTACTTAGCAGGAAGACAAAGGCTCATATGTAGATGAGATGTGTCACCACCACATGTTTTAACTTTGATGTCCAGTGAATTCAGAGACATTTTGGGGGGAAGTTTGGGTCAGTGGAACAATAATGAGAACACACTGACATATGATGCCCCTTTTTACAGTTTATAGAGGCAAATGTGTTAATGAGCAGTTGCATATTTACAAATTCAGCAAAAAACAATGTGCAGAAAGATGCTCCACAGAAATGAGGGTGAATGCTGAGGTTCGCCACTTTGAGCAACATCTTTCACTAAATGTTGACTGATCTGGTCAGTCTGATGGAAACCACTACTAGACACCAACTAATGGAGTTACTCTGTGGCTGATAATGTATTGTCAACATCACTGTTAATGATAAAGCATAAAATAATTAAACCACACAACAGGATATTTTGGTGACTATTTACTCTAAAAAGTTTCCTCCATCCCTCTCAAAGTGATGTTGACACCTTGGGACAGCGCTGGGTGTGACCTTCCAACTCAACGTTCCGTCACCGCCTCATGCCTTTGCATCTACGACCGAGCGACCCCTGATTTATCCCAGAGCGAGTAGGCCTTGCGCTCCTCGCCTCTTCCTGCCTGTCATGTTTTCATCTGCCCGACTGGTGCATCACAATGGATGCCTGTGCCTGCTGAGCTCCCCCTGACCTTCTCCGTCACCCGACGCTCTCTCTCCCCCAGCTGAGCGGGGAGCTGCCTCTCTGCCAGCCTAATAAATACAAAAACAAATTGCAGCAGGTTAGAAGTATGCAGCGTGGGCTGGAGCTGTTAATGTAATGAACTTGGCTTCATGGAAATACGAGGCAATTAAACTCCCACGGTGCCTCCCTCTGGCCCAGACAGGCAGACTGAAGTAGGGGTGTTGGAGACCCAGGAGGGAGAGGGTGAGAGAAAGTAAAGAGAGAAGGCAGAGAGAGAAAAAATTGGGGCCTGAAAGAGAGAATAGACCCATTTAGCAGGCTCACAGGAGTAGGAAGTGTGCTGAGTGTGATTGAGTTTAAACACCAATTAGTCATGAGGCTGTCTCGTCTGGAGGTCATGTTGGGCCCACAGGAGCACCGCTCGACCATCGCTCACCCTCCTGCTGTTTGTTTTGGTTGTTTGCCGCCCTGATTGGCCTGATTAGCCTGATTGCTGACTGATTGCGAGCCAGGCTTAGGTTGTTCAGAAGGTGAGAGAGAGAAACAGGAATCAAGAAGAGGTTTGGCGTCAAATGTGTTCTTGTGCTCACAACTCAATGTCTGGTCGTGCATTGTTAATACAGTAGGCTGCCGATTCTCCTGGCAAACAGGCCCATTTTACTGTGATCAATCTTCTGCCGTCTGTTGAAAGAAAAACACTTTACACTGCTACCTCAGTTACTGTTCTACTTGTTGTCTCAAGCTGATCATAAAACCAACAGCTGGATGTTTGAACGGCATTCTGGGACACGTGGGCCCCTCACTTTCTTGAGTGCAACAGACTAGGTCAAAGCATGGTGAAAGAAAAGGACAAAAGAGGTACACAACTTTATTACTAATCAAAGTGACTTACAGTATGCAATGTACGGAACATCACAGTTTGATGATATATAAATGGGTAAAATCGGTATAGAAATAAACAGAAATCTCAAAAAGAAACCTAATCATTTTGCTTAAAATATGAGGAAATACACTGGATGATGAGAACACTGCCACCACTCTGCCGTTCACATATGAAGAACGCATTAGAAAAATGTCTGAGTCAGACACGTTCACAAACAGCAGGAACATTTCCAGAACATTTAGTTGAGCGGTGGCGCATGCAGGAAGCAGGACAAGATGTATGAATAACGCTGCGGAAAGCACAGTTTACACATCGACAAATAGTCTGCCCTTATCGCCCAAAGCTCTCGATTCCCATTGGCTTTCCAAGTTGCCATCTTTGTCTTCTACATTAATGCCTCTCCTCTTCATCCTGAAATATTTTTCTCATATTTATTGTGGTTTTACAAATGTCGTTTGAAACAAACTAAATGTAACATGTTAATTAGGGAACTTGAGAGCGATGTCAGTTTTCCCAATCTAACTCTCATCTAAGCATATTTTCCATAACGTTAAACTGTTCCATTGACATGTTTTTGATCAACGTCATTTGCAGCTGGACAACACAAGCAACAGGGTGACACTTAGAGTTACTCACTCTTTCGAACCTCAGCTTCGCTCATTCTCAAAGCTCAAATCTAAAACCAGAATCAAATGTGAGATTTTGAGCTGGTCCAATCAGGAAGGCCCGATCCCCAGGCTTTCACCACATTTGGTATGTAATTGGCCGCGCTGCTGTCAAGATGATGCAGAGGTTTGAATGGCCTGTCGAAGGCTTTGTTGTCTTCCATCCAGCCAGCTGGAGGAGGTTTATGAGGGAAGTCCAATATCTGCCAGCTCCCCATCACAGCATGGCTGTTACAGCATGGCATCTGCCTCCTGAGACACACTGCCTGAGAGATTTTATATCATTGTCTCTTCTCTGTGTGCCTTCATTGTTTGTTATGAATATAAATATTGTCTGGCATTTGCCAGATGCACAAGTGAGGGAGTGGGGAGGAGGGGCTAAATGATTGAAATTCTATTGAACGTTCAGGAAGTCATCTGAACCAGGACACCAAGGAGAGAGCCGTCGGTTTCCGCTTGCTTCTGTCTGCACTTGCGCTGAGATTTGTGTGAAAATAGACCTTTTTTTTTGTCCCTCGCCATTTCGCTATCTTTCTCTGTACCAACCCACAAGCTTGTCAACGTAGCTGCTGACACAATATCAGCACGGGGCATTTACCCAATCTCTCTACACAAACACAAAACATCTGTGCTGCTGGCTGTCATAAAGCCCGCTGACCACCTCTGTGAGAAACTGTATTCATGAAAGCGGCAAAGCTCTTTGGTTTGAGGGAGCTCAAAACATCGGCTGGCTTTGAAGCTACCAGGAAGCCCTGCTCTCACTCAGCACAGATAACACTCAGGCCGTAGCCAAAAACCCTGATCCATCTGCTCGCTGCAGGCAGGAAATGAAGAAAATGTGATGAAATGAGTGAGGGAAGCAAAGAGTGTGAAGTTCAAACGGTTAACACCAGCGGACGATCTGGATAACAGTAGATATGAACGCTGGCTGAAGCGTTACCTCGACAGAACAAAAAAATGAGGAATACCACTGACTTTGATCAATGTGTTTTCTTGAAATCAATTTACAAAACAAAACGTTCTTTTCAAGTTTTTACTGGAATGATAAAGTCAAAGCATTTGGTATATAGACTTTCATCATCATCATCATCATCATCATCATCCATAAAAATAAATCTATCTATGACAATAAATGCAGCACACGTGGAAGAATTATGAACGGAAAACCTATTTGAATAGAGCGCAGGTGGCAGATATGGGGTTTCATCTCTATCAACAGGTGGCAGATCTTTTCACTGTTTTTACGTGTTGGCAGAGACCGTGCAGTCCCACTTATGTTTGGAAACAGCCAATCCAAGCTATACGTCAAATATGAGTTTATCATTCATGATGCTGTTGGTACTGTCATTGAGTCGTGGATTGGAGTTGGTGTACTGTAAGCTGCACGTGCCATCTTATGTGCACAATTGAAATGGAGTGGAAACCGTTTGGTTCAAGGGAGCACTGTGCTAAACGAGCACAACTAATTTTCTATGTGAGATGTATTCTAAAGTACAACGCAGGCCGGTGGTGACCCGCCCCTCTTCTCATGGCCGAATCCCAGATGAGAATGTGTTGAGGACCTGACAGGAGTCGATTCATCATCCCTCACAGGCCATCCATCACCAGCGGCAGGCGTTGGGCTGGGTGAAAACCCCAAACTCTGCTGCGAGTGCTCCACTCAGTCCAACATGTGCTTCAGAGAGCTTCCTGTAAGGCAGTGATTTACTCAGTCTGTGCAGGGCCAGTGACCACGTGTTGAGGTGATATATGGGTAAAAACAGAAAACAGGCGGCGGTTATAGCAAATCTATTAATGTCATCCCGCAGGCAGAACGGACGGTCCAGTGAGAATCAATGGTGCGAGGAGTGAACCGGACAGTCACACTTAAAAAGTTGGAGTTTATTATCATTTGGTTTCAGGCTGCGTTCTGATTATCTGACTTTACTTGGCTGTTCATCTAAGAAATGAAAAAAGAAAGAGAAGATAAAGTAAAAAAGATGTTAGAAGCGGCAGAGGAGGCCTCAGCTGAGGAGCTTCTGTTTTCAGCTCAGTGGCAGGGAAAGGTTTTGTTTGTCGATACATCAGGCCAACAATTTTGTTTTAACTATAACTGTCGGGCAATGACTGTTCCCCTCTACGACTTTTCATACAATCTCCCCAAAACAATGTCCAAAACACATTTATTGCCAATTGTTGTATCCTGCCCCTCTAAATAAGTGGGTTTACGTCCACCTGTTCTCATGTGCATTTTCCGGCGGAAACCTAAAAAAGAAAAATGTGACAAATTGCAAAGCTAACAGATAATGATGCACATGAAAATAGATTTAAAAAAAGTAAAGTTTAAACCTCTGGTAATTATATCTGTGCATGCATGTTTTTGTATGTCACAGATGTGCAGGCCTTTCTTGTTTCTATATGTATATGGAGTATGTGTGCGTCTCAATCGTACTCGCCAGCCACCTGTCAGGCCGTCTGCTGCGTCCTTTCCTTTGATGCTGGGCAGTGGTGTGTGATCCAGATGTGGCAGCAGAGGAGCGAACAGTTCACTTAGTCCCTGGAGATTCTCCCCCCTGAACCCTTCACTGGGATGCCATATGTAATATAGCTGGCATATGTGTGAGCGTCTAACAGCTCCTCTTTCTATCGCCCCTCATCCTTTCATATATGTATGATTCTCTTCTGTAACCCTACTTTTCACTCCCTTCTTATCTGCTGTTCCCCTCCACTCATCTCCTGGTACTTAGTGGTTATCATAAAGATCTACTGTATACTGGATTAGAGGGAGCGAAACCTTCAGGATTCTCTCCTGTGTTTTCGTTTTTTTGTTTCACTTCCTAATGTTTTTTCTGTCTTTGTGAATTATATCTCTCTATCATCTTACCACCCCATTTTTCAATAGCTCTTTTTTCGTCTCATAGCACGAGAAGCTCAGGTCTAATTAATAATATTCATATTGGCCAGGCCCCTGGTATTGTGCTCACTTGCTCACTGAGACATGGAAATGTTAATATTATTAGTTACACCTGGGCTTCTCCTGCTATGACAAATCAAAATGTCTGTTGTTGCTTGAATGAAACAGAAAATGGTCTCATAAAAGTATAAAAAAAGAAAGGGTGTAATCCATCGCATTTGAAAGAGTGGGGATGTGAGCATATTGAAAACCATCATACATGTGGCTGTTGTAAGCCGAGCTTCAGATGACTCCATGCTTGAGATGTATGGGAAAAGAATAGAGTGAGAACTTTAACAGAGAGCCCTCCAGGCAGCACGCATCACCCACAATCCCGCTCTTAAACGGCTTACAGCAAAAAGTGCCTGAGCTTTATGGAACACATGTGTCTATTTTCACTCGAGTCATCTACCACGCCTGTGTGTGTGTGTGTGTGTGTGTGTTTGTGTGTGTGTGTGTCTGTGTGTGTGTGTGTTCTAACTTGTATTTGAGTTATTTTTTCTCATTATACGTGGCCGACAATTGAGGGCAGCTGCAGAGAGGGTGCTCTAACGGTCACTGGAGTTACTGATGCAACAAAAAGGTGCATTACAGTGAGAAATGGAATTCTGCAGCAGCAGAAGCCTTTAGCTATATGATCTTAGTCCTGTGTCAGCAATTCTTGCCTGAAGTGCCCTTGAGCAACACGCTTAATCATACAGTCTCACCTGGCTTGGGACCAGAGAAAGGAAAATCTGAAAAATATCTTGAGCTATTACATGCAAATGTACAGAGCAAGACATCACAGCATTGCAATAAATTTTAATTCAATTTTATTTGAATTAAGTTGATGTTATATTAAGGGAAGAAAACAGAAATGATAAAAATTCAAATGTGCGGCCATGCTGCTACCCCGTGCCCGAAGAGGCGAACGCTGGTCCGGTTTGGAAGCAGGATGTGGGCAGGAGAGCTGGGCATCTGCCACATGCCATGGAGCCGCTGGAGCTCATTTGCATAGGTTATGTATTTGCGTGTCTGTGAGTGTTTCTAGAGTTCAGTTTGTTGCCGAGTGTCCATGGAAATTTGTGTGTGCGTGTTTTTGCCAGTCTGTGCGCGTGAGCATGCGTGTTAATTTCGGTTTCATCCCTCTGCTTAGTGATTGCTTGAATATAACAAGTGTTTGTTGTGTGTCTGTGTGCATAAATGTGTGTCTGTGTATGTGCCCTCCCCCGTTTACTGCGTAGGCTTCTTTTCTTGGCACAGCACCATGCATGGCATCCCCGCTGGCACTGTCTTCTGCCCACCATGGAAAAGTCAAAGACAGGCAGCCAGGCTGTCTGTCTCCTTCAGTCTGTCATCAGCCCCACCTCTCAATCTGGCAGTGTGTGGTTCAATATCAAAGCCCAAAGACGGTTAGGACAGGACCAACATGCACCAAAAGTATTAACACTATCAACTGCATGAATCTTACTCTGCAAGCGTCATACCTTGTTTAACCAAAACAAATGTTCAGCCAAGAGTGGCTAAAAAAAACCAACCCTCTTGATTACAGAACTGTAGACTTGGGACTGGGTTTTACAGCATACGACATCAGACCAGACTTGCACTTGACTTTTATGAGTTCAAAAGTTTTTCAAGCCTTACACTTACACTATATGCATTGAGGAGACCGCAAACAAGGCCACACCATACAAACAAAATGTGACATTATGCGTAAGCTCTAAAATACAAATGTGAAACAAAATATAAATCATTGCATGCAGGGAAACCAATCTGCTTGGTAATTTGTGAAAGATTGGTCTGAGTTACTGTAAATGAGGGTATGATCCCAGTCGGTCACACTGCCTTTTTGCTTTATTCTGGCTCAGTCTGCTGGAAACTCTGAATGCCTCGGACTAGATTAAATAAACAAATAACACCAGAGGGAAACTCTGACAAATACAGGCAACCATCAGCACCTTGGCATGAGTAATGAGCACCCATTACTGACTTGAAAGATAGCTTGTTTTGTGCTGATGCGGCATCACCTCACGATCCATGATTAATGTTGTCATGCCACGTCTGTTTTCATCCCATGAAGCTTTGCTCTCATAAGTGCTAATTAATTCTATGCAGTTTTCAGAGTGGGCCGTAATTTCTTACAGTCAGGTTTTATTTGCTGGGATTGATATATCCATCGCTAAGCTTTCTGCCTCCTCTACAATATGGTGAAAGTAAAAAAATTAGCTCAAAGTATTGAAAACATGACATATATATATATATATATATATATATATATATATATATATAGTGTTGTTACACTGAACTGTTCCACCTGCCCAATATTAATTCTCCTTTTAGTTCTATTTTTGGTCTCCACCAACAAGAGCCATATCTGTACCTTTAACCGCTGATGGGTCCACTATGTTCATTAGATATTAGTGGACCTTGTCTGTCTGTCTGCTGTTTGGTGCGAGGCAGGTAGTTTACAGTAAAACCTTTTCACTGAAGACAGCTGCTGGAAATGGGATTAATGAGAGCAGTGAGAGTGAACCAGAAAAATCCAGAGTAATGCTGTGGGTTGTAAACAATGAGCTGAGAGATGTCCAAACAGTTTGACAGCAACTGTCAAGTCAGGTGGTAAATGTCTGTTCGTCAAGTGCGTCAATACAACTGAGCTCTTTCACATCTTACACGATCACTTGATCCACTGTTACTGTAATATATAAATGTTCCACTCACGCAACTTCCTTCATTGCATTGGGTTTGAGGTAGCAATCAAACCAATCAATCAAAATTTGGGTAAATAACTCCTGAGATCTGAAAGACTGGAATCCATTAGAAGAAATTGAGAATCTTTTTGTTGTTTGTGGTGCCTGTCACACACAGGTCATTTGTTAAGAGAAACTAATGCATCATTAGCCTCCTTTTTGCAGAAACAGAGAAAACCAAGCCTGGAAAACTACAGTGAAGTCTAATTTTCTGCTGTGAATTGATAGGTTACACTGATAAAAAAGCCGTGAGTTATGAAACAGACAGACAGCTCCAGGAACATTGCAGTGGCTGCAGTTCTTGTTCCCTAAACTGCTTTTGTAAGATATGATCTAACTTCAAAGAGAACACAGGAGTTTAATTAATGAATGTTATGTCTGGACATGTAATACTCTGTGAAATACACTCTAATCTTTGCTGCTGCCCTCTAATCATCTTAGATTTACCGCAGAGAGCAGTTGGAGCCCTCAGAGGGACATCATTATGTGAGTCCCTGTTGAGTTTCTTTTTTCTCTTAGTTGTTGTCACATATATTGTATTTTACTGACATCATTCTACCCAGACTTATTTTAGTTTTTGTGCGAGTGAGGGTTAAGAGACACTTCAGCAGGACAGAAAATCTTTTGGACACACTGTTGTGGGGATTTAAAATCGTGAATTTCTGCTTACAGGACGCTCTCGCTGCTGGGCCTCCTGTCACTCTCCAGTGACAGACTTAAAGGCCAAGTCCAGAGCTTCTGCAGCGGGCCTGCTGATGAAACACTCTTTGTTGACAGAGTGGTTTTCTGTGTTGAACATATCAATGTTTTTTTTGGGACAAGAGTGGATGTGACTTTGTAACATCTAACATTTCTCTATCATTTACGTTTTCATGTATTTCTGTGTCAGAAAACAATTCTGTACGATAAATTACATGATTGTTTTTGGTGCCATTAAAGGAATTTGGTTTACAACTGTTTGCTAAGACCCCCCCCACCCCCCCAAGAAAAGTAAAAAGCAACCCGAGCAAATTATGTTGCGCCACATTTGCAGACTGGTTTCTCTTGTGATGTTAAAAGTGCAAAAATACTGTAAAGTATGAACCAGTACGCCATCTGTGCAGCCAAACAAGGTTATGAAAGAATGGGATAACAGTCTACTGTATACTCCGACAAGAACAAAGCAGTTTCTTTATTTCTCTTCCTTCCACATGGATCATAAACTGATGAGGATGCTGACTTTTTACGACATGCGTATTTTGCCTGGGTCTTTTAGCTAGATAACATGCATGTACAATAGCTTATTCAAAACGAGCCCATTGGAGACAATGAAATGTCAACCAGAGACCGTCACAAACTCATATACAGTAGCGAACTGTTCAATTAGCTGTCATTTGACCTTACACGACTGACAGTTGAATGCAAGAACTGACAGGGATGATGAAAATAACTTAATTGTGTCCAGTTAGAAATGTAAACTGCATATGTCCTGCTGTGCGAGAGCAGAAAGCTTGACAACAACTAAGGGCGGTGCATGGGGTCTAGCAAAAGGTCAAATCTCCTTAACTTGAAATAAAAGTGTGAGATTTAATGTACACTGTCTGACAACAAACAGCAGGCCTACATGTCGAAAAGTCCAATTTCCTGACTGTTATGGTTGTCGTAAACTAAGTGGTTAAATGTATTTTCTGTTGATTCATTGATTCTCCTCTCATCTCCTGCAGTGGCACAGCAGACCATTAGTTTCTGTAATGGCGGGTAAACATTTGAGACAATCACAAGGCAAACAGAATAACACAATCGATGCCACTCAGCCCCGAGAAATGTGATCGTTCACCTGGACTCCTTCAGAGGATCCCAGCACCTCCACGAATGAGCAAAAAAGAGAGAGACAGTGTCCCTTTAAGGGATAACTCACAGAGGAAGAAGAAAAGCTGTGAAGACGGAAGGCGGGGAGTTGTGTACGTGTACGGGTACATGTCAAACTGATAGACACTTTGGAGAGAGAGGGAGAGGGAGAGAGGGAAGAAAGAAAGTCGAAGACGGAGAGACACAACATTGCATTAGGCACTAAGAGCGATTCCTCGCTCGCTAAAGGCTAATGCAATTTCCACAATAAGAGTTTCTCAGCAGAGGCTGTAAAAAAAAACTACAGAGGGAATGAAAGACGAGAGGCAGGGAGGGAGAGAGAGGGGGGAGAGAGAGAGAGAGAGAGAGAGAGAGAGAGAGAGAGAGAGAGAGAGAGGGAGGGAGGGATAGAGAGAGGAGGGAGGGAGGGAGAACTGGTCTCTCATATGGACGGTGGATCTCTTGGGACAACTGACTAAAAGTCTCTGTCTCTACTGTAACTCCTGGCTGTGTGTGAGTGGCTGAGTGGGTCGCTGCTCTCCTGAGTCTCCAGAGTGATTTATCAGGTTTTCAGGGAGGGGAGACAGAGGGAGAGAGGGGGAGACAACTCCGGTGGCAGGCAGGCAGGCAGGCAGCCGTTACCAGCCAGCTGGCTGGGTGTGTTAACTCCACATCTCCACATCTGACCTCTATGGGAACAGAGCAGCCTCAGCTCCTCTCCTCCTGGCAGACTGTGGGAACAAGGGTGGACAGATCTTCATTGCCCCCACCCTTGCTTCTCACTGGGCAATCGCACTCGGGGAACCAGCCGTGGACAGGGCACGACATGAAAAGACCTGGGCTCTGAGGATTGCACTGCCGACTGACTCTTGGATCTCAAATGGCACAGTTGGCGGCGGCAGGGTTGACAGTCAGTTGTCCAGTCATGTAATGTGGCAGTGAGACGGTTAGTTAGTCAGCCGGTTAATTGGTCAGTTGGGTCTTTCCCAAAGGGTCAACTCTTCCACTTTGCACATATCCTCATCTGAACTCTGAGGTGACTCAGATCTACCGAGTACCAACAGTGGACCTGAGGGCATGGTGAGTGGCAAATTCCCTCTCTGTCTCTCTAACATTTTTCACACAATATTTTTCCTTTGAGTCTTTTCCTCATGTGAGTGTATCATTCCATTTCCAAATGTTATTAGGTTTGCTTTGTCATGCCTCTCCTTATTTTTCCATCCTTCCTCAGTTGGCAGGGGACAAACACAGGACAACGGATTTGATCAAAGCCTAAATGTGGTGTTATGGAGTTTATTAACTCTTTCTTTTGGCGGTGGTACTTTGGAAGACAATGCATTTTTTTGTACGACAAATAAGTAGCTAGATATTTCACATGGGTGGCGTAATCTTTTTTTATGCGAGTCAAATGAAAATATCTTTTGACTCAAGGCTACTTTACAGCGTAATATGCCAAATCAATAATAACCTTATAAAAGTTGAACAAATGTATATTTGACATTTGATTTTGATCTTGAGAAAAAACTGCACGTCACAGACACACACACACACACACATACACACACACACACACACACACACACACACACCTGCATGGGTTTTGGCTGGTGTACCAGCACTTTTTCCCAGCAAACCCATGACTGTGGGGGTTTTTGTAGAAAGCCATAATCTCACCACTGTTTGGAAAAGGAGTTTGGTTTGATAAACCACCCCTAAAGTCAAGTGCACAGAACATTTCTGGACAAATAGTTCAAATATTTGAGCTTGCTCCAAGGTTTTATCCGGGTCTGCTAAATCATTAAGTTGTTCCCATGTGAAGGAAACGTGGACAACAAGGAAAGACTAATGGATTTATAGATAAGTTTAGTAATATTTTGTTATCAACACAGTGAAATAACAAATTGGGTCCTTGGTAATAATGAACAGACCAAGAATCCACATGCATCTCTGCAGCCCTATAGTTTGATGTTTATCAATTTTAAAGGGACAATGCACATTCATAAGTTTTTTTGGATATTGTGTTCCAGGTATGTGCTGCTCGATGAGAAAAAGCAATGTCCTACATATCTTTAAGTTTTTTACTGTATGTGGCACAGAAGCACAGAGTTAAGTCTCTCTCATGAACCTCCCAGTGTCAAAGCATAAGCAGCTGTTTATAATGTGCAAAGTTAGACCAACTTAGACAAGCAAAATAAATGAACAGTTTATAAACTAGTTTAGCATATGCAATGATTATGACCTGTTTTTTCCCCGTCTAGAAATCAGTGAGCCAGGTAGGAGCTGACTAGAAGTAAATATTGTTTTTTACTAAAAGCTTATGATTTATTGCAAACAAGTTACCCATAAAAACTCAATTAACATAAAATGTGTTAACGCTGTCTTTTTGTTAGTTTGTTCGGGAGTCCGTCTGCCCCCTAGTGGCCAAATATCACATAATGTGGCATTTAATTTAAACTCTTCCAGAATGGGCCCATACTCTGTGGCAGATATTGACATGGGCGTTGTTTCAAGCACTATGAGCAGATGTTTGTTATTTGGGTTCGGCTGCTAATTTGCTGTCATCAATCACGTTTGTGTGCGCGTGAGCACATGCCTCATTGTGAGGGCAGGCCTGCATGGTGTGTGTTCCCCTGCAAGAAGCTTGACACCTGTGTGAGTCCACAGAAGTTGGTAGAAGTTGTGTGTGTCAGTGTCCTGTGTGCAGCCACATGGCCTCCTCCTCACTCATGGTTTCCCTGCACTTTGTGTGTTCGCTGCCTCCCCTCAGATCAACTGCAGAGTGCTTAAGTGTGCAGGACAGCATGGTTTCCCTCAGCCCTTTCAGCCCGGCCATGCGTCTACCACAGAGAATTTCTGTCTGAACCGTGGCAATTACAGCCCATATCCAAAGCCAACTTAGCCAGGAACCAAATGAAGGGGCCTTTGATAGGCCCCGGCTGATGCATATTTACTTTTTATGACCAACCAAGTAGTAAACAGCTTGCCTTGTTGGCGCTGGAGCTAGTCTTTAAATATAGGCTTGTTCACACACAAACATGCGAATAAACACGCGCACATGCATGAAAGCCCAAACAGAAAGAGACATACTTTTCATGACATAAAAGAAAAAAGTATAAGATCATTTCTTCATTTGCCAAGTAAGGGAACACCAGCGACACTGCCAGCTCTGTTCCCAGTCACTGATTTCATAATCAGGTTTGTCGAGCTATGCCTGGGTTTTTTTTTTTCCTGAGTTGCAGACACAGCAGCAGCAGTAGCCTCCGATTGAAGCCATGTGTGCTGGAAAAACAGGCCTCCGTTTGTGGAGAGATTGCATGCTTGGAGTGGGAGGGAGCCTGTTGGTTACAGAGGTCACAATCCAAACACGCCAACTCCTCCTGTCCTACTCACACGCCATGCTGACGGAGGCATCTCAATAGTCGGTCAGGAATTCCTCCCAACCCTTCTTCACTCCCTCCTCATCTTAAAATGAATTAACTGCTTAGGTGTATATTTAGCCTCTTCAGCAGATAGCACGTGTTGTTTTTAGTTTTTAATTTTACAGCTTTCATGGCATGCCTTTAAGGAACATACAAATCAAATATTTTGCCCTTTCCTCCAAGGTGTTGTCTACAAGCAAGGTGGTGTCTAAAACTGCAGGAACGCTGTGTTCAGGGCGTGCCTCAAAAAACCAAAAAAACAGTTGGTTAAGTTAATTCGAGTATGAAAATTTATCGGAGTCAGCTCAGCGCTGATGCATCCCAGTGTCCTCATATAAACCCCGCAGTGTAATGTTGCTGTGTCTGAGCTTATCTCCTCTATCCATGTCACCACACATGTACACTCGATTTATCATCCATTTCATCCCTTTATACCAAATTTTATCCTCTTTTGTTTATGTTTTTCTCACTCCTTTCCATTTCACCGTTCCTCGGCTCTTCTCTGGTTCTTGCTGAAAGTCTTTCCCCTTCGAGTCAAAATGTTATCAGGATAGCCACAGCTATTAGCTAATAGCTATGATAGCTTCTACTATCAGATTCAGAGATAGCCAATGCCAGGCTTTAATGCAGCAGTGCCATTTCCCCTCATGCATTATAATCGATCATGTTCTTGTCAGAGCTTCGAGCCAGATCAGTTTTTCATTTCTCTATTGTTCCTATCAGAGGTGAGTCAGTGCCTCCATAAAAGGTAACAATCACATGACTCATATGATGAAGTACTTTTTCCACATAAAATTCTTAAATAGCTTCAGTTTCATGTGCTATTCTGTTAATTTCAAAAAAGCTATTGATTTGGCATGAAATTACATCTCCAACAAATTACATTAATGTTATGCAAAGTGGATTATTGTTAATGGGACATGTGAAAAAGCTGCTGCTTAGTTCCCACTTCGTTCATCAGTCATAAGTGAGGGCTGGTTCGTCGAGACTGAATGATCTAATGAGCTAAATAATGAAGCCCAGACCCAACAAACACCGGTAATGACTTTTTAATGCTCATGGGTCTTAAGCTACAGATGTGTGATGGTTGAGACTGGTTCATGTTTTATCTCTGATCAAGTGTGGCTTTTAGGAAATGGTTGAACATATCTCTGGGTTCTCTATTTGTGTGTTAAAGTGAGGGTGGGGGGCTCCAAACAAACTGGTTATGTACAAGGTGTCCAACAGCGTCAAATGGCAAAAGTGTTTATTGGTGTGACATGCCAGCTGTTTTAGAAATAGGGGGCGCTGTAATAATCATTCAAATACGGTAATAACAGTGCAGAGGCATTCATGATGTTGGTTGTGCACCACATGTGCCACAGAAATTATTTTTATGCAGAATGGAAAAAGAAACCCTGGCTCATGTCTGCGCAGCTGGCCAATTGGTTTGTGAAGTGGGTGTGACTGTCAGATTGTCAGTTGCGGAAAGTTACAGAAATTGTTGGCTGCAGCCCATCAATTCCCACGTCAAAAAGGTGTATGTTGGGGGAGAGGGTTTAGTTGCTGTTCGATGATCTGTCAAGTACTTAGTTTGAGGCTTACTGACACCTTGAAGACGGTGGTATACTTGAAAGAACTAGGTCGTACAACATCAGAAGACAGAAGTATTTACAGCTGTTCTGAACAGCCACACTTGAAGGCGTGTCAAATGAAGGCCGATATGGAGAGAGGAGTGATATTGCTTAGATATGTGGACAACAGTGACATTTTCAGAGTGAATTTCACAGTGACTGTTCAAATGAAAAGTGATTGAAGATGTGAAACCTCTCTCATTGAGAGGTTAAAACCCTGCATTTTTTAAAACTTCGGATGCAGACCCCCCCCCCCCCCAATTGGTTGGAGCGTACTGCCACCAAAATTCCAAGACTTTCCTCCAAAGGTTGTGATTTGAAGAGAGTTTCATATGTCACAAGAGGTTTGCACGCTTGAATAGCGTGGTAGTACCGCATCCATAAACATTGGTTTTGCTAATGCACTTAGGCAGGAAATATGAGGGGCCATCAGGGATATTATTCAGAATTACCATGCATGTGAAACCAAACTTCACGTACAATTATGAAAACCTGATACATATACATTGAAAAGATTTTACATACACAGCTGAATCGCTCTCACAGAAATAATCCAAAGGTTTGGTTTCATATGTGTTTATGCATGGTAATTCTGAATAATGTCCCCGACGGCCCCTCATACATATTTCTCTTTCTCTCACACTTACATTTCTCTCCATCAATAGTTTCTCCGTCACCCACTCAACAGTTTGCCAATGTTTTTTGAGAGCAGGGTGACAAATCATTGTGGCATAGATGTGTGAGATGCAGGGTGACGTCAACACTACATGACTGGTTTCAGATGTGAATGTTACACTCGCGGTCACCCACTACATTTATCACTACATCTCCTGTGCAAACACTGCCAACTGCCAAAAGTGAAATTATATGAGAAACTGCTTTTCAGCAAATGGTGTGTGGCTTTTGTCACCTTTGAAGGAAAACGGAGAGAGAGTAGAGGAACGAATATGGATTTTAAATAAAGAATGTTAATAAATTAAATTTTGCGGCTACCTCTTTGTTTTTTTTTAGGGTACCAAATGCCATTTCTACTCTGTGTTATTTCTGCTCCGACTCTTTTGCCCAACAAGCAGTTCCTCCACGCAGCGTGAATGAGGTAATCTTATTCATCTGAGAGTGCAAACCATGCACTTTCTAAATGTGGTGACTTGTTCACACGTTTAGCCATGTGCACAACAGTAAGTCCCACCATTTGGACTCTCTCAAACCACAAACAAATGACAAGGAAAATCAAGTTTAGTTGCTATGGACTTATGGAAATGATGTCAAACAAACACTTCACCTCCAGTAGGTTATATCAGCTTTGTCCTGATGCTGTTGCTAGCTTTTTTACTCACAGCATTGTATGCTATGTTTATTAGTTAGCAACATTACACAAAACTACTCAATCGATTTCCAGTAAATTTTGTGGAGGAGTGGGGCACTTTCTTTAACATGTTCAGATAGGGTGTTAGCTTTGGCGGAGGTTTGCCCTTTCCAAGCCCTTCCTGTGTGTTTGTTTGTTTATTTGTTTATTTGTTTGTTGGTTGGTTTTTAAGCAGGATTATGCAAAAGCTACCAAACCAATTCCCACCAAACTTGGTGGAGGAATGTGGGCTGGGCCTTCGAAGAACCCATCTAATTGTAAAATGCTAAACATTTGAATGCTGCAGCTTTTCAAATGTGAAGATTCATATGTTGGTTTTATCTGATATTTTACAGTGCACTGCTTATTTAATGTACCTTTCAGGTTTTGCTGAAAGATTTTTCTTGGATGTGTGACAACCGGACAATAATTAGTCACCAATCAGTTATTTTCAACGTTGAGCCTCCACACCCTGCAAACAAACAATGACCCCTCCCTTTGATTCGCCCTCAACATTTTCTTTTCTTTCACACAAAACACAGATCGGCTCATGCATGCAAATGAACAATGGGAACACCAATGTGGACACACACACACACACATACTGTACATGCACGCATGCACAAGCAGAAACACAACTTTACATTCCACATCTCACAACCTAGACGAACATATTTATGCATGATTCCTGTGCAGGGAGGGGCGGACTCTTAATGTTGCTTGACAGGACAGGCATATTTTTCCGTCTGGAAGGATTCTGCGAGGCTGCATTAGGTTGAACAATATGTACTGTGGCTGTGCAAATACACGCCAGCGCTGTGGAAGACACCCATTTCCTAAACAAAACGATGTGCCGATGCCACTGAGGTCAGCAGACACTGTACAGACAATGTTTTACATGCAGGTGTATACAAGAATAGCACTGTGACTTGTAAAGTCTTTGTGTATTTTCTTTATAATTCAAGAGATTTTAAATGGGCTGATGATGGAGCTCTCTAATGGGCTCTGTGCTCCTACAGTGTTGATTTTGGGTAGATCTCTACGGTTTGTGCTTCTCTCTCATTCCTCGACTCCTCGAAATTGGGACACAAGTTGTTAGTTCATCTTTGAAATATGCAGAGTATAGGAAATCCAGGGGAAAGCATAGTTAAGGCACACCATTAACATACACGATTGATAGCTAGAGGAATAGATTGTAATTTTGGGAAATGTATTCACCATATGGTAATTATATGAGACTGATATGACTGATGCTACTCTCCTGTCTATTTGTTAGACATGGAGATACAGCCAGCAGGTGGTTAGCTCACCTTAGCACAAGGACTAGGAACAGGGGGAAACATGTAGCCTTACTCGGGAGTGCTCTGGTGGCTGAGTGGTTCCAGCACATGCCACAGGAGTGTCCACGGATCAATTCTGACTGTGGACCTGTGCTGTATGTCATAACCGTCTCTCTCCTCTCATTTCCTGTCTGCCTCTTTTGTTTTTGTTTAAATAGTCATTTTATTGAAATGACAATTCACCATTTTACAAGAGGGTGATGTGCTGGGCTCTTTCCTGTCTATGAGCGGTACACTGCAGGAGGTTAAGGCTCCCAGCCAAGTTATGATCCAACATAATTTTGCTCAGATCGAACAAACAAGATGTAACGTGTTAATCAGTGTGTTTAAGAGGAAGGATCTTATTACCTTTAGACACAGCTATGCAAGTTGCTTCACCATGTTCACAGGCTTCGTGTTAAGATAACTGGCCTTTGGCTGTAGCTTCGTATTTAAGGGACAATCATTTAACTTAACTCTGCCAGAAAGTAAATGTATTTCCCAAAAATATCAAACTACTCCTTTATGTTTTAAAACAACAACATTATATGGTTCTCTATATATGGATCTCCAACGATTTTGACTCTTAAATTAAGGGAGAGGAGATGCTGACAACACATGAAAAGGGATCAAGGATAGACTGTTGAGACTCAGCCCGAACCTCCTCCTCACCGCTCAAACAGTCCTGTCATTATTCCATCCCCACCAGGGTGGTCCTGGAATTTTTCCTGCTAAACAGCACAAACAACAACAAAAGATAATAATACACTCTGACCTTCTAATTTTGCAACAGGGAAGTTGTAAAAAGAAAATAAAGGGCTGGACTTAGTTTTTTCCATTTGTCCCCTTGTGACCCGCCCAGCAGCATTGAGCCATTTACAATGGGAGAACAGATCACACAGTTCTTTATGACCTGAGAACCCCTCGTTTGATGGGAGACAAAACAGAACTGTGTTGACCTGTCATAGTTTGCTCATTAATTGCTAAAAGAACATTTCTCTCCATGTGGTGCCTGTTCTCCTCGGCTGACATTTTACAGTGAGAGTACTGACGTACAGCACCACCGGTCAGTTTCCTTTGCTCTTGCCATGTCAAACAAGCAGTAGTTTCTTTTTGCCCCTGATTTGCTTTAAACAAACTGACCAGGTAGCTGGCTCTGCATGTTTCCACCTAGACTCCACATCTGCTGCATCCTGCTGATCTGTGCAACAGCAAAGTCTGCAGAGTCATTCCTCATGTCCCAGGGATTTCATATTTTTGTAACAGAAAAAAGTTGCGTCATCTTTTACCCCGGGCTTGTGGGAGTGGTTTCGAGTGTTTCATAAATTATCATGAGTTCAGTTCAAGCTTGAATGTAAAGGTTTTGTTTAGACTCACTGAGGATTAATGTTCCCTGCGTGTCTCTTTCTTTTGTCTCTCTTTCAGGTCACAGGTGCTCCACAGCTGCTGTGGAAGAAAGCATCTGGAGCCCAGGAGGATGCTGGAGGAGATACAGAGGGCAGGGCACATCCATCCTCTGCCCCGGCTGTGGTGGGGAGGGTTCCTGGCACGGTGATTTGATGCACAAAGAGAAACAAAAATCACATTGCCAGGGATTTCCACTCCTTCACAGCTCAGCAGATGACCCGGTCGCCTCATTATGTTTCCACTGTGGGATACTTCCTTGTAGTCTTCGTCACTCCTCTGTTTCTTCAGTTATCTGACACAGGATGTTGCTATGGAGTCAAAGGCACAAATATTGGGGAGCTTAGACGGATATTGTGCTCATCTCTCTCTGTGGACTTCAAGAAGTTAACTTGTGGAATCAGTTTGACACGCGTAAAACTGTCGTCCTTAAGAAGGGCCTAAATGTATTTCAGGCTGCAGTTAAATGTACAGCTGTTAACGTGTGCATGTGTACAGCTGTGTAGCTGTATGAGGACCAGCTTCACAATTTTTTTGCAGGCAGGGTACATTTCAGCTCTTGGATTCTAGATTTGCAAACAAGAGGACAGTTTTGATGTATAGAAGTAACGCTTATGTCCTCCATTGGCAGCACATTGAAACACAATATGATTTAGCCCTGTTAAAGGTGAAGCAAAGTGTGGCAGACTTTGAAACCAGCAAAACCACTGCATAGTCATGTAAAGGTCTGCGTGAGTCTCTGTTCCCTCTGAAGCCAGCCACCCACTTGCTTAAGGCACAGAGCTTAGCTAATTGGTGAGCATTGATCCCTGCTATGTGTTGTTCACAGTGGCTAAGTTCAGTGCCTGAGGTGAAATAGTTGATTCGACGGCGGGGATTTGTTTCAGTGAAAGGAAAGAACACGATGATCTCGGATATGAAGAGAAGAGAAGAGGAGGGAGGGACTTGGTAGAAAAAGAAGGAGGGAGGTGGGACGACAGAAACTGTCCTGACTAAAAGTGTCTCTGTGGACCAATTGCAGTTCTTAATTTTGCTATATGGTCCCGACATGAGACGAGCTGTGCGTCGCTTTACTGTGTTTGCCTTAAGGAATGACTGTCTTATCTTACCTTATACATCTGGCAAGAATGACTATGCGTGCCGAATGTATTTGAAAGTATTTCACTGAGACAGTCTGAGCAAGGTTCGATGTGGACCTGAAAATGCCCAGAGTTTTACTGAGATTTTAGGAATGTGGTCCTGAATGTCAAGCCCGTCTGGGCATGCCCTGATGCATCAGCTCAGGACCAGTGTGCCGGTGTTTCGGTGCCACATGTCTTCCTGGAATTACTGTATGTATTGAAGGTCTGGTTGCTAGGTTAACGTTAGCAGCTCCGTCTCGCTCATCACCTGCACAGCCACGTAAGCAGAGTATTGTTTCCACCTCTGCCTGTGTCTGTCTGTGTGATGGATTTTCACCAAATGAAGTGGAAATATTACTGTTGGATCAAAGGTCAAAGTCAACAAAAACATGGTCCAAACAACTCATTTCCAAGATATCTCAGTGAATATTTTTATATATATATATATATATATATATATATATATATATATATATATATATATATATATATATATATATATATATATATATATATTAAGGCTAGAGAGACAATCTGGCAGCGGTAACAAAAAGGGCATCATGAGTTAAGAGTCCATTTACCCCAAATGAGATTGTTTCTGTGTTGGTTACTGTTTTTACACTGCATGTTGCTACTCTTTTTTTGTTGGAGTAAAAGGTGCCCAGCAGCCTTCAGCCCACATTGTCAAATGATGTCTGGGCTGTGTCCTCCCGTGCCTACTGAACTGGTATCAGTGTTTAACCTGAAAACTGGCTCAGTTCAGCAGGAACAGGAGTGGAGCCCTTGTACTAGCAATCTCTGTCACGTGCCACCTCACCAGCTCACAGCGAGCGAGACAGCGAGACAGCGAGACAGCCGAGCCCAGATTTGACATTTCGGCTGCCGTGTTCAATTGACCACACCCAGAGCAGCGTGGGATGTTGGCTTCCAGCCACTGGCCGTGTTGAAAGTCAAACGCCGACCCCTTGCAACCTGTCAGACGACAGCAGTGAACCTCGAAGTGTATGCAAAGCGGAGCAGCTCGAGCCTGATCGCTGCCCCTGTCTTTGATCAAATATGAATGTTTCATAAGCAGATTTACCATTTTTTGGTGTTATAGCGAGGCCCTGACGTCCCGAGCCGCTGAATACTGTTACATACTGATGCGGTCGATCTTGTTGTTCTGCTCAGCCTTCATGTTTATTTTAGCATTCCTCCATGGACAAAGGCTGCAAACACGTCTCCTGCTCTCTCACGCTCGTGTCTCTCTCTCTCTGACTCCTTCTCTCTCTCTTTTTTTTTTGTCTGTCTGTGCTGTCAAAGGCCGGACCGAGACTGGAGTTCATTGTGAGGTAATCCCAGTGAAATGTGCCTGTGTAATTGATGTCACCCAGTAGTCTCCATTATCAGTGATTGGGAATATGTGCAATGCTGCTTCCTCCCCTCTCTCCAGATAATTTGCAGCCACCATGGGAAAAGTGCTTCATCCTGAAGATATTCATACCCACAGGACAATGGAGGCTCGTTAGCAAACGTGATGAATCTGCTCTTACTCAGCGACTCTGCTGATCCTGGTTGGCACCTTAAAAATTATTTTTCTGTCTCGAGATTACCCACACAATAGTTAGAAAGTTGTTTTTTCATCGTGTCAGTGGTGTGATATTGTCTTCGGGGCATTGTTCAGCCAGGTGCTACAAGTGAGCAATGAGTTGTGTAAGCATTTAATCTAACCGAATACAGGGGACAATGTTGCGTGAACTTCATTATTCTAAATGTCAGCAAGTTTCTAACTATTATCCATCATTAGGAGCATAATTTATTTTCATGTTACAGGTGCAAGCGATGTTTCATTTAATTACTAATCTAGCCAGGATTTAATTGAATAAAGTTTGAATGAGTCTGATAAAGAATTCTAGCTTTGTTTTTGTTCAGTATCATAAAATGACATGATTTAATCCCCTGGGAGGCAGACATGTTGCACCAGGAAAGACACAAGTGGGAGACATTACAGGTAATTAAAAATGTGACAAGACCCCTGTTGTTCTCAGAAATTATGAAAAGATGGGTTCAATAGCACAGGATTGAAATATTGTCATGTCTTTAATAGTCAACACTGTTGAGGAGACCTGTGTCACAATTAATTGTTCCTTTGATAATGAAATGCTGTTAAATGAGTTTACTGTTTAAAACAGTTGTATGTGGGGGTAAAAGCCCTTAAAACTAGACTTTTTGGAGTTTAACAAATGTTGACATTGGGTGATACATAGTTTTTCATTTTTCATTTCATTTCATAATAATTTATTTCGCCCATTTCAGTGTTACCCAAAACTATTTTACAAAACCAAACAATACATCTATATACAGTACATGTTCCATGAACGAAAAAGGAGCAGGAAGAAGAATCTGAATTTTCACGGTGGAAAATAAACTTTACAGACAATGCAACTGACTAGTTAACTGAATAGGATTAAGATTTATTTATTTTTAAATAGAAAAATATATAATTTTAAAATAACGTTTCCTGGGTAAGTTGGAACTTAGTGTAACTTATTGTCAGAATTGAACAAATGAATTTGAGTAAACTGCAAAAGGTCAAAAGTTTAAATTTGGGTTGTTATATCCAGCTGCAGGCTGCTGTTTCATACAATGAAGTCAATAAAATGACAATACACAGACTCTGGTTTTCATGAAAACACACCAACACATCCACCAAACAGAGGCGGGCACCCAGGCCAAAGCCTCCAGTTCTCCTCTTAGTCTCCATAGCGATGTCAATATCCCTTTCATCTTCAGGCCTCAAAGGCTGACCAGATTTCATGATGTGGCTGCTTTATTGAGCCTGATCTGCTTTTGTTGCCCCCTCTGCCATTCAATCAGCATCCGCGCAGTTCTGGCCCATGGCTGTGAGCTTGCCTGCGTAATTTGGTTTAGAGCTGAGCAGGAACATCTGTTCTACAAAGCTTCAGCTCCATCCGTTCCTCAGACCTCATGGAAAAATACCGAGGCCGGCGGTGAAGCCTCTGCGGCAAACACAGGCCCTCAATAACCTGCGAGTCACGACCTTGGACCCAAAACCTCTACAAAAATAATCTCAGCAGTGACAGAAGACGAGTGACAACTCTTTGAAATGCAGGGTTCGAATGTTTAAAAATGTGCCTTATTGACTTCATATGCACAGTAGGGGGTTTTAAACATGGAGACAGTACTATTTCATTCAGTCAGCCCACTCACATGGAACAGATTTATGATGGGAGATGGGAAGATAGTAAATATTCTTCATGTTCTAAAAGTTTTACATAAACTGAAACACACACACACACAGACACACACAGCATTTAGCATTTAGCTTAGAGCATCTCAGTCCAGCCTCACGGAGCTGCTAGCATCGTCCCCCGCAGAGCCCCTCTTCAAGAAACCCTGCTTCTTCACTTTGGAAACGTTTGAAAACGAAAAGGCGAATCATCACCCTTGGAAGATCTTTTGCGACACAATGATTTAAGTGGTCACGTTGCTCAGCCAAAGCACAGCAAGACAGAGAGAGGGGATTAAGAAAAGAGAGAAAACATACAGCACATTCCCAAGGTTGAGAGCTAAGTCACTGCAGATGGCCGACATCCATCCCTCAGGAGAAAGCTTGTGTTGTCTCTGATAATCGTCAGGAATTAATTCATTTATTCATGTTTTTCCGAATGGGCAATAACAGAATTTATGTTGACGGTGTGTCTGCCTCCATTATTTTTATATCTCATAAACCATGGCCTGTTCCTTTCTATCTGCTGTCCCATTATCTGGAATCTGATAAAGAGGAAACAGCTGGGCCCAGAGATGGTGTAGATTTTAGGGGGCCAGCCTCACAGCCCCACATGTACCCACATTGGCATTGGAGCAAATGTCTCCAGAACAGGCTCATTTTTGTTCCTCTCAGCTATTGTTCTGGTAAGATACAAAGAAAAAAAAGCACAAAATGCAGATGACGTGCAATGCTTTCTCCTTTAATAATGAATAATAACCCAGACAGAATTCAACTTGCCCTGTTCTTTTTTTTCATTTTTCCAGTGAGTATCAGGTTACAGTCATGTTTGACAAAATAAAACCATACAATTTAAACAGATACTACTACTACTACTACTACTACTAATAATAATAATAATAATAATAATAATAATAATAAACCTTATTTTCATAGAAATAGCAGCTCAAATTGCTTTATAATTGAGAATGCACAAGTGCTTCACCTGAGGATAGAATGTAATCGCTAAAAGCTAAAGTGAAGAGATACGTTTTTAATATTGAATGACTTCACTTCTCTGGTATTTGCAGGTAGGGTGCGCCATAGCTTTGGGAGGTAATTCACAAAGGCTACATCCCTGATTTTTCTTTCAACTGCGGCTGGGAACCTCCAATAAACCATGCAGCAGATGATTGCCATGTTCTGGAAGGCAAATATGTTATGATTAGTGAAAGGGCTAAACTCATAGTCCCATAGTGAATTTGCTGTACCATACAGGGCGGGTCCACATTGCAGGTGTGCAAAGGGATCCAGAAGGTTTTCAGCGAGCCCAGTGAGGATTGCGACTGAGGAGCTGGCTGAGCGGGAAAGATGATATCAGGCTCAAACTACACTTTTTTCAAAGTCGTCATCAGTGCTTCCTCTAGATATGTAGCCTGCTAGAAAACTTCAACTCACAGTCTGAGAGAACAACTAACTTTTGGTCAAATGTTTATGAGAACGAGAGCTGAGACCTTGTTTTCATCAGAGGTCAGTGCTGTGGTTTGTTCTAAAGCCTGACTGAAATTCCCCCAGGATATCTGATATGTGTTTATCCACAACTATAAAGACAAACAAAACTTTAAACAGAGAACATAAATACTAACTAACATCCAATGAAAGATTTCCTCAGCCAGGTGCAGGTGGGTCTTGTATGCAAATATTTGATTTGTTCTTGTGGACATGTAGTGAGTACACCCTTCCAGTTCTTTTTGTTCTCCATGTTGACAAGAGCATGGAAAATGTCCAACACACTGATTGATTGGGTATAACTGCAACCACTGCCAGTGATGGCTGTTTGCTCAGCCATCACTGATGTCTGAATGTAGAATGGGGACACCGTAAGGATAGCCATGTGAAAGTAGTATTCCATTGGGGAGGTCTTACCAGGGAGCAAGGCTGTTTTAAATAGAGAAGGAGTTGCCGGATGTGGCCATTGGATGGAATCGTCCTCTGTGTGAATGAGAAAGACCAGATAGCGACTGACTGCCCCAACTCACACCTGGTGGTTAGTGCCTATGATGTTGTAGCACTTTTACTCTACATCCATCGATGTGTTCAGCTGCATAAATACATGCACACTCAAAATACATACAGTATAACGACCAGTGGACATTCTGTTAGGTTGTCCACAGATTATCAGTAATTCCTCTAGATATTTTGACTTATGAGAAATTAGGTTTTGGCCTCTGCCCTGAAAGAGCAAGTTACTAACTTTTATAACCACCACTCAAGTCTACAGGGGGAGTGTTTGATACTCACAAGGTTTGGCATTTTCACCACAATGAAGCAAATCAAATGTTGTCATTATTTTTAACTGATTGGAATGATGGAGACAAATAAAATAAAAATGAGATTCCGTTTTTATTGTTTAATAAAAATAATCAGATTTTCCATTTAATAAGCAAAATTCAACAGTTTAGGATAAAAAATCTCCCACATCCATGAAGTTTTTAAGATTTCCTCCTGTTTCCAGGCTTTTATGTTGCATTGAATACTTGTAGCACACGTGTCATTGGGTTGCCGCAGTGCTGATGGCAACGTATTTCACTCTCTGCACCTCACCCGTTGCCTTCCCCTTCCCTCAGACAGTACATCATTAACTGTCTGCTGAACACCTGGAGGCAAAACCAGCGAGGTAATTATTGAGGGCACAGCCACGTCTGCACGCAACCATCATTAACCCAGCGTACCTCATTTAGAGCAGAGAAAAGACCTTGTTGTTGTAAGGGGAGAAGGAGAGAGAGAGCAACGTGGATCTGTGATCCGCCACTGACATGTCAAATATCATACAACACATGTCTCTGAGCCTTGAGCTAATAAAGCCTGGAATTTGCTGTTTTCATCAGGCACCGGACCTGGAGATGTGCCAGGGCCAAGGATGAGGGAGGCTTATCCCCTACTCTTAACCGTAAAGGTGCAGGAATTCATGCGAAGGGAAACTTGCGCGCACACACACACACACACACACACACAAACAACTACTTGTTTGTTCCCCAGCCACTAAAAAACAGGAAAAGATTTTGAGGTGAGCCAGCCCCAGAAAACCTTTAGAAAACTCATAAACGACTGCAGAGACCAGTTTTGTGTGTGTGTGTGTGTGTGTGTGTGTGTGGGGGCGGCTGCTGCTTCAGGTTAAAGTATGAAAGCAAAGTTCTTCGTTTCTCACCTCAACGCCCCATTTCCTTCTCCCAGTCACCACTGACGAGCCCGTGCAGCTCACGCGTGTCATGAACAGGAATGCCAATGTGACAAACTGCCAAGATAGAGGAACATCGCAAAAGTCATTATTGATAAGCAAGTGAATTGTTTTTTCGAGTCAAGATGATTTTGCAATTCCCAAATTTGTTTGGGGCATGATATCGGGTTTGTTACGAAGACTCATTTTGTGTTATATGATACGGGCTTTTTTAAAAATCTCTCCCTAAAATGAAGAGGTGATAAAAATTGCAATACACTAGCTGCGGTAAATACAGTAAATACCCATGAGACCTCCAGGGGAAGCTAATGGACATATAAGAGAGGATGAAGCTTCAGTATTCTGGTTCTCAGGGACCGTGTTCATGCTTTTAGAACAATATTCTTCCCACTGTGTCTAAAGCAAAGGATTAAGGATAGTCTTGCCATCGCTCGAACTTGCTTAATCTCTTTTACTGTGAGCATGGGATTTGAACATGACTCATTCACACACACTCTTATCTGGGCATCAAATCTGTCAACT
The DNA here is from genome assembly GCF_022379125.1 of Scophthalmus maximus. NCBI lineage: Eukaryota > Metazoa > Chordata > Actinopteri > Pleuronectiformes > Scophthalmidae > Scophthalmus > Scophthalmus maximus. The sequence goes on along the minus strand of NC_061527.1, from coordinate 12,837,801 downwards.
GTAATTTTTAATAATCATTAATTTCACCCATATGCATCAATTATGATCATATCACAAGCATCACTCATTGTCAGAATGACTCGAGTACACGTTCGTTCCACAGATGTGAGAAATAAAACAAAGGAGGATTTTAATGGTTGCTCATGTAAAAGCAAACAGACTGGTGAGTTCTTCTTGGTCAAATTACTCAATCAGCTTCTTATCCTCAGTTAAATGGTGCTAAATTAACACAAATGTGAATTTTCAGAAAATATTTTACATATGCGATTTCCGTTTTTTTTTGCCTGTGATTTTATTGCTGGTCTGATGGGCGGGTTTAGGTGGAAAAAGGTGATGTCATGCACTTCTTCGCACCAATCAACATTTGAATCTGAACGTGGTGACGGTTGGTGGGTTGTTTGTTCACGCTATCAGGCTGTCAGTCAAATCTGATCACACCACCCTGCAGGATTCTTAAAAAGCTTCATAAATAACAAAACAGATCATTACTAAATAAAGCCTAATAGATTATAACTATGGATGCTTTTCTTCTTAGTTTGTTGGCTATTTAGTCACTAATATTTAATGTCATAGAGAAATACTTCAGGTTCTTTAAAGTGTAAGTGTGAATGGTGTGAGAACTGGGCCACTGCCTCAGAGTCAGCATAGATACTTAAGAAAGTAAAGCAAGAACTCAATTCTGAAAGCAGGAAATTTCAAATTCTCAATCTTTAAATAGCATATAGTATTGAGTTCTCGCAGCAGGCATCACTGCATCTTGTAGATGAGCTATCACAGTGACTGTTTCATGAAATGCATAGTGAAACTGCCAGAGATGAACACTTTGCATACTCTGCCTTTGCAGAATATTTTGTCTTAGCAGTGACTGAAATAAATAATTATAATGTGGTGGAATATGTGGAATATGTGGAATATGTATATATATATTCCATATATTATCTCAATATGGTAAATTATGAAGTATTTGTATTTGAGGTTACTGCTATATTTTTCAGTTTTGGGATATTTTAAAGGATCTGAATCATCTGATCTGATCCCGGTAAGGCTCCAGTGACATGTCTCCCTCCAGAGGGAAGCTAAGGTACTATACTTAATGAAAACTCCATTCACTCATAAATAAAGCACATTTATTCATATATTCATCACTTACATGTATACAGTGAAACATCAGGCTCAATATAAAATGTTGAAATACAATGCAATACACATATATACATATTTCCCCCTTTGCACATTATACATTTTCATGTTAACTATTGATATATATCATGTAAATAATCCTTTTAATCCTGCGATAAAATAGATGAAAATATCTACACATAAATCTTGGTATAAAATTGTTTAAAAATAGAAGAAAATCAGAAGAATACCATAAATGTGTCAAATGCATAGAGAAAATAAATGTCTTGAGATGCAAAAAAATCCTGCTTTTTGTCATACTATTGCAAACCTAAAGCTAAATTCATATTTTATTGAGTTTTCAGTTCATAACACCACAGCAAGTACCTGTTGGCCGAGCAGTGAACATTCAAACCAAAACCAAAAAGGAAACGATCTGTGTCAGCGCACACAGGCCTTGTTTGCTTGGGAGGGGAGCACATTGTGGTTTAACCACTTGAAACTGACAGGCAGCTGGTGGTGGAGCTCAGTCTGTATTTTTTGGGTGCCCTGCGAGGCTTGCTTGGTGTTGACGGCGGAGAGGCCACGCTCAGATTTCTGACCTTGTTAAAGCTGTTCCTCAGACTGTCCCGCCTGCTCCCAGAGGTGCTGCTCGTCTCCTTGGATGTGAATGTGTCCGGGTGACAGAGGCCAGCCTTCAGGCAGCAGCAGCACAGCAGCTCAGCAATCGCCTTCCTCATCTCGCTGCTGCCCAGGGCGTAGATGATAGGGTTCAGGCCAGAGTTCAGTACAGCCAGGGAGATGAAATAGTCAGCACTGGACAGCAGTGCACATTGACGGGAGGCACAGAAGAAATCCACCAGTAGCAGCAGGAAGAGAGGCCCCCAGCAGAGCATAAAGACCCCGACGATGCTGATCACTGTTTTAAGCAGAGCTAAGGAGCGATTGCGACTGCGATGGGGGCCCACCTGTGCACTCTTGTGCACATGGCAGTAGATGGCACCATAGAGCACACCGATTGCCAGGAGGATAAAGAAGAAGATGAAGAGAGAGAAAAAGATGTAGCTCTTGGAATAGAGTGGGAGGAGGGTGGAGCATTTGTCCAGGCTGCACACACAGTTCCAGCCAAGCAAGGGGAGGAAGCCAATCACTAGTGCCAAAACCCAGCAGAGTGCCACCAAGCCGTAGATCCTACAGTAGGTCCTCCTGGCTGACTTTTGGGGCAGTGGCTTAATCATCGTTGTGTAACGCTCCACAGCTATCAGGAGCAAACTAAATATGGATGCTGCCAGGGCCACAAACAGCATCCCTTCCCTGAAGAGCCACAGAGCAGGAGTGAGGCGGAATGTCTGGCTGCCGGACATACAGATGTTGACCAGGTAGGCAGCACCTGTGAGGAGATCACTGAGTGTGATGTTGGCAATGCAGACGTAAACCCAGCGCCGGCTGTGGCGGATGCGAGACACGACGGCCACCAGCACCAGGAGATTCTCCAGGATGATGAAAACACTGAAGAAGAGGAAGAGGGCCATGGGGACACTGATGTGGTTTGGGTTGTTCGAGATGGTCCTGTTCTGCAGGCGGCCCGTGTGGTTGTAATGCAGCAGAATCACATGGCTGAGCCCACTGGCTGCGGTGGTGGCGTCTGATATGGTGCTGTTGGTGGGGTAACTGGGTGAGTGGTACAGGTGGGGGCAGGAGGAGGGGGAGGTGAGGGAGGAGATGACACTCATGGCAATGGCTGGGATGGTCAAGATCAAGGCCGCTGGTGGTGAACCCGAGCTGGTGCGAGCTGCGAGGGAATTAGTGTGACACTCCTGCGATCAAGCAGGCTATCATCACACTCTAACCACTGGAGCTCTACCTGTGCCCAACACACACCTGAATGAGACAAGGGAAATGAGAATAAGGAACCGTTTTATAGAAATAAGAAAAAAATTACAATGGCATCTATATGAAAATCAAAAGGTATCTAATAACATATCCCTTTCTCTTATAGCTGCACTGTGTGCATCATCATTACGGCACTTCCATCAATTTAAAAGGCATAATTTAAACGCCTCCCTCATGTGCTAGTTGTGGTTAACACAGAATGAGTGCACTGCTGGGGGCATTTAAATCACCACATGGAGGAAATGCACACATGACAAGAACACGGGGGAAATGGTTTCTTAAAATTCCAAGGCAGTAATGTTGACTGAATTACTGCACTATGATAAATAATTGCAAAAATAGCAAATATGCATGTTGTTTGTGTGTCTTCTTTTTCTCCTCAAACCCTCTTCAGTGAAATCAGTCTAAATCAATTAATGAAAAAAAGGGTTAAGAAATATGATATAAAGCTTTTTCCCAAGGTATATTGATTTTTAAACAAAAACTGCTCTAAGGCTGAAGAAATACATTAATTTTCCCACATGATGCACTGCATTTAATATTACAGGTGTTAAGTGGAAATTCTGAAATCTGTTCAAAATTGAATATTATCATTCTATATATTTTTTAATCTAATTCTGTTATTCTATTGTCAATACAATTCCAGGTAATTACCAAAAGCTGTAAAGTGAAGTGAATGCTGTGATGTGAAGAGTACTCACTCTGGCTGCTGGTAGTGATGCTGAGTGTTAGAAGATGTCAGCAGACTTGGAGCTAAATGCAGAATTTTGCAGCACATTTTTGAAGGGGAAGTAAGCCAGAAAAGGTAGTGACACACCCAAAACACACACACACACACACACACACTCACATACACACACACACACACACACACACACACACACACACACACACACACACACACACAGACACACACACAGATTGCCATCGCTGTGTTCCATCACCTTGTAGAAAGAAAATGCCATTTTGAGAATATCACAGTTCTCATACAAATTTATAATTTCACAGTCAGAGGTCAAATGTTGTTTGATGATGATTTACTAGTTATTCCACTAATTCTTATCTTATTCTAATTGAAAAATAAAACAATTTTCAGTCTTACATTTTTTTAGTGCACCAAGATCATCATGTTTCCTCAGGAAATCATGCAGACTACAGCACATTAAATGATATTTCTCAAGCTGCCCTATGATAACTCATACGGGAAAAGCTCTTTCAAAACACATGCCACACTAAGCCAGTTGTAAATGTTTTGTAAAAATAACATGGCTCAATATTTTTAAGGATATGTTGCAAGGATCTCACTTGTACTAACGAGACCATGGCACTATAGGCAAGGCTGTATTGCAAAAGCCTCCAATCAGAATTTATTTTTTTTCTCAATATTTCTCAGTATGTACAAGAGAAAAACAGGAACTCCCAATCAGATTGAAGGTGCCCCTCCCTGCAATGAGGGTTTCACTTGTCACACAGCTGTGGTTGGGGGTTTGGGTATAGGCAGGACACAACACAGGACATTAGCACTTTGCTTTTAGCAATGAAAAGTTCTCTCTAAATGAAATTTATTAAATATTATTATTACATCATACTCCGTGCTCTTATTTTAACTATGCATGGCACACTTGACTTGAACCATGCGCTGGCAGACCCTAACCACACGCCATAGAACAGGCAGTATTTCTAAATTTCCCCGAAAGAATGGAAACCTACATTGTGTGATTGTAATGAGGCGCAACATTCATGGGCCTCCCCCATGAAACCAAAGTAACTAATTTCTAACACAACTTCTCCTTTTGATTCTTGAGATATGCATGCATCATAACCCATGGAGTAAACATTTTGATTCAGGTTGGATGCTGGCCTATCAAAATCTAATTAGATGATGGTGAGGCTGGTTTTGCAAATTAGAAGGGGGGAAATACACAATAAAAATTAAAGCCACAAGCATGACAAGTCAGTTGTTACCATGGAGCGACATAGTACAGAACTTTCATGATTTTTGGATTCTGCATGAAGGAGCAGAATGTTCTCTTGTGTGAATGGATCATGTACATGTAGGTGGTGGACAGTGATTCTACTTTCTAAAATGGTAATGCATTGTAAATGGAGAACAAGATGTTACATTTCCACTGGAGTGACAACTGACAGGGAAGAAAAAGACAAAGACACTACTGAGTAACAAGTAACATTTTTAAAGAAAATTCGCAGGAAGTCTAAATTTCAGACTTCCTGTTGGATTTATGTGAAGGACCCAAGAGGCTGTTTTAAGGCTTGGCCTGATGCTTACCAAATTTCATAAATCTAGGTGTAGTGTACAGTGAGATGGATTTAGTTAAAATGTGCAGGGGGCGCTACCGAGGCATGTTGTTACACATGGGCCAAATCCATTGCATTGCACATTTTAGACCTTCTGATGTGTCAGCTAAATTTGGTAAGTTTTCAAGCATGCCAGGCCCCTCAAAAACAGGACTCTCATCAAATGTGTGAAATTTGGTTAATATCTGAATGCGTGGAGTCTAGTTACTGTAGCTAGCCTGCTACAAGGAGTAAAGACATTGACTGGAAAAATTAACACAAGCACTGTTTGGTTCTCGGGCCCTGAAAATACACAGCAAGCTCCTGCAACATGAGGTGTCAACAACACCCATAACTGTTGCCAACGCCCTTACTCTGAAAAAATTACTTCAAACAGATCTATGAACACAAAGTGCGTACGTTAAACCACAAGTGTGGGTGTTTCTGAGTGACGAGGAGAACCTGTAGGCTTTTTTACAGTAGTGGCTTTTTAACAAGATCGTGCAAGGTGCCTCAAATTAGTCCAGTGAAATAACTGTTTGTACAGTGACCCAATTTCTCTCAACACTATATTTTTCATTTGCATGCAAACTCCACTGATTAAATCCCCAGCACACCAGGTGGGATTTGAACCTTACGCCCATGAAAATGCATGAGGGGGTATGGAGATTAGATGAAACAAAAAAGAGGAAATTACTTGAAACTGAGCTACAAAAAACAAAGGGTGGACAAACATGTGCCATCTGCATGTTTCCATTTCAACCAAAGCTTCCAACAACTGATTAGCTCTCCTTTAAAGAAAAAAAGAAAGTGACCTATGCCACCACCCCTCTAACATTGCCTTATAAAGTTGCTATGGCTTACATTATTTCCTAACAAATATGACAAATATCATTACTGTGTAATTAAGGGATAAATCGGGCAGTTTAAATGGACTGTGTGAAAGTGTGATTGTAATGGTGGACAATGAGGCTGAGAGGATACTTGTCACAATATAGAACTCTTTATTATGGTGACACCATCTGGCCAAATTGTGCAAAACATATAGTGTTTGGTATTTTGATGGCAGCGTTACAGCCATTTCCAAGTCAAGGAGAAATCATGTAGCATCACAGTGAAGCTGCTGGAAGATGTTAAAAAGTTCACTGACATCATGAAATTTCACAAAATTGTTTTTACCTTTAGAAAATCATTGTAAATTGTAATTATTTCAGCTATGGCTATCGGACATATTTTGATGCAACTTTAGTCTCTTTTTTAAATGTAGAATGAATGTATACCATTAGCAGAAATCACACTGATTTGAATATTTATTATTGAAAATCACAAGATAATTAAATATCACCAACCATGCTATAAACAAGACTAAAACCACAGGTATTTCCTGAATTGGGTTAGTGTAGAAAAACTGGATTTACGAAAGGCTGAACCACATTATACTTCTAATGATGCCCCTCGGGCCAGGAAGAAACAAAAGCACAAAAGCACAAATACAGAGTAAAGTAATAGTAAAAAATAAATAAAAAACCTACAACATGTAGGCCTTCCAGTTAATGGCCCTCGTGTCAGGAAGAAACAAAAAGCAGTGGTGAAAAATCAGCAGAAAATGTATTATTGAAAAATAAATTGCTGTATCATCCATTGAGTAAAAGTAAGAAACACATGACCAGAGATGTTAAATAAATGTTGTGAAGTAGAAAGTACAATATATATGTATTCAAAGATAAAGTAGCACCAAATACAAAAAAACTCAAGTCAAGCACAAGAGTACATTTACATTCCACCACTAGTCAAAATGGCGGATGTCACGATGTGTACATGTAACCGCCATGGAACTCTGCCAGTAGTTGTTGCTACTGGCAACAGAATGTTCAATCAAATCCGTGTGCATCACCTGAGCTGTCGTATTTCCTCTTCCGGTCCCAGGTGACAGATTTGTGTCAGGGTGTTTTTTTGGCGCCTCCCTTGTAGTACCGCCGCTGTGACCCTGCAGGGGGCGCTCATCTGTAACAATTGCCCCCTCGAAGCAACAGGGCGCCGTCGTTGTATAGAATCTGGCTTGTGCTTCTTCCCCCCCCCTCAACTTTTTTTCTTTTTTTCCGCCGCTCGCTCGCACTGCTGCTGATATTCAGACCCAGAGAAAGGAAGTACGGACATGCTAGCCGGTTAGCCGCTCTGAGAGCAACACAGTCCGACAGGAGAGACTGTCGGGTCGAGCCGTCTCTTCTTCTTCTTCTTCTTCTTTTAATAATTAGCAGACACTGCTCTTCTATTTGATACACGCGCGAACGTAGACTGCGGTTTTATGTCTCCTTTTGTTTTCAAACCGTCAAACTGACTCGACCCTGAGCTTTGTCTGTTTTTGTGCCTTCGGCGTCGTTCGCCTGCTTTGATACAAGGTTTCATCAAAGGAGGAAAACACACACACACACACACACACCGACCGAAGAAAAGGCTGTGACGCGATTACCACTGATTTCTTCCCCATTTCGGTCTGAATCGCGGGGAATGCGTCCGAGGATTACGACGAGACAATGAGACAACCCGCCGGGAAAGGTACGTGGACGTGCCCCGAGCACCTCGCTTGTTCTCCGTTAAGAGGGAAAGTTGGCGATGTGACGCGGCTCGTCGCCGCCGCCGACGGGTCCGTGTTTGTCTCTGTGAAGGCGCCGCGGTCGCCGAGTGTCTGCGCCTCGACGGCCTCCGATCGAAGCAGCGTTGTTTGGTTCCGTTCGAAGACAAACGCGGTCCGACGGGGGAACAAGTCCCACCGCTCCCGTCCGACTGCAGCGGCGCGTCGTCGACCTGTCCGGGCAGAAGCCGCTCGGCAGCAGGCCGTAGTGGCGATGAGAATGTGGACCGACTTGTTGCAGTGGCCTGGCGCAGCGGACTGTGGAGAAACACATAGAAAGTTGTCCATTGAAGTCCCCAGTGTATCATGATTACCTCTTATCATGGGCCCCGTTGTACAGATGTGTTGATTCAGTACTGTCAGTGTGCTATAGGAAAAGCTCATATTCTTTGACTGTAATTCTAAAATATAATTGTCCTTTTCCCCCAGACTTAACAGCTGCTTTGCAAACAACTGTCAACTTTCTGAACTTTTTGTGTGTGTCTGTCTGTCTGTCTGTGTGTCTGGCTGAGTAATATCAGACTTCCTCTACCTCCTTTTCCTGTAATTGCACAGCAATAATTATCGCCCACCAACCTGGTGTAGGGTTGTTTTGATGTAGAACTTTAAACTATACCTACTACTACTTCTAAATCTCGACCTTTTTCTAATTTGATCACGATTTAGTATGTATATTCCTGTGTCGATTGCTATTACGACACGGCAAACGTATTCAGAATCCCGTGTGAAATAATCACAGTGATGTCAAAATCCTTCCTCCACTGGCTGCACCTTAACAAAGTCATCGCCACACAAGCTGCAGGGCCAAGCTCCTGCTACATGACTAATGTCTGGGTGGTGGAAACAAGCAATCATACGTTAACATCACACACATGCACTTCACTTGGAAGTTCCTCCACCTCTCTGTTTCCCCCCTCTTTCAATTTCTGTGATTTACAGTGAATGCAGTTGTGTCCTTGCATTGGCCTGACTAGCGAATGATTTCATCGCGCCGCAATAATATATTGACACTGTCATCTGACACACTGGCAATTCTGTCCGTCTGCCACATGTTCCATGTGATCCAGGCCTTCAGGGGTAGACGCTGTCAGGCTATAGAGTGAGAGATTATGAATATCAGCCACTGAATGGTTTAGGGATGTATAGGAAATATGTTGGCTGTTGTTGTTACCGGGTGACTCTGCACTACAGGGGTGGGTGGGGCATCGACGTGTAGTGGGCTGGAATCATTTTCAATTAAGTTCCATTATTTTTTTGAGCTGCTTACTGTTTTTCATTGGGTTCAGATTTTCACCTCTGCCAAGGTTATGTGTTCTCTCGTATTTGTTTGTTGGGACAGTTAATCTGTGAATTATGAAGCTGCCGCGTTCATTGTCCATTGAGTCTATCATTCATTTGAATTCATTGTAGTTTTTACAATATATTTGACCTTGCATGTTTATTATGAATATCTTTAGTTAAATAGATGATGATAAGAGATGGCAATAGAGCATCATTAAGTATAACTGTTGAAGCACTGTATTTAATGTAATGTAATCAATGATTGTTGATAATTTATATGAAAAAGTCGTAATCTTCATCTTCAGTCGTAATGAGTAAAGAGAGTGACAAAGGAGGCGTGTGGAGCTGTTGTGGCTGCATTTGCGTGCAGCATCTGTAAGCTTGGCTGTGTGGGGCCTGCCAATGACACTGGGCTGTGGATCAAGCATCAGCATATTCAATACGATCAAGTTCCCCAGCTGTCATATTCAAAATCGAATTAACATCCCAATCCCTCAGAGAAAGCTTAAAAGTCGAAATCTCCATATATTAAATGGCTTCCTGTCGCACAGTTTCAATCATACTAACTACTAAGGAATTTAAAGGGGAGGAGCCAGCAGGTGACTCATAACAGATGATATTCAGATATGAATAAATAATACTAGAAACTTGTATGAATGGCATTCAAACTGGCTGTAATATTAAGCAAAATGTGTTGGTGGTTTCTTCTCCCCCTCGAAAAGACCTGTTCCGATAATACCTCCAAATGATTGCAAACAGAAAACAGCTCAGATTATGTTGCGACACAGTCCATTTTACCCCATAGTTCCCTGAAGTGCTTATAAACACTCATGCAGTGCACAGACAGGCTCATTGCCATGTTGAAAGAAAAGGGCCATATGGCCCCTTGCTAATGGTTTGTACTCTGCAGGGCCCACTGCAGAGCTGACGGGTTGAGGACGAGTAGGGGGATGGGGAAGGAAGCACAATTACATCTTCAGCTCAGCCTTGGGTGGTGATTGGTTGGTATACACATCTTGGTGGATGCATTTGTGTGAAACTACAGATGAAAAGATAATTGCCTCAATCAGAGCTGTGCCAGTATTTTCTCAGAGGAGAGATTCAAGGGTTTCCTCAGACCAGCTTCATTGTGTTTATTTTCAGCCACTAAACATTACCTCACGTTTCATTATAATCCTCGCAGATAGCACAATACATCGTTTAGTGTTAACAGAAGTATTAAATATATTGTTTATATCTTATATTAAGTCTTAATTAAGCTAAACTCTTTTTTCCTTTCATTTGCACAAAGGTGTTTTAATAAATTTATGTCCGTTGCCATTTTGGAACATCAACCTGAACCACATTAGAGGAACTGCTGTTGTTTCCCTAATATGGTGCTTGTAGGGCAAGCTGTCCCTCAGCAGTGACACCATGATCGTAGCCAGCAAGATGGTTTATGAAATTGTAAAAAAAATTGCTGTCAGCTCTTTTTAGTGTTTATGTCAACTTATGTATTTTCAGGGTTGAATTTTGTTGAGGTTTTCTAAATTTATGTGGAAAAAAAATTGGTTTCTCAAAACAGTTTGACAGATTTTGATGAGGTAATTTAGGTCAAATTGTTGTATGTAAAATCTCGCGTTTCAAATGATTACGAAATCACAAAAGCATTTGCAAAACTTCCCTATTGTATTTCATCTGTTCGTTTTCTTTAAAGCCTGGAGATGTTGAGGTTGTGACCCTGTTCATGTGAGTCCAGTGCTCTTGGGTTACCCAGTGTGACAAAACAAAGACAGAGAGGAAAACAGGTTGAGTTATGGTTGGCTCCGGCAGCACAGTCCCTTAGCTGCATGTGTTCCCTCTGTGCAGCTGGTGAACTGGGCTGAGATGATGTAGGTTACCTGTGGAATGATGCAGACACCTGCAGTCCCGCGGCCCTGAAGAACAGCTTCCCCAGAGCTTTTTCCCGACACGAACTGGGTCCGGGCATTTTCCCGAGTTTGCCTTTTGACATATGACGAAGGCAGCAGGAGATTGTCCGAGTCAGATGTCATCATGACAATAAATCTGCTGTGGAAAGCAGTGTTTTTGTTTACAGTCATGAACACGCCCACTCACTCTTGACATTTTCTGGAATTTTTACTTGGGAAAAAAAGTTCCGGAAAATGAGCAACATTTGTGAACATTTGCATTCTCACATGCAGCCTCTCTCGAAAATTTAAAGGAAAATGCCCAGTGCATGTCTGAAATCCGGTAATGTCAGATGAACCAGCTAGATCAACTATCTGAATGCAAACACAATGTATTTCTCATTAATTAACTAAATATGTTTTCTTCAAGTGGAGGACAAACTTAAATTAATTCAACAGCTCGTTGTTTCATGTCAAAGTAAAAGAGAAAGAATCCATTGCAGAAGACACATTTTTTTTCACTATGCTACATTACTATTTAAAAAATGCGGTCCTGTAAATGTTGACCAAGTGTTGAGGTTGTTTGCTGTTACATGAGTAAATGGCTCATTGCCAATGGCCAAGCCCAAAAAAAGTCAGGCATGTAGAGCCTTGTGCTTCTTTTTACCTGTGGGCTCATCAGGGAAATGTCTGCATCAGTCTGATATTTACACTGCGGCTCAAGAACACCAGGATGGGCTGGGCTAGCTGTCGGTCTGCCTTTTGTTATCCTGTGGGCTGGTTTGGGTGATAGTAATCTAATTTCAGCACAGCAGAATCTCTCAGCTATTGAAGAGCTTGTGGGTAAAAACTGCACATTTCTCATCCATGTAACCTATTGAGTGTGTAAAGCAAGCTGGATAGGTGTGTGAACACAGACGAAGGCATGAATGGAAAGGAGGTCAGAGAGGAGAAATGGGACACCAGTGAGTGTGCATATGAGTGCGCTTTTTGTTTACATGCAGTGGGTCACTTCGTAGTCCAATAATGTGACAGGAATGCTTCAGGGTTTGCCTTTCTGTGGTGAAAGATGGAGAGAGAAAAAAGTAACCTTGCATTCTGCAGAAAGCTGCTAAATGAGCTTTGCCGGGTGGATTTGCAATGACCTGTATTTTGTAGAGAATGGACCAGATGGAGAGAGTCTGTGTTACTATGAAGAGAGGCAATGAGAGGGAGAGTGGTGGGGTTTAGAAGTCATCGATTCCACAAACTCCTTGGTAACTCTGTGTGGTGAGCAGAATTTATGGGCTTTATAAATAGATCCAGCCGTAATGATGGGGTTTAAGTGAAGAAAAGGCCGTCCCACTGTTATAGGATGGCCTACTTACAGTGCATTTGTTTGTTGGACCTTAGTCTTTACTCAGCCATCATTGCAATGTCCAAACACGCCGAGTCAAGATGATTTGGATCAAAGCTTGATTGGGATAATTATGATTATACCAAACCTGCCTGTTTAGATTCTGATTGTAAGCACAGTTATAAGCCAAGCAAAGCTTTGACCAAAATATACAACCAAAGAATTTTCCACAGTGAAATGAAAAGTGGTCTGTTGACGTCATGAAAGACAAATGTTCACTCACTTTCAGGCAGCTAAAGCACACTGATTTCATGTTTTTCGGCCTTTAGGGTAAAATCTACATGTTACATCTGTATTTTTACTCCTTGTTTTGGGAAGTAACCCTCTGCAGTGTTTACGTCATCTGGCTGTCATCACATTCAAATGTGTGGGCCGAAGTGTAAAGTGAGAGATGCCAACAATTGCCCAGTTTTACCAGATGTACTACATGCATCTCAGCAGCCCTGATTTTCAAAAGGATCACAGCTTTTTGACTCTTAAACCGTTTGTGTTGAAAGAACAGTTGTTGTTTTTTTACATGAAATGGCTTGAGTTACTCTACATTAGTGATGTTGCTGCTTGGGTGTTAACTCCGGCAGTGACACCGGTGGTTGGAGATCTCCATGTGAGAACCAACCTCACAGCCAAAAATGTCCACAGACATCTTTTTTTTCATGTTTCATCTGTTTGATTCTACTGCTTGACTAGTTGATGGCCATGGTGAGTGCTATAACCTCCCCCTCCATCCTCTCTGTGGTCACTGATCCTGTCCCTGGGCTCTGGATTATGGGCAGAGAGAAGACACACCCTGAGGCTCTGTTTGCTGTTGCTCTGTGCCATGGCTCAGCTGTGAGGGTGACAAAACTGCATGATGAAGTAGAGCTCTTCAGGGCCAGACAGATGCACTATTGTTGACTTTATCTATCATTATTATTTAACCAAACGTCCGGCATAATGACTATCCCTGTCAGATTCTCTTACAGTGGTAGGAAACATGGTTTAGCCCTGACCACTGAGGAAATGGTCAGGAACTGGCCATAAGAACATTTTGCAGCCTGTCTGTTGGCTACGTTTGACTTGCTTGTACTCTTGCGATATTTAAAACTCTGCATCTAACAAGCAGATTTGAAAGAACCCTCATCCTGTGTGCTTTGATTTATACACTATAGTTTAAACCAGAGATGTTCCTCAATCCCCTTGTTTAATTGACTGTGAATTCCTAAAATGGCAAAAGGTGTTGATGTCATATTATCGAAGCTTTGCAGTAGTCCAGTGCTGTCTGAAGAAGCATCAACTCCTGCTTTTATGACAGAGATGAATTTGCTCATAGCATGATGATTATTTAATGATTAGTGAAATTACAGTTATAGCTATGCTCTGGGTGTACTTATTCAAACACCCTTCATTTACATATCACATACATACAGAGGAGATGCAAACACTGAAGCAAAAACGGGGAAGTCACTATAAAGAGAATTTAACATTATCCCATGCAATACTATTCTCCACATTTTAAAGGCATCAGAATATTGACACAAATGGGACAAGTCTACGGAAATGGACTTCGGTGCAGAGTCCTTACTCACTGCTTTTGAAAGGGTGTGAGGAAAAAATGAATAATGCCAGTCGGGCAAGGTGGTTGAGTTGGCAAACCATTCCCAATGCATCTGCCAGGGCAGATGCAAGCCAGTGTGTAACAGAGAACACTGGATGGCACAGTGTTGGACTATTGAAATCAATCTTCATCGCTCCATTTGAAGAACATGATGCTTGTTTTGTAATTAATTGTAGGTGTATATTGAGGGCAGTTTAGTTAGTCAGTTAGTTAGTTATTCCCAAAAAAATCTAAAATACATTTAAACTTGAGAGAAAAATTGAAGTTCATACACCTGCATACAAACACAAAACAAAGTATTGTGTTTACATGTAAACATAGTTATTAACGTCATCCAAACTTTTATGATTTGCCACAAATTACTGACAAATCTGGGTTGTCCTTGATATACGTTTCCAGTCCAAATTGATCGATAAAAAAACTAACATGTTCCACACTGTGTTCAGGGCTGAGCTCTGTGTGTGGACTGTAGCTCAGTCTCATCACTGGATGCCTGAAAGGCTGTGGAGGGTGACAAGAGAAGTGAAATATCAAAGCACAGCACAGCACAGACGCGGGAGGCACACATGGGGAGAGAGGTGGAAAGAAAGAGACGAGCTGAGGGTAAAAGGAAAGAGATGGAGCAAGAACAGTAGATCTTGGCTCTGTGCTCGCCGTCGGCTCAGCTCTCCGCTGCTCTCTGTTTGTTTTTACTCTATTTTTATCGAGCAGTCTGACTCCAGTCAGTCAGTGACTCCATATGCAAGTTACATTTCATCTGGCAGAAATCATTCAGGATCAGGGGGCATCATGTGATCTGTACAGGATAAAAGAAAGGTTTTTTTGTATGGTATTAATATGACATTGCCCATCGTTTGTTTTGTTCTTTTCTCCTCTTACTGTACAGCCCACTTTAAAACAACGTAGATGGGTAGATTGAGAAAAAGGTGGTCCGAGATCTAGATGAACAAATTATACTAAGATGCTTATCATCCACACATTTGTGTGTGAATTTACCAGCACTGTGCTAGCTGCCCTACATGCTGCATAATCTACTGTATGTTAGATTATCCTTTTTTTCTTCACACATCTGTCATTACAAGCTTTTTATAGTTAACCCCCCTGCTGCTGTTTGTCCTGTTTTTAAGTTCAATCTGAGGACACAGCATGTATGAAATATAAAAGAGTAATAACAGTTTCTCAGTTGGTAGAACATGGTAAGCCACCCACAAAAAAACTTGGTCATACTCATAGTAGAAAAACAGAGGTATTTAGTCTGTGTAAGATAGTTTAAATCTTAGTTTTGTCCTGCTACCTGTGTTGTATGTCCAGCAGCAGGATTTTTAAGCTCAAGATGTTTTGAATTGCAACCAGCTGCCTGGACTTTTAACATTTTTTTGTCGGGAACAAAGAAAAAGTATGTGGCTGGGGTAAGACATTTTAAGTAAGTATGAACTTGGTGCAGTGCACAGACTATTCTGGTGCTACAATGGAGTCATGTGTTTGGGGAAGTGTTTGTGGAGTAGGGTAGTCCACATGAGTGAGTGTGTACAATAATCCCCTCTGTCTGCCTCCTTCCCCTGGCTTCCTTTTTCTCCTTCCTGATTTCTGCCTGCAGCTGCCCCACATGTCCAGATGGTGTACTGTATGTTGGTTTGTGTGTGTTTGTTTGTTCATGTAGTTTATCTCACCGAACGGGAAGGAAGTGTTTCCTAAACTGGAGACCATCCTTTAACCATCTTGATTTAAAAAGTGTTGCATATACAGTGAATGGACGCAACGTGAATGTCTGCTCAATGCAACCCAGTACAGTAACCGATGCCCCACAGAGAATTCAACCATTGTATGATATGCCAGAACCTACTTTTGCAGCAGCTCTGAAGAAGTTAAACAATAGCTGCCAATTTAAATGCAAAATAATCAAACATAGCTTGTTTGCCATATTATAATCCAGTCGTAAGCTCTAATGACTAAAACTACTTTATTTAATGGGGCTGTTTCTTTAACAGGCACAGTTCAGGCAGGGCTGCAAATAATCATTTTTAACAACAATTCATCTTCATCATCGGAGTAGTAGATCAACCATTCAGTCTGTAAGATGGGAGAATATTGTGAATAGTCTCCCTTATCCTGCTTATTTGTCAGACCAAAACTCCAAAACCCAACAATACTTAGTCTATACTATCAAAATACACTAAAGGTAAATTGATGACTTGACAAATCCTTCCTGGCAATATTGTTCCCTGTTATTGCTGGCTATTGTAAAAAAAAAAAGAAGAAAAAAAAATGCTGCGGATTAAATTATTATACAAGTAACAGTTTCTCTGAAACAATCTGACCAAGGATTGAAGAGTTTTATTAATATATATGTTATTGGAGCATTATATTATATCATTTGGTCCACCCCATAAATATCTCATATACCAAGGCTGAACATACCAGCCTCCTGCATGTTGTTCATTACAATGTATTTGTTCAACACTGGTCTAAACTAGTCTATTAATCCAACATGGTCGAGATGACTGGTCCGGAAAACTCTCCGGAATCCACTGTCACCACCAACCAGTGAGGAATCCCAAAACAACCAATCAGACTGAGCAGAGACTTCTGGGTTGCATTAAGTCAGACACACTATGGGCTCACTGGCCTGGTGTATTTCATGCGGACGCTGCTGCTCTGAATCTAGAGTTTCAGCTCATCACACTGATTAAAAACATACATTTTTCTGCACCCCCTTGGTGGCCATGCACAGTCTTATTCCGGCGTTAACTTCTAGATGAAAGAAGCTTGGGATTTGAATCTGTGCAAGGCAGAAGTTCAGGGTTGGGATGCCATTTGGGGAGAATTTGCATGTCCCGTTTTTGCATGTTTGCATCACTTTGCTGTGTTGCAGCACTCTGCAACAGATAGAGATGTGATGATATACAAAGCATTCATAATCATTTATGGTTCATTCACATCTCTTTTGTTGGCGTTCCTGCTTTGCTGTGCCCTCTGGTCTGACTGTGTGACTGTGTGTTTTAGTAAAATGACATTGTGCAAATCAAAAACACCACTACATCGTTTTTTTTTTTCCAGTAAGCAGACTTCCCTCATGTCTTAGCTTCTCCTCTACTCAGTGTGTCTTGGCATCTGGACTGTGTTAAAGCAGCAGTGACAAATGTTGGGCAGGGCGGAGCAGGGGGTGGGGGGTGACCAGCAGGGGGTTGAGGAGAGACATTGGAGGGTAGCATTGGGGGAGAGTCTGTGAAAGACAGTGGTATGACAGGAGAAATGGAGGGAAAGGGCCACGGTTAAGGAAGCAGTTAAAAGCAGTGTTAAAAGCAGAGGCAGACGGGGGGTGGTGAGACACGGGGGAGTAGTGTAAGGCCGTACCCAGGCCTCAATGATTACTGACCTGCAGTCAAATGTACATGAAGTAGGAGTTCATAAAGCTGCGGCTGAGCCAATGTCGGTTTGCCTCAAGCAACGGCAGAGCAGCCTAGCACGCGGGCGCCTCACAGGAGGTATACAGCCACGATTTCATGTTGATTTTAAATGTCTGTTGTCCCATGTGTTTGTAGCCAGCCCCGGCTGTTGAGGTTTACCCGGCCCGCTTGACTTTGAATGATCTGCGTGTGATTTGGGGTCACACATACCTCCAGGGGATGTCAAACGAGCAGCTATTTGCATCTTGTTTGTCAATACGCGAGTCAGACACATGATATTGGGAGTGGTGGATCAATGCAGTGCAATCAGATGACTGTGGTGTAATTGATTCCCACTGTCCCTCACAGTTTTGGTAATTTGTTGTGACTGATAGCTGGCTAGCTTTAGTGTAGTTTTTGGTTAGACAAAACTTAGCAGTCACAGTTAGGGCTGTGCTATATGACCATAATCTCTATATATTACCTATAGCCAGATATAGGTAATATCATATCATATGCTGATACGGATTCATATCACAATTTAGCAAATGTTCTGTAAATTAAATTCATGAATAACGGTCACATAAGTCGCAACAGCAGAAATGATCTCCTTCCGCCTTTTTTTGCTCTTTTATTTTCCATTTCCAGCAGGTTATTTGTAGCAGAGAAGAGGATTTTGACCATGAGCTTGGGCTCCATATTAAATAGAGTAATATCAACAAGTCAAAGACTGGATCCCTGTGACTCCTCCTTTATTCTCTTTTTAGATGGAGGCAGCAGATGCTCCTCAGCTCTGGTTTTATTGTTTGTGGTTGGCCAGCCTGGGAGCTGACTTAAAGACGTGGGGGAGGAGATGAGCTTTTAGTGCCCTTTTTTTCTCCCTTTCTTCTTTTTTCCTTCACTTTCTCCTCCACAGTTCTCTATCTGCGTTTGTCTCATTGAGCCCAGTTGGTGTGTGCTGGATGAGTTAATTCCCCGATTGAGGTTTTGGTCCCTGTAAACAAAAGCCTGCATCTTTCAATAGGCCACATGGCTCTAGTGGGGGGGGCTCTGATCCTTTCACACCCGTTTTGGGTGCATCTGCACTTCCTTTAGGGACTCAGCCCTGAGGCTGATTTACCACCACTCTGCAGCAACAGGAACAATCTCCCTCTCACACAAGTCCTGAGTGCATTTATGAATACCTAAGACATACACACCCAACACATGCATGTGCTGGAAGCCACAGGGGGATACACACCAACAGACAAACACACACACATGCGCACAGACACACACACACACACACACACACACACACACACACACAAACACACACACACACACACACACACACACACACACACACACACACACACACACACACACACACACACACACACACACACACACACACACACACAGTGAATCTGTACTTCCCTCTCCTCTGCCTTATTGTGCCCAGAGGACAATGTAGCCTGCTTTGGCAAAGAGCCAGCCCCTCTCATCTCCATTAGGTCATGCAGAGAGAGTTGTAGTGGTGATGATACTTCAGTGGCTGCAGCTCCACTCTCCTCAGGGAGAGAAGTGGAGCTGCAGCTACAGATTTGCAGCCATGCCCACAGATGTACCCCAGAGAGGGCGACCTAGGTATTTTTGAAAAGTTTAAAATTTAGCTTAATAAACTAAATGATTACATCTAACTTGAAAACAGATGTTCAAATGGTTAAACTCCACAGCCGCACAAAGCCTGTGGCTGGTCCATCATCACAAGCACATGTTGGAACAACTGTAGTCTTAGATTTGAATGACTCGTTTAAAAAAAAAAAAAAAAAGAAACCGCTTCATCAAAGTTCTGTACTGGACTACATAGGACACAATGATTGTGAATATTTTTCCAGACATGTGGAAAACATTACATCTAACGTTGAGGCTACTTAAAGAAAACGATTGCTGGTTACATTTGCACTGAAGTCCTTTTTGTGTTGGTACTACATTTCCCAATTACCTGTGTGTATGCTTACACCTAACATGCTCACTAGTGAGTCAGATTGAGATAAGTCTCATTTACAACATTCATGATGGGGTGTGTAGCCTCGCATTTACTCATCTATCGTCAGATCCACCACGGAACAGTTCGTCAGTTCCTGGGTGGATCCCTCAGAACAAACAGTAAAGAGAATCCAGTTGTATTTTTCAGTCATGGTTATATTTTAAATTTCATTTAAAGTGTGGAAGATGTTGCAATAACTCCTACAAGGTTTCAACTGTCTTTTGAAACCTTATGCAGTCTATTTATTTTGTTAATTTCTCAGTATGTTGTTTGTTTTAGAGTATGACTTGGTAATACACATAATCCTTTTTATAATACAGGGAGCCTACTGACATTTGTCATTGTTATTTAAGGTTGGCTAGGTTTTCAATCAATTGTTAATTATGTTATAAATAAATGTGGGTGTAAATGTCACATATCCATGAAAGTGTTTAAACTTCTTGTTTAGCTTTAGAGCTTTTGAAAAAAACCCCATAATGACTGACTTCGTAAGGGACTATAACAATCTTTCGGAACTGCTGTCATTGTCAGTTCAGCGACTAGTCCAAGAGCTGCTTGTTGCTCCGACTCATGAGATTTAGTCCTGTGATGAAGAGGCATGCTGGGAGTCACCTTTTCTTGGGTCTACACACACATGTCTGACATCATAACTTGCTGTGTGTGTGTGTGTGTGTGTGTGTGTGTGTGTGTGTGTGTGTGTGTGTGTGTGTGTGTGTGTGTGTGTGTGTGTGTGTGTGTGTGTGTGTGTGTGTGTGTGTGTGTGTGTGTGTGTGTGTGTGTGTGTGTGTGTGTGTGTGTGTGTGTGTGTTTGTGTGTGTGTGTGTTGGAGTGTGAAGACACTCGGTTGGGGAGAGACGGGAGGAGTGAGAGAGAGAGAGAGAGAAAGTGTTGACATTTGTGAAAAAACGGAGTGGATATTCCAGTTGAACTTTATTGACCCTGTATGTGTCACTGGGTCATTCACTTCCTGCCAGATCATAGTCAGCCGGTGAAATTTCAGCACTGACTGGCTGCTCTGTTTACACACTGTGTATGATATATGAGTGTGAGTATGTGCCAGTCTTGGGAGGTCCATTAGGAAGAAAATTTACTGTCTGTAGCACCGACTTCAGAGCATAACACTCAAAGCTTAGACACATGTCTAAGTGAGATCATAAACACTACAACAACTGGCCATATAAAGGCAAAATATTTCTTTTCTCTATCCACTAATTGGCACCGTAGAGTTTCTATTGCTCCTCCTCTTCCTCCTTCTCTGGGTGGAACTCTTAGCTATTTCTTTGACGGTGGGTGAGGGAGACGGAGTGGGAGCTGGGAGGCAGGAGAGAGTGAGTAAGACCTGGAACTCCCTCTCGTACTGTCATTTCAGCTTCGGTTATAATGATGTTACAAAAGTACTTGTTTTATACAATTCCTTTTTTTTCATCTTCCGAATTTGACAGTAGAGTATTTACTTTGTGTGCGTGTGCATCAACACACATTTATTCAGAGATTACATACACCATTGCTCTTTTAAAATTGTGCCCGTCAGACTTATAGCATATAAAAGGGCCATAACTTTCAGCGTTAACACCAGAGGTCAGTGAAATATTGACCCCTCACACAACAACAACATCAGTTCCCCTGCGGCAGTGGATTGAAAATCAGAGCTGCCGTCCTGACATGAGCATGTGTGGTCTAAGAGAAAAGTATCAACCTTATTTATCAATGACTGGTACCCGATTCAATGTCTGTTGTATTGATAAATCAGCTGAGTATTATTTCTACGCACAGGCCAATCTTACATCCACATTCCTGATGAATGTATGCTGGAATTAACTTGCTGAAAGCCTCTTCTCCATGATGAGGGGGTTAGTTGGGATGAGGTTAACAGGGATGAGTAGTACTTCCTTTTAAAAAATGGTTTAAGGAGCTTGTAAGTTGTTAATGCTTCCTCCTGCCTACAGGAGCTAAAGTCTACCCTCAGCTGCAGCCCTGTGCTCTATAGAGTCTTCCCATCCGCCCCCAGTAAGCAGCTAAAGTGCCAGGCTAAGCCTACGCCGAGCAGAAAACCCTGGCTCTTATCTGTGGAATGCCGGGCATCCTCACAGAGGATCTCCTCAGCACGCAGGAAGCTGTATTATCTCAAAGACTCCGTCTCCTTTGATTGTCCCCGGGGACCACTCTGTTTTTCTGTCTCTCTTTTAGTTGTT
This sequence comes from Scophthalmus maximus, assembly GCF_022379125.1. NCBI lineage: Eukaryota > Metazoa > Chordata > Actinopteri > Pleuronectiformes > Scophthalmidae > Scophthalmus > Scophthalmus maximus. The sequence goes on along the minus strand of NC_061527.1, from coordinate 12,816,092 downwards.
TACGTTTCTCCCTCTCTGCCTCTCCCTCGGTCTTCCTCTCTTTTTCTTTGTTAAATTTTCTCTCTGTCATGGTCTTTTTCCCACTCTGCACAGCCACATAAATTGAGATGAAATGCTTTGTATCATACACACAGATGGAGTAGCGTAATGTTTGTTCTTTTGAAACAAATTGAGGGAGCAGCTGAGGAGTTAAATGGAACAGATTTAAACCAGACAGAGCTCATGATGGAGGATAATGATGATGCTGTCTTTTGTGGTCTCTGCAGTTTTGCATGCCTTGGCATTTTACAGGCTTGCATGTTTTTGGGACTGTGGTCAGCTAGCCTGGCAAAGACACAAGCTCATGTGTCCCAAGTTGCTCTATTTTTCCTCTTATTCTCTACTGTGTCCTAAATGATTCCAGAGTTGGCTTTGTCAAGATATCCTTGTCATGCAGTTTTGTATTTGATCCATTTGTGTCATTTTTCCTGCTAAATATCAATTTCCTCTTAATGCTTTTTTATAAATGATTACAAACAGAAGCTAAGTAAGAATGTTGATGCTCATGCATCGTGTAGGCAAAAAGAAAATGGTATCTGAAACAGGCTTGCACAATGCAGTGGGGTTGATTATAGCAAGTTCAGATATATTGGGTGGCATGACGCAACCAGTTTCTAACTGGTTTGGTTTGATGTCTCTTGTTGGTTTATTCCTTTTAAAGGGGCCATATTATGCTCCAGGAACCTTTTCAGCCTGCCTCCATGTATATTTGGTTATCTGGGGTGTCTGCCAGCCCACGGAGAATGAAAAGAAAACAATGTGTCGTTGATTCGTGGTTTGGGTTGATCGTGCAGACGGTCTGTAAACGAGCCATTCACAGCCCGGGCGTCAAGTGACGTAAGTTGACTCCTGCTACTGGGGCGACCACGCCCCCAACCTGAGCAGCTCCTCCCCCCTTGAAGTGCGGAAAAACAGATCGCGTCTACGCCATAATTTTCTCGCGGCTGCCGGCGGACCTCGCGGCTCACGGCACGGCGGAGCTCGCGGCTCACGGCTGGCTTGCGTCTGCCCGCTCGCGGCTGCCGGCGGACCTCGCGGCTCGCGGCTGCAGGCGGAGCTAGCGGCTTGCGGCTGCCGGCGGCCTCGGCCAGCTGGGATGTCGTTAACGTACTATCGCCCAGCCCCTTGTGCTCTGTGTGTAATTATGGAGAACGTGTTTGCTGTGCCTCCTGGGTCTCCACGTCGTGTATGTGCCTTGTTACGTGCGACTGTTGTCATGGCAGCGCAACGCCGTAGTTGCGCAGCAGACTCAGGGAGGAGCGAGGCGGAGCTTTGCGGAACAGGAAGGGAGGGGGGCGAGATGTGAGCAGGAAAGCGCTGGAATCGACCATAGTCTCACAGGGCTGTTTATACAGAAAGAAGAGGGTGCTGTGTGGCTTGATCCTTGAGGTGTTTTGACATGGAATGGCAAAGACATGTAGTGCACACACCTGAAAACCAATGTAACTTGTGTAAAAGGGGGGATAATATGGGCCCTTTAAAAAAACAACTCTTGGTTGTGATTGTTTTGGATTATTCTGTAGAAATTGTAATGAAATGTGTTCTTGCTATCTGGACTGAATTGGGCTAATAAAAAGGGTACTTCTGACTCCACTGGACACGAGTTATATCAGCCATTGGAAAGTTTCAGAGTAAATAAACCCTGTAATGGAGAAATGGAGAACTTGGTTTCATAATGCATGCAAATGTCTGAAACACCCCCCTTTTTCTCGGCCTGCTTATTTTGGGCATATCTCAGAGTATAACATTTCAGATTTTTCAGTTTGAGAAAATAAACTGTCTCTGCTTGAATGATAAAAGTGATATACTGTAAGCTTGCGGGACCCGACCTTGGATCAGGTTACCAAAGCAATGCAGTCCGCCTGCCACACAGTGATTTAAACCAGGTTCCCGTTTCCCCACGGAGGGCTTACAGTTTACACAGCATGCATTGCTGATGCACAGCCACGCTACACGATCCATCATTAGACCAAACTTAACCCAGCTGCTGTCTGTGTGACTTACACACAACCGTGGATCACCTTTCTGCACCATTTTTTATTACACACAGCATTGACCCAGATCACATTCCTTTGTGTTGTTGTCCTGTTGGATGTTTGACTGAATCAGTTCAGAAATACCTCCGCACTACTCCAAAGAGTTGACTTTGAATCAATGCGAGGTGTAAGCAAGTGTAAACACACGGTGACGTCACCCATTGGTTTGCAAACTGCCGTTTTGCAACCTCAAGTTTAGCACTATGACCAGCACCATCTTGTTTTTTTTGGACCAGAGGTAGGAGTGGGGGGTGGGTCTGACTGAGAGCGCGGCCACCTACAACTGCAACCATGCACCTATTGGACTGTACTAACTGTCAATCATGCTGTATCCACGCTCCAATGCATACTGGGCTTTAATGTCTGTATGACTCTAAATTAGACCATGATTTACAAAAGGAACATCATGCTGTATTGAAGGAAACTTGAAACTAGGGATTGAGACCATAAACTCCTCAGGAAAATGTTTACTGACATTATAAATCAAGTGAGTAGTAGAGTCATTTTCTTATAGACTTCAACAGACATTGACTTAATTTTGCAACCGGTGGAGTTGCCCTCTGTTGGTCATTCCAGAGAATACAGGTTCCGCATTGGCTTCTTTTTTTCTGGACCTGGTGACCATATTGATTTTTATATACAGTCTATGGGTGTAGGCCAGGCTTTCTGTTTAACAGTGATGATGTTAGGCTGTCATCAGTCTGGCAAAATAACCACAGCATCTGACAAAGTCAGTAATTCCGGGGATGAACTTGCAGTTATATGAAGAAGTAGGGTTGTACAATTATTTGAGTGTAAATTACAGAGTAGTATTTACCCTACGTGGTTTTGTACTGACACTAACTACTGCACAGTGGACTGTGGTGTAGAAAGCTGCTGCACTGTCTGGAACCAACTGTTCTCTTTGCTCCTTGTGCAGGTTGCACAAAGCTATTTAGTTATACCCTACATCTTAGTTTTTAAAGTTTTGTTTTCTTTGGGATAAGAACATGAGACAATTTACAGCACAAACATGACATCAGTAGAACTTCAATACGCTGTGAAACCTTTAACTTAAACTGAAGAGCATGTAAAAGTTCTGACTGAAACTATACTATTTGATTAAAGCTTGTATAATTACTCCTTGTTCATGCTGGCGATAACTGTTTATCCCTTACACCCATAACATAACAGCAACATGTGGAGGGCTGGAAGTTTTCACACAACTCAGCTGATTTTACAGATTAATACACTGTGAGCCGAAAATGGATGTAGAGAGATTGGTTTGACTGACAACCTGAGAACTGGCAGCAAATTCATAGCACATTATTTCCCATCTCTTCCTTTTAAACAATGTTGTAGTTACAAAAAAGGAATTCTCAAAGAATTGGTACCCAACCGTGTTGACTCCACTAAGGTTTATGGCACAGATTGCAGTCTTGTGATTTATCCTGAAGTTATCCTCATAAAAGAGGTTGATACATCCTACATGGCAGCGTCACCACAGTGAGGAAATCGGTGATATCCGTAGTGAGGACTGAACAAATCTCTCCTGTGTTCTCAGTTAATGGTCTGCTTTGATGTTGTAAGACCTTTTGTGTTGGGCCTTTGCCAGGAGGGGAAATTAAGTTACCCGGGATCGAGAGATGGGTTGTTGTTGTTGTGAAGAGTTCTACGTCAGACATCGCTGTAGGTGCCATTACACCATTGTGGTTTACCCTAAGAGCTCTCTGTTTTTGTGTAGGTTGCTATCATTGAGCGGAAGGGTTCAATTTCTGTGCATCTGCAAGTGCGCCGTTAGTTTCAGTGGTAAAGGTTGTTGTGTTCATGTGATGTGATAACAGTGTGCTGCAGTGTTATTAAATGCAAGTCATTGCCACCACTGATGCACGTCTGAGTCTCTACCGAGGCTCTTATTCCCTAAAGTAATTGGAATAAAACTGTTAGTTTTTTATTTTGAAAAGTGTGTTTTAATGTCTCTTACCTAGTCTGATGACTATTTTTAGGTGTGAGGAAAACCACAAACTAGAAATGAGCTGCATGGATTCTATTTAACCATTGGCTTTCTTTCAGTCAAATATCAGTCTTAAGCAAAGTTTGTTTTTATCGTCAAAAAATGTTTTATTCTATATGTCAGATGATGTGGTGCTACCTTTCTATAACTTCTCGGCTTTTGTCCCTCTGTTTCGGCATCAGCTGAGAAAAGAGCTGTTTTAGAATGTCGGCATTCCCTGTGTGTACAACGAAAGATTAAAATGTTGAGATATTTATGGGTGAGGCAAGACTGACTGCAGACAGACAATTTAGGCCCTGTCTCGTGTATGTTGAGTGATTATAACAAGAAGGAGAATAATCATATTGTTTTATTGTTCTGTTTGATTTGTCAGCCACATGCATGGACAGCTCCTTCATCATAACCATTAAAACAAAATCAGCAGTGTACCAGGGGGTTGCAAACTTTAAGTTTATATGATATTCACTGAAACTACGTGTCGCACTAGCACCAGCATCTCGGACCTAGACAAATACTCCTCAGCAATACCTTCCTCCTCCCTTTGTGTTTTCTGCTAGGTGTTGTCTATGTAGTCTATGGGTGTTGCCAGGCCTAGTGAAAGTGGCCCCTAAACACACAACCAGAAAGACAACTGAATAATGTAACCCTATGTAAAGCTAGCTTCCGAGCAGACTGGTTAAATGGATATGTCGGGTCTCATCTGTGGTTTGGTGCGCCTGTCAGTGTCAGAGCTTCTGTGTGAGATGCTTTGGTTGGTAATTTAGTGTTTTTAAAATGTATTTTGTCGCTGAGCTCACTCTGAGCACTGTCCAACTGCCCTGCATATTGGCCAGCAGCTAGTTCACGTGGCTAGCAATGTTACCATAGCTGTGCGGTGCTGTTTGTAGCCCATATACTGTATAAAAATTGTGATGTGTTTTACAGTGTGTGTGCTCTGAAAGAGCCGGACCGGTTACCAAAATGAACAAAAGTTAGGATCTCAACTCACAAAGAAGAAGTGTGACTTCATTCTGTGATTAGGATGCCATTTATCCCTTACATCTTTACATAGAAAATAGTGTTTGGCTGCTACATTCATTTATTAAATCTTGTATGTATTAACTTAAAGCTACAGTGTGTAATATGTAGAAGAACCAATTTCACAGAAATTAAATATATATTGTCCATAACTATGTGTTGATACATGTATAATCACCTGCAACAAAGAACCAATGTTTTTTCGTCAACTTTGAATCTGTTAAATAGAGTTACATGAGGTGGACCCGACCTCTGTATAAGTCGCCATTTTTGCTATGTCGGGTTGAATACAGTTGCACAAAACTGTCCAGAATACTCCGCATTCACGTTGAATTTCCAGGGTTAGGGTTAAAGTGCTGTTTGCAGAGTTACGACTTTTTGATCATAAACAAAATGCAGCCACACCAGCAACTTCATTGACTCTGTGTCAATGAGTTTGGAGCTAATGTAAATGTTGATCTCAACTAATCGATCGAACTAATCAACCAGTGGAACAGGAGATTAGATCCCCAAAGCTTACATTTTTTAATATTCACACTTGTCTTTGCACAACATCAGGTGCTGTTAATGTGATTTGTCACCTCAAGGTCTGTGGCTTCTCACTCGATTACTCCTCTGATAGTTCTGAAATATTTCATTAGTGTAAATGTCTGATATTCAGACTCGGTTTTTGTTGGATTACATTGCTCAGTTTTAACATCTCTTTATGATAAACCACTAGTTACAAGGAAGGAGGCTTAGTACATACCTCGATAGGAAATTGACCTCACAGATGACCTGTTGCTTATTTATCAGACCTGTGTCCTATAACACTGTTACATGTATTTGGAAAGGCCTCTTTTTCTAGTGTAATAAGAGGCACATCTGTATTATGTGCAGAACCTAAAATCAATGGGTCAGCTTCCAAGGATGAGCTTCCCATTTTGTTTGCAACTTTGTTTAAAAGTCAGCTATTTTGTTAGCATTTTAAAATGGCCCCTCAGAGCTGTTATGACACATTGTTTAGACTCTTAGAAAGCTGTAATGCATTTTACTGGAAACGCGTCACTATGTAAGCTCGCACTGGGTTTCTACTGGCAATAGACCAGCACTGGGTCTTTAGTAGAATAGATAAATAGGTGACGTGTCAGTAGGTCTCCTCTCTGGCATCTGTAATTTTTTAACTATATAAACTGAAGTGGTAACTGACTGATAATAGTTGTCAGTGTGTGGGTAATAAAACTGAAACTAACTGTCATGGCTCTTTCAACCTGTCATTTACAGGTGCTGCGTGGTGAGAGGGAAACAGTGGGTGCGGCATGCTGAGGCCACTCCCCCTGGCTCAGGATGAGTGTCAGAGATGGCGCTGCCACTATGGCAACGATCGCAGGTGGAGAAGGAGGGGGAAGTGCGCCAGTTAACCCCAACGATAATGATGGCCGCTTATACCTGCTCCAGATCTACCCACGGCTTGTTGCCCAGCCCTCCACCTGCTGCAACCTCCGGTGAGTGCTCCACGACGTTACTGAGATGGATTGTTCATTTAAAACATTTGTATGTATATTTCTTACATTTTTACTGAGCCATTGATAGTAAGCATTGATCAGACTTTGTAAATACTTTTATCTATTCATCAGAGTGCAGAAGGATGCGACAGCCGCCTCTGTGATCTCAGATGCCGCCACGGCACTGGGGCTGGACCCTGGTCGTCTATACGTGTTAGCAGAGGTGAAGGAATGTGGCGGGGAAGAGTGGGTGCTGGAGGCCGGAGACCTGCCAGTACAGAGGTTTCTGCTGTGGCCTCGGAAAGCCCAGGAGCAACACACTCAGAGCCTTGGCTTCTACTTCTTACTACAGGTAGAGTTGACAGAACAAACTTCACTTTGCTCTCAGACAGTGGATGTGTACCACAAAAAAAAATCCCACTGCCTGACTTTTACACTTGCTTTTCTTTGTCTTTGTAGCCCTTTTTAGTGAAAAAAACGACAAGCAATTTGAAACAAGGTGTCAACCTAGGCAGCTGTCAGCAATAAACGCTAAACTTGTATTTTCTTTCTCTGATCAAGGAGAGGAACCATGATGGTTCTATACATTATGTCCACCTCCCACCTGTGTCCAAGGAGCAGCAGGCACAGCGGCTTGCCGCCCGGGGCTTCCTTCCACCTCCACAGGATGACTTTGCAGACCTCTGCAACCTCCCCGTCCTCAATGAGGACAGAATATTAAATAACCTGCGCACACGCTTTAACAAGAAAAAGATCTACACCTATGCAGGCAGTATCCTGATCGCCATCAACCCCTTCAAGTTTCTGCCCATCTACAACCCCAAGTACGTCAAGACGTATGAGAACCACCAGCTGGGCAAACTGGAGCCTCATATTTTTGCTATCGCAGACGTGGCCTACTATGCCATGCTGAGGAAGAGGGTCAACCAGTGCATTGTCATCTCTGGAGAAAGTGGCTCAGGCAAGACCCAGAGTACCAACTTCCTGATCCACTGTCTGACTGCGCTCAGCCAGAAGGGTTACGCCAGCGGGGTGGAGAGGACCATTCTGGGGGCTGGGCCTGTCTTGGAGGTAAGATTGAGATGAGAGATGGGCTAAAGTATAAAAGCTGGTGTCTGTCTTGTATCAGGGTAAAACAAAACAAAGAATGAAGGATATCGTGATGAATCGAGTAGCTCCCGAGACCTCTGAGGTCATTGATCACATGGAAATCATCTCATATCATATATTATAGCTATTTATGTTACAGCTACTTATGCTTAATGTCTTTTCTTCAATTCCTTCAGTCGGGTGTGAAATGTATCACTTTTTGATTAAGGCTTATCTTACAATGACAGCTCTTCACCAAGTGACTCAGTCTGTTGCCATGGCATGCAGAACCACACGCAAAAGTATTTTCAGGCTGTGACTCAAGTGCTCTTTCATACATGGGCTGAGCTAATGGGGCATAAGGTATTCTGTGTACAGTTCAATAGACTTGAACATAGACTACACTTTAGCCAGAAACAGAAAGAAGAAATGAAATAGAAGATGGGAAGTTGCACCATTTACTGTGGCCTCTTTGAAAAAGCAGTGGGAATCTACAAAAGACAGGGCTACTTGTTTGTTCTCGGTCTCCATGTACTTTTGAGCAAACTGGTGTTTATGAATACATATTTCCAATCAAAGTGCAAATCTTTGCGTCTTTGGCTAAATGATTGTGCAACACCACATTCTGGGTTCTGTGTTAGACCATTAGAATATGAACAACTTGAATTTAATTTGGAGGCTGTTGTTTCGCTGGTGTTTCTTGTTTGCCGTTTTGGTCAGGTGACTGTGCTTCTCTTCCTGCTTTCTCCTCTCTGAGAAAATAGCGATGCTTGTACTGACTTGTTCTCTGCACAGTACAGAACAAACCAAAGCTACAGCCGAGCTGAAACAGTGAACTCTGTGTAAGTTGCAGAGACGGTAGCTTGTGGGGAAATATCTATCAGTAAATTATGAAAAGTCACCGAGTAATTTTTCCATGATATCATGCGTATAAATCCAGCTGGTTGATGTGGACAGGCAGAGACCTACAGTCTGTTGATCTGAGTCATACACACTGTCGACAGTGAGCAACTGTGTCAATGGTGAACAGGAAATGGCAGTGACACCACCAGAATAAACATATTTTCTCACTCTGGGATTAACATCAAAAATACATATTGTCAGATTGTTTATGAGACAAATCAATTATTGTCGGGCTGCAACTACAGATTATTTTCAATGCCAATCAATCTGCCTATTGTTTTCTCAAATAAAAAGGATTGTTTTCTCTATAAAATGTCAAAACAAAAATGGTGAAAATACCAGTTATAATTTCCCACCGCTGAAGGAGATGTGTTCAAATTACATATTTTACGTTACCAGCAGTCTAAAAGTCAAAATGTTTTTATCTCTTGGATATCAACTCTTCACATTTCACAAGCTAGAACCAGTGAACTTGACAAAAAAAGATAATTAAACCGTAATCATTTGTCTGACATTTTACTAGAATTGGACTTTTTTGAGTCACCTATAATATATGTAATAATGGGAAGAACCCATTGAAAGTTTTGGTGTGGATGGTGTCAAAGGGGACGAGATTGTTGTTTTTTTAAATCACTTATCCTTAACATTTCATAATTTTCTCAGGAAATAATGTATGAATCTTAATGTAATCAGACATATTGATGGTGCAGTGATCTATGCGTTTGTACAGTTTGGTGCAGACTATTAGTCTTCTACACTTTTCCTTTTATTTTTCTATCTTAAGAGCTAGACAGGCATGTAGGACTGTTTGGCTTGGCTGGGAAGAGCTCTACTGACAGGAATTCTAGTTTAACAAGAATTGATTGCATCATGAAAGGTAAGTTATTACTCAGCATCACTGAGCAGCGTAGGAAAGAACAGAGTTGAATATGTTTTGTTTATTTTTTTGGCCCTGTGATGAGAAACATGGTCTCCTCCACTTTCACATATGGAAGAATTTACCTCTGGTCAGACCTCAAGCAGGGTTATTATTGTGAAGTCATTTTCAGCATTCAACAACCCCCCACTCTCTTAAAGGAACTGTCCATTGTGAGTGTTATTTCACAATGTACTTTTGTAATGCATATCTTCAACTCTGGACTATTAGACTGTCCTACAATCGTGGCGCCGCCAAATTGAGCATAATGTTTTGAATGTCGGTGGTGTCGTGTGTGGCATGAAACCGGTGACCCCAGGCTGAATACAGACAAAAAGCTGAAATCCATGTACTTAGTTTCAGTTTAAAAGCCTTCCTTGGAGAGGAGAACTAATTACTCACAGGCTGATCTGGAAGTAAATCTCCTCCACATATTCGTCTGTTTTATTTCACAGTAATGCGGCTAAAAATAGACATTTTAGCTAGAAAAGCTGTATGTGGAATGTGGTTTGTTCAAAGTACAAAATGCTGCTGAAAAGTGAAAATCGCCTGTTCTGCAAAGGTTCACTGGAACACTTAATACTATCGAACAGAAAAGACATTAAACAGAAGTTTGATTGGAGATCAGCAGTTGGCGTTTGAGTATGAATGAAAAGAATACAGCCATGGTGTATCACGTCCTTACCAAGACGTCCATGGTGTCTGACTCCAGACTACTGGAGCTCTCAATCACTGAACTGCTGCCCCTGCATGTGAATAAGCACCATCTGAAAGCATTGGTCCCTTGATGGGTGTCAGTCTGTCAGAGTCTTTGGTTCCGGATGGCTGATGCAGGGAAGAAGGGGGAGGTGATAGAGAGATTTTCCTCTCCATCAGCAGAGTTCTGGTCCCTTTGGCAGCCACACTGCCACTCTGTCTTTCACTCCAGAATTCAGTGTGTGTCAGCCCAGTCCAGAGCTGTGATTGCAGGGGCAAACAGGGAGACTTTGGTGGCCTTGTCGCTGGAGGAAGTGGAAACACGATTCCATGTCTGGCCCATCTGTCAATCATCCTGGCTATTGAACAGCTGTGCAATTCTCCTTTGAGCATTATATCATCCATTTTACTCAGAAAAATTTGAACATGAGCAAAAGCTGTTGCTGTTTCCACACTACTATGTGCTAAGAAACCTTCCTTGTTAGTTTGTGTGAAAAAGACTTTTCACATTTGACAACAAGCCCCAGCTTTTGCAGCACGCTCATAAGATGGCTGACATGAAACAAAAGTTGCTTTACAGAGGAAGCAATAACTCTTCTCAAATTATGGTCCCTGCAGTTTCTCTCCACTCAAACAGTCTACCTCTGCTGGTTCCTTCCTGAAAACCTCCAGTACAGACATTATATATTGAGTCTAGAATTCTATTTTTACAGGTTAACTAAATTTCAGTAATTTTACTTTTGTAAAGGGGTTTTATTTTTCTCTTGTTTTAGAAGCTGATCAGGTTACAGTGGTGGAAAATGCAAAGTGTGTGTGCATGCTTGTATCCTCAAGCTATAGGGGAGGTCTCCAGGCCCGGATGACATTTTGAGGAGATGAGATCATCGTTTGTGGTGCCGGACTCTGAATGTGGGCTGGGTTGCTGGCAGATTTAACCTGAAACCATCTGGGAAAGCCTCTGCCCTCCTTGAGTGCATTGCTGTAATTTCAATAAATTGGGCCTCTACCTGCAAAACAGCTCACTGGCCCTAAATGAGTATTTCCCTTGTGAACTGGTCCAACTGGTTCATCCTCTTATTACGTGGTTCTTTTGGTGTCTCTTGTTTTCTTTTACTAGGCTGTGGAGCCTATTTATTCTGTACTTCAGCAAGGCCCTACTCTGCTTGAGAGAGAGAGTTGACACATGGAGGGAAACATATTGGAGTTATATGTCAATAGTAGGGAAATTGGGATCAAGTTTTTCCTGTTCCAATGTACTTATAAGAAAACTGTTAAACTTCCTTGATGTATTTTTCAACTGTTGGTTTGAAATATACTAGATGCATGCCTACTCTTAAAAATCTAATTTGGAAAAGGGACAACTTTGAAATTGGTGGACCAAAGAATAGAGAATAAACAACAGCCTCACATGCCTGAAAACCTCGGAAAAAGCTCCTGTAGTCTTTGGAACGAATAACAGCAATCTTCAGAAGACCCGAGTGGCTTGACTCCAAGGTGCATGTCTTGTTTGTGAATGGCTCGTAGTTTGACCCACTTCTAACAGAGAAGGAAGCTGTTTTGGCCATACATTTCTGACTACACCTTAGATTATTGCTCATAGACATTTGATGTCAGTTATGATGTAAGTCATTACCATTTTTTCTCTCTCTCTGATGTTATTTGATCTAATTTGTGAGGAGAGAGTCATGTGCTGTCACAGGCAAAAATAGCAGCAGGTCGTATGCTTGCTTAAATCTAGGACTGTACATTAAAAGGGTTCATTAGTATTATAGTTAAGATAAGCCATCAATCTATTACATTAATTAAAATGATCATTGGTCCCAGGATTTTAAAAAGTTAGCTAGTTGTTGCACACTCATGTAAAACCTTTTGCCAAGTTCCCTGTCTGCCCCATACCACTCTGTCTCACAGCTTTAGACAGGAAGTTCCTATCATCCGGAACCCTCTTTAACAGGAAGGAGCTACGACACGGGAAGTAGCAGCAGAAGTTCTCGCTGCCACTAGCTCAGAGCCTTGAGGGGTGTGGATAGACCCAAGTATTGTATTGCTGTTGTTCAGGAAGTGCAGTGGAGTAGCTGGTCATTCTGTGTGCCGATCCATTGTTTATCTCTTAGTTATGGGTTGCACTTCTTTATTCCACAGCTATATTTGGTCAGGCTGGGTGGTATGGTGTACACGTCTGGGAAATGGGCTAGCATTACTGGGTTTAAGTTGCTGCATCATGTGCACGTGTCATTCACATCACACACAAACACAAACACACACACACACACACACACACACACACACACACACACACACACACACACACACACACACACACACACACACACACACACACACACACACACACACACACACAGAGTCCTGACTGTAATCATATCTTCCAGAATCATATTAAAGAGTCGCACATGCTGTTCTTCACAGGCGGAATACAGCTTACGTGTAGCAGCATGCTGCAGGGGTCTAATAATGGTACCGTGACCACACCACAAGCTGCAGTTTGATGTGGTGCCCATCTAGACATGGGTGGAGCAGCTTGAAATGGCTCCAATCTGGTAAAACACCAGACCACAAGAGGAGCAAAACTGGTGCCTGAAAACTTTAATCCAAACTATTTTGAGTTTTTTTTCTAACATGTCTTGTTCTACTTCTTGTAACTGCGATGAAGCTAATGTACTAATGTTAGCACATGGAAGTGTCTGATCTGATTTTCTGCCTTTGCTGATCATGCTGGTCATCTGTTTCAATCAACTGTTGCACACTGAATCAATTACAGTTTATTTTCTCCCCGCCAACGCTACCACCACTTTATTTCCACTATGCTGTCATCCAACACAAGTTAGTTTGTTTCCACAGGAAGATAGCTTTGCCCTCTTTTAATGTCCTCTATATGTAAGTGTGTAAAGTGTTTAGGTCTGCAGCAAACATTTGCTGTCATTGCCAGTGTCCCAATCTGAAACCCAAGTATGTTCAGTGTAATATGCTGTATAAAAATATATCTAAATCTAAATAATCTGCTGTTTGAAAGTGTCATTCAACACATCAACAGTCTTGCAGTGAACTCCAAGTCATTCCCCCTTGAAAATGATACTGCAGTGTCATTCTGTTGAAGGCAAAAATAGTTTAGAAATATTTCCTTCTGACCTTCATGCTTTAAAATCATGAAATTGTTCAGTGTAACGGCATTCATTGGAACATTCAACATTTTTTAATCTCAGCACCAGCCCGTCATAGCACTGTTGACGCCATTATTGTATCTCAAAGAATCAATTCTTTGTTAACAGTTCGGTTGAGTTAAGCTCAAGGGGTTTAAGTGTAGTTGGTGGGATATAGTGGTGGCTTGAGGCATGGCCGAGCATAGAAGCGGAACTGTGTAGAGACGTGGTTGCATTCAATCGCTGCCAACATCATGTGATCCCACCAAAGCATTTTTTGTTTCACATTCAGGACAACAACAAACAGTGATTATTTTGTCACCAAGTACCATTGGTGTTTTTGCTTCAACATCACAGCTACTGGTGATTATATAGCTCATTACACTGCTGCGTGGTTCACCAGTTTATCCTGTCATTAAAGAACATATCAATTTAAGTCAGGCTTACGGAACATGAATGATTTAGTTTTGGGTGTTTTTAAGTGTCTGCCACTGAACGAATGAGCATGTCCACCCAGAGGTTTGATGAATCTTGTGCTCCCGCCTCCTCTGTGAATGTGGGAACCTTTTTTTTGGCAGTTGGACCATTTCGAGTCCTTTTGTGAGCTGCAGTGAGGTGTCGGTGTCAGGGCCTTGGCAGAGCCTGTGGAAAAGTTGAACTGAAGCTCTTTTGAGCAGATCGACTTTAATGGATGCAGCAATGCCTCCATGTTATCGCCGTAAGACTGAGTACCCAAACACAAGCTGTAGGTTTTATCCGAAAAAAAAATGTGTCATTGTGTGCCGAGATCACACTACTTGACTTTTAGCCAGATTTTCAACTCGCTTTCTAATTTTGGAACTCTCCGACAAAAGCCCCAGATTGGAATCAAATCGGTTTGACCGGCAGGCATCAATCGCTATGTGTGAACTCTTCAAAGATGCAATTCGTGAGTCACGTCAGTGACATCTACAGCCAATCAGAGCACAGGACAACAGCTTAGTCTGGGGTTTCTCCTGGTGAAAGATCGTGTAGTGTGGGACCCCCTGTCGCCAGCCAGTCGCTTAGTGTATGTATGAACTCGCAACGATTCTCGATCACAAGACAGCGAGTCGTGTTGTGTGAACTGCACAGCATTCAAGTGTGACAATTCACAGGACAGAATTTATTTTTTCTGAGGAATCAATAGTAAATTTAAATTGTTATTCCTATGAACATGTCATCCTATGCACACCAGTTGCCATATACATATTTCTTTGTACATTTGTGCTTGTGCAAGTTTATTCTAGACCTTACATTTATGCTTTTTTTAAAGTATATAATTCATACTTTCTCAACTCTGCTTGTTGAGACAAATAACTCATAAACAGGGACACTCCCCTTGTTTGGTTTGCAAAAAAATTTTGTGTGTGTGTGGAGGATGGATGGGAATGTGAGGCTTCATTCTTGTAGGTCTGTTGAACCTGAAATGTAAAAAGGAGCAGGCTGCCAGAGGAGACAGCTCACCACTGAGAAGAATCGGTTAAAACAGCATTTGACGTCATGAGCTGGTCACTGGATATCCACCGCATGCTCACACTGCAAAATGCTTAACCATCCTGCCTTCTTTCTTGCTATTTGTCTCTCTCTCTCCTTCTGTACTTCTCACTGTCCCTTCCTTCTTTTTCTTTCATAAATTCCTTCAGTGCTGCCGCATTTCGTAACAGATTAGGCCACGTTTCTCCCTGGACATGGTTTGGCAAGCTGTCGCTCCACTTCCTCATACCTGCTGAGCCTTCCAGCCAATTAGATCACTCGCCAATGGGCATGTTTGAATATGAATGATGCTGTGACATGTTTAGCATTCCCTCCATGCTATAGCGGCCTGGGCTTTGCAGAGATTTCCCAGGGTGTTGTGCTCTTGGCTGCACCATTTGTCGAGTGGGGTTGATCACACTGGTAGTGGGCACAATGGACACTGTGGGCAGCATTGAGCAGTGAGACACTTTGGAGTATCAGCACCAAAACTCCCTTAACTGACCCTCAAACATGGAACAGTGATGGCTCTGAACACTTTAAGCACATATTAAATACATATATAAAGTTTACAATTTATACATTGTCATGCTTAACATACAATTAAACATACACATAGAATAATATGTGGAATATCCACACACACATGCAGAAACAAACTATAGGGGAGGCCCAGCCCAGAAAATGAGAGGGTGGGTTGGTGCCTTGTCTGAGCAAGTCCAAGTTGACAGAAAATTTGTATCTCTTTCATCAACAAGCAACAAGTCTTGCCTCAAACTTCCCCAAAGTCTCTAAACTATCTCAAATATCACTTTTTGGTTTGAAGGTTTTAGTGCACTCGAAAGATACAGGTTAGTGCAAATGGGTAAAAAAAAAACAAGAAAAAGTTTTAGTAGTATAAGAAAATAGCTAAAGACCTAATGAAAATAGGTCAACAGACCATCCAATGGTATATATCAGTCAGACCCTGTGCGTGCGTGCGTGCGTGTGTCCCCCTAACTCTAATCATCCCCAACACCACTGTATCAAATTCACCCTGCAACTGCTTTGGAAGACACAATGCGGCTCCTATTTAACATGCACTGAATCAACTTCCCCTGTGGTGGCCTTTTGTTCAGTGTTTCTGTGTGTATCTGTCCTTCTGTAACCATGGGAGCTTGTGCATCATGAAGGAGGTAAAAAAGAG
This sequence comes from Scophthalmus maximus, assembly GCF_022379125.1. NCBI lineage: Eukaryota > Metazoa > Chordata > Actinopteri > Pleuronectiformes > Scophthalmidae > Scophthalmus > Scophthalmus maximus. The sequence goes on along the minus strand of NC_061527.1, from coordinate 12,800,081 downwards.
CCGTTCTGTTACCGTATCAGTATAACTGGGCCCCTCAGCGAGGCCTGGTGCGTGGCTGGGCTCTGTGTGCCCCTGGCTGGGTGACCATGACCCTGGGGCCTGGAAAGAAACTCTGATGCTCTCGGTTTCTGTTTCTGGACTCACACTGCTATACAGACTGGTCCCAACCTCATTTATCATCGCTGACCTATGCTGTCGCTCTCTTTTTTTTTTTACCCGCTCGCTCACTCACTCACACAGACAGACACGTACACCGAACAACAATGTGAAGGGGAGAAGGTCTTAAAGGGGGGAAAAGGAGAGAATGAAAATAAAGATGGATGTGAAGAGAGTGAGAGGAGGGCAAGAGGGGACAACGAGTTGCAGATGCGTGCCGCCTCCTGAAACCCCCAACACACACACACACACACACACACACACACACACACACACACACACACACACTGTCCCACCCCCTCCTGTGGTCTCAGCTGCTGTTTAAAAACAAGATTTAACCCCTGGACTATCCAGTTTCTTTGTTTCCATGGTGATTTGTTGCTGTTGTTGACTCCAGTGACCGTGCTGATAGAGCTGCTGACTTGAAGGTGCAGCTCCATATAAGGTTTGAAACTCGGCACATTTCACAGTTTGGTTTCAAAACGTCAACAGTGTACAAGGCTCAAAAAACAGGCCTGATAGGATGCTCTGCATTCGTAAACAGCTTTCATTCTGTGTTCCTCAATGTGTCGTGTCTCCATCTAAATCAGTCTCCTCACTGACCTGGCAAAAAACCCCCCCAAAAAAAACATTAAGAAGAAGCACAGCTGTGGTGACAATCTGGAGAAGTTATGATTTGATAATGCACTGTATGTTTTTGACTTTATCCCTTTAAACTTACCAGGTGTTTCTCTCTCTGTTGTCTCATCCAGGCCTTTGGGAATGCCAAGACGGCACACAACAACAATTCCAGCCGCTTTGGTAAATTCATCCAGGTGAATTATCTGGAGAGTGGAGTGGTCAGAGGGTGAGTAATTAACTGTGTGTGTGTGCATGCAACAACAACATACAGAAACATATAATGTTACTTTTAATTTAATGAACTGAATTTCTGTGTTGTTTTCTGTTCCTGTTGCTTGTCATCCGGGTCTTCACCCTCTATAATTTCTTCCTCTTTGCTCTTTTTATGGCCGGTCATGTGGTTCCTGAAACTCTCCGCCACTAGCATATCCTTCCTTTTTCTCAGCAGTCGACCTTTGGTTAGGAGCTGCATCAAAGTCTGGTCAGCTGTGTCACTTCCCCTTTTCCTCATCAGAAGAGGGGAACAGTTGCTCAAGTATGCTTAAATTTGAGACGAGTCGAAAGATGACAGGCTACAGAAAACATTCAGTATGCTATGTGGACTTAAGGCTGACAGGAGGGAATTTTTTACATGTGCATATGCACAAGTGTCACGCTATAAATACAATTTGATTTGAAACCTGTAAGTGCCTGTGGCGACAGCTGCTAAGCTACACAGTAAGTGGGTATCCCCAACCTGATTATCCCCTGATGGCACAAGGTCTCATCATGTTCTATTGAATTTCCTACCCTGAGAACGGTTAGTAAACCAATCATGATAGTTGATTTTAGCTGGTTGGGGCTTTTCTGTGCTGCAGAATATGGCTGTCCTGACTAAAAGATGCTTGATTTTTTTATTTTTCCACATCTTGCTAGTGTAATTTGTAACTTTAGCCTGTCAAGCTGTCATGTGTCATTGTCCCAGTGTCATGTGACCCACAAAACTAATTTAAGGATCTTGTCTAAGAATAACTAATAATAATTATTGTTGACACATAATCCCTAATGTTGAATTTTTGTGGTGATACATATATGATAATAATGATAACAATAAAAATGATTATTGTTATTTGGACTGATTTGGACGTTGATAACCACGGCAATGGCCAAAGCTTTCAAGTTTTCAGGTCAAACCCTAATAATGAACTCACTTAGACCAGTGGTTCCCAAACTCAGTACCTTCGGGGGATTTTCAGATAGCAGAAACAATTTAAAAACAATTAAAAATAGCATGTTTAAGGCATAGTTGTTACTTAAGACAAAAAGAGTTGTTTCTTTTGAAATAAAAACGATGTAATTTGTCTTACAAATCGTTTTTGTCTCCACATGCGCCCTCAGTTTATGACTGATTAGTGACAGCAGCCAGTCAATTTACAGCACCACTGTTTTTTGCTAAATTAGCTTAAATCAACCCTTCGTATGCATCAACCACTTTTTGGGCTTGGGGGTTAAAAAAAAGAAAAGAATTATTAACTAAAAAATAAAACACCTCACTGAGTTACAAACAGCTTACATACCAGTAAAACCTTCTGCTTTACATCAGTAAAGTATTCAGAGGACCATGACAGCCCCGCTCTGTAGACTTTACAAAGGCTGCCTGTCTATCTCTCCATCTCCAGTGGCAGCCATTCAGACAGTCAATAGAAGAGATCAACAAAGGGAAGGCTGCTGTTCCACTCTGCTCTGCTCTCTGAGCGAACCCACTCACTGACAGACGGGATGTTTTTACGCTCCCTCTCTCTCTCACACTGCGCCTTAGTCTCTGTGCGACTTATCCTTCCTCACTGGGATCTGAAAATGCAGCAGGATCATGAAAAGCAACTCCCACCTTAGTGGAGATGTGAAAAGTACATCATGTGTGACCGACTGATGTCTGACAGCTAACATGTACTGTATGCATGTGTTACTGTTCTCAGATCAGCGTTTAGGTTACTATCACAGTCACATATTGTTCCCTGTGGTGACCCTTTGAACTCATTCATCAATCATCAGTCTTTTTGCTTGGAAAAATATCCACAGACACGTGTATACTGTTTATCATCATATAAATATAAAATCTTTTCATTGAGCAAAATGACCGCCACATATACAAAGATTTTCACAGCAGACACTAGTTAAAATGCCTTGTTTGGTTAACCTCTACCCCAGTTTTTCAAGAAGAGGCAACATCAAGCAATAAAAGTTCACATGGCTGATATTTCTGTGGCTTTTCATTGATCTTTCAAGAGCCTTTGACACAGCTTATGTCTACAACAGGGTCAGGAAGTTACTCAGGGTTTACCACAAGACTGTCTCCTGTCACACACCTCAAAAACATCTTTAAACGAATATATTGGACTTGCTAAGTAAATACTTCATATTTATTTTATGATCTTCATAACTGATTTTTTTTTGCGTAGAAGTTGCATTGCAGACTATTCTGAGAAAAAGAGAAACAACCAGTGTGCAGTCGAATTGCAGTATGTCTGCAGTTGAGGCATTCGTTTTAGCAGACGGACACCACAATGTTTCTCACAGCGCAGGTCTATTCTTAGTGTATCATGAAGACTGGCGTCAGGGTTGTATTTGCCTTGCTATAAAACCACAACAACTCTGACTTATAAAATCGGATTTAGACAACTTTATGACCTTGGCCTGGTGTAGTACGTAAACACCACCGCTGCAACATCAGATCTCATGACAGCAGTGGTCTGAAAGCATACCTCAGAGAGTGTGTGTGTGTGTGTGTGTGTGTGTGTGTGTGTGTGTGTGTGTGTGTGTGTGTGTGTGTGTGTGTGTGTGTGTGTGTGTGTGTGTGTGTGTGTGTGTGTGTGTGTGTGTGTGTGTGTGTGTGTGTGTGTGTGTGTGTGTGTGTGTGTGTGTGTGTGTGTGTGTGTGTTGCTACCCTATCTAAATACTTGTTCATGTTAACTCTCTGATTGTTCTGATCATCTTCCCTCATTTCCCCTCCTGCTCCTCCTCCTTTTTTATTATAAACCCACTTTCGTATATCACCCGGAAACACACACACACACACAAACACACAGGCATGCACAAAATACACATACACACTAAGACAGAGCTGCGTGACCATAGTGTTAAGTGATTCTTACTTATTTTTTTCTTCTTCATCTTTTTTCGTGTCCTTAGAGCCGTGGTGGAGAAGTATCTCCTGGAGAAGTCTCGTCTGGTCTCCAGAGAGAAGAACGAGAGGTGAGGAAGACAGGCAGGGTCTTGACCCCTTACCCCCTCTGACCTTCATGGGGCCCTCTGTACATACATGGGGAGTTTCCCCCCAGGAGCCTCTGATGGTTGGATATGAAGTTCAACTGAAGTTTTCAGTCTTTAGTCTTTGACTTTACATGTTCATCGAGCTAAACACTTGTACACCCAAATATAAGTACTTGCATATTGTGGCTGTTGTAAGGAAAAAGATCTTCTCTATCTCTATCTGTTTTTCATTAATCAGTTCTATCGGTCCCCCTTTACCTTTATGCGTTTTACAAATATTTAACCAATAACAAGTATTAACTGGAACTTGTTACTAAATCTTTGAAAATCCTGGTAGTTTTGTTTCGAATTCCTAAAAAAGGTTTTGGTATTGTATTGGGCTTCACCCCCTCAACAATATTTATACTCTTTACACTCGAGTACTCTCTACTCGAGTGTAAAGACATCTTGAGACATCTGTAAAATGTAATTCTTCTTGCATTACCTGTGCATCCATAGTGAACTAAATAACCAAACGTAAAGTAAAGTTTGTACCCTTAGTTTGTAATACAGTGTGGTTTGGCTTCATTTTAATGAGACGTCCAGTGATTCCAGTTTGTCTGAGTAAATAATTAACTGTTGCAACACAAACAGATGATAAAGCGGGGGGGGGGGGATCTCCCTTCATGACTCTTTTCTGAGAGAGTCTGCCTCTTTCATCATGTCGACACTCAGTCTTCAGTCACATCGCCCAAGCCATTGTTTCTCCCAGTGACATGCACTCGAATCACAGATAGACAATCTGTTGGGAGAGTGAGGAAACTCTGCACTGTCTGTTTTCATTTGCTGTGTGATATTATCACTGATGAATGAGTCAAAAGAAGAGACGGCTTTTCATTACCAGTAGTTTAAACCGTGACATCGGTGAAAACAACAAAAACACCCCCGTTCAACGTGGATACAGCCAACCCACAACCACAAGGTGTTAGTGATTTAACTGAAACAGAAATGCTTTTCCTAACCACAGAAGTAATGTTTTATCTTTTCCTGTTAAAATTCACTCAGATACAGATACACACAATTACTCATGGTGGTTGGCAAGTAAACCTGTCCAGATTTCCAGAGATAGTTTAGAACAATATAGTCATCCTTTCATTGACAAAACCTGCCTCCATAACATCCAGGCTACTACCAGTGTACTGTTGATAACAAGTTGCTGTTGATAGGTTCTCGCCTGTTGAGTCAGGGAATGAATCTACTCTGTGATGTCATAAATTCTTAGTAATAGGAGTGGAAAGTCATTGCAGTCATGGGCTGTCGCCTGTCTTCCTGCCCATCGATCACATCAGTGGAAAACTGATATGAATATCACTGAGCTCCAATCATTGTCTTCCTTCTATTTGCTTTTGTACAATGTGTAAACTCTGGGTTTATCACCAAAATTACCCCTTATTTGTGGCCCCAAAACATTAAGCTCATATCCACTGACACCAGATAATGAAACAAACAAGATGAGGGATGAATCGTTTAATCCACTGAAGCGTTTGACTTGTTGATTTATCCAGGAACTACCACGTGTTTTACTACCTGTTGTTGGGAGCCTCAGAGGAGGAGAGGAAGGAGTTTAAGTTGCTGCCGCCTGAAGAATACTTCTACCTCAAGCAGGTACTGTGCTGTGCTGCCCCATCACATCACATCCATTACATTACTTTCATCCAACAGTTTACATTCATTTCACAGTTTGGTTATACATTTGATGATTACTGTAAAAAAATATATTTAAAAAAATCACTGCTAGTAGACCTGGTATTCATAAAGAGTGTCGGGCTTCTGAATAAGCTTCTGTCTACATTCCCTGCTCACTGCGCACATGTGAACTGCATGTTAATCGAGCCGTCTTTGTTCTCTCACTTGTTTATATTCCTCTCTATCCTCACCCTTTTCTTTCATTCACCCCCGGTGTTCACCTGTTTATTTGTCATGCTTTCATTTTCTCATTTACACGGACTCCTACTAACTATTCCATCTTTCCTTGTAGCAAAACTTTAAGATTGAGGATGAGGAAGATCTGCGTCACGACTTTGAAAGGCTGCAGCAGGCGATGGAGATGGTTGGCTTCCTTCCCGCCACCAAGAAACAGTAAGTGAATCACTAAACATTTCCAGTTTTAATGTGTGTAATGTAGGAAAGAGCCTTACATTCTTTCAGACGTGGTGAGGGAATTTTTCCACTCTGCCCTTATTGAGTTATTTTGATTGGAGCATTGAATCATATTACCAAGAATATAGAAAACTACAAAGAGACTTTTTAGAGCCTCGGCAACACAATAGCTGCATCTAACGGACTAATGTAGAAGCTTATTTGAGACCGTGTGTAGAGATAAGGCCTCTATTCAGTTTGAACAGCATTGCATAGAATAGTCGCCACTTGTGTCATATGACTGTTGCTTTCAGTTTAAAATAATGTTTTTTATGACTGTGTTGCAGGATCTTTTCTGTCCTGTCGGCCATCTTGTATCTGGGCAACGTGACCTACAGGAGGAAGTCAACGGGCCGAGAAGAGGGGTTGGATGTGGGACCACCAGAGGTCCTGACTACCCTCTCTGACCTTCTAAAGGTAACATATTTGTGTGTGTGTGTGTGTCTTTATGACTTTATACTTCACTCTGTCTGTCAGTTGTCCATGACTGTCAGCATTAATTTGTCTCTCTCAGGTTAAAGAGGAGCTGCTGGTCGAGGCACTGACGAAGAGGAAAACGGTGACAGTCAACGACAAGTTGATCCTCCCTTACAGCCACTCCGAGGTGGGCACCAGTCTCTGCAATTTGTCATTACTATAATATCGTGTTAATGAATGTGTTCAACTGCACATTAAATGTGTACCACTCCTACTGTAGATGTCTTCCTGCAGTCAGGGTGTAATGTTCAACATTTTATTAACCTCTTTAATTTCATAACTTCATACACATTGGCCTACTTTTTTGTCTTGTAATATACTATTTTTCCAAAGCACACTGTCAAACTGCACCTGTGCTTCTCTTGTGTTATGTTCATTGAAGTTTTCACGACAGTGTTTATCATCCCCTCCTCTTCTCATCAGGCGATCACAGCCAGAGACTCCATGGCCAAATCTCTGTACAGCGCCTTGTTTGACTGGATCGTCCTACGCATCAACCACGCACTGCTCAACAAGAAAGACATGGAGGAGTCTGTCCCAGTGAGTGTCCCACAGACTTACAAAATACATCTATATGCATATTGCAAAAGCGCTACAGATATTATTTTCTTTGAGTTTATGACACATATGTTCGGTTAATGTTCATGGTTCTGTTTTCCAGTGCTTGTCCATCGGTGTCCTGGACATTTTTGGCTTTGAGGACTTTGAGACAAACAGCTTTGAGCAGTTCTGCATCAACTATGCAAACGAGCAGCTGCAGTATTATTTCAACCATCACATCTTCAATCTGGAACAGGTGAGCAGTGTTGTTTATGTCCCCCATCCCGAAATAATTCAATATTACTCTCTGAACGACATACTACCAGAAGACATGATTCCCTGTAATTACACAACAAACCACTATGTTTCCATTAGTGACTGCTGGAATGATGACTCATCTAAACAGAGAAAGTTAGATGTCAGCTCACACTAGTTGTCTTATCCCTCAGAGTTCAGCGTTACAATAGGAATATGAATGAAAGTTGAATTAAATATCATAATATTTAGTCAAACCGCACTTGAAAAACGGTATACTGCTCCATCTTTTTGGCTCACAGTAATGCTCTGTCCTGTCTCACGCAGGAGGAGTACCAAGCAGAGGGAATCACCTGGCACAACATTGACTACACAGACAACGTGGGCTGTATCCATCTCATCAGCAAGAAACCCACTGGTCTGCTTTACCTGCTGGACGAGGAGAGCAAGTAAGACACAGACACACATGATTCACCCTTCATTCATTCATATGAATTTGGGTAGGACATGAGTTTGTTTTGTTTCAGATGAAGCTCTCCATTTATCTGGATTTTGTTTTCCTTCTTTCCTTCTCTCTGTGCTCGTGCTCCAGCTTTCCTCATGCCACAGATGAAACATTACTAGCCAAATTCAAGCAGCAGCATCAGGGCAACAAATACTTTGTCTCCACACCAGTCATGGAACCTGCCTTCGTCATTCGCCACTTTGCTGGAAAAGTGAAATATCAAATCAAGGTAAGCAGGGAGAGAGACAGAGAATCCAAGAAAGACAAGATTTGGGATGTCACTTTTTTATGTTGTTTTTGACTTTTGTAATGCTCTTGATATGTTTGACCTCACCAGGATTTCCGGGAGAAGAACACGGACCACATGCGTCCTGACATTGTGGCGTTGTTGCGGAGCAGTGACCGCGCTTATGTGCGGCAGCTCATCGGCATGGACCCGGTTGCCATGTTTCGTTGGGGCATCCTGCGCGCCACCATCAGAGGCCTTGCTGCTTTCAATGAGGCTGGCCGTTCCTGGGCTGCCAAAACTTCAGGTATATCCTCAGTCATATCCGCCGCTCTCAGACCGTTATGGGTAAAATAATCATATAAACAAATTTTTACCAGTTTGTGTGCATGTTTAACCTATTGACAACATTCCGTCTGGAATACTCCCCCTTAATCAGTGAATAATTAATTTAGCTATGCAGCATTAAGTCTGTACATCAGTTTTGGTAATTTACTGTCAAGTAATGAAAACGTGTTGTGTCATAGCTGCCTCCTCAGGTCACTCGTGCAGTTTACACCACAATGTCTGACTACTGCAGTTTCTCTGCTTTGTGATAAGCCTTTCTGGTCAGCACCTAGAGGAATATGCAGTTCAGAAACGTGAGGCTTTAGGAGATTTTGAAATTTTCTCAACAATTCTCAATCCTCCAGACTATTTTTGTGCTCTCAGACATAGCCCATTGACGCAGGAGCCTTTTATGTGGATTAACAAGATTAAATTAAGACAAAAAATGAAAACAACAAAAACGGCTGTGGTCATGTGCCTCTGATCAACCTTTATGGTGCCAGAGAGCCTGATTGTGATAAATACACTGTTTCACTTGTTAATGATGTGTGTTGTGTGCTCATGTTTTAGGTGTTGTCCGTCCAATCTCCAGAACTCCTTTAGGAGAGCTTCAACGGTCCAATGCTCCAGTAGAAAGAATGTACAAGTAAGTGATGGACATAACTGATTATGAAACTTGTACCACTCTCCTGATCTTCTAGGTCTTGGATTTTTAACGCTCCTTTCTACTTCCTTTGGAGGAATCTGTCAGCTCTGATACGTGTGGAGGTGGAGCAGACTGTCGGTCCTTTTCATTTTGTGAAAATGTTCATCAATGTTCTTTAATACAATTCAATTTCATGAAACAGACTGATTTGCGGTTTGTTGGTCCTTTTTTGATGGTGTAGGAAATGTTTAAAATGGTTGGTGAACTGTGGACGTCCTCGTATCATGTAGCACTGGAGGAGATGAGGAAGAACAATGTCAGACGCCTACTACTGTTCACTACTGTGAACTGTTCCTCTGAATCTCTCTTTTGAACTGACGCCACACAAAAAACACAGCTTGTGACACCACCCTGACAGACAAAATCCTCCTTCACCTCATCTCAGTCACCAATATCCTCTCCACCCGTTGGTGACCCCAGTGTGTGCGGTTCTCTCCTCTCCCCTCCACAGACGAGCATCTATGCTCGATTTCTACTTTGATCACTCAGAGGAGCGCCCTCTAGAGGCCTTTGAAGACATCTTTGCTAGCTATGAGAGTAAGAAGTAAGTGAATTTGGTGAACAGCAGAAAGGAATGAAGACATGAGGCCAAGCAGGAAGGAAATGTGCTTTGTTTTGAGTAAACAAATTCCTGGTTCTTTCATTCTGAGTTTGCTCCCATAAAAAAAAAAAATTCTTTAGCTTTTGATTATAATTGAAATTTAGTACACTAGTATAATACAGAACAACAGACCTGCAGTTTACCTTGAATTCCCTCTCCTTCCTCACTGTAACCCTCATCTTTTTCTGTAGACGTCTCTCCTTCCTCACATTTATTATTCTTGTTATGGAGCACAGGAAGGTGTTTGCACTGGCCCACTCTGATTAGCCACTTACATCAACAGCGATTCGCTGGTAACACACGTGTATTCAGATGCGCACAGGGACCTTCAGTCAAATAGACAAAGAGAATTAAAAGAGCTTTCTCAGAAGGGAACAAAACCATGAAGAATAACTTTGGTTTGTTGGGACGGCTGAACCTCGACTTTCTACCTCCTGCTTTCAGATCTGAAATAGCTGGGTTGTGTTTTTTAAGACTGGATACCAAACAGGATTGTTTAACCTTAAAGCACATTGTTAACATCACTGAACCACCCAGTCCCTTCCAGATCTGCAAAAAAATGAGATGTGGAGGTCAGATTCACTGTGCCTCAGTTCCTGTATATGCTGCCCATTCCTTCACTGCCTTGCCTCCTCTGTTTTCATGGGTCATTTATGGTAAGTATGGAAAAGCATGGAAAAGTCCCCACATTAACCTCATTAGACTCAGTGACCAGTGTAACACCAGCTCCAATTAAAGGAAAGGGAATCCCAAAACCTTACCAGTAACAACACAACCAGTAACAGCCCCAGCATGGACACAGAAAGCCAACCACACTGAACGTCAACTAAGCTCTGCATGTTAACTACCACAGTGGCAGTGCTATGGGTGTGAATACAGCCCAACATGCCTCAGTGACTCTTTGAGTGTGTGTCTTTTTTTGTTTTTAAAAGGGATATGGCAGCATGGTTGGGTGGTCTTGTGGTTTCCATGAACAGTGGGATATTACATTTTGTGGGTTATTCTTCACGGATGAACAGAAAAAAAAATCCTCAAGTTTCTCTTGATATCAGACCCCCAACTATCCTGCAGTGTGTGTCTCTGCGGTGGTGTGTTTTCATCTCAGGTGTCCTAACAGTGATGTTCTATCACTCCCCCACTTTATGGTTTTTCTCTCCTTTCCTTCCTCCTTTTGTCCATTTTTCCAAACGTTCTCCTGTTTTTGCCCTCCCTCTCCCCCCCGCTCCCTCCCTCTCCTCACTGGGTGTGTGCTTGTGGTGTGGTCAGAGACATGCATGCAGAGATCATCAGCTCCATTAAGAACTTGCAGCTGGATGGTGAGGACCCTCGCAAGCTGCTGCAGTCCTGGGGTCGCCTCCGCTTCCCGCGACACGTCCTCCAGTGAGTCTGCAGACAGACCATCAGACAGGCATCCGCTCTTCTTCAGTCCAGTCCAGTCTAGACTAGTCGGCTGAGGCAGAACATCCTCCTGTGTCAACTATCCATGATGCATTTTGTTGTTAAGGATACGTTGAATCAGCTTAACGCACATGGATAGTTATAGCTGTCATATTTGTAACCACTTCTGAGTGGATCACCGACACCTCATGTGATCTTCACATCAAACACATTCCTGCTTCAGTAGCAAACATTACATGAGTAGCATCTAGTTTCCTTGAAGGCTACTGCTGAAACGCCTTGAATACTTGACTTCGCTAACTGCTGCATGCACATCATCAGAAGACTGTGCTGGCATGTGAGGACATTTGGAGCATCTTGTGAAACTATGCCCCAGTGGCCTTGCAGCATGTTAGAATTTACAGCAAGTTCTTGCCGTGTTGCACACAGCAACATAGGGAACATGAGCATAAATTCCCTAGCCCTGTATGTGTTAATGAAGGCAAGAGTGCATGACTGTCTGTATGGTGAGTATGGTGATTGTTTAGAGTTTACTTCCCATCTCCTTCAGCATACTCCCTCAGTCCCTTCTCCATCATCATTCTCCTTTCACTCATTCATGCCTTGCCTCTGTCCGTCATTCATTCCGTCTTCCAGGTGCCTCCCTGGATTCATCACTGACTGACAGAGCATGAAGAAGTCACGCCGTCCGTACTAACCCATAGCACTACATCCGCTATTCCATCCTCCTGCCTCAGCTTTTATCACGTCACTTCATCTAACTCACCCTGCAACTTTTTTTCTCCACTTTTCCACAGGAAAAGCAAGAGCAGCAAACAGAGGCAGGTCATCCCCAAGGTAACCCTCCGAGTTAGGGACAGGAAAAAAAATGAAATTCTGTTCTAGTCATATGAAGCAATCCGGTTAATTTTATTTCATTTTGTTAGAAGCATAATAATTGAATGCTCATGAGAGATTGATTCACTCATTTACTGCTGTGCAGAGTTTGCTGGATTCTCGGTCTCTGAAGTTCATTGTGAGTCTGACGCTGCACGATCGCACCACCAAGTCTCTGCTGCACCTGCACAAGAAGAAGAAGCCACCCAGCATCAGTGCCCAGTTCCAGGTACAATAGCCTAACCGGGTAGCAGTGTGGCATTATGTCAAACACACATTCCAAGCAGCTGTCCTGACCGTTCATGTTAACCCCTCTCTCTTTTGTTTCCTTTAGACTTCTCTGACCAAACTCCTCGAGACTCTGAACAGAGCAGAGCCTTTCTTCATTCGCTGTATCCGCTCCAATGCTGAGAAGGTGAGACTCACGTCAACTGTTCTTTAATGTCTTGTATGTCATGTATGTAGTGTAATTTCATACCTAAACAAATGTCTTTGAACTGTTGTCAAATTAAGCAAGGTTTTATTTTGAGTCATGGAATAACACAATAACACAATTCTCGAGCTTGCTGAAAATGAAATTTTTTTTAATGGGTCAATATGGGAATGAAAATGGTGAATTTATATAATGCAATGTGCTTCTTGTGTCCTCAAACATGAGCAGAAGGAGATGTATCTGGATGAGGCCTTGGTGGTTCAGCAGCTGCGATACACAGGAATGCTGGAAACCGTTCGTATTAGGAGGTCGGGCTATGGAGCCAAGTACACATTCCAGGTACCGCAGAGTTACTCCTCTTTTAGGAAAATCCATGTGATTAATCACAAAACATGTACAGTGTCACACCAGGCACCAAAGATACAGAGTTTTAATGGCAAATAGAAGTAGATACAATAGCCTGCTACAATGCTACACACTCCTACGAAAATAATTAAAATCTGCAAATCTGGAGATAAACATCTTGATGAAATGTGAGCTGTGGAATTTCTTTCTGTGTTGTAACGATTTGCTTGTCCTTGCAGGAGTTTATTGAGCAGTTCAGAGTTTTGCTGCCAAAGAACACGACTGCCTGTAAAGAGGACATCTCAGCGCTGCTTGAGAAGAAGATGGGCCTGGACCCCACCATGTATCAGATAGGAAAAACTAAGGTACACCACTAAACACCCTGGCACTGTTTATACTTTCCGTTCATCTTATTAACCCATGTCTACATTTGTTTCTCTACACTTCTGAATGTCATCATCTACATTCTGTGTGTTTTTCTCTCTATCCAGGTGTTCCTGAAGGAGATGGAGCGACAGCAGCTGCAGGACACGCTGCACAAAGACGTAATGCGCAAGATCATCTTCCTTCAGCGTTGGTTCAGAGCTCGTCTGCAGAGAAAAGAGTTTTTGGACATGAGACAGGCAGCCATATTGATCCAGGTAATCGCAGATGCAACATTTAATTTTACTAGGTATTTTCCTATTGTTTAGAGAGAATGAAAGTATAATCCTGATATTCCCTCTGCTCTCTCTTAGCATTCATGGCGTAGGTACTGCAAAGAGGAGCAAAGGCGACATGCAGCCACTTTGATCCAGGCTCTGTGGAGAGGACACAGGCTGAGATTAGATTTCCACCGCCAACGACAGGGCGCCACCAAGATACAAGCACTGGTCAGAGGCCATTCAGCTCGCAGGAGGTAACAAGACAAACACTCAGTGACCTGATGGGCATGATGTGGTGGCTGTCGTATTTATATTTTGTGTTTTTACAGGTGTCAGTCCATACGTCAGGAGAAACAAAGAAAGGAGGAGGAGGAAAAAGAAGCCCAGAAGAGGGCAGAAGAAGAGGAAAGGAGGAGGAGGGAGGAGGAGGAAGAGGCAAGGAGAAAAGCTGAGGAGGAGGAAGCAAGGAAGAGGATGGCAGAAGAAGAAGCGAGGAGAAAAGAAGAAGCGGAGGAAGTAAGGAGGAGAGCTGGGGAAGTAGAGGCAGCCCGGAAAGCACAGGAAGCACAGAAAAAGAGAGAGGAAGAGGAGAAAAGACGGGCACGCGAACCTCAAACAAGAGAGGATCCTGATATAGAGCTGGTCACAGAGGAGATGCTGGATGACAACCTCTCTTCCCAGGAGGACGAGAGAGGAGAGGAGGACCTGGAGGTCAAATCAAGCTCACATACAGAGGAGGAGGAACAGGACAAGGATGACGAAGAGCTGGAGGATGAGGATGAGGAATTACATATGGAGACCAATGGTACCCTGGCTGAGGCTGGACCCCAGCTGGATGAGGAAGAGGAGCAGGATTTGGAGAATCAAACACTAGGACAGACAGACTCAAAACCTGCTCTTCGCTCTGATGGGGCCGCCCCAAATGCACTTACACCCTCCTCTCCAGGTCAGGCGTCAGATACACAGGCTCACAGCACTACCTCCACACCTCCCAACGCTGAACAAGACAGAGTACGACCTCCACCTATCAACAGGGGCCAGTCATCCCGGAGCCAGGAGAAGAGAGAGCAGAGGAGACGGAGAGGGCTGGAACACAACCAGAGAGAGACTGATCGAGCCGCCTCTTCCACCTCCTCAACAATCAGCAAGGACCAAACGTCCCCGCCGAAGAGCAAAAGCCAGGAGACGTCGAAGCTAAAAGAGCGTTCAGATAGCAAGGAGCTGGACCAGTACACCTTTGTGGCCTGGAAAATGAAGGATGACAAGGGAGGGAAGAAGGAGGCAAAAACTTCTCCTGCACCTCCTGTTTCTGGTCCTGTTCGTCCGTCTTCCCTGTCCCTGCGGCCTGCTGAACCTGCGGCTGACAGAAACGGCCTTGTGGAGGGTGTTGGTGCAACAAACCTGCACCGCCGTCCTGGGGCCATCAAGGAGAAACCAGAGAAGTGGAGGCGGAGTGACGGAGAATACCCCGAGAGCGCCAGCCCTCCTCCACTTCACAGCGAAAGGAGGAAAAAACAACCACTGTAAGTCTTCTGTTATCTCGATGCTTTCAAATCTACCCTGGTGCTAGAGGACAACTCTGGAGATAAAATATGTTGACAATCCCAAAAATATAGAATATCTCCAGATGAATCCTTTCAACTACAGGAAGTTTTTGTCTTCAACAATCCCTCAGTTGTCAGAGTATCTTTCCACACATTGATCTGTGTTTCATCCATATCTCTCTGTCATGTCCGTCTGCAGGGGTGAAATGGCCTCTTCATCAGTTGACAGCTTGTCTCCAGGCTCTGAAGGAGCTGGTGCTCCGTCAGCCAGAGAGGTATTTTATATGTTGATCCATTTCAATTCAAATGTCTTCTTTCAAAAGCTCAGATACACATTTTTGAGTATGAAACAGCAACAAATATCACATCATCTTTGAAATATGTACAGTACATTACACATGCCTTATACTTTATTCACTGTGTTTTCATTTTCTACTGTTTTTGTATTCTGTCCTGCAGATAATTTCCCCATCAGAGAGTCATGGTGACGGCTCAAGGGGCAGCTCCCTCAGAAGGAAGCAGCAAGACGGTTCCAGTCACCAAGATTTAGCCCACTCCATCCCATCCACACCAGACAAGTAATGCACTGGACTGGCTTATACTGTAGACGCAGACTTGTGATGAACAGGGCTGCTATTAAATGTGACTGGACTGAGATGGGTGAAGCACAGCATGTGTCTCATAGGCAACAATGTATATAGTGTCAGTAAAGATTATGCTATGAAATAAATTATAAGAAAAACACTTTGTTTAAACCACATTGATGTACGGAGCTCCTTGTGTGGAGTTGCACGGTCACGAGAACTGCATTTGCTCTGAATCCATTTTGTCTATGTGCCAGATATGTACACTAATGGCCCAGTCATGGGTGCAAGGATTTGTTTTTAATTTGTATTGTCGCTATGGTGACACAGCTGGAGCAGGGCTTGAATATGTGGCACTTTAAAAGCAAACTCTTTCAAGAAATTTGAGTTGAATTTTTTAAACACCAGGGTCACACAAAATCAGAAAGGAGATAAGAATTGAAAGATATGAAATTGTGAGTCCAGGCTGAAGACTTTTAGAGTTTACCTAAGTTTTGCTCAATGATGTTTATGAATATTCATCTAGTCTGGTGTTTCTTTGTCCTGCAGGTCCGGTGGTTTCTTCAGCAAGATTTTGAAAAAACGTCCCCACAAAGAGGCCCAGACGCCAGACAACGGAGATCTGACACTGGCTCAGATCCTCAATGAAAAGCCAACAGGGGAAGGTAATTCATACAAACTGTGCTCAGGGGTTAAGTTGGTCCCTGTGCCACTTGTCCAAAGCTGATGGAAAGAAAAGTGATTCTAATGTATACTTTACTAAAATCATCTTGAATAATGACATTGTGATAATTAAAATATTGACATCTTTAACGTTTCTGTTAGTGATCAGCAATAACCGCACTAAAAGTGCTTGACTTGCAGTTCACTGCCACCACACCTCTTGAACATGGAAAGAAAACACAGGTGTATTATCATTTATTATTCCCAGGCCTTAACTAATCCGCCTGTTTGCTTTCTGAGAAAACACTGACCCGTGCAGGATCATGCTCAGTAAAAACAAAATAACTTTACTTTGGGTTTAGTTTCATCAATGGCACTCATGCGTAGTGCACATTCTGCATCAAACGTCTGAGCTCAGTTTGAGAGAAGAGGTAGAGGAGTAGTCCATATATCATTCAGACCAACTCTTCCTCATCTACTCGATTTCAAAATATTCTCCTTTTCAGCCCCAGCATCTGGACAGCCATCTCGGTCTCTCTCCCAGACACATGGCGACCGTGCTGCTAAAGGTTTTGGCCGTAACCCCTCAATAAAGATCAGTCGTGCCACGCGGGTCTCGGAGCAGTGGAACGCCTCACTGGACCGGGAGATCACCAATGCAAACGAGCTGCGGCACCTCGATGAGTTTCTGGGCAACCAGGTAAATAACAGATGACAAGACGTTTGCCCGTTGTGGGAAATATATTTATTATTTACCTACAAAAATTCTGTTTTGTCTGTGTCTCTTTAGGTCAATGATTTCCGCTCCAGGGGGAAGTCGCTGTCAGCCACGGAGGCCATCTTTGTAACAGCCACCATGCAGTTCAGAGAGAATATCAAAGCCATGTATTCGCTCACAGTAAGTCTGTCTGCAGGCACATAACACACACATGAGATATACTGATCAAAGCTCATTACTATCCTCTCCTCTTCCTCATTTTTCTCTCCTGTCCCATAAACTTTATCAGAAACCCACCATTGGCTACAAAGGTCTGATGACTGGCTACCAGAACAAAGTGATCCACCTGGCGGGCGACAAGCAGAAAGGAGAAGTCCAACTGGTGGTCAACTTGTTCCAGTCGGTGCTGGACGGCTTCATCAGAGGAGAGATGAAGAAAGAGGAAGCTGAACCTGCGAAGGTGAAACACTGAGGTTCATCGTCGTTCAGTCTAATTCGTCCACAAGTAACGTATTGACACCTCTTGTCTTTTGGTTTTTCAGCCTGCTAAAACTCGGAAGAAGAGAAGGAAAAAGGATAAAAGTGTAAGTCTGCAAAGTTTGTAATTCTCTTTAATGCACAGGTAAATGTTTTAATTCGATATACATTAGAATTTCTAATTGAGCGGCTGCCTGTGTTATAGATGGAGAGCCCCCTGGATCACGTCTTCGTCAACTATCAGGTCAACATCATGCAGTCGTGTGACCAGTGTAGTTCTTACATCTGGGGCATGGAGAAAGCCTACATGTGCAGCTGTGAGTTAAAATATATTTTTACTTTTTAATTCTTACTAAATCATAATAATTTACGTTCCTGCTTTAATTTCTGCCTTTTTTTATCCTTGTTAAAATCTTGTCTTAAAAGATTGCAAAATGGTGTGCCACAAGAAGTGCATCTTCAAAATAGTCACCGACTGCTCCACCTTCTGTGCCAAAAAGGTAAGTTTCTATTCCTACCTGTTCCACAAGACTCACCCAGTTTTTCATAATGTCTGAAACATGGCACTAGTAGTTCTCTGCTGGTATTCTTGGATAAATAACTCATTATTTCAGTTCTGACTAGTCCTTGTTACAGATAAGCTGTTAAAGCCTCATTGGAGCTGAACAACATTATCAGACTAATATCTTTGTTAAGAATGTACGGTGTTGAAATTGTACTTGCTGATACAGAAACAGACACATACAGTATTTATTTTGAAATAAACATATTCAGTATCTTGTCTCAACTTTTTTAAAAGACTGAACAATTTGACTGTGATAAATTATATTGAGCAAAGACACCCAGAGGAACAGAAGCTAACTCAAAAGTGGTTGCAGGACCTTGGTTCTCTATTTTGTGCCACATTAATAATTTAAATACAACATGAAATAAATAAACCACCCTTCTGAACAATACTTTCGTAAATAAATCCTCTAACTTATTTAAGAAGTATCATATTTCAGTGAATGCAATGGATGAGTGGACTTCTTACTGACTTGCTGCGTGTCTCTCTGAATTCACAGAGTGACGAAGAGTCCAGCGGTCTGCACTTCGGCGTGCGCGTGTGTCGCCTGGTCAGCGATAAGAACCCGGTGCCCATGGTGCTGGAGATGATGCTGGAGCATGTGGAGATGCACGGCCTCTACACCGAGGGCATCTACCGCAAGTCCGGCTCTGCCAACAGGATGAAAGAGCTGCACCAGCGGCTGGAGACTGGTCAGACCCCTCAGTGTTTAAAGTTCGCTATTGATTAACTGACTGGTTGATTGACAATGATTAACATGCAGGTAGAAACTCTGTCGCTGGTCTTTTCTGTTGATGTGACTTTGTCGATGTGTGTAGACCCCCACCTGGTCTGCCTTGAAGACTACCCCATTCACACTGTGACGGGCCTGGTCAAACAGTGGCTGAGGGAGCTGCCGGATCCACTCATGACCTTCACGCATTACAGTGAATTCCTACATGCAGTGGGTGAGGAGGCCATACCCCCCACCGGGGGAAAGCATTTTACATTCCACAATCTGCCTCCTGGGATTTTGTTTTAAGTTATTTATAATGTAAAATGGCTAAAATGAAGGTGGAGAATATCACACATGAGTGAAAACTAAATTACGATATTTTGAATTACAAAGGACTTGTAGTGTTAATAATTAGTGTGATTAATTATGTATTTTCTCCTTCCTCTAGAACTGCCAGAGAAGCAGGAGCAGCTTCACACCATCTACAAAGTGCTGGAGGAGCTTCCTACAGCGAACTTCAACACGCTGGAGAGACTCGTCTTCCACCTCGTCAGGTTGGGGTTCTCCTGTACATGGTTTAGCATGACTGTTACATAATTTCCTCGTGTTGCAATTGAAATATTGTTTTCTTTCTTGACTCATCACCCATTGTAACATAACATATTTAATTGCAGCTAAGTCAAAGTCTGGATTAAATGTACAAGCGGCGAAACAAATGCTATTATGTGATGAATTCTCTCGCAGGGTTTGTAAAGAGGAGCCTCACAACCGCATGTCTCCGAACTCGTTGGCCATCGTTTTCGCCCCGTGTATCCTGCGCTGTCCGGACAGCGCCGACCCGCTCCTTAGCATGAAGGACGTTGCCAAAACCACCACGTAAGACTGCCACG
Source organism: Scophthalmus maximus (assembly GCF_022379125.1). Classification (NCBI taxonomy): domain Eukaryota; kingdom Metazoa; phylum Chordata; class Actinopteri; order Pleuronectiformes; family Scophthalmidae; genus Scophthalmus; species Scophthalmus maximus. Next base: position 12,780,388 of record NC_061527.1, on the reverse strand, counting down.
ACAGCAGAAAATGGCGAAAATCTGCTTTCATATTTTGTAATTCAATGCCTTTCCTGTACACGCCCCTTACATAACCAGTGAACAGCTGTAAGTTAGCACACACGCTCATGTGCTCTCCTCCCTCTGTAGGTGTTTAGAGATGCTCATCAACGAGCAGATCCGACGCTACAACGAGAAGATGGAGGAGATCGAGCAGCTGGAGTACGCTGAGGCTCTGGCTGTCAACCAGCTCAAACTCAAAAGACAAAACACGGTGAGGAAAAGAACTCCTGCCTTCGTTCTGGATCACCTGGATTCAGTGTTTTTCTTTAAAACCCATAGCAATAGTTAGAGCGCTGCTTAGCCTCAAGCAGCCAGTGACTTTTTTTTACTTCTTTTATTTAAATCGTACGACAACCCCAGTATCAGAAGCTGTTGTTCTTCAGTGACGTGGGTAACGTGGTCAATGTTCCTTGTCTCTCCTTAGCACTTCTGCCATTTACCTCTCAGATTCTCAGCTCCTTACAAAGGAGTGGTGGTATGTATCACTGAGTTCACAGTAGATCTCGTAGTCGTAGTGTGTCGTAGTGCGCCATGTAGAAGCACCTGTGCATGGCATGTTAGATGTGGGTGACTTTTGATGCTCTTGGCTGTAATTTATTTAATTTTTATTTATTTATTTATTTTCATCCGACTTTCCTTAATACTTTTTTTTTAATCTTCCTTACTAACTGGTCGTAGATTGCATGTTAGTCTAGTTTAGATCCTGCTTGTGATGGGAAGGACTTGCTGTTTGCCATCATTCTTGTTGTTTCTGCGAGGGGAGCAGATGGTTCTGGGTTGGTTTTGTAATCACTGTCTTTTTTTTAAGAAGGTGACCTAACTTGATATTTATTGATATTTGTGTTATGTGATGCTCCAGTGTCTCCATATCTTTTTTTTATTGATAGAAGATCTCAAAGCTCTGAACGTCGTGTTATTTTTTTTGGCTGTTAAGTGGTTTGATCTGTCTGGATTGTGGTGATTTGTCTCTAACCTCTGTAGAAACTCCTCAAATCAATTCTGATTTGAAAGGGTGGATGCGTTTTTTAATTAGCTTATTTTTTGTCACTGCATTTATTTATCTCCCTTTTGAAGTTATTACTTTTCACAGTAGTGCTTTATGACTAGAGCATAGATGCATGAAAACCACAGGCACCATCCACCCTGCTCCTCTTGCTTTTCTCACTAACAACGTTTGGAATGGGTTTTAGATTTGGGTTGAAACCCTTTCTATTTCATATGTTTGTTATATAAATATAATTATTGTGTTTGTATAATAGTTACGTATGGACATGTTCAGGTTGAGTTTAGGTATCAGTGTGTGATGTTCTGTCTTCGGCAGGTGCACGAGAAGGTCACTTCGGATCTCAGCGTGGTGCCTGAGAACGAGCCTCTGGACTCAGACACTGAGGCTGAGAAGAACCTGGTGGAACGTATCAAGTCCATCAAACAGGAGAAGTAAAGATGCCCTCTTGATTAACGCTTCTGTTTTCATTGAAGAGCGGCGTGTCTCACTGCTCTGATTTCCTTCTTTCATCTGTTCCTCTGTAGAGAGGATCTGGCCTGTCGCCTGCCAGAGATGGAGCAGCCTGGTTCAGACCAGGAGAACTTGGACTCCGAAGCCTCGCTGAGCTCTGAGAGTCTTCTTGATGAGCAGCAGCGCTGCTCTGCCCACAGCTCAGATCCTGAAGGTCAGTGTTAAGGTTAAGCGTGGACTTTCCTTTCCTTCCACCCTTTTCTCTCACTCACCTGTGGGTTTCTGACGAGACCACATGGGGCCGCTGGGTTGGGCCCTTCCTGTGTTTTATGGTGCAGGTCTGGACCAGTGATGGTGATTGGGGCGTTGACGTCTGCTCTGTAACAGCAGGTTGGACGAACAGCAACCGTGTTTGTTTGTGTTTATGTGTGTGTGTGTTAGAGTACGTTTGCATACCCATGTGTGCACGTGAATGCATGTGTGGCATGCTCAAACTCTATTCAAATGAATGAATTGAATATTTGGCACACCATATCAAACCAAATGCGTGATTGAACATAATTCTTCATAGATAACATGGTTGCATGATCTTCCATGGTCCTCACTCTCTCAGGATTTGTGTGTGAATCTTTAAGGAAAACATTTCTCCTACTGTTCCCTCTTCTTCTCTCCTCCAGGACGAGGTGGCCCCCAGCTGAGGAGATACAAGCCAGTTTGTCCACCTAAACCGTTTGACCTGGCCCAGCAACCTAAAGTCCTCGGTGGACGCATCTCTCTGCCAAACCTCACCCCCGCTAGCTCCACCTCCTCTATATCCAGCTGCGCTTCTTTAACCTCCCAATCTTCCAACAGGCACCTGCTACGACGCCGCAACCCTGTCATCCCAGACACGGTGAAACTCCCCCCAGGCATCCTATCCCAGTCTGCAGCCTCGCATCCGGCTCAGACCGGCACTCCTCCTGGAAATCGAGCATTCAAACACTTGGTCAGGAGAAGAGAGCAGCCGGGCCGCCGCAAAGACAGCACCCAGTCCCTGTACATCAACAGCCCAGAGTGCGACCTGCTGTTGCATTTCTCCTCCTGCCCCCCCTCCACTTCCTCCTCCTCCATCTCCTTGGTAAAACACTCTCCTCAGCACCAGAACCAAGAGACACAAGCCTCGAAGGGCCAGAGACGTTTTTCTGACCCAGACGTACCTTACATGGAAGCGGATGTCTGACAAGGACAAAACACAAAGGATGGAGGAGTGAGGAGAACTTGGGTAAACACCTCTGAGGGTTGTCAGGGCAACAACCTTAGAGTAGACAAAAGGTTAATACTATAATTGGCATGGAGAGTTGCCACAGGTAACAACGTTGGGATTGTAGAAAGCCAAGAGGATAAGAATCAAGAATCACACAGAGGAAGAGAAACTGATGATGAACAGCAGAGAGCCACAGTGGAGACGTTGTTCCAGTTGCTGTGATCAGATGGAAACTAATCAAGGAACTGCTAATGTGTTCAAAGTCTTGTTGTCCGCTATGACAGTAAAAAAAAAAAATAACTGGACAAGATGTTGCCAAGCACCTTTTCTATCTTTTTGATATTTTGTGGTCGCTATCGATGAATTCAGCTAAGTCAGAGGCTGGATTTTTTTGTGTAGCCTCTATTCATTACTGTTCTTTTTTTTTTTTTCAAACCCATTTGTGCTAATTCAAGGAAATACTAGATGTTCCAGTCGCACTTTTCATTTCTTAGTTCCCCTGATGAGCGAAAACAAGCTCACTGAAATGTTAGCTAGTGCCTTGAAAATGTACAGTGATTCAAACAAGAAACTCATTTCTCATGTTGTTATGGAACAGTGCTCATAGAGGGAGGGAGGGATATGGGGATAAAGAGAGGCTACCTTTGTCTCAGATTTTTGTGTTTATTGTACTGAACCAACACAAGACCGACGTGTTCGACACAAGGACCTCAACGTGCACAGTGTGACCATTGTACAAGAGACAACGCTCTGTCCGCTTCCTCCTTTTTTACCTGCCGCACAGCAAACACCCCACAGGAAGTCATCGCCTTCACATAGCAAAGGGAAACGGGAGCAGCACACGCCACTTTTCTCTCTTTTGTTTTTTTGTTTTTTTTAGACGACAAAAACACAAACACAACACCGGCCACGTATGCAACAGCCGTGCCACGATGTCTTTAAAGCTCCAAGAACTCCTCGAAACTGCCTTTCCCCTTTTCTAAAATGAACTTGGCTTCACTCAGCTGTGGACAGTCGCGTAATGAGCAGGTTCTGCTGAAGCACATTTCAACTTGGTGTGAAGTGTAATACTAATGTTCCTCTCTGACTGCTGTTGAATGATGTCTGCTAGTTTGTATGGACTATGAGGAAGATGTGTAATGTGTAACAGAGTGTATGGTTGGGACTGAATGTTATTAGTATTAACGTGACAATACAGAACGTGATGCTTGTAACATCTGCTGCCGTGTGATTTGATCCAGCACATTCGATAAAGTTTCTCAGTGTGGATTTTGGATGCATAACGTCTTTTTAAATGTAAATTTTTTTTTAAAGAATAGGTAAACTCATTAGTTATCAAGGGAAGAATATTCTGGCTATGCAAATTTTTACGCAAACTATGAAATATGAGAGGCCAATGACAAACTCTCCATAAAGCTGTCTCCTCCAGTAAAGGTTAACAGATGTACACCAATACACCAACTAGTGAGATGAAGTGAGTGAGGATACACACACATTAATTTAAAATTAAATATGTCTCGATGTGTTATAAGTTTTTACCTTTAGGCAGATGACACACATTTCAGAAGTCCCTCACCGCATCTTCAGTCAACTCCTTCCTTCTTATATTGAGAGTATTTGATACTTTGCTCCGTCACACAGATAATTCCCTGGATATGTAGTAAAACGGCGTGAAAGCACATTATCTGAAATAAGATGATCCTTTAATTTGGGTATTATAGCAGCAGGAGGATGGAATAAGTACAGGTTTGAATAAGAATAGAATGAAATGAAATTTCAGCGGTTTCCAGTGAAGTTGCAGCAATGATTGTTGATGAACCTGAGTTCGTCTCTGAGATGAGTACAGAACAGTGTTTCAACCAGACAGTAGAGTATGTCAAAGATTTTTTTTCTTCATTACATTCATTTTTTTGTTTTTAAATTTATTGCTCCATGTCATCTTTGGCAGGTGAGCACGTACAGTACGGTAAGATCATCCTTTATTAGTCCCACTATGGGGAAATGTACCATGTTACAGCAGCAAAGAAGATTAATAATATAATAAATAGAAGTAATATGTACATTGTATACAGAATATATAACATGTCACCCGATCTAGGACTTTATGAAAATGTGAACAATCAGTAATATTGTTCATTGTAAAGTGAACTTGGATTTCACAAAGGAAATGCCTTAGTTTTATTTGTATTGCACAAGTTAGACAAGACAATTCAAAGTGCTTTACAAAAGCAGGAAAATACATGAAAAACAAGTTACAAATAATTACATTTACAATTCAATATAACGAGCGGGTTGAACCTCACTTGGGTATATACATTATATATAATATTATAATAGATAACGCGTGTTAAAGTTTCGGCTAAGAGACTTATCGACCGTTCCACTCTATTTACGTGTTGTTTGAAAGGAGGCTGCGTGACGTCATACTGCTGCGACGGCGAGTCGGCTTCAAACATGGCGTCCAGGCTGGAGATCAACTTCATCCGACTCCTGTCCCGCTGCGAGTCCATCGCCTCGGAGAAGCGGGGCGAGGCCGAGTGGAGGTTGGAGAAGGTAAGACGACGTGAGGTCGGGGGGAAGTGCCCCCCGCTCGGCGCCGCTCTCCTGCGGCCCTCAGCACCGCGGCGTCGGCGCATCTGTCGGGCGCAGCTGCTGGCGAGCCACGTCGCCACCGAGCACAGAGAAACGCGAACCCGACTCGTGTGTGACAGCGATGATTCAGATGAGATCGCGTCAAAGTCCGAACTGTGCAGGCAACGACGTCCCAGACCCCCGCCACGTTGTGTCGTGTCGTCCTGCGACTTGACTGATCTGAATATTGATGCAACAGCACCATGATCTACTGAACACACTGCAAACTCACCACGAAGACGAAGGACCGTTCAGCTGCAGCTGTCCGCTGTCCGCTAACGTCATCGGCGATTGATCTGCCCATCATTTTTCTCAATTTGATCAATTTGTCTCACGAAACGCCACAAATAAACTTAATTTATTCATAATTGATGTCCCTCAGCCACAGTTCATTTCGTCTACATGTCTTCTCTCCGACCAAATGACTTAAGAAACGCTGCGACTCCCGATGTTTTAAAGGAGCTGAAACTGACGTTTGTCAAGTTGAAACAATTATTAAATAGTTTCCCTGTTCATTTCCTGTCCGTTTATTAATCAACAAAGTATTCGTTGCCCCTGTAGACACAGCCCCTTTCTGAGCTGTCGTGATCCTGTAGTGAGTGGTCATCACACAAATCAGTTTTCTGGCTGAATCACTGTGAGCGGTGACGGAATAACTATTGAAAATATGTTTTAATAATACGTTTGTTTGCCCTCCTCTAGTATGTGGGAGCCCTGGAGGAGATGCTGGTGGCTCTGAAGAAAAGCCAGAGGTAAAAACCCACCGTCTCACTTGTCCTAATGTATTAATTATTGATCAGTTGTTACACACACACATTTCTTTTCTTTGGTCGGATGTTGACCGTGACCTTGGGTCTCCTCTGTGAAGGCAACTAATGTTTTTGCAAACCCCAAAGCTTCTGATGCAATGCAGATCATGTTATGTTATCAATTGCCCAATGTTTTTTAGTAGTTCTGTCTCTGCTCACACTACTTTATTTTTTATTTTTCATGACCACGTAATGAAAATGAAAGTGTCGTAACAATAATGTGGGGGGGGGGGGGTGTTTTTCAAGCAGCAAACCCACACCAGAAGTCCTGACTGACTACACAAGGAAAGTAGATTTTCTGAAAGGACTCCTAGAGGCAGAGAAACTGGTCAGTGGCAATATTTTAAAGGTCTATTGTCTTTGTGATCGTTTCCTTTTTCAAAATGATGTATGAGATGGATTAGAAGTGTTGATTCAAATATTTATAGGACGACTTCAATCATTAGTTCATTGTAATTTCTTTTTATTCGTCTCTTGAGTTGTCTGTACTCTTTTGGCCGACACAATTTTTTCCCGTTCTCGTCCACAGTCCTCGCCGACAGAAAAAGCTTTAGCCAATCAGTTCCTCGCCCCCGGGCGAACGCCCACGATAGCCAATGAGAGGATGCCTGCCACGAAAACTGTCCACATGCAGACGAAGGCCCGGTGCACAGGAGAGATGAGGGACGAGCTGCTCGGCAAGGTGGGTTGACCTGAAAGCCACTGGAAAATACATATTTTGGGGATTGAGAGAACAAATGTATTCAGAAATGGATTTATATGTTCAATGAACTCATCAATGTTGCTCTTTGGTGTTATTACAGGCAACATCAGGCAAAGGTAAGAATTGTTTTTTAAGTGAAACGGATCTCGTATTCAGAGTTTTGGAAATGTGTTTTAAAAAAGGTAAATCTCTGTAACTCTTGTCTCTCTTATAGGGACATCGGAGACAGACTTGCGAAACAGAAGGTAAAGCTTTGAATATATCTCTTCAATAAAAAGTGATGGCTATAGTCTGTCAAATCCACTGACTCAAAAAAAAGTCACTGTGACTTTTACTGTGTTAATATTTCCCTCTTAAATCCTTTACAATGGTAAACTCCACGTTATTATTCCACTGGATGTTGTGACCATGAATAAGAGCCTCTGTATAATAAAAACTTGTTAATGAGAGCGTCACGCCTCGGTGCAGGGGTCTTCCTCTGGATGAGCGTCAGTCTGCCGCGGAGCTGGACGCCGTCCTGCAGCATCACCACAACCTGCAGGAGAAGCTGGCGGAGGACATGCTGAACCTGGCCCGGAATCTGAAGAACAACACGATGGCTGCACAGAACATCATCAAACAGGACAACCAGGTAACTGGATCAACACAAGTATCACGGCACAATCATACTGTGTTTACTGGGGTTTCCATCTCACATTCAGCCTCTCTGGGAAATGTCAAGACTTCTGTGCATGTCTGAAAGTTGGATTCATGTAAAAAAAAACATATATATATTTTTTTCATATTTAAATCTTCTCTGGGGTTTATTCGTGGGTATTTATTTGATATTGGAGTGTTAGTACGTTTCGTGGCTCATGTCTCCGCTGATTCTGTCCACAAGTTGGCAATAAAGGACATATAATATTCACATCCAGCCTGTGCCGAAGAATTGTTAATCTATGAATTATTATTCCTTTCACTGAACCGGCTTGTAGGTCTGACCTGCTAAACATTCGCTTTGACATTCTCCCCAGACTCTGAGCCAGTCCATGCGCCAGGCAGACCTCAACTTTGAGAAGCTGAAGACGGAGTCAGAGCGACTGGAGCAGCACACCAAGAAGTCTGTGAACTGGCTGCTGTGGCTGATGCTCATCCTGGTCTCCTTCACCTTCATCAGCATGATCCTCTTCATCAGAATCTTCCCCCGACTCAGATGATGGACACCGATGAGTCTTGAACTCTTCCCGTGCTCACAGGAGCAGTAGCTACATGAGTGTCCATAGATCTCCGCGGCATGTCTGCATGTGTGACGCAGATCAGTAGTGTTCAGAGACAAAAACAGCTCAAGTCAGATGGACTGGAAATGTTTGCACTTTTGAAACTGAAGTTCTTCCTCTACACTTCCTCTAGGTGAAAGAAAGGTATAAACGCAGAAACTGTTTTGGATGATCAGTATTCATAGAAGGTGAATGGAGGTGAAGAGATTCTCTGTGGGTGCAGCAACATTGTCTTAATACCCAGACGGCAGCGACTGAGCCGTAATTGTTTTAATCCATCAGGTAGGCTACTCACCGTGATGCAACGTATGTGTGCACTTTCTCACTTAGTGGGACTAAAGACATGTTTTGTGGAACATTATCCTTTCCCCAGCATAATGTATATCGAAGAGTTTATGAACCGTCCTCCATCCAACGCACGTCGCCCTGGAAATCCCCGTTTGTCAATCGGTTGAAAAGTTGAGTCCAAAACTACCTGGTTTTTAACAGCTGTGGATGTTCGGTAACACTTCCCTGTTCAGTATTTATCAACACTTCATGTACATGTTTGATGAATGTTTTATAACGCACTATAAGCCTCTGCAAGCAGATATAAAGACGGTTTTAAGATATATTTTCCTTTCCATCTGTGTTTTATGATATTGTCATTATTTGATTATGGCAAATTTCAGTTGTGGAATAATACATTAATACAATCTATCTGTTTGCAACTACATTTATAGTGTGTTACAAACCATTTATGAGATGTTTCTTTAATGTATATGAATGAAATGGTTTGTTTTTTCAAGTGAAGTGTTACCAGTTGTTTCCCCCAAAACATTATATTACAAACTACAGAACAAATTTCATGTATCAGTAAGATTTGGGAATATTAGTCGTCGAGAGGTTTCGGTCTTCATGTTGTTGGATTTCTTTCATCACTCCACATATTCACTCATTGCTGAAGAGTCTGTATGTGTTGGTGGCTGGTTCAATAAATGTACGTCGGGTGATGTCATGGTTGGTGATGGCGGATGAAGCTGCTAATTAATTGCAGGATTATTGCTGGAGTCGGTGAAGAAGGAGAAATGTTTTCCCCATTAAACGACTAATCGCACTGGGAGAAGCTTCTTAACTTCCACTTGTCATTTAGAGCTGCGTGCGTGCGTGCGTGCGTGCGTGTGTGTGTGTGTGTGTGTGCGTGTGCGTGCGAGCTGCTCATGACCTTTCTCAATAGGTCTCTGCCTGAGGATGCAGTGACTTTGTGTGGCCACTGGGTGTCAGTCATGGTCTTGCAGTGTGAGCACTCAATGACCTCCATGACCCCTGATGGCCTGATCAAGCCCCAAATCCTAAATTTGTGTGGATCTGAGGATTGAAGTGTGGATAACTGAAAGCAGTTGCCGACGGCACAAGGCGAGCACACGTGACCGGTTAATCTGCATTTGTATTATTTTACTCCTCCTTATTTTGGCCTGGTAACAGTCGGGTGGGTATCGGCGGAGTCAAAACTGTATTTTTCATGTAAACAATCCCACTGAAGGAGCTTCTCGCAGGTTCACATTCCTCCCGCGTTGTTGGAGTCTGAGGCCTGTGGAGCTGGCTGGCTTGCCCGGGCTTGCCGCTCTGCCCCTGGCCCTTCCTCTCTCCCCTCCGCCTGCCCCGCCTCACGGCTGGCTGGCTGAGCCAGGGCCTGGCCCACCGTGTATTTTCGGATCCCTGGGGGGCATTTTGCCTGCTGGAAGCCGAGGTATGCAGGCCACCGGGAGACCAAATGAGGCTGTGTCACTGCGGAGGATCATCATCGCCCAGTTTAATCACAGCTGTTTGCACCTCCGCTCTCAGGCCATCGCTAATGTGAGCCGCTTTGTGAGTCTGCAGCTTCTGCTTTCCTGCTCAGACGGCAAAGCATGACTTCATCAGTGGGGCAGTTTCCCATGTACATTATAGTTGTATTATCCCATTAAACCAAAGCGACTTGTTGCCCATTTGTGTTTTAGTTTCCCACATATTCTGAAGAGTCTGTGGTGTGTTAAGTACGAGTCCCTGTGTTCACCATAAACGTCTCTGTTTGGCTCAATAGCGGCACTTTTTCTTTCTGTCCCAGCAAACCTGAACGGATTCCTTATGGAGCCTTTTTCCCACGGGACAATCCGAAAATAGTTTGGGGACTGTCTGTGCAGAGTTGTGTTTTGTAAATTTAACAATTTGGGGCCATTTTGTAACAAGGAGGAACTGCGAGTTGTAACATGTGGTGGATACTTAATTCTCCGGCTCCTCTACATTTATTTGACAGATGTAGTTACTATAGTTTCTTTGACAGTCATTTAAAACAGGACGAGCTTCCAAAATGAGACGCGTCGTTAAAGTGTCCAACATTGTTGAAATTAGCTCCACCACCAGCTCCGGATTTAAAATGCGTCTGACATGGCAATGGATCGGAAATAATAATCTGATGATACAAACCATTATAAAATACAAACCATTCTGTAAGGTTTTATCTTCTTTTTGTACTTCAGGTATATTTTTTCACAAATCAGTTTTCGTTATTGCTGTTTCTCCTCAACTAAAGATCTCGGTATTTCCTCTACCACTGGATGTAATTAGTGGCTTTAATAAATCCATTCATGCTTTATCGATATACATATACAAGTCTAATTTATGAATAAGAATAACGTTTGGGTTGCCAGGTTGTAAAAATGTCTTTGGCTGCCAGGGCCTGTTGAAACACTCACCATCTGGAGATTGGCTGCAGATGATCTGGACCAAAATCAATTTTATTAACAACTCATTGTCATTCAGAAGCGCAGAGCTGACAACGCCTTGTTAGACGGAGAATATGATTGTTGGGGCGTTTTATGCCTTTGTGCAGACGACAGGATATATAAGTGAGGGAGAGATGGGGAATAGCCCATTTAAATGTGATTTGCATTTATAACTCTGATTATCAAATAGAAATGATTAACATAAGTGGAATTTGATGATAATAATAATAATAATAATACAACTTATTTTTTAAACACAGTAAAAAGGTGCTTTACAAGATAGAAATAAAGAATCGAAGTCAAACAATAGGAAATAATGAAAAGCCGTTTAAAGAGCACACAACATTAAATGACATTGGGACAGAAAAATAAGCATAACAATTTTACAGATGAGGAATCAGAACAGTAGGGAAACAAAATGATCTGTTGTGTCATGTAATTACAAACATCATTAGTGTATGAGAAGGCGATCAGTAAACCAAACCAATTAAGTGCAACTATCCTTTATTCAGATTAGAACAGTAAACCTTAATTTGCATCTTCAGTATTCAATGTTTCCTGTGTCTTCTGATCAGGGCCGCCGTTGATCTCAATCTCCCAATCTCGCTCGTCTACACAGGTGTTGAGGTCGTTTCTCTCACTGTTTTCAATTTGCCGCTACTGTTTCCCTCCACAGGCCTCCCTGTGTTTGTGTGTGTGTGTGTGTGTGTATGTGTGTGTGCGTGTGTGTGTGTGTGTGTGTGTGTGTGTGTGTAGAGAGCGCTTGTGTTTCTGTATCTGTCTGTCTATGTGGTTGTGTTGTGTCTGTGCCTCTTCCACCCTAATAGGGGTTGCTCTCTCTCTCTCACACACACACACACACACACACACACAGGGGGACCACTTTCTCACAACAGCTGTGGATCCAGGTTTATTTGAGTCTCACGATATTTGCAAAAGGTACATCACAGATAAACCAAGCAGACATAACACTACATATTTTGTGAGTGTGTGTGTGTGTGTTTTCACCTGGGCATGCATGTATGTTTATTGCACCGCCACATGTCAGGAGCCACATGTGATTTCCCTGCGGCCCCGTTTTGCGCCTCTATCACCCTGCGTTCCCAGCCAAGTGTCAACATGTGGGTTAATGCACTGAACCTTCCAGCCTATTTGTCAGGCAGTGTGGCCCTGAACGCATCCCCGGTGGAAGAATGAACCTCCCGCTGGTCCCTGCCCAGTCTTCGATGTATGGAGACCAGGTAGTGCTGCTGCTGCTGCTGCTGACGAGAGGCTTCATTTCTTCATTCTTTCACATTTTGGTGCCGGCGGACTGACGAACGCGCCTGTTGCTGGTTCTACATGAGGCCTTGTGGCTCGATGCTGGAAGGACAAATGTATCTGCCTCTAATTTGCTGATAGAACAGCAGACCTGTTTCATTTAACTGTACAGAGCCTATTATGTGCGTAACAATTTCTTGGCCAAGACCAGTTGAAAGACGATCGGTTCCAAGGAATAATGGGTCCTGCTTAAAGAAGCATGAAATATGAAGAGGCAGATTTGAGCATCAGTAATGTGTTAATTAGTGAGCTTGAGATATGTTGGTGGGCAGATTTTATTGCCTTCAGATGGAGCCAGGCTGTTTTTTTTTGTTTTCAAGCATTATTTTTATTTGGTTTCATGTTTTCATCCACAGAGTTTTTGCTGACAATTTTTTTACAACAAAATTAAATATTCCCTTGATACATATCACATCTACTTCTACATATACATCAACAAAATCAACTGAACTCATGTTCACTGCACCCGTTTGAGACAACTTTTCTCTGAGGGACACGGCGCTGGAAGAAGCCATGAGATTAGAAGAAGGACAGTCATGGCCATAAAGGGATGGACACGGTCAGAAACAACACATTCAAACGGTGACTGATTGGTTGTGAAGCGACTCAAAGTGTGACAAGAAAACATTCCCCTCAACTTGACACCAACCAACCCCCTGCCCTGCATCTGCAATATTTTATTTTGTTCAGTTTCATGTTTTGTAAGCTTGTCATATGGTTTTTTTTAATATGGAATCTTTCAAAGTGATCTTGAACCACAGTTGTCGGACGAATGTCGGGAATAAGGACATCGTGGCACGCACTTGATCATTGTACTCGAGTTCAGCACATTAGAAAAGAAACTTAGTTGCTTTCCACCCCTGGCTGGATTGAGACTCTTAATGAGAAGATATATAAATGAATAGCAGTGTCTTCTCATCTAACTCTGAGAAGACACTTATTTCAAATTGTTGCCGCTCATTTAAATGGCGTTTAAATCTAGATTGGGGACCGAGGTGAGGAGTCGCAGGTGTCTTGGACACAACACTTGTTTTTCTCTGAGAATCGACCTCGGGCCCGAGGCCTTGAGTGTGAGGAGGTGAAGGTGCTGCAGACAGTAGGAAGCAGGTGCAGCGGCTCCGGGCCCTGCCTGAGGGCCGGAGCCAAGACTGGGATGTGCGACAGGGGACGAGGGGTGGGGAGGTGGAGGTGGAGGTGGGCGGGTGGTGCGGCCCAGAAATAATATGCAGTTTAACTAAAGTGATATGTTGGAACCAGGCACACCTCTCCCGGGCCCCTTAACATTTTCCTCCAAGGAGGCCCCCAAGCTGCCGCAGCATGTGGAGGGTCCTTCCTGGAACAAGGGAGGCTCCTCGGGGTAGCAGATTTGGAATGTGTATGCATGTGTGTGTTGGGACTGTGTGTGTGATATCGTTCTGTTTTTGCTTTCATCTACCAGGTTTTCTTTTTCCCTCAGGTCCCTCCTCCTCAATCTGGATATCCATGTTGATTTCTTTAATCCAAAATGCAAATGAACAAAATACTGAAGTGATGTCGGACACAAAAGCTAGCGAAAACAAGTAAAATAGCTTTTGGATTTGAAGTGGAAAACACCAAATTCTTGACATTGTTTGTGTGTGTGAAGCGCCGTGTTGATAAAAAGGTCTGGATCCTCGGCTGAGCTGTTATTTGCGAGGATGTTTGAGACCAAGGTTTTGTTTTTTTCAAGGGTAGCGAACGCGTCATTTGTGACATGTTGTGTCCACTGAGTTGGTATTTCAAGGCCGACCAGATGGTCCAGAATGAATTACAGACACAAAGGTGCAACATTTTGGCAAAAGTCATCTTCAAGGTAATGTATTGTCAGTGCAGCCTCTGGGAAGAAAGTGCAGCTCAAACACTGAATGTTATGATTTCACCTTACCCTGTCTGTCTGTCTGTCTGTCTGTCTGTCTGTCTGTCCGTCTGTCTGTCTGTCTATACTGTCTGCCCTTCTGTCTGTCTGTCTGTCTGTCTGTCTGTCTGTCTGTCTGTCTGTCTGTCTGTCTGTCTGTCCGTCTGTCTGTCTGTCTATACTGTCTGTCTGTCTGTCTGTCTGTCTGTCTGTCTGTCTGTCCGTCCGTCTGTCTGTCTGTCTATACTGTCTGTCCGTCTGTCTGCCCTTCTGTCTGTCTGTCTGTCTGCCCGTCTGTCTGTCTGTCTGTCTGTCTGTCTGTCTGCCCGTCTGTCTGTCTGTCTGTCTGTCCGTCTGTCTGTCTGCCCGTCTGTCTGTCTGTCTGTCTGTCTGTCTGTCTGTCCGTCTGTCATAAATTATATCAGCTCCTCCATCATCTACGTGAGATTCGTCCTCTCAGCCTCGATCTATCTCACACTGCAGCACAACAAGCAGAGAAATGTTGCTGCTGAATAAAACATCACAGGAGCAGGGAGAAGGCTGTGAGACACCTTGACCTGCAGTTGTAATGTGTTTCTTTATTTAGTAGCTCAGAGATCTTCTGGCCAAGAACTTTGCACATGAGAATTTTTTTAAAGAAATACACAATAACTGCTGTTGTAAAGAAAATGGAAAAAAAAAAATCATTTTTCTTTTATTGAGTTTTTTTTCTTCATTCTATTCTAGATTCCCCTTTGTTGTCCTTCAACTGTGCAGGTCCCATGTTACACGTTCTTGTAAGGAACATGGGTTTTATGTCAGTATTGAGTTTTTCCCTCCCAAAAAAGTAAAAATATCGAATGGGGCAGAAATACAAATATGTTTCTTTTAGAATTCAACAGTGGGATGTTGGTTGTTTGGCACAGACTCATCGTTTCAGTGTAGTGCACATATTAATCATGTTGACGTCAAGACCTGGGGAAGGATGAGTTTCAATTTGATTTATTCATCTCAGACCCACTTTATGGTCTTTGTCCAAGGTTTTACTTTCTAGTTGATGGTTTGATGAAGAACCGGAGGTCGTCTCTCTTCTTCTTTCCACTTTCTGCAATAAACCAGCTCCGCTGGCAGCTGCACAGACCCAGATGATACCACCACCACCGCCAGGCCTGCAGGTACAGTGTTCTTGAGGTTTAATGTCTCCACCTTTATTCTTCAAACATATTTCCTGTCATTGTGGCAAAACAACTCAATCCACAAAACTCTCCTCCAGCAGGATTTTGTTTGTCCATGTGATCAGAAGCAAAACCCGGTTTGAGCTTCAAGGCGCCATGAGGCTTCTGTGTTGCAGGACAGAGGACGGTGACGACTCTGGTCCAGCAGCTTCTAAATCATGGCAGACCCGGGGATTACGATCTGATCATCCTGATTTATCGTCTGACAGCAAAGTGTGAGCTAAGACCGACTGGTAGAGAGACTTCTGTTCCCTCTGCTCCCAGTGCTTTAGACTTACAAACGCTGATTTGCACTGATCTTGTTTGGAGATGTCCCAAGGTATCATACTGTATGTGTGTGCAGTCCTACGGAGGAGATTTAACTGTCATGTGGTTATGCTCTCTAATGCTCTCTGATAGGAAGATAAGAGGCAAACTCACTAAATAATCTTTGAACTTTTCAGTGGCCCCAATATTCATTATAAGGATATTTGTAAGAATCTCCAAAACGTTTTTGTTGTTTGAAAGAAAAAAGATTTCCGAATCGTTCTGTCACAAAAATGTCACTGAAATCTGAAAACGTCCATGATAAACGCGGGCCTGACAAGTGTACGGAAACTTTTGAGCACAGCCAATAGATAAACAAACTAAGCAAACACATCACCGCATTCGATAAGTAATAATAATTAATAATTTTTGCACACACTGAATATTTATGCTCTTTTTGTGTGTTTTCAATATGGGGTTATTTACAGCGACTAGACACACTGTACTCTCTCACTTGCACTCTGTCAAGTCAATAACATTATGTTTCAATAATCCTGGCTCACATTAATCTGAACCCGCAGTTTGTTTGTTGACTCCCAGACCTCTTGCTGAACTTTTACACGCATCCTACTTCCCCGATCCCCGACGTCCTCGTCCCTGCTCCTTGTGAGAACGTAAACAAAACACTGTTTTTATTGCTGTCATTCTAGGAAGTTGCGAGACAAAACACAGCCGCCCTGTTCCTCCCATTCTCAGTGAGCGGGCGCGCCGACCCCGGGGTCACAAGGCAGCGCTGTGGTCAGTCAGGCCCGAGTCGCAGGATGTTGGAAGTAACATGCCTCAGGGCTGTGGCTGGAAATAGGATTTGGAAAGAGTGAATAGTTAAAGCCTTGATGTCTGGCTTCCCTGCTCCTGGTCCTCCGGGATGGAAAAGAGGAGGCCACACACATGCGAACACACACTCTGTCAAACAACTGACAAGAGCTCGGGGGCCAGTGCTTAGACTTCATTCCAACGAGTCACTAACAATAGTAGAAAGGAAGACGGAAGAGGAAACCAATCAAGCATCGTGGCAGTTTATTTGACATCCACGTTGGATCTAATTTTTCCTGTTTTGTTCACTGGGGGGGGGGGGCACCGTTCCACACGTCGGGCTGGGATTCTGTCAAAAGTGTCACTAAGTCTCTTGCTCCCCTTTAATTGGCGTTGTCGCGAATTTTCTACGATTCCCTGTTCAATCCAAACAATTTCCTGCTCAGCTCAGAGGTCAGGAAAACACTGGTGCACGGTGAATGCACAGTATGTGTCCAATAAATGTTAACAACTTTGTCAGTGCAGTGTGGTCCGTGTACACTGTGATCCTCGCGTTTGTTCCGTTAACCGTTTCCACATTACACTTACTGCTTGAAAGGCAGACAGAGCTCGTGCTTGATTTTAATTGGAAACAGTTGATAAACTGGAAAAAAAGATCGGGAGCGTCGGTGGTAAATAAACATTTTTAATGTGCGTATCCGCCGACATACAACGTGCATTCGACAACATCAACATGGTATCTACGCATATATCTAGCAACAGATTTTCTGTTGTGAGAAATTAGACCCGTTTGAAGTGTAATTGATTTCTGCAAAGAGGGACATGCAAGAAAACACCTGACACCTGAAGCTCAAGATTTTTATATTCAAATGTCTGAAGCGGACATCCGTTCAGGGAGGACACAGGGGGTCACTCTCAGGTCCGGGGAATCCTGGTAACTTTTTACTTTGAGGGTTCACCAATTTACAGAGAAACAAGACTGGGGGGGTCCACAAAAAACAAGACATTTTGTTAAATCTTGTTTTTGTGGACATTTTGTGACTACAGTGGTCCTCATACTGTGATCCTCCTCAGTCTGTCTTTCAGCAATTTGACATTTGTTTCTGGAACATTTCTGAGATCTATTACCTTACTCTACTGGCAGCAGGGTTTAATCTAATGTTCATAGGAGAATATGAATATGTGCACAGAGTCCCAAAACCTTCAATCTTGAGGAAAAATGTCTTTGCACATTTAGGTCTGATGCAAGTTTTTAATCAAAGATCAAAACTGATGGAGATGATCTTAATTGCATTTTCTATGTTTCTGACCACAATTCCAATTTCAAAAATTTCCCAAACTCAAATACAGATCCTTTCAGTCCTGCCATTCGTTCGTTCTCGCGTGACATTTTGTGTTAATGATATTTTTCCTCCGGTGGGAGCCCCGCTCACGGCATGTGTGCACGCATGTGTGCACGCACGTGTGCGATTTATACGTGTGAAAGGAAGCAACAAAACGACCGTGTCCCCATATTCCCAGTGTGTGGGGAAGCACAGCAGCCACACTTTGATGTTGTGCAGCGCACGCTATCTTCCCGAAGGCACACCTTTCTCCCCCGGAGCCTGCGCTCGCTCGGGGAGCGGTGACATTGACCTGACCTTGACTGTGCCGTGTATTTACTGGGCCCCTCTCTCCCTCTGATGTGTTGCTCTCGCTGTCACTCCTGACAATATGTGGATAAAGCTGTCAC
The DNA here is from genome assembly GCF_022379125.1 of Scophthalmus maximus. Taxonomy (NCBI): domain Eukaryota; kingdom Metazoa; phylum Chordata; class Actinopteri; order Pleuronectiformes; family Scophthalmidae; genus Scophthalmus; species Scophthalmus maximus. The sequence continues at coordinate 12,762,306 of NC_061527.1, read as the reverse complement.
TGACACATCCTCTCAGAGAGGGCATTCAGGTTCAGGCTCGCCATGCAACACTCCTCCCCGGTCCCTTATCAATGATGAAACTAATCCTTGAAAACCGCACATGGCCTCGTAGCCCCCTCAGCCGCCCATCAGTGTGAGAATGGGGGCGGAGGGCAGACGGAGCAAGTAGAAAAGAGATGGGAGTGAGAACAGGGATAGGAAAGGGAGAAATAGAGGAAGATGAAAATTCCCTCAAAAGTGGGTTCGGTCTGGAACGTGTGAAGGAAACGAGCGGATGTGAGTCCATACACGGAAGGAGTGGAGAGAGCAGAAGAAGTGACCTTGACAGTCTTATCTGTTTGTAGATAAGTACGTTGTGGTCCATTTTGTGGGAAAACAAGGCTCCCTGGGACGTGTGCGTGACCCGGGGTGAAGTGTCTTACACACAGGCCAGGCGGGAGCACACTGAGCCACACAGCACACATAACTGGGGCGGAGGTTGGGTTTACTGAAGGGTCCTATACAGTTCAGCACAATGTGACAGTGATGGAGCCGTCCCAGAGAGGAAACATGTCCTTTAGAACGACGTCTTTATCTTCAGAGGGGTTCGAGGATTGACTGTCAGCGACACATAGAACCCGGAAGGATGTTGTCGTCAGGAGCAAGGAGTCCTGTTTGCTGTTACTGCTTCACTTCAGAACATGCTGTTGATGACCATGACAGCCTCTTTAGCAGCAGCTTAATATTTGACACTACAAACAGCTAAATTGCAATATCCTAAGAAAAAAGAAGTACTTCAATATTAGTGTAAAATCCTGCACGTACAGTTTTAGCTCTGAATAAGTAAAACAAGTATGTACTCAAAAGTATCAAAAGGTCAGTTAGAGGTATACTATTTTCCAGGATTATCATTTTGATATCATATTTTTGTTGTTGCCAGTTTCAATAAACCAAATCTTAGAAGTTTTAGTACTCAAAGTAACCAAAGTACTTTGCCATTTAATAAATGTAGTGAGGTTCAAAGTTTAATATTTGCCTCTGAAATGTGAAGTTAAAAAATAAAGACAAATTCTGGTTTTAAAAAGAAGTGATTACTTATTATGAATAAGTTAGTTAGATTTTTTTCTGTTTCTACTGTAATCTTTTTTTTTAAACAAACAAAACTACTAATGTATAAATATTTACACAGTAGTATTAGTTGATTTCTAATGCTATCAAATGATGAGCGCAGTTAATGAAGTCTTTTCTTTCCTCGAGCATTGTGTAACTCCTGGATTACATATATCAAAATGTACTTTTTTTACACTACAGTTTTGAAAACAGCTCTTCTCGTGTCAGTGAAGTGAAGTGAAGTGCAGACACCTCAAATATGGTGAAACATTTGGCTGCGTGACTTGGATAAGTGTTGTCTGAATCTGACACCGACATCCAGGGAGCACGAAGCTGTGTTCAATAAGAGACTGGTGCATTGATATACAGTGTGTGATTCACAGGTCCTCTGCAGTGCACATCCAGCCCGGGGGGAACAAAGTGGAAAAGGTGATGAGACACAGGAGTTTAGCATGAGTTCATATGCATGAGTTCATATGCATGAGTTCATATGCATGAGTTGATATGTGACCAACAGGTGTGAAACGCTGCTGTTTCTAATCTTTGTACTCATTTTCTTATCTGCAGACGCCAAATTACACTTACGGAAAGACCAGTATTGACCTTACTGCATTTTACTACATACAATACAAATTACAATGAAAGTATCTGGCGATAGCAAGACATTGCTGTTCATGTTTGTAGATTTTATGACGATGATAAAGCCTTTGAATCAAAAGCCACAAAATGACGACGCCCTGTGACCCCCCCCCCCCCGCCCATATATTGCACCTGTACAGGAAGAAGAGAGAGCGGATGATGTTCCACATCACAGATCACACTGTGGCAATATGACTGTAATAATGCAATAAAATCTTTTGTACGTAGGATACAGCTGAACCTCGGCTACCTAAAAGATTGAGAGAACGTTAACCGACCTCACCCAGGTGTTTTCCGTAGGCGTTCCAAAGTACAGCCCTTCGCACTGTCACAGATAGTCTGGATCCTGTCTTACGTATTTTGGTAAACTCCCTGTTCCTGTGACACATGCCTGCAGAGGTGTTGTCCTACAAGATGAGTGATGTGCAGAGAGAGACAAGAGATTGAACCTGTTGTGTGTCTGTTTGTCTGAGCTGCGGGGGCCGGAAGTGCAGGAACAGCAAGTGCTAAACGTGTCAATCACAAACACAGGGAGGATAATCCAGGGACGCTTTGTCTGTGACCCTCTCCTTGGTGGACGTAGTCCATCTCTCACACACACACACACACACACAGATGCCCTCGTGCATACACTGCATACACAGTCACACTGAGGCTGAACCGGGGCTCCTGCTTCCTGACTCTCTGGGCAGCTAATTATTGAGCCTTCCACACCGACAAAGGAAAGACACTCTCCATTCAAACATATTAATCCCTCCATTTACTGGGCGCAGCAGAGACGACTGCGGAGAGAGTGAACAGGAATTTGTTTTGCCTTCTGCATCTGTGTGCGTGCGTGCGTGCGTGCGTGCGTGTGTGTGTGTGTGTGTGTGTGTGTGTGAGAGAGAGAGAAACAGATGTAGTATGCAGTAGGAGTTAATGTTGCAAAGGTTTATGTTCAGGCAGCAGGAGGAGATGCAATTATGTGCATTTGTAATTCATTTACTCGTACGTGCCTATTGAATGCCAAATGTACTGATGACTCCTGCTGATCTCCATGGAGCTGTTATTTTCTCGCCTGTACGCTCCTCAGCTGAGAAGGCGAATGCCTGTTCAAGATGTTATTTGGGCCTGAATGAGATTTGACGTTTAGACAGGTTGAACTGAAAAACAACACATTTACTGTCTTAGGTTAGGTGCTACGGCACCACGGGTGTGTTCAATGCTGCTGGTCTCTCCATGTTTTTGGACTACAATGGACTGACAAGTACTATTCTTACAAAAATATATTCCCTCTTTGGTATTTTGATGATGGCAGAGGATGGCACCCTGCAAACTGGCGCATCCCAAGATTGTTGTTTTTGTTGGAGCAGATGCTGGTCTTATGAAGTTGATTCGGTATTGGGTACCTGATTGTTCCATGCCTTTGAAGTATTCAGGAAATCACAATGAGTTACAATTCATTCAGTCAAGCTTGGCTGCTGACTACGGCGATTCCTGGCATCAGGTTACTTTACTTGAAAATGTTCCAAATGAGTGAAGTGTACACGGGTCTAAAAGGGTAAATCTGGGAGAAAGTGCACGCTGGTTATGGGTTCGGTACTCGGCATCAGCAGATACCTTCAGGTGAGGTTTGACCAGTATCGGTATCAGGAGAAAATGGCACATCTTTCAGTCTGAATAAACAACCAACAGCCAGGTGGAAACATTGCAGTTATGCCCCAGAGCTCTTCATAAGAAGAGAGGTGTCAACACGTTCCAGATGGTGATATCCAGTGGAGAACACCGGGGAGATGGATAAGTGGAAATCACTTAGGAGCTCATTGCCTTTGTGAGTGACCGAGGTGAACGCGAGAGAAGATATGATGCTTGGGATAAAAAAAGAAGTCCATATTTGATATGCAATTCTTCATTTGCAGTAATGGATTAAAGCAGCCTTTACCAAAGAAATCCTACAACCTCACAGCACAGAGCACAGGCCGACCGCATCACTTTGTGTTCATTTGACGTAGCCCAAAGCTCGGTGTATCCCTCTGTCCCCGGTTGACATGTGGCGAGTTATTTTTAGTGCCACCTACTGAAAATTAGTCGTAGTACAACGGTGCATGAGCAGGGCTGTAGTGATGCACAAGTGCTGCACATGTGGACTTGTAAAACAGCACTCTAGGAAGGTTAGTGGGATACAAAGCCATCGACTGAACTTCCGCTATACTCCCACTGAAAAAGGAAAGAAATAGGCGTTACGCACAGTATCTGAGAGAAGAGACGAGAAGAGAAGAGAAAAGGTGTGTGTTGGTGTCTGTGCCTCATCTTGGCGTCAGACAGGGTCACTACAACAGAGATCTCTTTTGACTAGATTCCACAACCCCTTAGTCCTTCAGACCTGTGACATTTAATCTCACTAATACCTCATTTACTCTGTTCACTGGGTAACAACATTCCTCAGATTAACAACAAGCCTGCTGCACAAGATCTTAGCAGAGCACTGCAGTATGTACCCATCCGAGCAAACAAGCTGCACCCACATGTGATTGAAAAGGAGGAAATTGTTCCGCTGTATTTGCATCTATACAATTCTAATGTCAATTGGTCTCCAGGCTAAAAAATGCGGCAGCGCTGTAAGAATTGTGTGCAGTAAAGTTCCATCAATGAGACACTTTTCACAATGACAATATTTGCGATGTTAATCTGAGGGACTGACGTGTTCCTTCCTGGCTGCAGGCAGGCATTTCACTTCTTGGCTCCAGGGCCCGGACAGTGTGTAATGTTTACACTGCTCAGTGACACACAGCAACGCTGTTTTGCCCACAGTCTCCCTGGTCCATGTCAACGTGACAGAGAATCTGGAAGAAATAAAAAGGTTAAATGATCACATGATAGTAACGGCAGCTCACCAGGTGAGTTCACAAGAAACTGCAGCACAGAGACGTTACGTGTCCTTTTCTCAACCTCTCTGTACAGCTCTTGGTCACAAATCTTTAGAAGACAAATGAATAGGTCCTTATTAAACGTGGTTATATTGACAAAAATATAATATTGACTAGTCAATTGTTATTGGTATTAGATTCCTCTCACCTTTAACAATAGTAATAATGTGTGACACATTCTGTCTATGGAGGACAGTCCTGAGTGTTTAGTTTTTTCCAAAGGATGTATCTCCTTTTGGAAGAAAACAAAAAATAATTCATATGTAAGCTGCGCCATCTATACAAATCAAGGCCAAATAATAATAATAAAATATATGGCGCAGATCACAAATACCTGATCATGCATTCAACAATGAGTGTACAGTCACTCAAACCAAGGTGAGACTCCGAATTTCAATGAAAAGTACGTGAGGGTGACGCATGGACCGGTGAACGCTGCAGAGCCACCGTGTTTCTTAATGAGTTGGTTCACAACCTGCATTCATAAAATGCAGGTTCATAAAAAACGAATGCAGGTGTGTGCATTCAACAAAGCAAATGGGGGATTTTAACTGGTCAATATCAGAATAATATCTATATATATATATATATAGATGTATATATTCTAAATGACATATCTATTCTAAATCGATTTTGTAATAAAGCTGTTGTTGTTGAATATTCACCTCCCTCCTCCCCCTCCCCCCTGACGGAGAGGCGGCGCCGCCTGGGACGCTCCGGGTCCGGACTCCGGTCCAGGTCCGGACTCCGCTCCGGGTTCCCCCTCGCGCCGCGCGTGGCCCAGCTGAGGCGACCGGCAGCACTTGTTTACTGGCGGAGCGACTCGCGGAGCCAGAGACGGAGCGAGGGGGAACGTGAGGGAGAGCCGCCGCAACACGGAACGGGAATACAAGTTCCTGGGGTTTTGGTTTTTTTTAAACACTTGACCCCTCTTTTTTATTTGAGCCCATTTCGTGTCGGTTCTCCTCCTCGCTGTCGTCGCGGTGGGAGACTCTGTGTGCGCGCGCGCGCCTTGTTTTTCTCGTCTTCTCCCTTTTGAATTCCCACTCCGTCGCTCGACGCTGAGACCTCGTTTGTTTTGGATTAGCCTGCTAGCGTTAGCGTTAGCTCCCCCCCCCCCCCCCGTCGGACTGACGTTAATCTGAGAGAAACAGACGACGGAGCGGCGTGGTGGTGGAGGAGGAGGACACTTCCCTCACTTCTCCGGCGGCGTGCAGGTCTCACGGAGCCCCCCCCCCCCCTTATGTTCGTCCCTTCCCCCCCTCGGTGAACGGAGGGAAGAAGTCACGTTTCACTCCTCAAGTTTTCCTGTTTTCTTCTTCTTCTTTTTTTTTTATGGGTGTCCATTCGTCCGCGGCGTGGTGGTCAGCGGGGGTGACCGAGTTCAGAGGAGGGTCGTGGTAGTGGGGGGGAGAGGGAGGCTGGGTCGCTGGCACGCTGTTTTCTTTTTTTCTTCCTGCACGTAGCAGCTCGGAGGAGTTTCCTGGGATGAGCTCCCATCTGTCTTAAAAAGAGAAGAAGAAGAAGAAGAAGAAGAAGAAGAAGAAGAAGAAGAAGAAGAAGAAGAAGAAGAAGAAGAAGAAGAAGAGACGCGCGAGCAGGGGGATATAAAGACCTGCGCAGACCCGTCCACTCCACTGGACGACACCTCCACGACGTCCAGCCCCAGGCTGCGGGAGGAACCGAAGAGGAGCCTCTGTTTTCTTTCTGTAATACTCAAGTACAAACTGCAGTTTGTTGTCGAAGTGTCTCTCCCCTCAGCGGAGCAGCGCAGGGAGATGAGCCCGGGGCCAGTGGCGCTCCTGTAGGGACCTCCAGACGAGCCCTAACTATAATAATAACAATAACAACAACAATAATACTTTTATTTCTGTCGTTCGCGTTGCACCGACGGTGAGCAGATGAACGTGGACTGGCGCCTCCACGTGTGGAAAATGAAGATTTTTACCCACACAAGTGTCACCAGGAGCCAAGATCACGTTATTTAGTGGTCTGCGTTTTCTTTTTCCAGGGCTCACACACACACACACACACACACACACACACACACACACACACACACACACACACACACACACTGGCTGGACTTGGCTGGGAAGAAACTCATACATTTATTGCCCCCCCCCCCCCACCCCTGATCACGGGGGGCAACCTTGATTCGGTTGTCCTCATTGGACCTCCAGTTTTTTTATTTAATTTTTTTTTAACTTTTGATATTCCAGAAATAACATTTCCCACCACAAGATTGGAGTTTTTTTTATAAACCCCGAAGCTTCAAGAGGACGACACAACTTCTCCAGTCAAAATGAGGCGGTGGACGTTAAAGCTGCGAGCACAAATCGTGTTTTTTATCATCTGCACCTGCATCGTGTGCCAGTGTGGACTAATAAACGGAGAAAGTAAGTATTACTATTTTTATTTAATTATTTATTCACATGCAGTGTCGTGTGTCTGTCATGGGCAAATTACATCTAGTTCTTTTTATTTCCAGGTGTGTGTGACACCTGGCACACACACACACACACACACACACACATATATATATATATATATATATATATATATATATATATATATATATATATATATATATATATATATATATACATATACATATACATAGAACAATTTAATGTTTAAAACACCCAAGTGTAAAAAAAGAGGATAGCCTACCATAGAGTGTGATAAAGACACGCATACATATACATAAAAGATCAATATAGACACTGGTAATAGAAATATGAACAGTATAATCACTCCAAAGTATATCTTTTTTTGTAACTAGCGGTTGAATGTTATGAGGATATCGGAGCTCGAATGGTTATTGTATTTCCCCCCTCATTTTATTGTATTGTTTTCATGTTCCTGGACCTTCGTGTTGGCGCATGCGCGCAGCTCCGCACAGGCTCTAATTATAAGGGGGGTCTTGTATTTTCAGTTCGCTGCGCGCTAATAATTGATATTCCTCAGCGGAGCACTAACCCCGCCCCCCCGCCCCGGTGCCGTCTCTTAAAGGTGCATGTTTGAGCGGCCTGCGTCGGATGCGCCGGTCCCAGGGCCAGATTAGTGTCTGTGCCCGGACGAGGGGGGGTCTCCTGCAGCGAGGCTAAACTGGGAGGAGCAGGATCGACCCTGTGAGCGCCGCTAGGCCTCCGATGGCGACAGGCACTCACCACCAACAACAACCACACACACACACACACACACACACACACACAGCTCCTGCTGCTGCAGCCTGAACGTAAACAAATTAGCCGCCGACGCTAAGAGGTCTCGTTATAGGCGCTGGATTAGCCTACATGGGTCTTTAGCTGCAGACCGGACTCCAGTGTGGTCAACCTCTCTCCCACTGCGCCACGTCTGTTCTCTTCCCCGGTTCTTTTTTTAAATCAACGAATGAGGAGGAGAGTAGAACAGCGTGTTGTCCAAACAGTACCGCGATGAGAGAGACAGAGAGAGGACCCCCCCCTAAACTGCCCAACGACCTCATATTGAGAATATTGGAGCGATGATATCCAACAATGGATTTTGTTTTCGATCTCTGCGTTTTTTTTAAATTATGATTGTTATGATTATAATTATAGACTGGTGTTGCATGTAGGCATAAATAAAGTGGAGCAAACTAAGATCACAGTTAAAGCACTTTTTTCCCTTTCCAGAATGAATTTCACCAACAGTGAGTAAGAAGTATCGGATGGATCCAGTTTCTTGCTTTAGGGGTGCTTTGCAGATGAACTATGCAGTGATATAATTCAGTTTAAGATAGAGCTTTACCTTAATATTATGTTTGTCATTATTAGTATTGCCATTTAATATTGACAGCATGGCAAGTGACGGTAGAATAGAATGAGAGCAGGAACTGGATGGTATGATTTGTTGTAATACTCAGGGCCACATGGTTATTTACTTGTGTAGTGTGGTCTCAGTGTGAATGAATGTGTCTCAGTGTTAAACATATCCACATTGTTCATTCAGACTGGCTGGAATACAAGTGTTTAAGAAATGAATTAATGTACATTTTACTCGTTTATCTGTTTTTAATCGTCGACTCACATTAACCCTTTTTGAGGGTTTGTGTTCAGTGTTGTAGGTGATGTGGTTGCAGTCCACACAGTGTTTCGGTCTATGAACTTAGTCCAGAGAAAGTGAAGCAGGTAGAGCAGCTAAAAAAATGTAGAGAACAAGTAACCCTAATCACACTTTTAATGAAATAGTGTTTGCACTTTTTTGCCTCATTTAGTGACATTGTGGGTCTTCAAGGAGTTTGAGTTTGAGTTTCATTACTTTAAAGTTGCTCCCGCAGGCCAGGTTCAAAGAACATGTTATGGCTACTTTACACAGTTTATGTATGCAGACCGAACAGAGGCCCCTGAAAGGGGGTTTTGTGAGAAAACGGTGTATGTACCCCTCCTTCCTCTTCTTTCTTTTCTTTCCTTCCTTCTTTCCTTCCTTCCTTCAGGGAGTGCAGTACATGTCCTTGGCTGTTTCTGGTTCCTGGTTTACTCAATTCTCTGGGAAGTGACCATATTTGGCACTGTTGAGATGTTTATGCCGGGAGCGGGGGGGGGGGGGGGGGGGGGGGGGGAACAACCAAAATACTTAGAATGCTTCACTCTGAATCCACACGCTGCCTGACATCTGACATCTCCACCTCAGTCGTGGGAAAGGGGGAAGCGGCATTGATACATAAACCAACGCTTCGGCTGTGATGTTCTTAAGAATGTTATAAGGAGGCTTTTACAGGCTGTCGTTAGTGAGGTCTTGATTGAGCTGTTTGTCATACTTCTCAGCAGACAGTTTTTCTGAAGTAACCGCTGAGCTGTCTCCTGGTATAACTCGCGAAAAACAAGTTGTGCAACTGGGAGCCTTGCCCCCTTCTTGTTCCTCTGAGGCTTGTAAGCACAGATCTGTTGGAAAGTGGTAGTGCATGTGTGTGCATGTGTGTGCATGTGTGTGTGTGTGTGTGTTGTTATACATGTTTTTCACTGTACATATGCTTCTTAAAATGGCTCTGTCAGACTGCATCAAAGCAGAAGACCTTCCCTCTGTGATAATCTGAATGAACTGCCCACAGCCGTCTTTCTTATTCACGAAGAAGAGTTGAATAGATATGTTGTTTCAACTCTACTGATTTAAGAGAGCAGAGCTGCCCTCCCTCCATTTGTATGTTTGTGTGAATTTGTTCTTTGCCCATTTGTTGACTCAGGCTCAGTGGAAAGTGTGTACATGTACATCAGTATGTACCGTAGACACCCTTTGCTGTCGACAGGATCTCATGTCTGAGCTCTTGACCTAGCCACTTCCGGGTAATGTATGTTTTCCATGTATCTCTCTGTCTGTCTGTCTGTCTGTCTGTGTGTGTGTGTGTGTGTGTGTGTGTGTGTGTGTGTGTGTGTGTGTGTGTGTGTGTGTGTGTGTGTGTGTGTGTGTGTGTGTGTGTGTGTGTGTGTGTGTGTGTGTGTGTGTGTGTGTGTGTGTGTGTGTGTGTGTGTGTGTGTGTGTGTGTGTGTGTGTGTGTGGGTGTGTGTGTGTGGGTGGGTGGTGGCCATGCGTGAGCACAGTGTGTACTAGAGCGACAGGCTCAAGAATGGGCTGCCTGTTAGCACTAGCCCCTGTGTCCTGAGGGGCCCCATGGCGCACCACACATCCATTTCTTTGAATGGACCAAATTGCATGATGTGTTTTGCAATGGAATTAGCAAGAGTTGCGTCCCGAAACATGACAACAATGAACAAGGTTGAAGGCGAATAATGTCACGAAGCAGAGTGACGATTCCATTGCTGATTCAGGTCTTCAGAAAGAGTAATGTCAGTACCTCCTAATACCAAAAGTTCAGTGCAGAGGTGTCCTGAGAAATCCAGAGTCTGAATACAGTCTTTAGATTGTTCCAATCAGTTTAAAGTTGTAGTTTGTGTCTTGTACTGTCCACTTAAACTTTACATAATACAATGAAGAAGTGAGATCTCAAAGTCATATCCGAGCAAGGTGAACACATTTTCACGTCTCTCTACCTTGTTTCGTTTTTGTACATTTCCAAAACATACGTGTATATGTTCCAGCTTCTTAATTACATTCAATCCATTCAAGAGAGCCTATACCAGTCCTACATACAGTGGAGCCTGTGTATTGTTTTTAATTGTGTCTCTCTATAAGTGTTACAGCTTTAAAACAGTGTCACTGTTTAAAAAAAAGAAGCATTACATACTGTATTAGAAAAGCCTGCGCTGCATGTTTAATGGATTTGTGGCTTTCACAGTGCAGTCGTACCACTGATTGCAGATTGCCATTGTATGTTTGGGTAGTCCATGTTTACAGAGCCAGCAGACAATGGGGGTCATGAACTGAGGCTCTAACAGCTGTGTGTTCCGTTGTCGAGTATCGGCCAGGAAGGCAATATGTACTGTGAAAGGAAATTAACTTTTTGAGTGTCTTTCCTATGTGTTTCCTCCTCTGCTCTTTATCTCTCCAAGTGTCCCTTTCAACTCCTTCTAACTTGCCAAAGCATTTTTTTCATCTTGTGTGCATATGCAGTGCGAGCAGAGGATGTAGAATTCACAGTTTGACCAGCTGACAAGCAAATACATTCCTGTATCGTTTGCTTGTGCGTTCATTTTTGTCTGCTTTCGACAGACACTTCAGTTCTATCTACACACACTATTTTCGTTTGATGATAATTGGAAAGGCTCAGAAGATTCCTGAAATTCGGCATCTTGAAAGGAGAGACATTGATTATTAATCACACTGATCTCGGCTTTGAATAGCCAACTAATATACTAATATAGGCTACAGGGGTACAACATCACAAAAACATCAATACCCAGTGAGTATGTTGGCCCGACAAGTAAGCTGAGTTTAAGGTGAACAGACAAGAAACACAAGTGAGTGTTTTTGAGAGTTGCAATGCTAAGGGACACCTAATTTCACTTTCATTGTGCTTTTGGAGTCAATGAAGTCATATTGTGTTGGGACTGTGAGAGACCAGCGTGAGATTTTGGACACTTAATGCACAATGTCCTAAATAAAAAGGCTCCTAACAGCTGGAGCTGCATTTTAAATTTCAGCCAAAAAAATTGTTGCATTAAACAACAACATTTCCCGTCCTTAATTTAGAGTTAAGACGGCTGTGGGCAGTTCATTTAATTCCGAGCTGAGCAGATATCATTCCTAGACAGAGAACTGAAACTGTTTATGTAAACCTCTGCTCACTGCACAGAAATGTGGTCAATCTGGGAGGGGATGGATGGTGTGTGGGGATCACACACACACACGCTCTCACACACACAGACAATCACAGGGAGCGCCGTTACGCCATGCTGCAACAATCTGATTTGATAGCCCTTGTTGCTGTTTGGATCTCCTCTATTTTAACCATTGGTGACTTCACAGTAAAATCTGACTTGAGCTGGCCCTGTAATGCAGGGATCAACAAGGGCTTTTCTGGAGACCTTTTCCAGGCAGGACCAGACACCGGCTGAGGCCGTGTTCATGTTCTAATGTAAATACATTTAATCTTCGTTTTGGAGCCTGGGGTCGTTGACCATCCCAAAAAATATGTTTTTGTTTAAGATGTTGTCCAAAACTCAAATGGTTGAAAATGGCTGTTTTGGTTTGATTGTGATGAGGAAATCTGTTTGGTAGAAATGACGTACAGCTTCTGGCTCAAGTCGCTGGCGCCTGCCCAGTGTATGAGATAGAAGTATTTTTGTATTGTTTTGGCCTCTCAGTGGACAGCGGACTTTTTATGTAAGCAACTGTGTATGAAACTTAAAACATTTTTATCAGTGTGTCCAGATTGATCTACGTCAGTGTGAGCTAAATAGAGGAAGGCTGAATTTTTTCTTTGTGGAAACAAGGATCAGAGTCTGTATATCTGCTCAGAGGGTGTTACAGTTTGTAAAATCATCTGACAATGCGAAGGTCACTCTTTCAGCAATCAGTTCAGTTCAAATAAAAAGTGTACTTGCTGTGCGTTGACGCTCTGTCAGAGGTTTATAATTGATTTTCTTTTTCATTTCATATTTTATAATCCTATGCTCTTTGAACAATGATTATATGCCTGCTATGCGCCCTTAGGAGCCAAGCACCTAAAGGCATGTATTATAATCCTTTGGTCTTATTTGTATAAGTATTATTATTGTTGTTCTTCATTTTCAATAAAAATATCATTGATATAATAATAATTAGTGGTTATCTAAAATTTTATTTATTCTGCCTTTCAAACAGAAATAGCCGCCAGTCTATCTTCGTGAACGGGCTATCTCGGAGAAGCCTTGAGGGAAAATCTTCAAATGCGGCACAAACATTCACTTGGACTCAGGAATGAACTGATTAGATTTTGGTGGTCAAAGGTCACAGTGACCTCACGCCTGGCCCATTCTTGGGAACGCCGTATATCAGGAACGCCTGGGAGGAATTTCATTACATCTGGCACAAACGCCCTCTTGGTTTCGAGGATGAAGCTCGAGTGATTAGATTTGGTGGTTAAAGGTCAAGGTCACTGTAATTTAACAAAACACTTTTTGGGCCATAAATCAAAAGCTCACATGCTAATTATGATGAGATACACTTAAAGCCTTAATATTAAATTCCCTCAAAGTCTTCACTACATTCATGAGACTGAACTGCAGATCGACCGGTCGGTGGGGGCATACGTCTGAGGGCTGAGGCTATTTGAGCAGTGACTGAAGCAGTAAAAGCTCTATATGCACCACATCAACTTTTCCACTGTTCCCTCCTGTGTCCATGCCTCTTTGGTCTTGGCTTCCTCTCGCTCTCCTGCTTTATGCTGGAGCTCCCTCTGCTCCCATATCCATATCTCTTTTTCTCCCTCCCTTCGCTTGCTTTTACGTTCAGGGGTAAGAGGGTTCACTTTCATCCACTGATTAGTTTTTCTTTCTCACTGCAGATGAGCACAGCCTGTGGACCACACGCACACACACACACACACACACACACACACACACACACGCACACCTGCTAATCCTGCTCTGTATAGGGTGGGAAGCCTCCTCTTAAATGTGTGAACACAATTCATTTGACACCTCTCCTGTTCTTTGTATTTTGTGTCTCCTCTCTTATTAGACCTGCTTGCTACAGCTGGGCCGAAGTGACACTCAACATTTACATTTATTCAATTGGCAGCACTCTTTTCTTTCCAAAGCAACTTACAAACTACACATTAGTGTACTTAAACATGTACACCTGCACATTGCAACCAACAACACAGTCACACAGACATCTCTGATTATGTTTTGTTTGTAGCACTGTGTGTGTGTGTGTGTGTGTGTGTGTGTGTGTGTGTGTGTGTGTGTGTGTGTGTGTGTGTGTGTGTGTGTGTGTGTGTGTGTGTGTGTGTGTGTGTGTGTGTGTGTGTGTGTGTGTGTGTGTGTGTGTGTGTGTGTGTGTGTGTGTGTGTGTGTGAGAGATCTGTTGAGGGGGGGGCTCTGTTTTTGTCCTGATGAACTAGCCTGAGATGAGTTGCTATGGTTACAACACTAGCTGTGCTGGCAGTAGGATGCGGTGCCCCCCCCCCCCCCCCCCCCCACACACACACACACACACACACACTTCAGGCCTCACTGCTTTTGACTCACATTTAACTGGATGGTTACTGTGTGATGACGGAAAATAGGATAATCCTTTTTTGGCACAATTGTCTCGTCTTGATATAATCATATATGTTATTGAGTTGCTGTTGCAAGTGTTTTTTTATTGCCTGCAGTGTCCCCTTTTAATAAACCATAGTTTATCCAAATTTCTTTTCTTGTGTCATAAAAAATCAATCAGTAATCAAGTCAGGACCTCTGACTGTCCATCAGCATGTGTCCTGTACTGTGTGGAAGTCACCTAATGTATCTCAATAAGTGATCAGAGACATGGATGTAGTTCTAATACTGATTTCTGTTCCAGACTCACCATAGTGGTATATGTACTATAGTAGTAAATATCTGGAACCTCACGACGTGTAATGATGTCAAGTCATATAAAGAAGTGGCATGAAGAAATGGAGAAGGTAGAGAGAGGGATCAGAAGTGATCAGAGACTTGAATGTAGTTGTAATACTGATTCTGTTCCAGACTCACCATAGTAGTACAATTATTTATTCTTTTTATTGATCCTTATTTTTCTTGTTATATATAATGTGACTCACTTTTCTTTAATGATTGGTGCTCACCTATGACGAACACCAACAGAAGTCTTGGATGAAACTGGCAAACTTGAGTATTTCTCAGCTCAAGCTCTCTGTACTCGACCTCTCCTTTCGCAACATGTAACGCACACACACTGTTCACCAACATTACAACAGATGGAGAGGGTGATGGAAACAACCCTCTTTACAGAGAGAAGGTTCACAAAGCTCCTTTCTTCTCAATTTTTTTTTACTTTTGCGCCTGCAGTACACCTCTGCACCATTTTACCCTGTAGTCATGAAAACTGATGGGTGAAAATCTGGCCATGCCTCACAAAACCACTGACCAAGCAGTAAATGTAATCTTTTAATTATAGAATATATGCTCATATGATCTTTATTAGTGGTTTTTATTAACTGCTAACTGTCTTTTATTGACTGGTTTGTTTCAGGAGTAATGAGAATTTTATCTATTGAATAGTACCATTTATTTAATCCGTGGCTGTGGTTCGTGTAATAACAAACCCACTAATACCCAGCCTTTCACATTCCAGGATACATCTGTTAGCCCAATTTTTGTAAAGTCTGGAAGACATTTACTCCAAATCATTTGGGCCCTCATATTTGTACCAACTAACATTTCGGCCAACCACGCAACAATGGGTTTATTATAGACAAACACACAACAAATCAAGCATGTAGATATAAAATGTCACTTGATTCTGCAACTGTAATGGTGCGGGTCACACCGGCGCCGCATCACTCGCGAGCCCAATTGAGTTCGGTCTCAGGAACACTGGTGCTTATTCGCATCATTTTCCGTGAATAACGCAAATATTTGCTTGCTATGAACACGTAAAAATGAACTGTTAAATGAAAAAAAGGCGGACAGATTTTATTTAACAAAGGTTGTGCTAATTTGGGCTAAAGCTAGTGTCCAATCTCAACACTAACTGCGCGTCAAAGAGTCACACAAATATTTCGATGGATAAAGTCAGTAAACATTTTCCTCAGGAGTTCATGGTTTCAAGTCTTCTTCAATACAGTATGATGTAAAAACATTTTCCATTTAGAGTAAAACAGACGATAAAACACATCAAGTGCACATCAGGGCATGTGACTGACAGCAAGTACCGTCCAATGAGTGCAGGTCACAAGTGTAGGTGGACGTGTAGTTTCCTAGAGCTCTGTCAGGCTCCTCCAAATATGGTTACTTCTTGCTTCAAAAAACCAAGATGGCGCTGGCCAAATTTCCAAAGTCAAGTCTTCGAAACAGCAGTGCACAAACAAATGGGTCACGTCATGGTGGGTTGCCACTTGGTAAAAACCAAAGTCCTACAGCATGTCTTCTAATTAGAAACTTTTTCCAAACTACATGGCAGATTGAATTTCATGTCTAGATAGTGTCTGATCATTAAATCCTTCACTATAGGAATACTCTCTAGGTTAATGTCTCTTTGCATTCAATAGTATTTATTGGTGCTGCTTGCAGAACAAACAAAGACCATAGTTATGCTGCTGGGTACCAATATTGTTTTTGAAACAGTTTGAAAAAAGTAGGGTTGTTAAGTCACAAAAATAAGGATCCCAGTAAATCCAACGCTTCAAAAGTTTGTTGTTGAATGAAAGCAGTGGTTTGACATTTACCCTTTTGCGCTCGTGCGTGTGTGATTATTCTGGGACTTAAAACAACAGTGGAGACATAAGCATCAGTTATGGCAAAACATTAAGCTCTGAGGCATTCGGCTCAGACCTGGTGTTTCCCTAATGTCATTGGATAGTTGTTGATGGGTGTACTGTGCCATCACGTGCCCCTTGCTGCTGTATCAATGTTTAACTGGTCATTAGGTGGCACATAAGGACAAGAGTGGAGTGAAAGGGAGGAGCTGATACTGGAGACGTAGTGAAAAGGGACAAAGATGAAGAGCTTGCCCCTAGTTTATGAGCTTGCATCAAGCATTTCTAATTCAGTAACAGTTAAAGGGGGCCCATATTGAATCATGCCTTGCTGCTAAATGACAGCTTAATGAATGGAAGTCATTTTACAATACCGCCGTGGCCACAGACCCTGTACTCCAGGGATCAGTCTGTCAGTGGCCGGTCAGCTGATTTGTTGGCCAACGGGCCCTCTGGAGAGTTAACATGACGTCAGTATTTCATCCATGCCATACCTCGCATGCTCGTGGATATCCTGTACGGAAAAACCAACAGAAGGTTTTCTGTGGAAAAGCAAACAGCAGCGAAGGGGATATCAATGCATGTGTGTTTATTGATAGCGTGTTCAAAATATCTGGAACCTCGTGACGGGTAATGATATCAAGTCCTATAAAGAAGTGGCATGAAGAAATGGAGAAGGTAGAGGGAGGGAGAGATATGGAAAGAGGGAAGCGGAGGTGTGTGTGTGTGTTTGTGTGTGTGTGTGTGAGTTATTTTTTTCTGCAGCAGCCAGTAAGAGCTGGTGGTCTAACAGCGCAGACAAACGGCCATTAAACTGACCTGGCCCCTTTGCTTCTCCCTCTTTTCCGTCTTGGTTTGTCGACTCCACTAACGTCAAATCTCTGTTTGCTCCTGTACCACTTGACTCGCTCCATCTCTCAAATTCTGCCTTGTTTTTTTCTTTCTAGCTTGCTTGTTTTCCCATCTCCCCTGCTTGTTAACTTGTCTCCTGATTCATGTGTGTGTGTGTGTGTGTGTGTGTGTGTGTGTTTATATATATATACACATATATGTGTGTATATATATATATATATAATTATTTCCTCCTCTCTGGGTGTTTTTCTTCATTCGCATCAAATTTTGTATTCCGCCGTAGTTCGAGTTGGCAGCCTTGCAGCGGTCCGGTCAAATCAATAGGATTTTCCATGCTTGGGATGAGCTCACTTGTCCATTCACCACACAGGGAGCTGTGTTTCTACTAAACCCCTAAACCGAATAGCTGAAGGTTAAAACTACTCCGCATCAAAGAAAGTGTTGATATGTTGATGCCGCCTGGGCAGCCGTCCCGTCACACTTACTATACTGTGCCCTTCTTATCTGAGGCAATCTTGTCTTACCTGATTAAGTGTTTACACCGGGCGGTTGTAGCTTTACTGCCAATGTAGAGGCCAAAGCAGATAGACAGGCAGATTTGGAGGAAGAAAAAGAAAGCCATACAAGATGGAAGGAGTCGACTTGGCAGAGCCGCCAGGCAGGCGTAGCTCTTCCAGCCTCATGTGTAGCTCTGGTTTGTGGGTCGGAGCGTTGGTGGGGCCGGGCCCTGCAGCTGCTGCCGTGTGGCTGCAAGTCAAGCAGGGATACTGAGCCCCGGCTGCTTCCCTCTTAGGCTGAGGCTCACCACACCAAGACACTGCACTGCGCTCCACTCGCTAACGTGGGAAGATGAAAAAGAACATCAGATGTTTTTTGTATTACTCACTCTGTGTGTGTGTGTGTGTGTGTGTGTGTGTGTGTGTGTGTGTGTGTGTGTGTGTGTGTGTGTGTGTGTGTGTGTGTGTGTGTGTGTGTGTGTGTGTGTGTGTGTGTGTGTGTGTGTGTGTGTGTGTTGCACTATATGTCTTCAACACACTCTCCAGCCTGCAGTTGATTACCTGCTCCTGTTTCATAGTCCTCTGTCTGTTCCAAAATGCCATGTCAGGAATGCTGCCCCCCCCACAACATGCTTTTTATTTGTTTGGAGCACCACCTGGTTTAGCTGTTTCTTAAGGTGTGGCCAGAGTTTTTCTGATCTTTTTTCTTTTCATTTGTGTATTACCAGCTGTTCCAGTATTTTCTACACAGGGGACATGTTGGTTGTAATTGCTCATAAAAATAAGTGTAAAAAAAGAATGAATATCTTCAATTCTGTGTATTTTTTTGGAATTGGATGTTGCTAAAGTAGCAGCAAGTCATTGTGAACTCGTCAGGTTTGGATGCATGTGCAGATCTAGTTTGCATGATATTCTCTTGAAGTCTTTTGTGTAAGCACATGAGGCAGAAAGAAGGAGAACGAAAAGGCTGGAATTTTAATGAGGAAATGGTAAGTAAAAAAAAAAAAAAAAATACAAAGACTGTATGTATGCATACAGTATGTATGCAATATATATACTGTTTGGACTGAAGATTTTGAATTCTTTGCATTTGTTTGCAGTACCGCTCTGAACAGAGTTTATGTGAATAAAACTATTTTAAGTTAAAAATGATTTAACTTAAATTAATGTTTAAGAAAATAACATATAGTAGCCAAACATTCTAATGTATAAATGGATTAACAACATAAAAACACAATAAATATTTGCCTTAACAAAAACCTGCAAAGACAGTTAATAGGATAAATGGGTCCTGTTCAGACCTGGTGTTAACATCTGTCTCGGTTGAATCTGATCTCAGGTGGACAGCTGGAAATACAGGTGTGAACGCCACCACTCAGACCACAGTCAGAGGTGGTCTGTGGCCCCATTCTTTTAGCAGCAACTGCCTCCTGGGCCTCATTGAAGGACCGTCTACTCAGCTGATTTCCACGGACCTGCTACACATTCATAATGAGTGTTTTAATATCTTCTCAGTGTTTCCCACACATTGATTTATTTGCGGCCACAATATTAAGATTCACCGCCACATATTGATTCCTATATCTATACATATGTTTTGGAAAAAACATCTAATTGATATTATTAAATGTTCGAAACTCTTATTGTCGGATAACAAGCCTGGTTCGACCTTGGGGCTCATGGCTGTCAGAAGGGAGGAGAGGAAAAGAGGGGTGTAGAGGCAAATTGGATGTAAAGAATTAAAAAGCAGAAAGCATTCGGACTGCCCTGTTTGACATCTGCGTAGTGTAACTTGGTGCATGATGGCAACTGATCCCCCATGTCCATGACTCTACCCACCACCAAGTATCCAGAGAGATATAGATGTGTGTATTCTCCTCCTCCTGGCAGCCGTAAGCCCCGAGGTCGAACCAGGCTCGTTGGAACTCGAAAATAGTGAGTCATTGTTTTTAAAAACAAGTGACAGTGACCAAAGCACTCCCCCCTCCACCCTCTTTTTCCCTTCCTCATTCTTTCTCTCTATTTACATTCTCATCTCTTTGTCTCCTTCTGTCTGTATCTGTCTTCCCTTCTCGTGCCGTCCCGACCCCGACGTTCTCCTTTTAGTCAGTGCCGGAAGGTAGAGAGAAGTCACACTGGCGAGCCAAAGTCACCAGTGTGATCTGATTTAGGCCTCTCTCTCTCTCTCTCTCTCTCTCTCTCTCTCTCTCTCTCTCTCTCTCTCTCTCTCTCTCTCTCTCTCTCTCTCTCTCTCTCTCTCTCTCTCTCTCTCTCTCTCTCTCTCTCTCTCTCTCTCTCCTCTTGGCGAGCCATCTGACGGAACAGGGCCTGCATGTTGCTCTTTTCTACCTGCTTCAATCTGCCACAGTCTGGCCCTCTGCCACAGCTGTAACGAGACCCAGAGTTGTATATAAATAGGTTGGACCAGCTCCCCTTGCCATGCTCCTCAATGGGAGGCCGAGGCAATGGAGGAACAGGTGCTCCAACCCACACACTCTATCTCCCCCCCCCCCCACCCCCCCCCCCCCCCCCACACACACACACACACACACACACACACACACACACACACACACACACACCTTTATCTGATGTCCTCAAATATGTAATCACAAGTCAGTCCCATTACACGTGAGCTACACTCGCTTGTCATATCACTTGCTCATTGTTCCCTCTTTCTGCTAATAGAATAGTTTTAAAAATAGTTTTAAAATATTGAATTATTGCCATTTTATGCTGCACAGAGCCTGTTTCCAGTCAGACTGCCCCCTCTCTTTTTCCCTGGCTCACAAAGTGTTATTTCGGTCCTCAGCTCTCTTTGTTTTGGAGGCACAAGTTGGTACATGTTAATCAAAATGCCTCTCATGCAATTTCTCAACATAATTTTCTTTTTAGAAGCCACAGCTTTGCAGTGGGCGCACAGGGAGCTGGCTTCACTTCTACAGGACTTTCCAAAGCTATATTAACAAACAAATGCATTTTTCCACTGGCAGTCCACTTGGCACCACGGCCACATATTCTCTCTCCTGGGGTTTGTTCAGCAACTGAGCTGTTGACAAATCTATAATCAGCAGATCACCTCATCAGGGGCAACGTGCCCCTGAGCTGAGAGAGAGGGGGAACTTCTCACAGTCCAGAGTTAGCTGCCACCTGGTTTCATGCTAGACAGGTCTGGTTTCATGCTAAGCTAACGTGTGGCTGCCCTCTGCAGAGGCAGGATGGTCCGTGGGCCACAGTAGGCTCTTCTCTCAGCTTCTAAAACTGCCACTGTGATCCACTTTCTCACTGCCAGCCAGCTACTGTTGGTGGATGCATATTAAATTCTCCGCAGGGAGCACAACTCTAAAAATAAGAGAAGAATCTTTCTGAAATCGTAGCTACACTATAACGGAGGCTGCAGCTGTGGGTGCTCACCGAATAGTGGAGATGGCACTTGCTATCAGAGAGAGACGTTACATTGGTGTGACCTCAGTTGCACTGGTCATGCTCACTTCTAAGCCGAAATTATGGTGAGCGTAGTCGGTGAGCTAATTCTGCTTCATATTCGATGCAGAGAGGCCGTAAAGATGGTTGAGTGACATTTGATGGCTGGGAGCTCAGGACAAATGTGTTAATACTTCTGCCATGTGATAAATAGAACTGGTGTAGCTTAGTGGGTTACACCGCTGACTTTGACTTTGGCACAGAAGGTCAGGGTTCAATTCCAGGTCATCCCAGTGTTGGCCCGCAGGCAAGGCCCTTAATGCTATCTGCCTCGATGACTGTAAGTCACTTTGGACATGAGCGTCAGCAAAATGAACGTAAAGTAAAAATGTAGAATTTGTGTGATGGAGGTTGGTTACAGCAACTTGACTACACTAGTGTTTATCAACAGTACAGCTTAAGTTTAATAAAAGGGATGAACAATATATTGTTTGGGCATCAACATGCAATGTATATATGCACATAACACACATTTGCAGAGGATGCAGTGTTATACGGCAAATGTGAGCCGCCAAAAGGAACCATTTTACTACTTGACAGAAAATGAGAACCATCAGAATTCCCTCCCTTATGACTAATCCTACAGGCAAACAGTCAGCCCCTCTAACAAATAACATAATTTAGCCTCATTTAATTACATTCTTCTTATTGATTTGTCATGCGTGCTCTGCCTGCACAGCAAATGAGCAACCAGAATCTTTCTCAAAGTGGATTGAGCGTCATACTGACTGACTTTTGAACAATTAACAAAATTGAACTCTTGTGAACGCTGTGTCTACATTCCACCTTGAAGGGGTTTCTTAAAATCTGGTACAAAGGTTCGCTTGGTGGTCAATGTTCATCGTCAGTGTGCCCATAACTCAAGCATTTATACACTATTTATGATAACATATACTTAGTGCCTTTTATTAGATTTCTTCAAAGTCTTCTCTACATTTGGGGGGCAGACATAGATCTAAACAGCTTGACTGGTTGGTGTAAATATCACAGTCTGTATCATCAGTGCTGTTTTGTCTTTGTATGGAGAGTGGACCATCAGAGGAAAATCAAACACTATCAAGTTTGTAGCACGTAGCATTAGCAAGTCTGGATGTGTGAATGCTCACATCATATAAAAATAACATTAAAACACATCATGTGTGTAATGATATTAAAATATGGCTTGTGTGAACATCTGAAGCGGTTGCCCTCACTGTAACAGTTTGGGCAATTTATTCAGTAAATGTTCCTGCTTGATTGTGTGAAAATTATCTCATAACTGTCTCTTTTTAACTGTCTCTTTTTGGGTTTGTTTGTTTTGCTGTCAAGTGATCTGACATTTCTGAGGGTTAAAGACGCATATGTAGTTGTAACTTCATTTTAACTTACTGTTAATAATTCTCCTGTTGAAAACTTAAACTCGTGCACCTCGCTCCATCTCCATGCTTTCTTTTTAGTCTGAACACCCCCCCCCTCCTCCATACCTCCCTCCTCCTGCTCCTCTCCTCATTCTTGCTGCCAAATTAAGTGTCAAACAGACAGGGAAGGAGGGTGAGATGGCCCACATTTCTCCTATAGAGGTCCACAGTATGGTACAGTACGTTAAGGTCTGTGCTCTGTTATTCCATTCTCTGCTCTGCTCAGACAAAACCCCCTCCCCACCCCGGCTCATTAGTGACTGATTGGGTTGTTATTGTAATTAAGATCTCCTGTACGGCCAGTGAGAGCACCAGGCTGTCTGCGTATGGGTGGTCCTCAGTGGGAGGGTGAGCTATAGAGGGGTCACGGTCATTGTCCACCAAAAGCCCCCCAACCAAACGATCTCTCAGTTTTTTCTTTCTTTCTTCTGTGTCTCACATGAAGCTCTAACCTGGAGTTAGTCTGTTTATATGAGTTATGTGATTTAGATCCCCAGAGCCTTTTGTTTGACAGCTTCCTTTCTTTGGATGAAACAGAAATGAAAAACTGTGCAGCAGGTGTCCCTCCCTCTGGCTCGATGTCCCCTGTTTCTGTCCGTCTCTTTTTCACCGTGTTCATCCGTCACACATCGCATAGGCTCCGTTTGTTGAGTGTTTCTTAGTTGTAAACACCACTTATTGCCGCATCCCTGACCCACACCCTGGGTGTGTTTTTGTGTGTGGTCCAGGTATTACTATGCTTTGAGCACCTAAGTTTGTTTACACAGTCACATAGGTGACTTGTCTCACTTATGGGGACAAAAAAAGCAAGTCCCCATAATCTAAATCATTAAACGTGTGTTAAGTGGAGACATGTTTTAATGTTAGATTAAGTCTCAAGGAAATGAATGTGAGTTAATGTAATGTCCTCTGAAGTCATGGAGACTGGAGAGTGTGTGTGTGTGTGTGTGTGTGTGTGTGTGTGTGTGTGTGTGTGTGTGTGTGTGTGTGTGTGTGTGTGTGTGTGTGTGTGTGTGTGTGTGTGTGTGTGTGTGTGTGTGTGTGTGTGTGTGTGTGTGTGTGTGTGTGTGTGTGTGTGTGTGTGTGTGTCATGTAAGTCATGTAACAGCGGTCCATAGCGGCCCTCCATTCATGCATGTGATCACCAACCGTCCTGTAGGTCCCTTACGTCACTCTGTATTCCTGCTCGGGCTCAGATTACACTTTCACCCCACCCCTTCTTCTTTCCCGCTTTTGCCCACAACCCTCGACTCAATCTCCCTCTCTGTCTCCCCACTCGCTCTCTTTGCCTCTCGTGTCTCCCTGCTCCTGAACCTGGGACGAGATGGCTCATTATTTTAAAGACACAGCGGCCCTCGTAGCTAACTGCTTACTACATAACAACCCTTCCTCCCCTCTTCTCCACTCCTTTACTTCCCCTTCCTCTGCTCCCCTCTTCCCAGACTGCCCCCAGATACCCCCCACCCCACCCCCACCCCCCTCCTTCCTCCTCTCTCGTTCCTGTCAGTTGAAAACAAGACTCCATTTTGCAGAGGGAACTCCCAGCAGCACTGTCTACTGCTTCCCCTCATAGCCCACTAACATTTCTCTGTGTCAATAAAGCAACAAGATGTGTGACATATGTGCTCACCTGTTTAGCCTGCTGTGCAAGTAAAAAAGACCTAATCCCCACTAACGCGTTTCTTAGCTGCAGTTGGAAAAATACATCAATGTGGAAAGGTCAGGTCTGTGCCCTCTTGGTATGTCTTGAAGAGCGCCATGGGCAAGGGTGAGGTGCACCCTGGCCCCATTGGTGTTGCGTGACGTTGCTTGTTATGTTGTCATGTTGCACAGTAGGTATCCGGTTAGCGCCGCAGACCAGCAGTGAGTGGGTGGCCTGTAGGCCCGTTTGATGTGTCCGGGAGATAAGGAAACTGGGGTAGACAGGTGTAAGGTTGCTGTTATCGCTGGGAATAACACCAACTGCCATATAGTAGAGGGAGAAGTATGTTTTTGTGTTTTGGTTTCTGTTACTTTAAGTGTCTAATAAAGAGGGTGTGGCCAAGACAAGCTGTCTAGATTGTATGAATGAGCTGCTGTTGTTGTTTCAGGCTTGGTATTTTATCTGGTGAGATGGTTCACAGCTCAAATGGATTTGTTGTTTTTCTGGTTGCTGGGAAAAGACGTGTGCAAAGGTCACATCCCGACCAACACGAATGAATTTGAATAATCTGTTTAAATAACATCGCGTGTTTTCATATTTTAATTTAAGTTTTGAAGGATGCACACAGGTTGTTTCAATCTTCTGACATTTAGTTTAGTAGATTTGTAATTTATCTATCATTTATTTTGTCATGTTAATACAGAACTCCTGCTGCTTGGAGAGATATTTGTGGATGACCCTTGTAGTTCAAACTTTCAGATAATTGACGACTCCATCGTCACCACATGTTGTCGTCCATCTGGAGGCACAGCTCCCCAGACCTGTGAAGCAAATTCTTGCATCACTTCTTATAGATTGTTTCACCATCATTATAAATAATCTTTATATTGCTATGGAAAGTGGTTTACTTTTCTGTTTGTGCAGTTGTAGGGATGTACCTTCCACTACTTTAGATCTCAGTCAATAGTGGGCCACACAAACATTAACACATTTGTATATTATATTAGCCACTTAAACAAACATTGGCTTGATTTATTGACAGCTGATTTCTACTGTTTAATATTTCTTTGTATCTTTGAAGTCATCATGTCAAATAAGATAATCAATCAATATACTCGCCTGAATTCCATCCTACTGAGGCAAATAACAAGAGTTATTCAAGTAGATGTTATTTTTATGTATATTTCCCTCAATTAAAATGTTTTTTCGTCAATCACACTGACTAAGTGCAAAATAGCTACTTTGACATGAGCAATGCTGTTACCTTTCATGGATATTTAAATTTCACTTTTAAATTTGACAATTGATTTGAAATGTATTTCCCCTTACTTCTAAAGCAATAAAAATAGGCTAACTCATAGGCACCAAACTAATATTTTGTGACCACTTGGTAGTCACTAGGTAGTTTGACATTTTTTCTTAATCCTGCTGCCAAGATGTCATTGTTGTACAGATGTGGGTGTTTTTTATTTGTCAGTGTAGTGATTGTAGGCTTCATTGCTTGCTCTCCAGTACAATAAGTCACTTAAACGGTTCCGTTGTTGTGCTGCTGCTCGTAGTTTGTACCTGGACTGATGACATGTTTGTCTTGCTTACCATTAACAGAGTGGGAAGTTAAAAGGCAGTTTACACATGGGAAATGACCAGGGCCAATAACAACTCAATGAAACTATGTAGTCCACTGCAATGACTTTTGACCTTTTTCCCCATTTTACAATGCATGTTTTAGTGTGATTGATTATTTTCTTAGTGCGTGCGAAGTGGTGGTGGGGAATCGAGTGTAATAAATCGGGAAAATAAGAAGAGGTGGCAAGCAGATGAGGTTCACATCATTAAGATGAATGAAAGAAAATGTTTTCATCAGTGTCACCGATTGAAAACAGCAGACTAGATGGAGACCATTAGATGGCCTCAGAAGTGAGGAGCTAATTTTTCCCAGCATTCATGAGGTCAGGCCCCTTTTCAGTTTCCTTTTCCCAAAGACTAAGAAAGTTAACAAAATATAAAAAATACATGTTTTTCCTTTTATACATGGAACTGTTATTTATATTAGCTTAAAAGGGATTGATATTAAAAAAGACCAGTTCCTTAGCCTTACAATTTATTCTTCTATCATTCTTGATGTTGCAGTTTCATTGCATTAAATCTGACTGAGAACCAAATGTTTGTTTCTTGTATTGTAATTAGGTTTGTACCGACCCCTTAGAAAGTTGCATTGAAACAGTGCTGTTGAACGTTGTTGGTTATTGTCCATCATTAACCATCTGTTTTAGTCTATAATGGCTGCCAGTATGGTTGACAGGCTACACGAGCAGTTAAGTCATGTGAACAAATTAGAATTTTATGTCTCACCACTAACCGTGTGTTTAATGGCCATGTTCACCTAATGTAAATGGTAGTCGACACTCCAGAATATGTGGAAATATTTATGCAAATTATTCTTTCATTTTTATCACCATGTTCAAACATCATCTGTCGCGTCACTCTGCCGAGCAGTAAATCATCTCCTCTTTAAGCAGCTCGTCCGTTCTCATCAGCCGCCACTCGCTTTGACTCTTGATGGATGAGCACTTACAAATATTTTAGTTATTCGATTGAGACACATCCAACTTTTATGATCATTCCTGATGTTGTCAACACAAGAGCGGAAGCTTTTAGGAAAGAAGTTACGATGAAACTCAACTGTGTGTGGGAGGTCTTACCGGTTTCTGTGTTGTCTTATTGTTTGCTTTTGAAAAAATTAGTACAGAATATGTCAGGCCTTGTAGGAACCATTTCGGTGTTGATTACTCACCTGTCTGTTGTGGCTCTGACAGCTGCTGGTTTTGATGCACTTTGAAAACACATCTTGTGGGAGTCATTATTGTCGCCCTGTTTTCTTTTGTTATCTCTGTAAGCCTAGTTTAAAAAATATATATATATATTGATAGAATCTGTAAAGTTATCTTATTTAGTTACGGCAATAAAATGTGTTGTTTTGTTTCTTACACCTGCCATATATAATTAAACTACAAGGCTGCATCCCCCTGGCCACGTTGTAAGTTGAACTGCTGTAGAAAATGTTAGAAATGTGCACCTTATTACTTGTAGCAAGCATCAGCAGCATGCGGCTTCCCTCTGTACATCTCCTGAAGTAGCTGTCATCCTAATTGAAGTGTGTGCTTGTGTGTTTGTGTGTGTGCAACAGTTAAAGTATGAATGAGCAGGGATAAGCAATTGGTTCGAGGCTTTATTTAATTTTAACCCTATCACGTCTGCTTCATTCAGAACAGGTAGTGCCATACTTTAATTTCCTCTCCAGTGAAATACTGCCCGAGCCAATGAGGAGAGACTCTGTGTCTCTCTCTCTCTCTCTCTGTGTGTGTGTGTGTGTGTGTGTGTGTGTGTGTGTGTGTGTGTGTGTGTGTGTGTGTGTGTGTGTGTGTGTGTGTGTGTGTGTGTGTGTGTGTGTGTGTGTGTGTGTGTGTGTGTGTGTGTGTGTGTGTGTGTGTGTGTGTGTGTGTGTGTGTGTGTGTGTGTGTGTGTGTGTGTGTGTGAGAGTGAGCGGGAGAGATTGAAGAGGGGACATAAGAAACGCTGTTTGTAAATGGCTCTGTCTACTTCATGTAAACCACCAGGGGTTTTGTTACTTCAATGTGAAAAAGGGGGATCTGTTCACATGTAGCTGTTTTCATACTGTTCCAAATCAATAACCGGTCTTTTTCCCATTTTTGCTGTTACCTTAAGCAGTTAAGCTAATTGCATGGAAAGTCATGTAACTTCAAGTGATTGAAAGACAGTTTTGCTTATAACGGTGATGAAAGACTAAATATGCTGAAACCACAAGCTAATCAGTCAATTGTTTGACTGACAGTATAATAATCGGAAAGTCTTTCAAAAAATGTATTATTATTATTTGTTGTGTTATTATTATTAAATCATTTTGAAGCAAAAATATCCGGACATACCCTAATTCCAATTCCTCAGTTCTGTATATTCGCTACTTTTCTTGTCGTATGTGATAATAAACTGAATATCTTTTCGTTTTCGTCACCTTGGGCTTTTTCACCTGTTCCTGTTATTTTGTATTCCCTGATTTATCATCATTAATGGAAAAGAACTGCAACGATTAATTGATGAAAAAAGTAAACGTTAGTTACAACTCTGTCAAAAACACGTCAGTGTAAAACAAATCAAGGGAATCACACACTAAAGCCTCCAAAATGGTTGAAGCAGTACATCTCTGAACAACTTTGAACAAAAACTTAAAGGATTTATCTCAGGACTGATTCAGACTACATTAGTTTTAGCTATTTGTAATAAATTGGCACCGAGCGTGTACTTGAAATACACACTTGCTGATGTGCTATGGAGCTAGGTGCTTAATAATGACGTTTTCTAAAGGAATTGGTAGGAATCAATCATGAATAAGAGGCAGGGGAAGGTGTAGAAATGTGTCTCAATAAAACTTAAGTAAACATGAATGAAATTCTTGATTGAACTCTTTTAAAAGCTCATGACTGGGATGTACTTGCTTCTCACATCTCTCCCCATCTTCTACTCTCTATTTTTCCAGTCTGCCCGAGCAAGGACATCCGAAACAATGTGACCAACCTCCAGTCGTTGGAGAACTGCACCATCATCGAGGGCCACCTGAAGATTCTGCTCATGTTTAAGACCAAGATCGAGGACTTCCGTGGCCTCAGCTACCCAAAGCTGCGAGTGGTGACCGACTACGTGCTGCTGTTTAGGGTCTACGGCCTCGAGACCCTCAGCGATCTCTTCCCCAACCTGACAGTGGTCCGCGGCAACAACCTCTTCTTCAACTACGCTCTTGTGCTTTATGAGATGCTGCAGCTGAAGGAGTTGGGCCTTCACAGTCTGATGAACATCACCCGCGGCGCCGTGAGAATTGAGAAGAATCCGGACCTTTGCTACCTTGCCACCCTGGACTGGTCCAAGATCCTGGACACTGTGGAGGACAACTTCATTGTGGCCAATAAGAATGACAGGGAGTGTGGAGACGTGTGTCCCGGCACGGCCCAAGGTCAGACCATCTGCTCACAGAACACCATCAATGGACACTTCCGGGGACGATGCTGGTCGCAGAACCACTGTCAGAGAAGTAAGTGTTAACCTGTCTGTCTCCTCATACACTCCCCGTTTTACCGATTACACAATCGATCCTTGTCAGGTCTTTAAACCAGCCTGATACTCACTGAATAAAAAAAAGAAGTGGAAAAGTCTTCACATTGACTGGCTGTTGATGATCATATCGCACCTTTCCAGAATCCATCTCCATGCTCGTTTTAACGCGGCCCATCGAAACGCATAATGAGAATATGCACTGGAGATTTCTCCCCAAAAATCAATTGAGGCAATGGATGCTTTCTTTCCAAATGGTTTATATAATGATTTCTACGTTGCAGAGAGTCTGCTCCTAATATCAGCAGCGAGTGGTGGTGGAAACGCCACGCCCTCTGATTAACATCATTGACTGGAGCATTGTGGGCAAGTGATCTGTAATTACAGGCCGCGGATCTGCTTGATGTGTGAAATGACTCAACTGCATTGTTGAGTCAGGGAAATGCACGTCCAGAGGTCGACATCATGGGAAGAAAATGCACTGAAAAAAATGAGGTTAGAGTGAGAGAGTTGAGCGACAGGGATATGGCAATAGTAAATATGTTTGTTAGAAATTGTACAGATTTTCTCTCCTTAAAGTATAAAAAATGTGTGGGTTTGCTTGGTGCTGCAGCCAGCTGCCAGTGTGTTGGCCAGTCACTCAGTCTTCTCTCCTACCATAAAAACAGAGAATGGCTTCTATTGTAAGACACACAGAGAGAATGCTTATTATTTTTTGAGGGCAATTATAGCGTGTGTTGTTTTTTTCTCCTCTGTCTCAGTGTCTGACAGAAAGGCTAGCGTTCAAAGCATTACGACCTTGACCATGTTTATACTTGAACATTGACTATTGCAGCCCGCCTTCATAATGTTGGCTCCTCAATTTTCTGACTTGTCAGGAATGTAATACAGGAAAAAAATTTTTTTTTTCAATTGTTGGGTAAAAAATGACTTTTTCAAGCTTTGCACAAGAAGAATAAAGACAAAGTTTGTGATGTCCAGGAATACAGGTATTTGAAAAGTTGGAAAACAAAAAAGAAAAGCTGAAAAACTCGACCTGTATTTATCAAACACTTACATAAGAATAAAAGCCATTTATCATAATTCTTATGACCTAAAAGTAAATTTAAGACCGTTCCTAATGTCTCTTAATTTGGTTAATTCAGAAGTGGATAATTTTAGCCTGTTATTTGCATTTTATTTGAACATTTGACTGGATTTTAGACCACCCCACTTTCGTTGTGCTTTCATAGCCTGCACTTGTCGATGTAGTTTCACTCCTAAGTTGAACCCTCTTAAATTTACTTCTTTTGAAGTTGGACAAATACGGGCCCTGGACTTGGTTTCAGAGAAGAACAGCTCTGACCGCTAGGAAAAAGAATGTCGACTGATAAACGGGAATGTGTACAGTGCGTCAAACACCGTGTTTGCATGTGCGCTCATGTCTCCTCGGCTTCGGATAGGCCAGGGGAGCAGGTATGACGCTGAGCTCTGTGCGTCATGTGACAGACACCAGTTTAGTCAAGAGCTGTGTCAAAAGCAGGAGCCATTTCGAGAACATGATGCAATGGTTGTCTGCCCCTGCCACAGAGGGAGTGCAAGTGTGTGTGTGTGGGCTACTCATAGGGATGATATGTGCACACTTACTGTAAATGTTTGTGTGATATGTGTACTTAAATACTTGGCCCCACTGGAGGTAAGAGCCGCAGTTCGACATTGCCAAATAGTCTTACTTTTAGCCTACAGCAGCCAAACTCTCTCAGACTTTGAGTGTTTTTTTATTTATCAAATCAGTACTTTGCAACATTAGATTAGTATACACATAATGAATACTACTAATTATAACAACAAAACACAGTTAGAACTGTATCCACAGCATGTTACAGCCTTACCTGTCAACCAAGTTGAAACAGAAGGATTTGAGATATGATCATCAAGAAAGAGATGTAGTTTCCCTTGGTTGCTTGTGTTGTGCTGCCCACAGGAACATGTGCTGGGTGGTGGCGTGAGGAAACTATAGGATATTTAATTGTGAATAAAACTCAGTTAACCAAGTTAGATGCACACATGCACTCACAGACGCGGCCGCTTGGTGAAGGAACATTAGATGGGGCATTAAAGTTTATGTGTTAGTGGAAACTGGCGTTGTTTTTGTTGTGTTTTTTTCTTTTTCTACTGGGTTCCAGTTGCCTTAGGTAAGAGCCAGGGGGGAGCCTGCATTCCTCTGATCTCACACATACTCTTTACAAGCAGGAAAACCACTGTGTGTGTGTGTGTGTGTGTGTGTGTGTGTGTGTGTGTGTGTGTGTGTGTGTGTGTGTGTGTGTGTGTGTGTGTGTGTGTGTGTGTGTGTGTGAGTGTGAGTGTGATGTATAAATGTGCAGTAGCCAGATGAGGGAATGGGAATAAAAAGTTGATACGACTCTTAGTCGAAGCTAATATAAGGCTTCAGCAGCCTTCGTCAGGCAAATCAAGTCAGTTTCTTAGATCCAGAAGTTTAGGCTTGTAGGTCTATTGTTTGAGTCATTTCCAGCAACAGATCTACATTAAAGTACAAAGTATAAACTTGTTGTCTCAGTTGTTATTTACGGTCGCCTTGGAAATGGAAATTGTTTTCATTGTCATTTTCAATTAGTGCTTTATTTCTCATGCTATCAACCTGGACAGTCAGTGTGGATAAAACGAGGGCCAGATGAGGAGGCCAGGAGGGAAGAGAAGGGGTTGGGCAAAGCAAAATAAACAGAGCAAAACAAATATGGCGGGGTGTTTTCAAGTGTAGCTTCCAGGTACACACACACACACACACACACACACACACACACACACACACACACACACACACACACACACACACACACACACACACACACACACACACACACACACAGGTTTTTGCGAGTGGCCAAGATAGTGGAGGCTACAGGGAGGAAGAAAATGACAGTATTAAGGATGGAGGCGCTCAATGAAGCGTGCTGTTGGCCTGCACCCACAACCAAACAAAAACACTTCACTAAACCAGCCTCTTAATTGGAGTGTAAAGTGTCTCCGCTCCAGCTACTTACACACACACACACACACACACACTTCTCTCAACTTCTTCTCTCTTGCGTTAAGTTTGTGCATTTGTTTCTAATGAGAGTTAAATTAAATTTTCTCTGTTCTGCTGTTCTTGAATTGCCATTTAGTGCTCAATGACACAGGCAACATAAGAACATAAACACAGACATATGAATGCCCAACTGTCATGAAAGTTAATGACCAAATGTCAGTTTTTAGCAGGACTGGGTATCACTTAATGTTATATGACACAGCTTATACTATATCTGAATTTTAATATTTCTTTTACATCACACCTCTTTCAATACCTTACTTTAAGAAAAAAACATTGTTTTCATTTACCAAAAGACACCAAAGGTCTCAAAGCTTATACAACACAATAAAAGTATGTTGACTAGTAAAATATGATCAAAGAAGTAGTGAAGAAGATTCTAATACTTTATATCAGTTTTTGCTTCAGACACATTTCACTTAGTGCAAAAAGTATAGAACAGGGTTCCATCCTGTTCTATACTTTTAAAATGTTGCCATTAATAAACATTAAACATTTCTAATTGATAACATCCAGCCCATATTATTCACAGCAAGACTGAGCAGGTTAAGTTCTGGTTCTATTGCAGTGGTTCACGATTGTTATTGTAGTCTATGTACTGTAAACTGTAAATGTCTACATGTGAATTCTGTCTGTCGAGTAAGAATTGTTATAGTACACATTCTAATGCGTCATTAAACTTGAAGTGTTGCCGATCTATGAAGCAACAACCTCCGGACATTTATTGATCCCCTGCTCCAAACACATGAGCCTCCGACTGGAGAAGACTTGTTTTTTTTTTCCCTGTATCCTTTTCACATGCCGCTCACCTGTGTAGATGATACAAGCACAAACACACACTCACTCTGTCTTCTCTCTCACTGGAATTAACTTGGCTGCCTGGAAATGGGAGCTTGTTTTACAGTTACCTTAACAACTGGTACACAATAGGGGGGAAAGTTTTGACAGTATAGTGTGTGTAACATGTCATGTCACAAACTTAAAGGAAGATGTCTGGCTTGTGCAACTGTATGTTTGCAAGACCAAGACGAAATGAGGACCAATCGGTATGAGTAAGGGCTGCGTCATAGCAGATCATATGAATGCCCAACTGTCATTATAGATTTTTATAATCATAACTATATACATAGATTCATGAATGCAAGTGAATGTACATTTCAGGAAATTGTTTTTTTTCCCAGATTGAAAAAACATGAATCTTTTGTCCTTTTGCTGTGCATTCAAATGAGAAATTCTACAGAGCAAACACTTTTTTGATTATCGTATTTGAATTGTGTCCAGTTTACTGCCAGTTCCTGAGTTAAGTTAGTTGTAATTAATGTGATCCTGATAGTGTTACACTCTCACACAGAAACAGAGAGCTGCGTACCTTTGTTCTCACTGCTCTCTCACTTATTACTGTAGACACAGGTACGTGCCTCTTTGATGCACACACACGCGCACACACACACACACACACACACACACACACACACACACACACACACACACACACACACACACACACACACACACACACACACACACACACACACACACACACACACACACACACACACACACACACACACTCACTCCCTCACTCCCTCACTGGTGTTTGAATTACCATGAATATCTTATAAGTAGACAAAAACTGAAAGAGCAGAGTGAAGGAAGGATAGCAACAGACAGAAGGAGAGGGAGAGGAGAGTAATCACACATGATTTCCCCTTCCTGGCAGTTTGCATCTTTGTTAACAAATCCAAATTAACTTTGATAAGCTGGCATCAGTTACGTACGTGTGTGTGCTTAAGAATGCTTCCCTCTACTTTCCATTCATACAGTGAGTACAGTAGCAGGCAGACAGTGCTAGCAGAGGGCCTCAGGGCATCTGGAAAAGTCTCTCTCCTCAAGCTCATCAATGGATTGACACTCCTACATCCTTGTCTGCACACACACACACACACACACACACACACACACACACACACACACACACACACACGCAAGTGTAATAGTGCGTATTCAGATAGACACATGCAAAACCAATACTCATTTGCACACAGAGCCAAATGGAGCACAAACGTACACATGAGGCTAAGTGGAGCATGCTGACACTGCTGCCCACCATCCTAGCAGGGGATTCGCTGTTGATGAAAATGTAAGTAGCCCTTTAGTGCAAAGAGGATGGGTTCTTCCGAAGATACCGACATGCTGTAACAAGATGTATGGCTACTGTTGGGGAAAACTTATATTCCTCCGTAATGAGGGAAATAGTTTGGTTCTCATTGTGTATGTGTGGTTTGATGTGTGTTTCTCTCTGTGAGAGTTTGTATGTGAGCCGTGGAGCAAAGCATGTTGGCAGGCGAGTGGTTGTTATAGGCTGAGCTGTGTGAAAGGACATCCTCATTACTTCCTGCTTTTGTCTAAAGCACTTCCTACTGCCGAGCTGTACAACTGGCCCCTAGGGGAAAGCTGGTGGGGGAAGAGAGTGGGGCGGTGCAATATTATTTACTTGTGAGAGAAACTGATGGGAAAGAAAAGTTAAATCAACAGCTCAAAACTGTCCAGATCTGCAGCCCTTTGACATAAATCCAGAGCTCAGACAGTGCTGCAAATGATTATTTCATTAATTACTTTGTAAGCTTTCCGCATATGAAAACCCCTGGGTCGTGTACCAGTATTTCACATATTGGATTGCAGGCAAGCACTGAAGAGAGGTGAGCTGTGAGGATTGCATTAAGTGTTCCTGTGAGAGGGAGGAAAATAACACGACCCTCCCTCTGGTTGAGGGAAGGGATTGTTTTCATGTGTTTGGCCAGATCAGATGACTGCCTGCTTCTAGTTCTGACATCAAGCCTACACATACAAACACACACACACACACACACACACACAGACACACACACACACACAAAAGTAGCACCATGTCTTAGATGGTCTGACTTGTCAATTGTTGGAATACAACCAGTTCTAACATAACATCATAGCAGTAATTTCAGGTGTACCTGAATGTTAGCTCTAAGTAAAAACTCCTTACTGTGAAAATGTAACCCTAAATGTGTTCATAGTACCTAAAAGTATCATAATGATCACTATAGTGAAGTTAAAAAACATTGCAATATTACAAAAACGTGTGTCGTTGAAAGGTATATGTGACTAATGATGGTAGTTGAGAATAACCTAGTTTGGTTTCCAGCTGTCTAAATAAATGAGAAAAGTTTAATTGAAGTGGAACAAACCAACTGGACTTGGTTGTAGATACTTCTAAGACGTTTCCTCTGCCGTCCAAGAGGCTTCTGGTGGGGAGACCCGGGTATTTAACCTTTGTGAGGTCGTAATCAAGTCCATTTATGTCCTTTGGTTCATTAGCGCTCCTGGGTGTTAAGAGTTGCTGGAGTCACCTGAGGCCAAGTTTAAACAACTGTCATTTTTGGAGTCACATGAGACGAAGTGTAAACGGTTGTTAGATCCCCTGGGAAGGGATGAAATGACAGCATTGTAGGTGGGGCATAAGGGGCGCAGAAGACCTTTTGAACTGGCTTCAGTTTCTCCAAGTGCTAAAAGTACTATAGCAGAGTAATTGAACCTTAAATTGCAATTTGCAATTGCAAGTCCTTTTGAATTTCTTGTCAAATAACCATAGGTTGTTAGTCATAATACGGCAGTATTTTCCATTAATT
This sequence comes from Scophthalmus maximus, assembly GCF_022379125.1. Taxonomy (NCBI): domain Eukaryota; kingdom Metazoa; phylum Chordata; class Actinopteri; order Pleuronectiformes; family Scophthalmidae; genus Scophthalmus; species Scophthalmus maximus. The sequence continues at coordinate 12,726,121 of NC_061527.1, read as the reverse complement.
ACCTAGACTTTGGTGGACTGCCATAGTCTTGTCCCGCCACAATGTTATAATGATCTGAATTTTCTTTTTTACACTCGTCATAATCCTTTTAAAGATCTCTGTGTCTCTCTCTCTGTCTTTTTCTTGCTGTCTCTCTCTCACAAACATATTGTCCTGTCTGTTTGGGTCAGCTGTGAGACAGCTGCGTTGGTGGACTGCCAACATTCCTAGATCCTCCGTATTTACCTGTTACTCGAATGCATATTTACTGGGCATCCCCACAAATCAACCCTTATCCCCTACCCCTGGCAGCGACCGCCAAAGATTCATAGATCTGTGGGAAACACTGTACTGGAAACAGACGGCCTATTCTAATCTTCCAACCATTAAGTCTGCTACTGTTTGTGAAAAACATTTATAAAGTCAATATTGTAAAACGGTCATATATTGTTTTCTGACTCATGTTTTCATGTCATTAACTCAATGTATATGGAACAACACTGCTACTTCAGTGGAGCAGGGAACTGTTGCGATACTCAAGCATACATGATCTCAGAACCGCGTGTTCGAGGCTTAACATAGGTTGTAACCGCAGCTACTAGTATGTACAGTATTTTGAATATGTGACGCTTATGCTCCATCAAATACTTGGAATTTCTTGGGTAACTTTGAGTAGGCAAAACGGCTCAGCTGAAGGGTTTGGGAGGGACGTTCAGAGGTTTAAAATTCCCCTTCTTGGGAAAGCAGTGTTTCCCACAGGTAAGAGGTATTCTTGGGGATTTGTGTGTTGTGGAGTTCTTGGTTATCTGACACAGCAGACTCAACAAATTACAAACAAGCTGTATTGATCTTTCACACTCTGATTTGGTCGAGTAACAACAGTCCAAACTGTTTGTTCTTAAAATGTGTGAACTAAAGGAAGCCCTTAAAAGCCTGTCCTGAAAATCTTTGTGTTTCTAAACTCACTTTTCCTGAACTGAACTTGTTTATCCTCACATGGCCTCTCCGTCCTTGAAGTTGCTTCCAAACCCAATTCTTTCCATGTATTTGTGTCCAGACCCTTTTCACTCACTTCGCTGAATGTCATGTCCTTGGCTTTCAGGAAATGGCTCTTTTCCTTGAACCATTTAACAAGTTTCTATCGGTGCAAAAAACACAGCATCCTTCATGGAGTGCAGCCCTACACAGAATGTGATAAGTGTATGGGAAAGAAGCATAATTCGTTGGAGCTTTGGAGATGGCCACCACCCCTGTGCAGACTGGAATGGTGCAGTCCAGAGAACCTTTGTCTATTTAAGGCGATACTTGTGACACTAGGCTCAGAGGATGGGGTGGACAGATGCAAGGGTGCATTATTGGGAGAATGTGACCCTGGGTTGACCCACCCTGGGTGAGCAAGCAGAGGAGGGGTCATAAACCAGTGGGTCATTTCCTGGCCATAACTATAGGGTAGAACTTGAACGAACACATACACATGCAGACACACACTAACACCCTAACCATAACCATAACCTTTTTGTTACCTGAACCCTAAAACAAAGTCTTAACCCCCATAAAGCAATCTATACTCAACTGGATCTCAATTGATTTCCCCACAGTGACACAAATCTCCATGGGTCATTGTGGCCTCTGGTTTGAGTCTTCACTGATACATAAAAACAAACGTACATGCAGACAAAAATTCCAGGATTGCCCACAAAGACAGTATGTGGAACATGGACAGGTGTGTTTTTGTTTGGCATTAGGACACGGAGAAATTGCTTTTCGTCCTCTTCGTCATGACCCGATGTATTTATCTCAGACAATGTAAACTAAACAGTGTTAATTTTCCTGTCTGAATTCACTATCTGCCAGCTAGCTCCTCAGTATGATGAAGATTTGATGAATGTCAATTTGTATTCCTCTTCTGATGTTGCCCCAGCTGAAGCACCCGGCGCAAGCTTTGGCGTTAAATGTTGTTGTTAGATATCTGATAAGGAAATCAAATACCTCATCTAATATGAAAATGGTGTCGTGAAGCATTTTGCAAATAACAAATACAAAAAACAGTTCTGTCTGAATGTCGCTGCTCCGCTGTGTGGCTCACCACTACACTGTTGGCATCAGAACACAGATTGGCTTAGCTCCAGTTTGCAAAGCAGGTACTTTCCTCTGACCTACACCTTGTACAATTTGTGTTGGGACTTGTAGCATTACTCAGGTACTAGTTGAAGAAATCTGTGGAATCCCTTGTGGAATAAATGTGACGAGAAAGACACACACAAACACACACACACACACACACACACACACACACACACACACACATATATATATATATATATATGCAATGAACTCTAAAATTAGGTTTTTGCAGAATCTGCATTTCGGTCTGGCCTCACTCCTGCTCATTCCTCTTGTCTGTCTTCATCATGCAATAAATATCCTGTAGTATAAAAGTAAAAGTGTAAAAATAATAGACTTATAAACTCCCTTGGCTGCTTATACTGTCTCAGCTCTCTGCCCGATAGCTGGAGTGGTAATATATATTTGCAAGACAGATATAAAGATGCTATGATAATCCTTCTGTGTTTGCCTAAATGCATCACTTGATGATACCAGAGCGGTGACAGTTACAAGACTGCAGTAAAAATGTCTGCTGCTGATCCGCGGTCATCTCTGTCTCTCCCGCAGGACAGCGACCGTATTGAACAGAAGTAGAGAAATTTGCGGCACAGGACAAGAGTGCAGTCATGCTTGTAGTGTGTATTCACGTCTGATGGCATCGCTGCCCTCATGAGGACTGAATGCAGTTGATAATTTTACCAACATGGACGGGATGCCTCATCTCGCCATGTGTGGAAAAGCCTGGAGAAAGCATCAGACGCTGCTAAAACAGAATGATGAAAAAGTGAAGAAATCGTTCTCTCTCCATTTCTCCCCCCTGCTTGCTCCACCTTATGTGAAAGATCCTCCCTCTGCACCCCCCCCTCCTTTTTTCTTCTCTCTGTCCCTCTGTTCCCTTGCTTTGTGTGCTTTCTCTCCCCCTCTTCCTTCCCCTTCCATGCTGTGGTATGCAGACATGCAGGAATTTCTGGGCCTCAAAATGATAGACCAAACTTGTCAGCCCTGGCTCCGGTTACTAAAGATGGCCGCCTCAGCAGTGTGTGTGCCTGCGATTGGTGCGCGTCTGAGTTACTCCCCATGTGATTGGTCATAACATGTTTGTCCACAGCTCATGTGTTGTTGGCAAAAGGTGTGAATTTTATTTTTTTGTTTGTATAAGAATCACTTTCCGTCTGTAATTTGTGACTAACTCTTCCTCTCTCCTGAACAGTTCTGTGTGGCTTCAGACACGTGTTTTAGTGCAGGCTGCTCTTGTTTCTGTGAATGATCAGCAACACAACCCCTTAAAAAAAGAAAAAGACAAAGAGCGTTGCTCCAAGAAAGGCTGCAGAGGATAGGGACTCGCACCACCTTCTGAGCTTAATACCATCTGATTGGGCAGATAAAGAAGTGCATGTTTGCGCCATTAAATTTTTTTCTCAATCACAATTTTTCACATTTAGTGAATCTGTTTCTCAGGTGCACACACATAAGCAATGTTAAAGAGAAGAACTGATATATACTGAAGATGACACTGACTAGGACCAATGGCTTGTTCTTAATATAGACCATGAGCGAACAAGTTAGTCCCTTGCGACTCGTGTTTGTGTGTGTATCACCAGGCAGAATGACGTCCATCCCAGCTAATATTTAGAATGCTTTGGCGGTTGCCTCCTCTCCAGTGTCTGCTGCTCGGGCCTTGTGATGGCATTGTTGCAACTAAAAAAGGTTCTGCTGCGGTGCTCTGCTCGCAGCCTGTCAGCCAGACATACTGCGCTCTGCTGTCTGATCTACACACACATGACGTGACTCCCCCAACTATGTTTTGCTGGTATTTGGGATGAGCCACGTTGCACCTGTGATTCTGTGTGTGCATGGCATATACCCATATCTCATCTGTCTACCCATTGTGAGATTCATATCTTGACAGAGATGGAGTGGAATGAGGTTTTGTCTTTTTTCCTCATGAGGAATTTTGTTGTCATGTGCTCTTGGTTTTCCTTCCTATTCATTTTCCCTGTGTGTTCTCCACCAACATCTGATCTACACAACTCAGAATTTAGGTTAATGAGATTAATTGGACCTCAGTATTTTTGGCAGAAACGTGACCCCGTGTAATTTATATCATTCACAAGGGAGGGCCAGTTGACATTAGCTGACACACAACAACAACAACAACACAGTCCATCCGCAGACCTCCAGCCAACTAGTCCAGTACACAAACCACCGGTTTGGAACTGCCATCTTCACTCAGTGACCGCTTCTGAATTGTCCAAAAAAATGTCCAAGTGAATACTTCTCTAGTCACAAGATTTACTTTTTTATACTTTTTTGTATTCTGTGTTTGAATTTGAAGATGAGTGGGAAACTTGGGAAATGCTGAGGTTTCTGACACAGCTGATTACAAATGGCTTTGCTTGTCAACCGCGTAAAATGTAAGCCCCCTGGAGCAATGCTGATGTATGTCCCCCTTATCGTCCACCATCTCTCTTCCTGCCACCTGATTCAACCAATCCAGGCAGAGCGTGGAAGGAGAGGGGCACCCCTCTGGCCAATTCCACAAAACTCTTTGGTTGCAAGGGCTTGTGGGTAGAAGGGGAGTCTCTGAGCAGAGGTGAATATCTGTGTGTGACCGTGCTTGTGCAGACTTGTGCAAGGAGATAAGCCTAGAGTCGGCTCTTATTTAGTGTGTTTGTGTGTTTATCCCTCAGTTCCTCCCAGAGAAGGAATGGTAACACCAAGGGAGGAACTTGGCGGAATACATATTACTGGGAGTGCGATGCTTGCTGCAGGGGTGAACACTAGCAGAGAGGGGGAGAGAGAGGTCAGCATTACCAACAGGATGTGGTGGCTATGGCAGAAACAGGACCACAAAAATGTAGTATCTGATATTTGTTGTTGGTCTCACGTCTTGTTTACCATGCGTCCAGGACAACTCCTTTATATGAAGCCTGTGTTTCGTCTTTGTTGAGACCGCTTCAGCGAAGTGTTGATTCGACTCCATGGTAACTTTGCAGGCTAAATAAAGTTTTTATTGTTGAATCAGCGGACTGATGTCTGGATGAATCATAAATATCCTGCTGTGTTCTTAATGGTTTTCTTAAGGTTGCCGTAAGTCTGTGCTTGTGCATGCTTTTGTGTGTGCGTGGATGCCACAGTATGTGTGACCCCCTCTGAGGAGTGGTCAGCAGCGATGTAGGGACGGATGCATGGGAACGGCTTGGGCGACGAACGCTGCCCCCTGTTCCTTGTTGCGCGACGTATGTCAGTAGGAGGCACTGTCTGGTGTTTCATGAGTCCATACTGTGAAACAGTACGTGGCTGTGTAGATTGAGACAGATGCTCCAGTCTCATCATCCCATGTGCATCACTGACAGAGATACATGTGCCAATAGCACTTTGCCTGGAGACAAATAGCTGTGTTCATGCATGGCACTCTTTGTCTGTGTCAGCTGATTGGATAACCACATCACCCTCACTTGCTAATAGGCCAAGTGAGTCAGAGCTTATGTTGTGAATGCCGGCTGTGGTTTGATTAAAGATGTGGTCTTACTGAATATATTTTTAATACAGTGGGGCTGCATTATTAGTTGTATTACAAAAATCTTAATTTGTTACTCTACAGGATTTCCTTTTTAAATAGCAATGATTCTAATCTACATTTTCAGTAGAGCCTGGATGATGTGAGCCTTTCACAGACGTGTTGGCGCTTATGTTTAACGATATTAAATATTTTATTGTACAGAATAAACAATGCAGAAAATAAGTGTGCATTGATGTTTACATTTGTTTAGAAGTTCGACTTAAGCTGACAAGTGATCATTAACTTGGCTGCCAATCAGTCAATGAAACATCCTCAAATTAACATATGACTCGTTCCATTATATGTGATTAATTTTAAAGGTCACAGCTGGTCTAATATGCAAGTAACCCAACAACAACAACAAAGTAGTAGTTTGATTTCCTCCTTTGTGAATCATAATATTTTCTCTACAACACGCCACTGTCAGCAGGTCCCTCAGTGAACGCTTGCTTATTCCAGGAGCCGACCGTGGCCACTGACGGCATCAATCACTGGTACCTGTTTACTGTCTGCTGTTAACCGCCCTTGCCCTGACCATCCAGACTCTCCATTCCGCACTGATTTAATTTAGTCCTCACTCTGCTTTTTAAAATCTTATTACAAAGACACACACATGTGGCTGTTAACTTCCGACCATCCAGCGTCCTGTGGCTGAGAATCACATCTGTTAGACAGCGGTGTTGTGATGTGAAAGCAAGTATCGTACTTAGGAGTTGACCACTGAAACGTTGGCTTGCTGCTCTTTAAATAGTTTGTTCTTCCTGTTCTTCTTTTTTTTGGTAAAAACAATATAAGGACCAACATGCGTCACTTATCTGCCTCATCAGGTTTCCTCATTAATCTCATGATCAAGAACATGTGGAATGTAAAGGAGCCCACCTGTGGTTGTGCGCACGTGTGTTAATGCTGCTCTTCCACAAACTGCTCCCAACTCATCACACATGAATGTTGTGCTTTTCTTTTCTCTCCCTCAAACATAGAACAGTACCAGTTCTTTGAATAACAGTCACACAGTCATTGAATAACAGTCACTCTCGGGATGCTGCCTTTGGCGAGATAAAATTCTTGCCTTTTCTGTTATTTGTTCGCAGGATGTGTATAAATCAGCTTCGGGCATCTTTGTGTGTGTCGTCTGCCTTGGGTCAATGACTTTGAGGTGTGTGTGTGATGTTACACATAAATGTCCCCTTTTTCTAAATCAGCCACACTGATTACATTGTCATTTACGATGTTGCCCTTCTAGTACATTGTGTGCTGGTAAACAATGGTATGGTGGTGGAGTGATAGATACAGGTTCAGGGATAGAGTGGAGAATTACCACTTAACCAAGTTTTATCTGTGATTTAAAGTCATTCAACATCATAACCTTCATTCAAACACATGGTCCTCTCACCATTATCCCACCATAACACTTAAGCTGAGACCTTTTAAAGGCTCTCTGTCTAGTTTAATAGATTAAAAGGAAAACATACTGTAAATGTGAAGAGTATATTCATACTAGAGTCCACACAACCACAATGGTGAAATCCTTTCAATTCAAATTTCTTCTTCAATTCAGCGACTTAGGTATTACCTAAACATTCACCCTCATTTCATAGTGTTTGTACAATATAATGAAAACAAATAAATCAGTTAAATTTCAAACAAACTTTAGTGAGGACAAAGCAAACACCAAAAATTGGTTTGATACTGACATCTGAAATCCAAGCTATACTTTGGTTTCTCCCAATAAAATCTTAATAATTTCTCGGAGACAAACTCTCGTTCAACAGAACGCGGGCCAGTGTTGGTCAAAGATAGAAATTTAAAAAATTGACCGACTGTCTTTGTTATTGATCCCTGTTGAATTAGCAGCAGTTGAGCTAAAGCTTGCCACGAGGTACAGGTAATGTCTGTTTGTCTGTTTGTCTTTCACCCTGTTTACATCTGCCTGCTCAGCTCCAGTGAAAGGCTTTTTTCTCTTTGTTTGCCACCGACCCACTCCCGCAAGCTGCCTGCCTACTAGAGGGGCCTCTCTTGAAAACACCTGCGCCCCCCAAGGATAAGCAGGGCCTCTTCAGTCCCCTGACTACCCTTTCCCCCTTCCCTAATGTATGTGCGCCTTATTCGTTTGTCCTTTACCCTGCTTTCCATTTATTATCTATGTGCATACATGCATACGCACACATACACACACATGGCCATGCGATTCAAACAGGTAGTCCTTTGTGGTTGGACCCCTATTCTATAACAGTCACCCCGCTGAGTAAATCCCTCAGCCGGGTTTTGTTTTTCAGTCAGGCCCCTGAAGGGACGCCATGTGCCTCAGGCTGGCATGTATCTGAGGCTGGCTGAGGACTCTGCTCTACTCTACTTTCTCCTTGGAATGTTCACATTATGATATTATAATAGTTTGTGTATGTTTTTTAGAAAGGAACAGCACCTTATTGTAGCACCTTTGTTTTGTGGCCGGTGGAACCTCCAGCAATACGGTTTTGTTTTTGTTTTTTATTCCTTTTTTATGTTATTATTAAATTTGGACTGAACCCACCAGGGTAAAGGATTAAGTCAATTATAGATACAAAACATGCAAAGGAACCGGAGGCCTTGAGCAAAACTTTGGTATAGGTCACTGTTTAGCAGCGTGTTATTAGGCCCCGACACAAGAGATTATGCGGTTCGTTCTTCTGATACATCTAAATTCTTGGAAATTGTTTCCTCGCCACGTGCACAGTTGTTTTGGAGTGAAACGGGAAAACATGTTTTGGGTCAAGCGGCAGATGCTTTTGTCTTGATGTTGTGGAAAGTGCATGTTTATGTTAACCCTCAGGTATTGGAATCAGCAGAGGATTAAAATACTTTAATTCCTAAATATTGTTGTTCTACATTACAGTTTTAATAGCTGAAGGGTGGCTCAGTTCTATTAGTAAAGTATCTAATAAGAGACTTCATACTTTTATATTTAGGGCCCGAGCACGAGGTGCGCGGACCTGGGGCATTGCATGCACCAGGGCCGCATGCACCGAGGTGCAAGGCCCTATTGTTTCCGTAAGGATTATTATTATTATTAGGGCCCGAGCACGAGGTGCGCGGACCTGGGGCATTGCATGCACCAGGGCCGCATGCACCGAGGTGCAAGGCCCTATTGTTTCCGTAAGGATTATTAGGGCCCGAGCACGGAGGTGCGCGGACCTGGGGCATTGCATGCACCAGGGCCGCATGCACTGAAGTGCAAGGCCCTATTGTTTCCGTAAGGATTATTATTATTATTATTATTCTTGTTCAGCATCGTTCACTCATTTTACACCCTGTTCCCATATGCGAAAACGGACGAAAATTGGCACACACGTCAGAAACTGCTCCCGCTACTCAGGCCCAGAGGCCCGGCACTGGGTGTGGCCCAGGGGCTCCACAGCGCCCCCTGGAAAAATCATCAGGTATAGGGAAAAAAATTTCGGCATATCCTACATAAATGAAATTTGGGAGGCAGATACATCTTGTCGGGACTGACAAAAAACCTCTTGGCAAAATTTCCTATGACCAACAGGAAGTCGGCCATTTTGTGTCAAAATCCATATTTCACGTGCCATAATTTAATGAACTACTCCTACAAATTTCACATGAGCAACTTCAAATTTGTCGTGTGTCATCTAAAGACCCATGGGATGAAACGATATTAAAAGCTTGAGTGTACGTCAGAGGCCCATGCTGTGACGGCGTGGCGAAAATGTGGCGAATTTCGATCCCTCGCCATGAAAACGGAAGTCGCTCGTAATCGAAGGTACAAGCTCCGATCGGACCCAAACTTCTCAGGCATGATAACAATCTTGCCTTGAACAGATTGCCATGTCAATATTGGACATAGGTCATAGCGCCACCTACTGGCAACAGGAAGTATAATGTTTTTACACTTTTACGTCCTCTGTCTTATGGGTTGACCACATCAACGTCAAATTTGGTCAGCTAAGTTGTAAGAAGTTGCTGACGTGGTACTATGAAATTTGTGACCATGTGTCAAACGCTGTTGCCATGGTGACGCCTTGTTCGCCATAAAATACGAATACATATTTGAGGCACTTATGATGCTTTGTGTCTCACGAAACTTGGCACACATGTTCAGAGTGGTACGTGGATATGTCCGATATGTGTCTTTTGTCCAATTGTGTCAAAATGGCTCCATAGCGCCCCCTACAACACTTAAAAGTCAATTATCCCACCTTTAAATTTGACGTAGAAGAACCAAATTCGGTGGGCTCATGTGCCTCCCGACGACCTACCAAAAAGCCTCTTGGAGCAATTAGCTCCGCCCAACCGGAAGTCAGCCATTTTGATTTTACCTTGGCGTAAGGGGCGAACGGAAGGCGTCGTACTTTCGCGAACTCCTCCTAGGCGGTTCATCGGATCCACCTCAGACTTGGGCAACGCGTAGAGGGGGCCTTCCAGATCAAACGATATCAAAAGATTTTGTCTAAATTGAAAGGCGTGGCCGCGGTGAAGTGTGATTCGCCATGAACAGGAAGTTGCTCCAAATCAAAGGTACATGGTCTAATCTGATCCAAACTTCTCAGGCATGATAACAGTCCCGCCCTGAACACATCTTCATGTCAATATTGGACATAAGTCATAGCGCCACCTAATGGTGATAGGAAGTTTAAAATTGTACTTTTACGTCCTCTGCCTGGCATGTTCACTGGAGAAACCTCAAATTTGGTCAGCTTAGTTGTGAGACCTGGCTGATATTGTACTGTGAAATTTTTGACCATGTGTCAAACGCTGTTGCCATGGTGACGCCCTGTTCGCCATCAGATACGGACACATGTTTGAGGCACTTGGGATGATTTGTATGTCACCAAACTTGGCAGACATGTTCAGAGTGGCAAGTTGATATGTCCGATATGTGTCTTTTGTCCAATTGTGTCAAAATGGCTCCATAGCGCCCCCTACAACATTTCAAAGTCATGGCCCCCGCCTTTAAATTTGACGTAGATGAACGAAATTCGGTCGGGTAATGTATCTTCCTCCGACCTACAAAAAAGCCTCTTGGAGCCATTAGCTCCGCCCAACCGGAAGTCAGCCATTTTAGATTTTATATGACTTAACATGGAAAATCAAAGGTGTTGTACTTTTACCACCTCCTCCTTGGCCGTTAATCGAAACCACCTAAAACTTGGGCGACGCGTAGATGAGATCTTCCCGATCAAACGACCTATAGGGTTTTATAGTCTACGACGAAAGGTGCGGGCGCAGCGGAGCGCGATTCGCCATGAAACGTGAGCTATTTTTTCACTGTGTCGGGGATGCTTCTACAGGCACGAAACACAGCACACATATTACAAACATGGACAGGTTCGATCGGACATGAGTTTTGAGTTCGGCCGTTGCAAAGCAGCTCCTTAGCGCTCCTTACAATACAAAAAAACCAAGCCACCCGAGCGTATGAAATGTCACCAGCGAACGTATCTACAGGCCAAAGTCTGTCAGTGCCACGAACTGAACCCACCAGGAAGACAGCATTTTCAAAGTGAGGACACGGGGAAGAGAAATCGGCGCGTCCCGACCGGCCGTCGCGAGACTCGGCGGACGCGTCGAGAGCGGCGACCCGCTCGTCCCCGACGGCGAGAGTGCGAGGGCCCGATCATCGCTGCTCGCAGCTTTAATTATTATTATTCTTATTCAGCATCGTTCACTCATTTTACACCCTGTTCCCATATGCGAAAACGGATGAAAATTGGCACACACGTCAGAAACTGCTCCCGCTACTCAGGCCTAGAGGCCCGGCACTGGGTGTGGCCCAGGGGCTTCACAGCGCCCCCTGGAAAAATCAGCAGGTATAGGAAAAAAAAATTTGGAGTATCCTACATAAATGAAATTTGGGAGGCAGATACATCTTGTCGGACCTGACAAAAAACCTCTTGGCAAAATTTCCTATGACCAACAGGAAGTCGGCCATTTTGTGTCAAAATCCATATTTCACGTGCCATATTTTAATGAACTACTACTACAAATTTCACATGAGCTACTTCAAATTTGTCGTGTGTCATCTAAAGACCCATGGGATGAAACGATATCAAAAGCTTGAGTGTACGTCAGAGGCCCATGCTGTGACGGCGTGGCGAAAATGTGGCGAATTTCGATCCCTCGCCATGAAAATGGAAGTCGCTCGTAATCGAAGGTACATGCTCCGATCGGACCCAAACTTCTCAGGCATGATAACAGTCTCGCCCTGAACAGATTACCATGTCAATATTGGACATAGGTCATAGCGCCACCTACTGGCAACAGGAAGTAACATGTGTCTACACTTTTACGCCCTCTGTCTTATAGGTTGACCACATCATCGTCAAATTTGGTCAGCTAAGTTGTAAGAAGTTGCTAACGTGGTACTATGAAATTTGTGACCATATGTCAAACGCTGTCGCCATGGTGACGCCTTGTTCGCCATAAAATACGAATACATATTTGAGGCACTTATGATGCTTTGTGTCTCACGAAACTTGGCAGACATGTTCAGAGTGGCAAGACAATATGTCCGATATGTGTCTTTTGTCCAATTGTGTCAAAATGGCTCCATAGCGCCCCCTACAAAACTTAAAAGTCAATTATCCCACCTTTAAATTTGACGTAGAAGAACCAAATTCGGTGGGCTCATGTACCTCCCGACGACCTACGAAAAAGCCTCTTGGAGCAATTAGCTCCGCCCAACCGGAAGTCCGCCATTTTGGTTTTACCTTGGCGTAAGGGGCGAACGGAAGGCCTCGTACTTTCGCGAACTCCTCCTAGGCGGTTCATGGGATCCGCCTCAAACTTGGGCAACGCGTAGAGGAGGCCTTCCGGATCAAACGATATCAAAAGATTTTGTCTAAATCGAAAGGCGTGGCCGCGGTGAAGCGTGATTCGCCATGAACAGGAAGTTGCTCCAAATCAAAGGTACATGGTCTAATCTGATCCAAACTTCTCAGGCATGATAACAGTCCCGCCCTGAAAACATCTTCATGTCAATATTGGACATAAGTCATAGCGCCACCTAATGGTGATAGGAAGTTTGAAATTCTTCTTTTATGTCCTCTGCCTCGCAGGTTCACTGGAGCAACCTCAAATTTGGTCAGCTTAGTTGTGAGACATGGCTGATATGATACTTTGAAAATTTTGACCATGTGTCAAACGCTGTTGCCATGGTGACGCCCTGTTCGCCATCAAATACGTTACATATTTGAGGCACTTATGATGCTTTGTTTCTCATGAAACTTGGCAGACATGTTCAGAGTGGCAAGACAATATGTCTGATATGTGTCTTTTGTCCAATTGTGTTAAAATGGCTCCATAGCGCCCCCTACAACATTTCAAAGTCAATTCTAACGCCTTTAAATTTGACTTAGAAGAACCAAATTCGGTCGGCTCATGTACCTCCCGACGACCTACCAAAAAGCCTCTTGGAGCAATTAGCTCCGCCCAACCGGAAGTCAGCCATTTTGGATTTTACCTTGGGGTAGGCAGTGAACGAAAGGCGACGCACTTTGACGAACTCCTCCTACGGGACACGGGTAAGGGAATTTTCCACTTCGTGGCTGAGAATGAATGGGCATTTTCCTGCCATTGGTCAAAGGTCATCACAATGGACTTGCGTCCCTGTTAGGGTGTCATATGGCTGTGACTAAGATCACGAATTGGACGCAAAGTGTGCCGAAGCCACTGCGCCTGTCGGTGGCGCTATCACTCCTTTCTGGGCTGGGGGGGGGGGGCCCCGGGTATTGCCGTTGGACACAGGGGCCCCTACCACTTCCCTAACTCGTACACCTGTCCAACTGATGGACCTTTTTGTCCACTTCATTCACTTTGTAAATTTTTGGGTGTCCGCTTCGTGGTACATTTGTCGACATCGCAGAACTTGTCATGGTAGTACAGTACGGTACAGTAAATATGTCCAATCGGAGGAATATTTGTCCACTCTGGGTAAATGGCCCCCTTTTGCCCAAAACTCGCTTGCCGACTCTGGGGCTGGGTACCAGGGGCCCCCGGGGCCCCCGGGGGCCAAAAGTCCAATTAGCCCAGAACTCACTTGCCGACATCGGGGGGGAGAGGCCTGAGGGGGGCCCGGGAGTACCAGGGGCCCCCGGGGGCCAAAAGTCCAATTAGCCCAGAACTCACTTGCCGACATCGGGGGGAGAGGCCTGAGGGGGACCCGGGAGTACCAGGGGCCCCCGGGGGCCAAAAGTCCAATTAGCCCAGGACTCACTTGCCGACATCGGGGGGAGAGGCCTGAGGGGGGCCCGGGAGTACCAGGGGCCCCCGGGGGCCAAAAGTCCAATTATCCCAGAACTCACTTGCCGACACCGGGGGCTTTGGCACAAGGGGCCCCCGGGGGCCCCCGGGGGCCAAGAGTCCAATCGGCCCAAAACTCACTTGCCGACTTTGGGAGGAGGGCCCGAGGGGTGCCGGGGGGTAACCCAGGGGTACCAGGGGCCCCGGGGGCCCCTGGGGTAGGTTGCACTTCCACCGAGTGGACATGTTCCCCCCACTGAGGAGGACTGTGCTGGCCGGGTGGAAGAGACCACCTTGCCTTTGTCCAGTTGGAATACCCTGACCTCAGCTCTAAGGTATTTTGAAGTGTACGTACACTTTGCCACCTATTTTTAGGACCCCCGGGGAGCCGGGCAAGGGGGGGTTGGGGACGTCCACTCCGCGACATGGGCCGCTTCTTGCCACTGGACGGTTTCCGGAGCCCGCTTCCCTAGGGTGGTGAAGAGAAATCGTCGCGTCCCGACCGGCCGTCGCGAGACCCGGCGGACGCGTGGAGAGCGGCTGCCGGCGCGTCCCCGACGGCGAGAGTGCGAGGGCCCGATCATCGCTGCTCGCAGCTTTAATTAGGGCCCGAGCACCGAGGTGCGCGGACCTGGGGCATTGCATGCACCAGGGCCGCATGCACCGAGGTGCAAGGCCCTATTGTTTCCGTAAGGATTATTATTATTATTCTTATTATTAGGGCCCGAGCACCGAGGTGCGCGGACCTGGGGCATTGCATGCACCAGGGCCGCATGCACCGAGGTGCAAGGCCCTATTGTTTCCGTAAGGATTATTATTATTATTCTTATTATTCTTATTCAGCATCGCTCACTCATTTTACACCCTGTTCCCATATACGCAAATACGTGAAAATTGGCACACACGTTAAGAACTGCTCCCGCTACTCAGGCCCAGAGGCCCGGCGCTGGGTGTGGCCCAGGGCCTCCACAGCGCCCCCTGGAAAAATCAGCAGGTATAGGAAAAAAAAATTTGGCATATCCTACATAAATGAAATTTGGGAGGCAGATACATCTTGTCGGTACTGACAAAAAACCTCTTGGCAAAATTTCCTATGACCAACAGGAAGTCGGCCATTTTGTTTCAAAATCCATATTTCACATGCCATATTTTAATGAACTACTCCTACAAATTTCACATGAGCAACTTCAAATTTGTTGTGTGTCATCTAAAGACCCATGGGATGAAACAATATCAAAAGCTTGAGTGTACGTCAGAGGCCCATGCTGTGACGGCTTGGCGAAAATTTGGCGAATTTCGATCCCTCGCCATGAAAACGGAAGTCGCTCGTAATCGAAGGTACATGCTCCGAACGAACCCAAACTTCTCAGGCATGATAACAATCTCGCCCTGAACAGATTGCCATGTCAATATTGGACATAGGTCATAGCGCCACCTACTGGCAACAGGAAGTAACATGTGTGTACACTTTTACGCCCTCTGTCTTATAGGTTGACCACATCATCATCAAATTTGGTCAGCTAAGTTGTAAGAAGTTGCTAACGTGGTACTATGAAATTGGTGACCACATGTCAAACGCTGTCGCCATGGTGACGCCTTGTTCGCCATAAAATACGAATACATATTTGAGGCACTTATGATAATTTGTTTGTCACGAAACTTGGCAGACATGTTCAGAGTGGCAAAGCGATATGTCCGATATGTGTCTTTTGTCCAATTGTGTCAAAATGGCTCCATAGCGCCCCCTAGAACACTTAAAAGTCAATTTTAACACCTTCAAATTTGACATAGAAGAACCAAATTCGGTCAGCTCATGTACCTTCCGACGACCTACCAAAAAGCCTCTTGGAGCAATTAGCTCCGCCCAACCGGAAGTCAGCCATTTTGGATTTTACCTTGGCGTAGGTGGCGAACGGAAGGCGACGTACTTTGACGAACTCCTCCTAGGCGGTTATTCGGATCCACCTCAAACTTTAGCAACGCGTAAAGGAGGCCTTCCGGATCAAACGATATCAAAAGATGTACTACACATCGAAAGGCGTGGCCGCGGTGAAGCGTGATTCGCCATGAACAGGAAGTTGCTCCAAATCAAAGGTACATGGTCTAATCTGATCCAAACTTCTCAGGCATGATAACAGTCCCGCCCTCAACACATTTACATGTCATAATTGAACAAAAGTAATAGCGCCCCCTAATGGTAATAGGAAGTTTGAAATTCTTCTTTTACGTCCTGTGCCTCGCAGGTTCAATGGAGAAACCTCAAATTTGGTCAGCGTAGTTGTGAGACGTGGCTGATATTGTACTGTGAAATTTTTGACCATGTGTCAAACGCTGTTGCCATAGTGACGCCCGGTTCGCCATCAAATACCGATACATGTTTGAGGCACTTATGATGCTTTGTTTCTCACGAAACATGGCAGACATGTTCAGAGTGGCAAGTCGATATGTCCGATATGTGTCTTTTGTCAAATTATGTCAAAATGGCTCCATAGCGCCCCCTACAACATTTCAAAGTCATGGCCACCGCCTTTAAATTTGACGTAGATGAACGAAATTCGGTCGGCTAGTGTATCTTCCAACGACCTACAAAAAAGCCTCTTGGAGCAATTAGCTCCGCCCAACCGGAAGTCAGCCATTTTGGATTTTACCTTGGCGTAAGCAGTGAACGGAAGGTGACGCACATTGATGAACTCCTCTTAGGCGGTTATTCGGATCTGCCTCAAACTTTAGCAACGCGTAGAGGAGGCATCCCTGATCAAACGATATCAAAAGATTTAGTCTACATCAAAAGGCGTGGCCGTGGTGAAGCGTGATTCGCCATGCACAGGAAGTTGCTCCAAATCAAAGGTACATGGTCTGATCTGATCCAAACTTCTCAGGCATGATAACAGTCCCACCCTCAACACATCTAAAATGTCATAATCTAACACAAGTCATAGCGCCACCTAATGGTAACAGGTCGTTAGAAATTTGACTTTTGCTTCCTCTGCCTGGCAGGTTCACTGGAGAAAATTCAAATTTGGTTGACTTAGTTGTGAGACAAGGCTGATATTGTACTGTGAAAGTTTTGACCGTGTGTCAACCGTGAGTCGACCTTTTTGATGTTTCGACCTGTAGTCTGTCAGTGCCACGAACTGAACCCGCCGGGAAGACGGCATTTTCAAAATGAGGACGCGGGGAAGAGAAATCGGCGCGTCCCGACCGGCCGTCGCGAGACTCGGCGGACGCGTCGAGAGCGGCTGCCGGCGCGTCCCCGACGGCAAGAGTGCGAGGGCCCGATCATCGCTGCTCGCAGCTTTAATTCTTATTATTCTTATTCAGCATCGTTCACTCACTTTTCAGGCCTTTCCCATATACGAAAACGACTGAAACTTGGCACACACGTTAAGAAGTGCTCCCGCTACTCAGGCCCAGAGGCCCGGCACTGGGTGTGGCCCAGGGGCTCCACAGCGCCCCCTGGAAAAATCAGCAGGTATAGGAAAAAAAAAATTGGCATATCCTACATAAATGAAATTTGGGAGGCAGATACATCTTGTCGGTACTGACAAAAAACCTCTTGGCAAAATTTCCTATGACCAACAGGAAGTCGGCCATTTTGTTTCAAAATCCATATTTCACATGCCCTATTTTAATGAACTACTCCTACAAATTTCACATGAGCAACTTCAAATTTGTTGTGTGTCATCTAAAGACCCATGGGATGAAACAATATCAAAAGCTTGAGTGTACGTCAGAGGCCCATGCTGTGACGGCTTGGCGAAAATTTGGCGAATTTCGATCCCTCGCCATGAAAACGGAAGTCGCTCGTAATCGAAAGTACATGCTCCGAACGAACCCAAACTTCTCAGGCATGATAACAATCTCGCCCTGAACAGATTGCCATGTCAATATTGGACATAGGTCATAGCGCCACCTACTGGCAACAGGAAGTAACATGTGTGTACACTTTTACGCCCTCTGTCTTACAGGTTGACCACATCATCATCAAATTTGGTCAGCTAAGTTGTAAGAAGTTGCTAACGTGGTACTATGAAATTGGTGACCACATGTCAAACGCTGTCGCCATGGTGACGCCTTGTTCGCCATAAAATACGAATACATATTTGAGGCACTTATGATAATTTGTTTGTCACGAAACTTGGCAGACATGTTCAGAGTGGCACAGCGATATGTCCGATATGTGTCTTTTGTCCAATTGTGTCAAAATGGCTCCATAGCGCCCCCTAGAACACTTAAAAGTCAATTTTAACACCTTCAAATTTGACATAGAAGAACCAAATTCGGTCAGCTCATGTACCTTCCGACGACCTACCAAAAATCCTCTTGGAGCAATTAGCCCCGCCCAACCGGAAGTCAGCCATTTTGGATTTTACCTTGGCGTAGGTGGCGAACGGAAGGCGAAGTACTTTGACGAACTCCTCCTAGGCGGTTATTCGGATCCGCCTCAAACTTTAGCAACGCGTAAAGGAGGCCTTCCGGATCAAACGATATCAAAAGATTTACTCCACATCGAAAGGCGTGGCCGCGGTGAAGCGTGATTCGCCATGAACAGGAAGTTGCTCCAAATCAAAGGTACATGGTCTAATCTGATCCAAACTTCTCAGGCATGATAACAGTCCTACCCTAAACACATCTACATGTCAATATTGGACATAAGTCATAGCGCCACCTAATGGTAACAGGAAGTTTGAAATTGTACTTTTACGTCCTCTGCCTTGCAGGTTCACCGGAGCAACCTCAAATTTGGTCAGCTTAGTTGTGAGACATGGCTGATATTGTAATGTGAAAGTTTTGACCATGTGTCAAACGCTGTTGCCATGGTGACGCCCTGTTCGCCATCAAATACGAATACATGTTTGAGGCACTTGGGATGATTTGTGTCTCACGAAACTTGGCAGGCATGTTCAGAGTGGCAAGACAATATGTCCAATATGTGTCTTTTGTCCAGTTGTGTCAAAATGGCTCCATAGCGCCCCCTACAACATTTAAAATTCAATTATCCCACCTTTAAATTTGACGTAGAAGAACCAAATTCGGTCGGCTCATGTACCTCCCGACGACCTACCAAAAAGCCTCTTGGAGCGATTAGCTCCGCCCAACCGGAAGTCAGCCATTTTGGATTTTACCTTACCCCTATTGGATTTTATTTTATCCCTAAGCAGTGAACGGAAGGCGACGCACTTTGACAAACTCCTCTTAGGCGTTTATTCGGATCTGTCTCAAACTTTAGCAACATGTAGAGGAGGCCTCCCTGATCAAACGATATCAAAAGATTTAGTCTACATCGAAAGGCGTGGCTGTGGTGAAACGCGATACGCCATGAACAGGAAGTTGCTCCAAATCAAAGGTACATGGTCTGATCTGATCCAAACTTCTCAGCCATGATAACAGTCCCACCCTCAACACATCTACATGTCATAATTGAACAAAAGTAATAGCGCCACCTAATGGTAACAGGTTGTTAGAAATTTGACTTTTACTTCCTCGGCCTGGCAGGTTCACTGGAGAAAACTCAAATTCGGTCGACTTAGCTGTGAGACAAGGCTGATATTGTATTGTGAAAGTTTTGACCGTGTGTCAACCGTAAGTCAACCTTTTTGATGTTTCGACCTGAAGTCTGTCGGTGCCATGAACTGAACCCGCTAGGAAGACAGCATTTTCAAAGTGAGGACACGGAGAAGAGAAATCGGCGCGTCCCGACCGGCCGTCGCGAGACCCGGCGGACGCGTGGAGAGAGGCTGCCGGCGCGTCCCCGACGGCAAGAGTGCGAGGGCCCGATCATCGCTGCTCGCAGCTTTAATTAGGGCCCGAGCACCGAGGTGCGCGGACCTGGGGCATTGCATGCACCAGGGCCGCATGCACCAGAGGTGCAAGGCCCTATTGTTTCCGTAAGGATTATTAGGGCCCGAGCACGAGGTGCGCGGACCTGGGGCATTGCATGCACCAGGGCCGCATGCACCGAGGTGCAAGGCCCTATTGTTTCCGTAAGGATTATTATTATTATTATTATTCTTATTTTTCAGCATCGTTCGCTCAGTTTTCAGACTGTTCCCATACACGAAAACGAAGGAAAATTGGCACAGACGTCAGAAATTCTTCCCGCTACTCAGACCCAGAGGCCTGGCACTGGGTGTGGCCATGGGGCTCCATAGCGCCCCCTTATGTAAGGGAGTCTTTTCGGGGGCATATAGTGACAGCTCTGAATCGAAGGTGCTTGGTCTGATCTGAACGAAACTTTTTAGGTATGATAAGACGACCGCCCTTAACACATCTCCATCTTAATATTGGCCATAAGTCATAGCGCCACCTACTGGCAATTTCACGTGACAAATCCTACTTTTATTTCCCCTGCCTCGCAGATTCGCCCGATCAACCTCAAACTTGCTCAGTACACTTATACATATTGGACAATGTCATATAAAAAAATCGGTGATGTTTCATCGGAAGCCGTCCGCGCGGCTATTGAAAAACTACGAGCTAACGGCTAACAAAATTGGAATCATCATAACTCAACCATATTTGGACAAATCTTTACCAGATTCCTCCTGAATGATAACTGTCCCACCCTGAACAGATTGCCATGTCAATATTGGACATAAGTCATAGCGCCACCTACTGGTAACATGAAGTATGAAATTCTTCTTTTACATCCTGTGCCTTTCAGGATCATTGGATCCACTTCATATTTGGTCAGCTTAGTTGTGACACATGGCTGATGTTATACTGTGAAAATTTTTGAAACGACTCAAACGCTGTTGCCATGGTGACGCGTTGTTCGCCATAAAATCCGTTACATATTTGAGGCACTTATGATGCTTTGTTTGTCACGAAACTTGGCAGACATGTTCAGAGTGGCAAGGCGATATGTCCGATATGTGTCTTTTGTCCAATTGTGTCAAAATGGCTCCATAGCGCCCCCTAGAACACTTAAAAGTCAATTTTAACACCTTTAAATTTGACGTAGAAGAACCGAATTCGGTCGGCTCATGTACCTTCCGACGACCTACCAAAAAGCCTCTTGGAGCCATTAGCTCCGCCCAACCGGAAGTCAGCCATTTTGGATTTTACCTTGCCGTAGGTGGCAAACGGAAGGCGACGTACTTTGACGAACTCCTCCTAGGCGGTTATTCGGATCCGCCTCAAACTTTAGCAACGCGTAGAGGAGGCCTTCCGGATCAAACGATATCAAAAGATTTTCTCCACATCGAAAGGCGTGGCCGCGGTGAAGCGTGATTCGCCATGAACAGGAAGTTGCTCCAAATCAAACGTACATGCTCTAATCTGATCCAAACTTCTCAGGCATGATAACAGTCCCGCCCTAAACACATCTACATGTGAATATTGGACATAAGTCATAGCGCCACCTAATGGTGATAGGAAGTTTGAAATTCTTCTTTTACGTCCTCTGCCTCGCAGGTTCACTGGAGCAACCTCAAATTTGGTCAGCTTAGTTGCGAGACGTGGTTGATATTGTACTGTGAAATTTTTGACCATGTGTCAAACGCTGTTGCCATGGTGACGCCCTGTTCGCCATCAAATACGGATACATGTTTGAGGCACTTGAGTTGATTTGTGTCTCACGAAACTTGGCAGGCATGTTCAGAGTGGCAAGTCAATATGTCCAATATGTGTCTTTTGTCCAATTGTGTAAAAATGGCTCCATAGCGCCCCCTACAACATTTCAAAGTCACGGCCCCCGCCTTTAAATTTGACGTAGATGAACGAAATTCGGTCGGCTAGTGTATCATCCACCGACCTACAAAAAAGCCTCTTGGAGCCATTAGCTCCGCCCAACCGGAAGTCAGCCATTTTGGATTTTATATGTCTAAACATGGAAAATCAAAGGTGTCGTACTTTTACCACCTCCTCCTTGGCCGTTAATCGAAACCACCTCAAACTTGGGCGACGCATAGATGAGATCTTCCCGATCAAACGGCATATAGGGTTTTATAGTCTACGACGAAAGGTGCGGAAGCAGCGGAGCGCGATTCGCCACGAAACGTGAGGTGTTTTTTCACTGTGTCGGGGATGCTTCTACAGGCACGAAACACAGCACAGATATTACAAACGAGGACAGGTTCGATCGGACATGAGTTTTGAGTTCGGCCGTTGCAAAGCAGCTCCTTAGCGCTCCTTACAACACAAAAATACCAAGCCACCCGCGCGTACGAAATATCACCGGCGAACGTATCTACAGGCTGAAGTCTGTCGGTGCCACGAACCGAACCCGCCGGGAAACGGCATTTTCAAAGTGAGGACACGGGGAAGAGAAATCGGCGCGTCCCGACCGGCCGTCGCGAGACTCGGCGGACGCGTGGAGAGCGGCTGCCGGCGCGTCCCCGACGGCAAGAGTGCGAGGGCCCGATCATCGCTGCTCGCAGCTTTAATTATTATTATTATTATTCTTGTTCAGCATCGTTCACTCATTTTACACCCTGTTCCCATATGCGAAAACGAACGAAAATTGGCACGAACGTCAGAAACTGCTCCCGCTACTCAGGCCCAGAGGCCCGGCGCTGGGTGTGGCCCAGGGGCTCCACAGCGCCCCCTGGAAAAATCATCAGGTATAGGAAAAAAAATTCTGGCGTATCCTACATAAATGAAATTTGGGAGGCAGATACATCTTGTCGGGACTGACAAAAAACCTCTTGGCAAAATTTCCTATGACCAACAGGAAGTCGGCCATTTTGTGTCAAAATCCATATTTCACGTGCTATATTTTAATGAACTACTCCTACAAATTTCACATGAGCAACTTCAAATTTGTTGTGTGTCATCTAAAGACCCATGGGATGAAACGATATCAAAAGTTTGAGTGTACGTCAGAGCCCCCCGCTGTGACGGCGTGGCGAATATGTGGCGAATTTCGATCCCTCGCCATGAAAACGGAAGTCGCTCGTAATCGAAGGTACATGCTCCGAACGGACCCAAACTTCTCAGGCATGATAACAATCTTGCCCTGAACAGATTGCAATTTCAATATTGGACATAGGTCATAGCGCCACCTACTGGCAACAGGAAGTAACATGTGTGTACACTTTTACGCCCTCTGTCTTATAGGTTGACCACATCATCATCAAATTTGGTCAGCTAAGTTGTAAGAAGTTGCTAACGTGGTACTATGAAATTTGTGACCATATGTCAAACGCTGTCGCCATGGTGACGCCTTGTTCGCCATAAAATACGAATACATATTTGAGGCACTTATGATGCTTTGTGTCTCACGAAACTTGGCAGACATGTTCAGAGTGCCAAGTCGATATGTCCGATATGTGTCTTTTGTCCAATTGTGTCAAAATGGCTCCATAGCGCCCCCTACAACACTTAAAAGTCAATTATCCCACCTTTAAATTTGACGTAGAAGAACCAAATTCGGTGGGCTCATGTACCTCCCGACGAACTACCAAAAAGCCTCTTGGAGCAATTAGCTCCGCCCAACCGGAAGTCCGCCATTTTGATTTTACCTTGGCGTAGGCGGCGAACGGAAGGCGTCGTACTTTCGCGAACTCCTCCTAGGCGATTCATCGTATCCGTCTCAAACTTGGGTAACGCGTAGAGGAGGCCTTCCGGATCAAACGATATCAAAAGATTTAGTCCACATCGAAAAGCGTGGCCGCGGTGAAGCGTGATTCGCCACGAACAGGAAGTTGCTCCAAATCAAAGGTACATGGTCTAATCTGATCCAAACTTCTCAGGCATGATAACAGTCCCGCCATAAACACATCTACATGTCAATTTTGGACATAAGTCATAGCGCCACCTAATGGTAATAGGAAGTTTGAAATTCTTCTTTTACGTCCTGTGCCTCGCAGGTTCAATGGAGAAACCTCAAATTTGGTCAGCGTAGTTGTGAGACGTGGCTGATATTGTACTGTGAAATTTTTGACCATGTGTCAAACGCTGTTGCCATGGTGACGCCCTGTCCGCCATCAAATACGATACATGTTTGAGGCACTTATGATGCTTTGTTTCTCACGAAACATGGCACACATGTTCAGAGTGGCAAGTCGATATGTCCGATATGTGTCTTTTGTCAAATTATGTCAAAATGGCTCCATAGCGCCCCCTACAACATTTCAAAGTCATGGCCCCCGCCTTTAAATTTGACGTAGATGAACGAAATTTGGTCGGCTTGTGTATCTTCCAACGACCTACAAAAAAGCCTCTTGGAGCAATTAGCTCCACCCAACCGGAAGTCAGCCATTTTGGATTTTACCTTGGCGTAAGCAGTGAACGGAAGGTGACGCACATTGATGAACTCCTCTTAGGCGGTTATTCGGATCTGCCTCAAACTTTAGCAACGCGTAGAGGAGGCGTCCCTGATCAAACGATATCAAAAGATTTAGTCTACATCAAAAGGCGTGGCCGTGGTGAAGCGTGATTCGCCATGCACAGGAAGTTGCTCCAAATCAAAGGTACATGGTCTGATCTGATCCAAACTTCTCAGGCATGATAACAGTCCCACCCTCAACACATCTAAAATGTCATAATCTAACACAAGTCATAGCGCCACCTAATGGTTACAGGTCGTTAAAAATTTGACTTTTACTTCCTCTGCCTGGCAGGTTCACTGGAGAGACCTCAAATTTGGTCAGCTTAGTTGTGAGACAAGGCTGATATCGCCTGTGAAAGTTTTGACCGTGTGTCAACCGGAAGTCGACCGTTTTGATTTTTCAACCTGAAGTCTGTCGGTGCCACGAACTGAGCCCGCCGGGAAACGGCATTTTCAAAGTGAGGAAGCGGGGAAGAGAAATCGGCGCGTCCCGACCGGCCGTCGCGAGACTCGGCGGACGCGTGGAGAGCGGCTGCCGGCGCGTCCCCGACGGCGAGAGTGCGAGGGCCCGATCATCGCTGCTCGCAGCTTTAATTATTATTATTATTATTCTTGTTCAGACGCGGTCGCTCATTTTGCACCCTGTTCCCATATGCGAAAACGGACGAAAATTGGCACACACGTGAAGAACTGCTCCCGCTACTCAGGCCCAGAGGCCCGGCACTGGGTGTGGCCCAGGGGCTCCACAGCGCCCCCTGGAAAAATCATCAGGTATAGGGAAAAAATTTTCGGTGTATCCTACATAAATGAAATTTGGGGGGCAGATACATCTTGTCGGGACTGACAAAAAACCTCTTGGCAAAATTTCCTATGACCAACAGGAAGTCGGCCATTTTGTGTCAAAATCCATATTTCACGTGCCATAATTTCATGAACTACTCCTACAAATTTCACATGAGCAACTTCAAATTTGTCGTGTGTCATCTAAAGACCCATGGGATGAAACGATATCAAAAGTTTGAGTGTACGTCAGAGCCCCCCGCTGTGACGGCGTGGCGAAAATGTGGCGAATTTCGATCCCTCGCCATGAAAACGGAAGTCGCTCGTAATCGAAGGTACATGCTTTGAGCGGACCCAAACTTCTCAGGCATGATAACAATCTTGCCCTGAACAGTTTACCATGTCAATATTGGACATAGGTCATAGCGCCACCTACTGGCAACAGGAAGTATAATGTTTTTACACTTTTACGTCCTCTGTCTTATAGGTTGACCACATCAACGTCAAATTTGGTCAGCTAAGTTGTAAGAAGTTGCTGACGTGGTACTATGAAATTTGTGACCATGTGTCAAACGCTGTCGCCATGGTGACGCCTTGTTCGCCATAAAATACGAATACATATTTGAGGCACTTATGATGCTTTGTGTCTCACGAAACTTGGCAGACATGTTCAGAGTGGTAAGTGGATATGTCCGATATGTGTCTTTTGTCCAATTGTGTCAAAATGGCTCCATAGCGCCCCCTACAACACTTAAAAGTCAATTATCCCACCTTTAAATTTGACGTAGAAGAACCAAATTCGGTGGGCTCATGTACCTCCCGACGAACTACCAAAAAGCCTCTTGGAGCAATTAGCTCCGCCCAACCGGAAGTCAGCCATTTTGATTTTACCTTGGCGTGGGCGGCGAACGGAAGGCGTCGTACTTTCGCGAACTCCTCCTAGGCGATTCATCGTATCCGTCTCAAACTTGGGTAACGCGTAGAGGAGGCCTTCCGGATCAAACGATATCAAAAGATTTAGTCCACATCGAAAGGCGTGGCCGCGGTGAAGCGTGATTCGCCACGAACAGGAAGTTGCTCCAAATCAAAGGTACATGGTCTAATCTAATCCAAACTTCTCAGGCATGATAACAGTCCCGCCATAAACACATCTACATGTCAATTTTGGACATAAGTCATAGCGCCACCTAATGGTAATAGGAAGTTTGAAATTCTTCTTTTACATCCTGTGCCTCGCAGGTTCAATGGAGAAACCTCAAATTTGGTCAGCGTAGTTGTGAGACGTGGCTGATATTGTACTGTGAAATTTTTGACCATGTGTCAAACGCTGTTGCCATGGTGACGCCCTGTTCGCCATCAAATACCGATACATGTTTGAGGCACATATGATGCTTGGTTTCTCACGAAACATGGCAGACATGTTCAGAGTGGCAAGACAATATGTCCAATATGTGTCTTTTGTCCAATTGTGTCAAAATGGCTCCATAGCGCCCCCTACAATATTTCAAAGTCAATTCTAACGCCTTTAAATTTGACTTAGAAGAACCAAATTCGGTCGGCTTATGTACCTCCCAACGAACTACCAAAAAGCCTCTTGGAGCAATTAGCTCCGCCCAACCGGAAGTCCGCCTTTTTGATTTTAATAGGCAAACGATGGAAAACGATGGAAAAACAAAGGTGTCGTATTTTACCACCAGCTCCTCCTTGGTGGATAATCGAATCCACCTCAAACTTGGGCGACGCATAGATGAGACCTTCCCGATCAAACGGCGCATGGGGTTTTATTGTCCACATCGAAAGGCGCGGCCGCTGCGAAGCGCGATTCGCCATGAACAGGAAGTTGCTCCAAATCAAAGGTACATCGTCTAATCTGATCCAAACTTCTCAGGCGTGATAACAGTCCCACCCTCAACACATCTACATGTCAATATTGGACATAAGTCATAGCGCCACCTAATGGTGATAAGAAGTTTAAAATTGTACTTTTACGTCCTCTGCCTCGCAGGTTCACTGGAGCAACCTCAAATTTGGTCAGCGTAGTTGTGAGACGTGGCTGATATTGTACTGTGAAATTTTTGACCATGTGTCAAACGCTGTTGCCATGGTGACGCCCTGTTCGCCATCAAATACGGATACATGTTTGAGGCACTTGAGTTGATTTGTGTCTCACGAAACTTGGCAAGCATGTTCAGAGTGGCAAGTCAATATGTCCGATATGTGTCTTTTGTCAAATTGTGTCAAAATGGCTCCATAGCGCCCCCTACAACATTTCAAAGTCACGGCCCCCGCCTTTAAATTTGACGTAGATGAACGAAATTCGGTCGGCTAGTGTATCATCCACCGACCTACAAAAAAGCCTCTTGGAGCCATTAGCTCCGCCCAACCGGAAGTCAGCCATTTTGGATTTTACCTTAAGGTAAGCAGTGAATGGAAGGCGACGCACTTTTACCACTTCCTCCTTGGCGGTTAATCGAATCCACCTCAAACTTGGGCGACGCGTAGATGAGATCTTCCCGATCAAACGGCATACGGGGTTTTATAGTCTACGACGAAAGGTGCGGGCGCAGCGGAGCGCGATTCGCCACGAAACGTGAGGTGTTTTTTCACTGTGTCGGGGATGCTTCTACAGGCACGAAACACAGCACACATATTACAAACGAGGACAGGTTCGATCGGACATGAGTTTTGAGTTCGGCCGTTGCAAAGCAGCTCCATAGCGTCCATTACAATACAAAAAAACCAAGCCACCCGCGCGTATGAAATATCACCGGCGAACGTATCTGCAGGCTGAAGTCTGTCGGTGCCACGAACTGAACCCGCCGGGAAACGGCATTTTCAAAGTGAGGACACGGGGAAGAGAAATCGGCGCGTCCCGACCGGCCGTCGCGAGACTCGGCGGACGCGTGGAGAGCGGCTGCCGGCGCGTCCCCGACGGCGAGAGTGCGAGGGCCCGATCATCGCTGCTCGCAGCTTTAATATAGCTTATATTTGTTTCTTAATGATCAGAACAAACCATTTAAGTGAATCCTTTCTTTTTTTCTGTCACATTAAACGCTGAATGAAGTTAAGCCGGATATAGATGCGTGTTTGTTTGTTTGCTTGCTTTTGTTTCATATTTGAAATCCAAGATAAAATGAAATAAGAATTTGAGCATGTGCAGAAGCTCTCTTCGTTTCTCCTCTGGGGCCTACAGTGAAAAAAACCAGTTCCTCCTTCTTACTCAGTCTCACACTTGGCAGCTTTGCAGACGGCAACATGCAGTGAAAGACGGAGAAGTGAGAAACCGAAGTTGGCACTGATGTCGAGTTAAACCAACTTAATTACTGTCGTATCCTTTTTAAATTCCTACACTCAGTCTTTTCAATTCAGGCAGTGATGTCGGGCATGGAAATGCTGATTTGCAACTTTTATCATGAAAGAAGAAATTATTATCATCTTATTATAATTGATTTGTGTCAACGCTTGGTTATTTTTGTGTGTATTGTGTACAGTATATAGTCAGACAACTGTTGAAGTGGATGCTCTAAATATATCATGAATAAATATGATTAACTTTGGCAATAGAAACATTTTTCAGAACGGGGATTGTAACTGAATTCAAACCCTGTCTCTAATGGCCCTCCTAAGGTAAACGATGTGTCCACCGTAATCTTGTTTTTGAGGAGACGCCCCATGAATTCCTGTACCAGGAGAGAAAAACAAGCCTGGGGGAGGGGTATTTGTCAAAGCAAACTGATCTGTGTGTGTGTGTGTGTGTGTGTGTGTGTGTGTGTGTGTGTGTGTGTGTGTGTGTGTGTGTGTGTGTGTGTGTGTGTGTGTGTGTGTGTGTGTGTGTGTGTGTGTGTGTGTGTGTGTGTGTGTGTGTGTGTGTGTGTGTGTGTGTGTGTGTGTTAGGCGGACGAAAACGGAGAGCTCTTTACCCTGGACTGTTGAATCCATGCTGTTATTTTGCTAATTGTCTCCCCCGTTTGGCCTCGTGCCTCCTTCCTCTGCAGTTTACTGTCCCTCATGTTCATCCTCACGCTTGACCCTCGTACCGAAGCTTTTCTTTGGCTCTTTCAGCTCCTTCCCTCCCTTCTGTCTGCCCCCCCCATCTCTATCAACCACTTGCTTCTTCTGGTCATCTGTATCAGTGCTTTCCATTGCGTATCACACTCTGTTTTCACATGCTGCATCGGCATCACCCTGTGACCATAGTGGGGGCAGCAGCATCTGTTTGTGGGCCGTCCAGCTCACTGTGCATTCTGTTACACTGAGGGTGTAAAAATCTTCTGCCTGCTAGATTTCTTTTGTTTTCTGTGACTTGCAGTAGTATACGCTCATGCATCCAATATAAAATTCTTGTAACTGGCACACTCATGCACACACACAGCAAAGGACACGCACACAATCTCCCTTCATTCTCTGCTCGGCTTATGCCAAATCTCTTTAGTCTGGCAGTTATTGGAACTAAGATATTAATTAGGTGAGGTTTTAGAGCAGCCTGCGCCGCATTAGCATTACAACAGGGGCACGTTTGAGGGGTGGACAGGCAGGCAGTCAGTGAGCCATCATCAGACGCAGCAGTCCTGTCAAAAAAAAAAGAGCATGACAATGTAAAAGGTATGGTATGTTAACTATTGATGATTGATGTGGGATTTGTGAAATTTTGGATCCCACACCGGGTTGCCAGAATTATCTATTCTTGTTGACTTGAGGTGTCGGGACGATTGCTTGAATCGTGGGTTTGAGTTAGACTCTGATCTGAAATGGAGGAAAAATCCAGATCTGTGTGCTGCTCTGGTCCGTTGCTCCTGAACTCTCCGAAACACATCGCAGCCTAAATGGCTAATTTTAAAAGTCTTGTTCTAATGGGGTCAGTGGTTTACAAATTAGGATAAAACTGGATGGTGTTTCACTCAGCAGAATCCAGTGTGGGTTCCTGTCCTCGGTTTTCCCACAAACTTTTCCAGTTCAGAACAAAAAGAACCTGTACTTTGAACTGATCAGATAGATGGATGATCAAAAGCAAAAGATCTCCCCAACTTTCCCCAAATTTCCGTTGACGCATTTTAGCCCGAATCTTTTTTGCTTATGACTAACACTCTCCACAGTCGTGCCCCTGTGCACCGGCTCAACAGACCCCTGGCCGGTTTTCTCGGCTGCTTTCCTTGGCCGCTCGCTCTGCGGTTGGAAAGACGGCTGTCAGTGAGGTCAAACTCGGGTTTGACCGCTTGAAGTGAGGTTGTGAGGGATGATGGTGAATTGATAACCACAGTTTCATGGCTTCTTATTTTTGTGGGCCAAGATATCGTCATCGCTATGTTTTAGATTTTATAGCCCAGACGCATATCGAGACCAAGGGCCCCTGAGAACCCAAGCCAAGGCATTAGATTTATGAATATACCTTGATTTAGGGCAGGCAACAATAATATTGTTTTCCAGTCTTGAGGTCAGAGGTGGCGTGGCAGGAAGGGAGGGCCGCTTGTCTCAGGACAAAAGAACGATGCTGGTTCCTCACGTGTTTGTGACATGTGACCCGTGTACTGTATCTGTGGCGGGTTTTGGACATAAGATGAGTAAATGTGTGTATGTGACCTCCTGTGACAAGCCTCTTTCTTGCAGTAATGATGGAGAGTTTCCCTCCTTCCTCTAAGAATAAATAGCCTTCCTGCGGCATTGTGGAATATGAATGGTGGGAGGAGACGGACGGGATGGGAGCGCTTGTATTTGTCTGATACAAAGAGCAGTGACATCTGGCCACATTTTTGAAAACCATCATGTTTTTGACTGAGTGACTCAGAACAAAATGAACATGGAGGCCTCCAAATATATATTTCTGTGATTTAATTTGATTAAAAAAATTGTCACCTATATATATATATATATATATATATATTCTCAAATCTGTTCTAAAACTTCAAAATATATATCTGCAGCCACACTGCACTGTTAGGTATTGGGGGGTGTTCTCTTACCATCAGTTGCTCTGCTCTGTGTGCTTGAATGCATATGTGTGTGTGCACGTTTGTGTGTTTGCGCTGGCTTTCTGTGTACAGTAGCTCTTCTTAGTGCTCTGCTGTGAATATGAAATAGGGCATTTCACATCTGCACTGCAGCCATCTTGCTCCCACCCCACACTGTGACTAGTGCTCAGTGCAGCTGACCAGCATGCAGAAACACAGGAGCGCGTGTGTGTGTATGTTTGAGTGTGTGTGTGTGTGTTTGTGTGTGTTCTGAGACACTGTTTGTGTTTACCTGCAACATTGATTCATCCCGTCTCTACATACATGTCTTCACATTTGCCCGTATACCTGTTGCTACTGTACAACTTTATCTGCCCCGTGCATCTGCGTCGTTATGTTTCAGTAGAGATTCCCAAAAACTCGGACTGACCTTTCATTTAGTCTCTGAGCAAAGAGATAACCCAAAGGTTCTGCTCTAGTCGGGAGCTGATAACCACATTGAAAATTTCGTGGCATCCCCCAGCAAATTCTTTTTCCAGTCATTTGGGCTAGCTGAACTCAAAGCCCCTTGAACACAAGAAAGGCCGGAAAGAGGGAGAGAAGTAAAGGTAATGGTAGGAGGAGTGGAAAGAGAGAATGACAGAGTAAGGAAAGAGGAGACGAGAAGGAGATGGAATTTGTGACAATCAGCCCTTTGATAAACAGTTTCTCTGTCAATTGAGGATACAGAGAAAATAAGAGCGAGGACAATCTGAGTTCTCTCTGCCTTGGCTTCTCTCTCCCTCTCTCTTTCCGCGGATAATATGAAGAGATAATGGACCATTGGACCATTGCGGCAGAAAGGGAAGGCTTAAAAAAACACCTTAGTCATGACTGAGCCGCCACCCGGGTCCCGTTCAGACTATTAACATGCCTCTCAGACGATCTGATCACAAGTGGAAAGCTCTAAGTACAGGTGTGGATGCATTCAGTGGTCGTCTTGGAAATGTCTTCTTTCACTGTGAACACAAATGTGTCCTGGGCCACTGTGAAGGACTGAGCTGAAGTCTTCTGACCCGCTACAGTTTCTGAATGAACCAGAAACATTTTTACACTTTACACCCATACATTGATTTATTTGTGGCAGCCCGCCACATATTGATGCTCCTTTAAACCCCCCCCCCTTCCCAACTATTTCCAATTGATAAAAGCTTTTATTCATTGCAGAGTCATGTGCTTTCTCACTCTCCTTTAGCTCACACACAAACACGTTAACAGCTGACCCATGTGTCATAGACAACCTGCCTAAAAACACATTTGGTCCTTGAAAAACAGAAAGGACGTAAATGTTAATTTGCATACAGAGCGAGTAACTTTGGTCCGATCGCTAGTGTTCACTTGAGATTGATGGTGAGACTCACGTATTAGAGCTGGCCACCTGTTATATGCATGATAGAAGCTGGAACTGCAATTGGGTTTTGAGTCGTGGCTGTCTTCATTGGCGGACTGGGACTGTATTGCTGCTTTCAGACAATGCATCGAAGACCAGACATTTTTTCAGAACATTTCTGGAGGGGGATGTATTTTAGAACGGCCGCAAATGTTGCTCCGGACATTGTCCAGAAGATTTTTCCTGCCAGCCAGAGTGAGCTCATGTGAGAATACAGCAGGAAAATCTCGGGAGAATTTACAGCGAGCAAGTGGGAGTGTTGATGACCGTAAAGACAAACACTGCTTTCTGTGGAATCATCGTCACGTCCTGTTTCCTGTTGTTATGTATACTTCTGACTCTCTGACTGCGTTCATCGTATGTGAACGCCAAACTTCGGAAATATGTCTGGACTCAATTTTGAAGACAGCTTATGTCAGTGCAGGGGAGAAGTCTGTGTCATTCCATGTATGAGTAGGACTAAATGATTGTTATGAACTAGTCTTAGTTTAAGTCTGATGGGTATTGGTCTTTCAGCAGTAGCAGGAATTCCAATTACCCGTTGAAAAACATTTGATTCCCTCTTGAAATACACTGGAACAGCTAACACCAGTTTTATCCCAATCCTGTCCCCATCGTTGGATGCACGCGTCTCTTTAGGCCTTGCACAGACCACCCCCCTCAATGAATCACTGACTGACATCAGTCCAGACTTGGTACTGGGTCTCTTCAACTGGCTTAAGTGTGATGAAGAGACTCCCTGCCGCTTGTGCTGTGTGTTGTGTCCGTGTGTGTGTGTGTGTGTGTGTGTGTGCCCGTGCATATGAGTGATTCTCTGTGGTCACGATGTGAAGGAAAATCATGAGGCCAGTGATGCAGGTGTCTCGCTCTCTATATGGATGTTCTCTCGCTGCCTCTGTCCATCACCTTGCCACTGTCGCCAAACTGTCCAGTCACCAAAACCTGCTGGACCTCTCGCTCTCCCTGTGTGTTTGTGTGTGAGAGAGAGGGAGAGATCGAATTTGTGTTGACTGCAGCGGTGTCTACATAGGCATGTGTTTGTGGTCCTAGTGTGTCTTTGTTTCCCTGTGTGTATTTCATGTTTGCATCTAGACGTCAGAAAAAGTGCAGCCAGCAGCAAAGTGCTGTGGCTGGTGGCACTCGGACAGAATTAAAGCTGTAGTACGGTGGAGAGGGAGAGGAGGTGGAGAGAGAGGGATGAAGACACAGATGTGGCAGTGAACAGAGGGATGTCACTGAAGAGAGGTTAGGAAGGAGGGATGAGGATGGGTGAGATTTATACCCCACGTAAACATATTCATCAGTGTAAATCACGGCGCCTATAACAGTAACATTACATTTAGTAAAAATAAAACATATACAAGTTGGCCAAATTTTTATGTTTATGTTATTTACTCCCTGTCATAGCAGTCGTGTGTAATCTCAGAAGTTTTTTTTACGGAGTCTCTGTACGTTAAGCTGACTTGAATGCTGACAGAAAAATGGCTGCGGTCTGGTCATCTTGCAGCCTGCTCTCAAACAAATCACCTCTTTGTTGAAGCACTGCATCAAAGTCGCCATATTGCCGGTCTTGGCAGCAATGTCCGTTTTTTGCATATATTGCATCATGTGCAATAGTGGCTTTCAGCCTGTAAAAAAAAATGCTACGCTTTTGATCTCTTAGATGTGTTCACACCTGGATGCACACTGCAGTGAAGCCCAGCAAAGTACACCAACACACGTGTAGCGTTACATTACACATCTCGCTCACAAGATTCACACCTTCCATAATGAAATCTGGTACCAAATGACCAGGTATTATTCCATACTCAAACGAAATAGAGCGCTAAGCAGGTTCCCAGTGCTTTTGGTGAGCATTGTGGGTAGAAACAGTGGCTGTGCTGGAGGAGAAAAGAATATGGAGTGGCAAGGAGGGCCATCAGTGGGACGTATTGATTGTAGCTCCTTACTGACTGTCTGTAATGAGATCTAGTGGCTGTGGCTTTCTGGAGGAGCAAATTTGTCACCTGGGGCTAGAGACTGTGGCTTGGGCGGAACAAGAGGGTCAAGAGGAGAGGAGGCGGAGACAAGAGCGGGGTATTAGTCGAGGAGAGGAGAGAGGGGTGCAGATCTTTAAAGGGCTAGAGGGATGAAAGAGTGTGGCTTTACAATAAAAAGACAAGACCTAAATGATGACTAGAGGGGAATCTAAGAAAATGCCTGTTGGGAGCACGCAGCTAATTACTGCAGACAGTCTATGTCTGGACTCATTTCCATGGTAACAAGATGGGCCTGCACGGCTGGCCAGCACACAAGAAGACACAGACAAGGAAATCAATGAACAGACAGACAAAGCAGGGAGCAAAACCATGCTCATTAAGCTAGATTCATCCTTTCATTTTCTTATTTAGTTATCCACATGTCCACGTGTGTTTGTGTATGTGTTCCTGGTCGCCTGTTGACCCTGAGTCGTGACTGACTCAATTGCGAGAGCAGCTGCCGATAATAACCCTACAATATAAAAGAACGGATTGACTGGACAGCGCGACAGCAGACCTGAGATCGGAGATGGTTACTGCGATCTGAATGTTTGCTGGTTCGAATCGTGGAACAGTGGTGAAAGTTTGGCCTCAGAGGTCTCAGCAACTACTGTTGAATCGTCCTTGAGCAAAGCACGAAACTTCTAATTGCTCCGATTTAAGCTTTTCAGTGCCCAAGAGCATCAGCAGAATGTGATTTTACTTGGAACCTGTTAAATGAGAGTGTGCAAAGACGGTACAGTGTGAAGCATGATGCTGCTGATAAAGACCACGCATGCTTGTTAGAACAAGGACACTAAGGCACTTGTTTATATCAGCCTGGTAACTGGTTTCATTTTCTGTTTGTTGTGGGATTGGCCTGTTTTTCAAGTTGTGTGATGAAGTCATTTTAATTACAGGCAGCAAATACAGCAATGTCATTAGATGTTATCACTCTAGACTGTTTACATATTAGAGCTGCCTTCTGTTTGTTATATGAAAAGATTGACAGTCCGCTCCTATTAATGAACAACTAGTCATGATGGGGCACCTATGCAGATTTATGGAAGGGAAGTGATTGTGTGCTAGGGCTGAACAATTAGTCAAAGGATGTCAAGTCGCAATATGGCCAATAAGTGGCCTTTGATAAAGGTAAAATGTGTCACCACATAATGAATCATTATGGTGTTACAGAGATGCCCCAGCCTACGAATATTATTCTACAGATGTGAGGGAGCATACCTGCTTGATACAAACAACCCTGGCAATTTTTATATTTTTCTCAGTGGAAAAAGACTTTGTTTATGAGTAAAATATATTTTTACTAACTGTCTTACGTCATGCCTTCAAATATAAGTCAAATTAGTGTGATTGATTTTGTGCCAAGTAAAGCCAAGTAAAGCCAAGAAGACAAGCGAACATTTACTCTGGTGAGATTAACTTTACCATATCTTGCAATCTGCTAAAACCAGGCCAGATCTATACCACCAGTTATAATCAGCACATAGACCACAATTGTATTGAGTATGAAATAATAACTATGAATTTCGTTAACTGTAAGTCTGGCACGTCAGGGTGATTTTTATTATTAGCCTGCACACTACAGTAGTACACTGAACACAAGTAACTCAACACACCTTGGCAGAGCTCTGCACTCTGTTGGACTCATTCAAGCGTCGATTGATGAGAACAATTACCCTCCCTCACCCCTCTTTTTCTCTCATATTTTGTCAGCTGTTATTTCATTACTTTTCCTGATGTTGTAGATGTTTGCTCTGGTATCGTTAAGCTTAAGTATGGAGAGAGAGAAAAAGAGAGACAGGTGTAGACAGGTGTCGTTAGGTCATAATTTTGGTATCATGACAACTGTACAGAGGAGGTTCTTCTGGGATTCATGGTAGAATGTATTGTTAGTTTTGCACTTGGATTCATATTGTCTAACATGGATAGATGATCATGTGAATGTGTGTAAATCACATTAAAAATCATTGCGATTGTCTAAACTGTCTCTCAGTCCTCATCCACCTTGAACTGAGCCTGGCAAAGACAAACTAATTGTTTTAGAATTCTTATTGACATATACTGTGTGACATTTATGGACGCCATGTGTGTGTGTGTGTGTGTCAGTGTGATTCCACCTGCAATATACAGTATGATCGATAAAGCCCTTGTGACCCAGTGACATGAAACAGAACATCTTGGCATGGTAAACCACCCAATCTCATTACTGTGTGTGTGTGTGTGTGTGTGTGTGTGTGTGTGTGTGTGTGTGTGTGTGTGTGTGTGTGTGTGTGTGTGTGTGTGTGTGTGTGTGTGTGTGTGTGTGTGTGTGTGTGTGTGTGTGCGTGCGTGTGTGTGACGGCACCCTGCACATAGCTGGGCCATCTTGTACCCTGTGGACATGTGTAAATGTCTCGTTCAAACATTTACCTTTTTTGATTCAAGCTTCAGTGTGTGAGTCACACCCACTGTAAAGAGACGCCACACAGTGTCAGGGTCGGCATCGTCTTGGTGACAGCTCCGCAGGATTATATAAATAGTGCTGATAGAAAGGGAGGAAATGTGATGATACTTCTGGCTGTTGACTGCTCACTGATATCGCTGTATTTACTTCACTTCTTAATGGTGATGGGCCTCACACGGCTTTGTAACAGCAGGGAAATATCTCGATATTCGCGAGCACACACGAGTAAACTCATCGATGCCTGTCAGGTTCCTGTGTTTAGAGCGCTGCTTGCATAATGGCTTCTCTTTATCTGTGTGTCAATGACCCTGAGAGGGAGTGGCTGTTGTGGAGGGAAAGGAAGCGTACGGCCGTCTACTTCTCTTCTCATCCTGTATTTCAGGTCGGAAGCTATGAACCAATTCAGAATTGCCATTTCAGACCTTTTCCTTAGTGTGTTTGTGTGTGTATTTGTTTTTGTGTATGTGCGCTCTTGCTTTGCGTGTGTATTCATGCTTCGGATGACAATATCACTCTCTCCCTCCCCATCATCATTTGTTTACACTATTTCCCCTCCCCCCGGTCTCTCCCATTTACTGTCTCAGGGTGAATGTCTTACATCAGATCACTCAAAGCTTTTATAGCAAACCTTTTGAAGCTTAGGACTCCCATCGTGGCCAAATATAGTAAACGTGAACCCAGCAGCCGTGTGTGTGTGTTTGTAAGAGGTTGGATGGCTGTGTGTGTGCGTGCGTGCGTGCCTGCGTGTGTTCTCCTCAGTAAATGCTCTGGGGTAAAAACGTGTTTGTTATTGTTCCGAGCACTCCGACTGCAGACAACACTGCCAATTAAAGGGGAGTTTTTATGTGTTAAGAGCAGGAAGTGTTGCCGTGTGTGGCTGCATGCTATTGGCTGCGCAGCTTCTCCCATGTTTCTTCCCTGGGGACTGAGAAACCAGCGCTCTTTACTGCCACAGCCAAATGAAAGGTAAACACACCACACCTTTGATCAGGCTTTGCATTTTAAACCCTTACTGGAACTGTGTGTGAGTGTACTGTATGTGTACGTGGGTGTGGGTGTGTGAAGGGAAGCAAATTATTGAATGACACAGCGAGGTTTACGCATGTGTGTGTGTGTGTGTGTGTGTGTGTGTGTGTGTGTGTGTGTGTGTGTGTGTGTGTGTGTGTGTGTGTGTGTGTGTGTGTGTGTGTGTGTGTGTGTGTGTGTGTGTGTGTGTGTGTGTGTGTGTGTGTTTAGCTTAATGAAAGGTAAGCTCTCCAGGATGCTACTGCCTCCTCCACGTGTTGTTGAAGCATGAGTGAAATCATCCCTTCATCCCCTGCCTCCTTCTCTCCATCCCCCCACCCAGCATGCATGAAAACAAAACAAGGCGTTGTATGAATGAAAGTGGGAGGGGCTGAGTGGCCTAGAAAGGCAGGCAGATAGAGATAGATAGTGGTGCAGGGAAGGGTGAGGCTGTGGTGTAGAGGAGGGAAATAGAGGACGACAGTGGAGTAGGAGGAGGAGGAGAGGATGAATGAATGAGTGAGCTGACTGGAGCATGGCTGGCATAGCAGCTACCTTGTGTAGCCCTGCACTAGTGTGAGCAGAATGTAATACTGCTGCAGTAGTACTCCCTGCTGTACTACTCGCTGAGACCAGCGTGCGGATATCACACAGAAACAGAAGAGGACAATAGTACATATACCTTGGAAGATTAACAATAGAGTGCATTGATTTAATTCACATTTCTAGTAACATAACATGGGGCTGTAAACAAACTCTTTTTCATGACCATGTATTGAATGGATTGTAGGTAAAGCTGATTTACTAGAGCCACCTATCTCTGTTCTGGCGCTGCTCCAGTCTTAAGCTCATTGTAATTCACCCAAAGCAGCAGCAGCGGTACATTCATCCTGCCTGGCACTCTGGCTCCTTCGCTGCGTCTGCCCCCTGTCTGCCCCAGCAAGGCCAGGGTTAACCCTGGGCGTTGCTCCTCCCAACATGGAAGAGGCCATTGAATGGCTGCCTCCCCCAGCCAGCAAACACATTGGCTGAGGCTGAGGGTGGATCTGGGGCTGGAGCGGCACTCCGGCATGGATCCTCTGGCTGGAACTGGATCAGGGAGCTTTCTCAGCCCCCCCTGCTCTGCTATGCGATGCCGTGGTCACAGCGTGTACGCACACAGCAGACAGAGGAGAGGGGGAGGGCTGGAGCAGAGCTATGCATTTTTTTCTCTGTGGGTCAGAGACGACTGTGTGCAGTGGTGGGTTTACTAGCTCATAGTAAAGAAAATGTAGTGGAGCGACCCCTGCATGAACTAACCAAGAAGGTCAAAGATGATGTTTTTTTTTTCTACATTCTCGCCTCTCCGTTTTGACCTCCTGTCCCCATTGTCATTGTTCTGTCCTTTAACCTCATTATCTCACCCCTCCTCCCCCCTCTTTGCTTTTACTCAGGCAAAACAATGGGCAGCCCTCCCATGCGGAGGTGGAGGGCTATATCCTTGGCAATGAAGATGTGCACACAGTTCCCCTATTGCCGTTTACAACTCTCATTTTCGTAAACATTTTGTAGCTGCTAGTGAACTTTGATTGTGGTGCATCTTCCTGGTTTCACCTAAGAATAAATCGGATATTGTGAACTTTAATCAAAATGCTCTTAAATGC
Organism: Scophthalmus maximus; assembly: GCF_022379125.1. Taxonomy (NCBI): domain Eukaryota; kingdom Metazoa; phylum Chordata; class Actinopteri; order Pleuronectiformes; family Scophthalmidae; genus Scophthalmus; species Scophthalmus maximus. The sequence continues at coordinate 12,686,700 of NC_061527.1, read as the reverse complement.
AGAATCTTCCTTCACTTAAAATGAGAGTAGAAATGTTTTAAGCTTTTTATTTGACCCAGATCTGCTTCTTGCCGTGAAGTTCTGTGGTTCAGTTAACACATGATATCAAAGCTGACAGTGTAGTGAGAAACATGGTGAGAGACGGCCATTAACACGGAGGGTCATGAACAGGAAACCCAGGATGGGGGCAGTTGTGGTATGTTTTGCAGGGGGTTTTTTTCTGGTGGATTCCAAAGTAAATTAACTGATTTAATGTTGAAATGCCGACTTGCTGTTTTGTTGATTTTAACTTGTTTACTGATTGAAAATCCAGACTCTTCTAAAAGTGAGTTGCTGATTAATCCAAGAAGTCTGATACTTTATCCGGCCAATATTTCCCTTTAGACAAATACATCTCATGTTCTTTACCTCCTAGAGTAGATACAAGACTAGTGAATACTTATGGTGAGTCCCAGTCCTGTTTGTTGTCAGTCAGTATGTGCAGTAGGTAAAAAGGTCGGTGCCTGGTATAAGGTGAGATCTAATGAGTCTCTACTGGCTCACAGACGAGGCAATAACCGCTAGTTTATTAGATCACTGTAGGTCACAGGTCAAATCACAACTGACACTCGGGTTCTTTGACCAAACGTTGTTTCCCAATAGGTCAAATGAAACCTGACGTCAACCAGTGAAGTAAGATTCGGCCTATTAGCCATTAAAGTTGTTTCCATGGAGCTGCCGTTAGTGGATCCTGTGTTAATCCTGTGCTTTTGTGCAAATTAAGTTGAAATGTTTTGCAAATCCCTTGAGTGAAAGGTGATATTTCAGAAAAACGCAGTAGAGACGGAAATGTAAATATCAGGGTCAACCGTCCCTCACCCATCAAGCAAGTCACCTTTATTCATTTTATGTGCTTTGCTATTATTGAGATTGGTTTGTTTTTGTCAGGATCAAAAGTTCTTCAGTAGCAGGACTGTATTCTTCTGATCACTTCTCTCGTTTTCTCTGTGAACAACCACACAAATTAACACATCAGAAAAGGCAACAGGTACCCAGAGGCCTGGCAGAGAAAACCTGTGTACAACACATGCAGCCATGTTCATGTGTGTACACACACACACACACATACACACACACACACACACACACACACACACACACACATACACACACACACACACACACACACACACACACACACACACACACACACACACACACACACACACACACACACTCTCACTCCAGACAACATGTTCTCAGATCAGAGTACAGGGTTTTGCTGTTTCCACCCCTTCATGTTTTAACATTTTGTGAGATTGAGCATCAGAGAGAACCATCTCTGCCGTTGATCTCTTTTTTATTTTTTTTATCTCACCAATGACAAACCTGATATTAACTACCTCTTTCCCCTTTCTCCTCTCCCTCTCCTTCTCCTCAGTGTGCTTGGACAACTGTAAGCATGGTGCGTGCAGCCTCCAGGGCCAGTGCTGCCATGACCAGTGCCTGGGCGGCTGCTCTGAGCCAGGTAACGCCAGTAGCTGTGTGGCCTGCAGGAACCTCCAGCATGGGAACTCGTGCGTAGAGAAATGTCCTGCTGGATACTATGTCTTCAGGGGCTGGCGCTGTGTCAGCTTCTCCTTCTGCCAGGTTTGTAATGAACTGCAATTCTTATGATGAAATAATATATTTGGCATGAAGTGTAGATATAGTCAACATACATGTTTTGTTGTTGTTCTCAAATTCAGGAGCTCCACAACCAGTGTAAGCAGAATAAGAAGTTGAACCAGGATCGGGAGTCAGGCTGTAATGAATATGTCATTCATAACGGGGCCTGTATTCCAGAGTGTCCTTCTGGATACACCACTATAAACTCCACTACGTACGTCTGGCTCTCACACACACACGCTTACACACACCTTAATGCCACCATCAACACGGCCATGTTAATGCTGGTGTCATTACGGGATCGGAGATGTAACTGTCACCCACAACAGAACAACTCACCATGACTTCAAATGGATTGTGGTCACTGAACACACTCAGTGACACTTGCACAAAAGAGATGATGGTATTTGGAAGTTGATCAGACAGAAAGGCAGAAGTATTTTCCCCTTATGGAAAGTTTTTTCTTAAGCAGCTGAAAACAGACTCTAAAGAGAGACGATGGTAGACAAGCAAAGAAAAGGGCCAAACATCATCTGCTCCTCTGTGTCCCTCTTTGTCGGCTATAAGGGGTGGTGTTTATGTGGTGAAAACATGTAGAGTTACAATTAATTTGTGACGTTGATGAAATTTATGATTGTTTGATTCTTTCATCTATGACCTTTAAACAGTTCTTCTAAAGTACACTATCAGTTGATAGTGTGATAGGGATAGTTCACAAGAGAGGAACATGATAAGTTTCTCTTTCCATATAGGCATGAGACTCTAATGTCAATTTCTGTAAACGAGTCCCTGATGTTTTCACAGGCTCCACTACATTCTGTTCTCAATGATTACACAGCTGCATCAATTCAAAGCAGGATCCAAAAATGTAAAGACATAAAAGAACAAACCATTTTCCACAGCATTGTATAAACGTTGTTTAAGCATTTAAGCATGCAGATGATATGCATATATTTTATGGTGCAGTTCCATTCATGCACTGGATTTTGTGTTGCCTATGGAAAACACTTTTTGGAGCAACATTTCTAATGTGCGCTTTGGGTACTTGAAAAGCGCTTTATAAAGCCAATATATTATTATTATTATCATTATTAATCATACTCGAGTGCTGACTATTTTGGAAACAGCCTACACGGGTGCACTGGAGTGAAATAATGTGACGGGGGCTTTATGTACCCAAACAGCCAATTATTTTCCTATTGAAAGGATTATTCAGGAGTAACCTGAGCTCAACTTTACAGTTTGTCTGGGACATGTTTACTTAGTCTGGTTGAGCGGTTCACACAAGATTATTTTGTGTGAAATACTAGTAAATGGGTAATAAGAATCGACAGTTATAGTGTTGAGAATGTTGTGTGCACTGCCAGGGGACAATATTTATATCTCGGTTTTAAAAATTTGTATGTCACACAGGTGAAAGATCAAATGAGCCATTTGTCCTTAAACACACCAAACCATGGATAAAAGTGAGACCCCAAAAACCAACCTTAAAAAAAACCCCCAAAACACTCCATCTCATTTGGTCCTGTTAATCTCACAGTTTTGTCTGCATGTGCAACAAGCAAGGGCATGACCTTATTTACCATTTTTACTCGTGGCACCAGTGTGGTAGAGGAACGTTACTGGCTTCCTCATTAAGTGACATCAGTAGCTGTTGGCAAATGAGGTGGGCATGTATTTGTTTTGATGAAGTACATGTTTTGAAATCATTACTGTTTGCATGCTTTCAAAACACACACACACACACACACACACACACACACACACACACACACACACACCAATGACAGTGAAACATTTTTCAGTGGGAATGTGATGGATGAAATGCCAGTTTAAAGCTGGCAAAACAGCTATGACGTGCTCTGCTAGGCTGGTTGTACTGTTAAAAAAACAAATATGATTGCATGCCAAGTCACATACCAAAGAACAGGGTTGTGTATTTAAAGCTATGACAGAAGTCTTTACTCGTATATTAGTTTCAGATTAAGATGTTAAAGAATTCGTGGAGCAGGATGATAAGATGAAGTATGAGACTAAAAGAAGTGAGAAGAGAGATGTGTTTTTTTCCTATAAGAGCAGGTTGCGTGCTGGAGGTGTCTGCACTGCTTGAATCCACAGTTGGCAGGATGATTGATGGTGTTTTTATGTTTCTGGTACAACTGAGTGTGTGCATGTGTATATATACTGTATGTTTATGTGAGCGTTCATGTGCACAGAAGGTACTTCCAACTTGATTAGCTTGTTTGGCTGAGGGACTTGTTAGTAGATGTTTGGTATATATTGATGCAATTATTAGTCCCCCATCATACAATGTGATGTGTGTGTCCGGGGGGGGGCACAGTGATCAGTTCGTCCATCCTTCTGTCTGTAATCATTTTGTTTCTGAAGCAGAAAACCATTTTTTCATCAACCTTCGCTGTGTGTGCGTGCGTGCGTGTGTGTGTGTGTAAGAGATAGAGAGAGAGACTTTACCTTGCATGCTGCAAGCCTGCAGGGATTATCAGGTGCCTAGACAGAAAAGAGAATTCCTTCAAGTCTCAGTCATACACACTCAGGTATGACTGAGAATGGCATTTGTTTGTTTTTTTGTGTAAAGATGTATTTGTGCCTCACATTATGTGAAAAACAACACTTTTCTTTTCCAATTGTGTATTTTTGCTGCTATGCTTTGGTTATACAAAGAACAAGCGTCATCGGCGTGGCTGAGCCGCCAGGCAGAAGCTACACCCAGACACAGAAACACCCAGATAGTCAGACAGACGACACGCATCATATAAATGCGTTTACACACACACACACACACACAACCTCCAGTACGGACTGAAAAGGAGCAGGGGCGTTGCACAATAGGAGAATCAAAGACCCAAAGGTTTGCATCATGGTTTTTATTTGACACCAATAAGCAGTGCGATCGTAAAGTTTTACCTCCATTTGGCATCCTTCTCCAGTATTATGCAAATTAATATATTAAATGTTAGTCAGAATATTTACAATTCAAACAACAACAGCTAAAAAAGTAGGAGGAACCAGATGTCACCACAAGATCATAACTGTCTCATGATTCTTACAGGAACTGTAAGACAAACAGTTTGATGATGAAATGCTCTTCATGATAAAACATATTTTACAGAATGTACAGTGTACCATTAACACATTGACACAGTGTGTCCTCTTTTGTATACTCTCCTGATAGATGGTCGTCACTCACATCTACTGTATGAAGCTGTGACAGCACAGTAGTACAGGGCGGGCGTGCGTGTGTGCGTGCGTGTCAAGCGTCAGCTCCAGCCTCGGTTCTAGATGGTTCTAGCAGACCCTGGAGCCCGAGTCACAGAGTTCAGCCGGACAGATAAACACTGTCTCTTTAAGAGCCACCGTTGGACCCAGCCTGTCTGCCTGTGTGTCTGTGTTTTTCAGTACAACGGCCCAAAACATTCTCTCTTTCTACACTGCAACTAGAGCGTTACTTCTGAGAGGCTGAATATACAATTTTCCATGTGGAAGAAAAAGGGAGACACACAAAATATCCCCAGGTTTCTCTTCTTACTGTCGTCTCGGAGGGATCATTACAGTCTGTTTCCACTCATTCACAAGTCATAGAGGGGAAACAATGATTTGGCCCCTCATGATTGATATAAATTATTAAGAGCTTGATAAGATGGAAACTAGGAGAAGCCAGGTGTGTAATGGATAATTTGGCTCTCTCCGGGTGGGCAGGAAAAGCCAGACAAGGACCAAAACAGCACCCCTGGGAGTCAGTGTCGCATGCCACTGCGGTGAAAGGCTGTTTGGGGGGAAGTAGGGGCACAATTTGGAGGAGTGTGTGTGTGTGTGTGTGTGTGTGTGTGTGTGTGTGTGTGTGTGTGTGTGTGTGTGTGTGTGTGTGTGTGTGTGTGTGTGTGTGTGCGTGTGCGTACGCGCTTCCTGGAGAGAGAGATTATGATAAGAGTTACATAAACATAGAATTAAAATAGGGTCAGCTCACAAATGGTAGTTCATGCAGAGCTTGCAAGGACCTCTTAGTGAACAACAACATCCCTTGTTAGCTGTTCCCCGGACACAGGGGCTGCTTTACGAAGGCTTCTGTTAAGGCAGCTGTTTGATGTCATTGTCACCTGAAGTTTTAGCTTTTGAAACTCTGATAAGCTTCAAAATCTATTCCAGTCACCCAGTGCCATGCCCACACTCCTGTGATTTATAGATTGCTTTGCATAGATAGCACACATTAGAGCAGTCCCCTAAATACATGCCTCTGGGTGAGGATAGCTATCCTTCCTTGGTGTTAGTAGTTATATGTGGAAGTCGCCCACCAAAAAAAAAAGAGCATTTTAGTTGATGCATGAGGAATCTCTTTATGATTAGAGATGTCAAGGCTGGAAGTGGATAACGAAAGGGATAACGTTCTTTCAAGAAATAGATAGAGATAGCGCTCATTTGTGAATGAAGCGCTGGGTCCCTCTGCTCCGTGTGTGGTGTCACCGGCTGCTGCCTTTTGAGAATGAATTTCCTGAGAGGATGCACTTCAAGGCCTCATTGCTCAGTGTGTGTGAGTGTGATTACGTGCAAAAGCACATGTTTGCAGGGGGAGAAGACCCAACTCATGGAGCCATAGGGGGAGAGAAACAGAGGAGGCCTGTTGGGAACTGCAGCTGGTGTTTCAGTCATGTTGTTGTTGTTGTCTGTGATTGTGCATTCATGCGCGCACGCGTGTTTCATGTGCGACAGTAGTTGCAGCAAAGGATGAGAAAGCTCTGTCCTCTAACGCTCCGTACAAATATAAATTAGAAGGAGGTTCAAATGTGCAAGAGAGATTGCATAATTTAATTCTGCTCCTAAAAGCCTCTGGATTCTTGAGACGTATTAAATCAATTTAGAGAATTATAAAGACTCACCTCTGAATACATCTCAGCTCATTCACTGAATTACACGGTTCTGTTTGACTGACAGATTAAATCAGATTGGGAAACTATATGCTCACTAATGCTGAATTCCAAGTAGTTTTTTCACTGCAAATATCATTAATCTTGCAGCTTGTTTATTGGAAAATAGTTTTTGTAATATTTTGTGAAGTCTAATAAACACTGTGCTTTCAGTGAGCATGTTTTATTAAATTAACTTTATATAGAAAGCAGAGGACAGGACTAAAAATGAGGAAAACAAGAATAAATGCGTCACAAACTTGGATATTAGGCCAGATATATGCCTGCAGATTATAGTGAGTAGAAGAAAATGTGAATCAGTTAAATTCCTCTGAACAGATCTAGCCTTGTTTGAATGTCATTCCTGGTCCCGGCCCACGCCACAGCAGCACGTCACTGAGCATTCCTGCCTCATACCATTCAATGCTGCTCCATTCTATTTCTGATAGCTGCGCGCAAAAACATTCGTGATATTTTTTGTTTGTTTTCTTCTCTCAGAAACTAGGTTGTTACTTCCACTGAATAAATTGTTCTGATATATGTCCATGACCTCTCCAAGTGCCTCGACTCCAGATACTTAACTTGTCGTGTTGCGGTCGATTGTGACATTGGTTATTAGCTCACGTGAACATTGCAGCCATAATTTTTATGCAGATTTGGATTTAATCAAGCGCCATTTTTGTATTGAGCTAAAACAACAGAACCTCACCTCCATCATCAGAGCGTGGACGTTGTGTCGCTGATCCTAATCTGTGTGCATGTCTCTGTGTGTGTGTGTGTGTGTGTGTGTGTGTGTGTGTGTGTGTGTGTGTGTGTGTAGGTTGACCTGTTTACCCTGTGCAGGCCTGTGTCCTAAACTGTGTGTTGGAAATAAGACGGTTGATTCGGTCACCTCGGCCCAGGCTCTGAGAGGCTGCACTGTTCTCCACGGCAACATGATCATCAAGATTCGAGGAGGGAGTGAGTACTACTACACCTCGCTCTCTGACGGGCCTCCTATAGAGGCTCTGCTTCTCTCACTTTCTCTGTTCTCTCCTTCCTCCATCGTGGAGGTTCCTCAGTCTGTGTTCTCCTTTCTTTACCAGGACTTGCAGTCATTGAGTTTTCCCGTCTGCCTGTACATTCACATGTGTGTATTTGTCTTAACATGTCTTACCATCTGTCTTCTGCTATCACCTAGTGGCTGTCTTTGTGACCAACTGTCTCTGAGCTTTTTCAGATTCTATTGTTCAAATGTTCTGCATTATCTTGATGTGTTAATATGTTTTTAAGCATCTATTGTTCTGTTTTATTTTCCTTTTTCTTGTAAATCATTTTGAGCTCATTTGAACTGATATATTAAATGGTGCTATATAAATAAAGTTGATAATTTGTCGTCATATCCTCGTAGATAACATCGCTGCTGAGTTGGAGGCTAGTTTGGGCCAGATTGAGGAAATCACAGGCTACCTGACTGTTCGCAGAGCGTACGCCCTGGTCTCCCTTTCCTTTCTCCGCAAGCTACGTATCATCAGGGGAGAGCATCTTGAGACAGAGTAAGTCATCCCCTCCACGTCCCCAGGGATGCATAGTTTAAATTAAGCGTTTCCTTTGTTCTATTTAACTTCTTCATGTCTTCCCTCTCTCTCTCTTAGTATCTACGCCTTCTATGCGCTAGACAACCAGAACCTGCGAGAGTTGTGGGATTGGTCCAAGCACAACCTGACCATTAAGCGCGGTCGTGTCTTCTTCCACTACAACTCCAAACTTTGCATGTCTGAAATCAGAAAGATGGAGGATGTAACGGGAACCAAGGACCGTAACCAGAAGAATGACATAGCTGTACGCAACAACGGGGACCAAGCCTCATGTAAGAAAACCAATATGTCAGACTTTTGTTTCTGGGCTTGATGATCATCTATCTGACTCAGTGTTTATTTTCAGTACATTACCGAATATACACATTTTTTGATGTTAATATTTTAGTTCTTGTTGTAGATCAGCAGCACCTCCTTACTACATGTGATATGCTTTTTACAAATCTATGATTTATGTTTCAGCACATTATGTATAGATTAAAAAATGCAGCATCCTGCTTTTTTCTTTTTAACCATTATTGTTAGATTTTCTGTACCTCAAAAGCAATGATGTGTTTGAGTTTCTGCTGAGTTTCTGAGAAGTGTCTGTTGTGTCCCTTAGGCGAGACCAAGATGCTGAAATTCACCGTGGTCAAGACCACATCAAATATGATTATGTTGAAGTGGGAACCCTTTTGGCCCTTAGACTTTAGAGACCTGCTGGGATTTATGGTTCTCTACAAAGAGGCGTAAGTATCAGATGAAATTTAAGGGGTTTTGCTTTGGTGTTATGTCATAATGTAAAGTTATATGTTATAGTATTTGGTCACATTGAGCAACTGCTAAACTTGAATTGACTGACCTTGCTAATTCTCACTGCTGCCTTTCATACTGTCAACTATGATATTTGAATCAAGAGAACTCAAGATTGAGTAAACAGTTCATTTCTTCTGACCACTTTGTTTCCATCTGCTCCAGGCCATATAAGAATGTGACAGAGTTTGATGGCCAGGACGCGTGTGGCTCTAACAGCTGGGCAATTGCCGATGTTGATCCTCCATCACGTTCCACCGATGGCAAGAAGGCGGAGGATCCGGGGCACCTAATCCGAACATTGAGGCCCTGGACCCAGTATGCCATCATGGTCAAAACCCAACTGTCTGCATCAGATGAGCATCAGGTCCATGGAGCCAAGAGCGAGATCATCTACGTCCGCACCAATGCCTCCAGTGAGTTTTACCACATTAAAAAACACAGTGATGACAGTGCCATGTGCGTTGGCTAGGCGCAGGACTAGTCTCATTCAAATGAATTAGGGGGGTTTGTGTTTTTTCACTGGGGCTTAAGTCAGTCTGAATTAGGCCTATTGTCATATAATACCAATACTGTCCTGACTATTGTTTCACTGTCTTCCCCTGTTGTTCTCAGAGCCCTCAGTGCCTCTAGACCCCATCTCCTCCTCCAACTCCTCCTCCCAGATCATCCTGAAGTGGAAGCCTCCAACAAGTCCCAATGGCAACATCACCCACTACCGGGTCATCTGTCGCAAGCAGGCGGAGGACAGCGACCTCTACAAGTTTGACTACTGCTTACAAGGTCAGTATCCACAGGTCGCTGCATCGGAGTCTCAAACAAGCAGCTGCTCCTTATTTGTTTTTTTTTTAATTACATTTTTTTTCTCTTTCCCAGGAATGAAGCTGCCGTCTCGTACCCCAACCCACCTGGACAGTGAGGATGAGCAGAAGTGGAACCACACAGATGAGCCCACCTCAGGGGGCAAATGCTGCGCCTGCCCCAAGACAGACAACCAGCTAAAGAAGGAGCAGGAGGAGATCGAGTACCGCAAGACCTTTGAGAACTACCTCCACAATGAAGTATTCGAGAGCAGGTACACGTCTCTGATTGTAATCAAATGTCACAGCTTGTATTGATCAGAAAATTACTTCCCATAATATGATATCATATGTGATAAGTGACGTCACAAAGAGGCGTCATTTATAGTTAAAAAAAAAAAAAATCCAGGTATCTCTGCATCATGAAGGCCAATAGACACAACCTTAAGCTTACATAGATTGAAAAATAATTCATGAACATATGATAAATACAAGTGATTCAGAGGTTGAGTCATGATCCCAGCAATATCATAATCTTTTTCTGTTTATATTTTGAAATCAATCATTAACTTCAGTGTTTTTTTATTTTTTACCAACATAACACAAAAAACAACGACAAAAAACGCCACAATGATACCTAGCAAACCAAAATGTATTTTTAATTCAGACTGGTCACATGCTTTAATGAACATGTGCTCGTTTACAATAACACCAAGAAGAGCTTCATATGTTGTCAGTTTGTTTTTGGCCATGCAGCAACAACACTGGAGTCCCTCTGTCCAGCCAGACGACATCACTCCTCTTTTGTCTCAACCGTCATGATGTGTGTCTCAAAGTGGCTCCGTGCCAACTTTGTCTTGTTAGTCTGTGTGTGTGGTCTAGGTGTCGCTCATTTGGGACCCAAATCTATTTACGTGGTCACATCATGGGGACTTGTCTTCCTTATAAAGACAAAGAGGAAGTCACCAAAATGTCAATCGTTTAAGGTGAAGAGACTTTTTGATGGTTTAGGGTTCAGCAACTAGTAATTTTGGATAAGTTTAGAACAAGTCACTGGGATGAATGCACGAAAGTCAATATAATGTCCTGTGTAGTCCTGGAGACACAACACTGTGTGTGTGTGTGTGTGTGTGTGTGTGTGTGTGTGTGTGTGTGTGTGTGTGTGTGTGTGTGTGTGTGTGTGTGTGTGTGTGTGTGTGTGTGTGTGTGTGTGTGTGTGTGTGTGTGTGTGTGTGTGGGGCCTTAGGATGGGAGGTGCTGTTTTTCTGGGCCCCGGTGCCCCTACCCTCTCGCCTGACAGACACACACACACACACCCACAGTCTCTCCCTCCGCTTCCCGAGGGGAGTGATTACTGTGCCCATTATCATTCATGCCAGTCAGGGATGCAGTCATGCACATTGCCATTTGGACACACACAAACACCCACATTCACACACACCTCAGCTGCATTTTGAACCAATGCAATCGTCCAAGGTCAGATCCAAACAATGAAGTACATGAAAAAACTCTTCATGCTCTATTTCCCGTCATGCAGAGCGATGCAGGAAGTTTTGTGTTTTTCTCCCACCTGAGTAATCGCTGGTTCAACATTAACTCAGTCCTACACTTCCCTGTAGAGTGAACGCGAGGCCTCCACCACAGCAGCCTAGGGTTAAGTGCTTTGCTCAGGGATATTTGAATGGTTTTGATTTTTGCTGAAATTCATAAACATTTACTTTGCTTGATCTTACACTGCTTAAGTTCTGTATCTTAACTTCATTTTGAGTCATGGTCTGGTTGTGCGCTTTGTGGACGTTGGAGTTTGCTCATCGGCACCTCAGAGTGGTGAGGGTCGGTAGCTCTTCTAGCTAGACGGTACATGGGGTTTGTGGATAAATGTCACGCAATCAAACCTACCACAGACTGTAAAGGTTAGTGTGAGCAGAGGTCCTCACCGGACTCCTCTGCTGAGTCTAATTCAGACATAATACTTCTGCCTTTTGTGTTGATTATTTATCAATAATTTTCTTATCGATAATTATTTATTTGCCTGAAAATCTTCTGAATTATTTCTCCAGTTTTGCCTAAACCTTGCTCACTGATTTTACCTGTTGCTCTGTTTGTCCCCAGACCGTCTCGTCGACGACGCTCAGTTGGAGTTGCCAACGCCACCCAACTCCCTAACTTCCTTACCACAGTCCCCAGTTTGTCATTTGGCTCCACAACAGCCACCCCTGATGACGAGGATGATGAGGGATCCAAGGTCTCAAACACTTTATCTTTTCTATACCATATAAATTATAATTTGTATATGATTCCTGTGTTGAGCTATTTGCTGAGCATATACTTTTCTATCCTTGGTTTTGGGTTAAGAGAAGCTCATATAAAATAAGAAAAACAGAAAACTGTTCCCTTTAACAAATCACTCGAATTGAACAGAAGTAAAACATATTAATGTAAAAACAGTTTGTTTTTTTTATTTTATCTTACATGATTAATGCAGTTAAATCTGTCTCTTATTTACATACTGTATCTTTTAAAACATGTTAGTTCACATATTGAGGAAGAGATTTAACGTAGTCTAGCCTCTGAACAGCACAGGCAGTGCGAGGTAGTGCATTGCGAGGGAATTTGGCTGTAGCCATAAATCATTGATGCCACTGGAGTAATAAGACTTCTTCATCTTTTCTGCTCAGGTGGAGCTGAAGGTGTTCTTAAAGGAGTCAACCGTCATCTCCAACCTTCACCACTTTACCAGCTATAAGATCGAGATCATGGCCTGCAACCATCCGACAGACCTCAAACGCTGCAGCATGGCTACTTACGTCAGTGCCCGAACAATGCCCGAGGGTAAGAACAAATACAAACCTCACACTTATATACGCTCAGTCGTCAGCTGGTAACCCACAGTAGCTGCCAGCAACAGTACAACTAATGCTGTCGAGCACAACATTCCTGCATTGAATCCTATAAATCCTCAGTTTCTGTTGAAACTGTTTGAAACTGTCTGTTCTGGAGGTTTTTGTTTGTGGTCCCGTCAAATTGTATCTCATTAGTCAGGTGTCATATATTTTTATTATTTTGTCCACTCCATTTACATCAGTGATGGTAGGCTACACCACAGAAACACATCTCTGAGATTTCAACCTTAACAAAGGTCATAAATAAATGAACTTGAGCACCCAAAAAGCAGAGACTACCAGATTTCTGACGAAATGAGACACATGTCGCCGTACTATGTGGAAACATAGTGCTTCATACTGCTTTTCTTTATGTCCGGTATCCACAGAGAAAGCTGATGAAATCCCAGGCCCTGTCACCCATGAGATAGTGACGGCTGAGGCTCCCTATGTCTTGATCAAATGGAATACACCCCGATCCCCCAACGGCCTCATCATCCTGTATGAGGTGTTCTACAGGAAGGTTGGAGACACAGAGGTCAGTATCAACCATCCCCCAACTTTCACAGTGTGGCGATTCAGGGAAAAGTGAGGGGATGGAAGGGTCGTGGTTCTTTTGAAATATTTTAGAAAATAAAATACAGGAGGCAGAAATGAGGGAGGGAACGAGGCATTAGAAATGCTCTTGATATTCACTGGAGGAAGGATAATTATGGGGCTTAAAGGGAGACAGGAGTGCAAGAAAACAGGGAAGAAATGCAGAGAGAAGTGATGTGGGTGAACTCTGGGGAGTAGATGGAGGTAGCAAAGGAGAGTTTTTCTGTATCTACTCAAATTCTGTCTGTTCCTTATATAGAGAGAGGAACAAAGGCAATATTTGTTGACAAACTCCCAGTCCTACCACAGCGCGTGCTACCACAGCGCGTGCTACCACAGCGCGTTTTACACGCAGCGTTTTCTGCTGCGTTTATTTGCATATTATTATTTGTTTGTGGGCCTCAGTGCTTGTCTGTGACACTGTGTGTGTGTGTGTGTGTGTGTGTGTGTGTGTGAGTGTGTGTGTTTTGCTGTTGCTTATTTGCTGTAAATGTGTGAATTCATCTCTCATTGCTATTCATTGCTGCACTGCCTGACCCTAGGAGCCAGTAGCAGGTCTGTTACCATAGTGACAGAGGCAGGGAGGAAGACTAGAATGCAGTGGCAGGGATGGACTGATCTCAGGCGACATCTCCAGTGCACTGTGCTGCACTGAAAACACACCACTCGCGAACACACCCTGCAGTGGAAACAAACTGATCTGGATGTTTGTTTCAGAGCTTCACATTAATTATTTAGTTTATTGCACAGCGGTGCTGTATACCAAGGCTAAACACACGATTTTGAACATGTTTTCTAAGCAGACCTCTGCCTGACAGCCCCTCTAATTCCCTAGTATTAAGATCTGTCTCTCTGTGATTCTTGGGTTATTTTATTCTTCCAGGTTCACACAGCTTGTGTGTCGCGGCCGGCCTACCTCAAGTTGGGTGGCACGAAGCTTTCGCTTGTGCAGCCTGGAAACTACAGCGTGAGGGTCCGCGCCACCTCCTTGGCAGGAAATGGCTCTTTTACAGCAACCACTTATTTCTTCATGCCTAACCGTAAGTCGGGAGGCTCTATCTCTCTGATTTAACCAAACTCACATGTAAATCAGTCTCGCATAATTCTCATTCATCTGGAAAAACCATAGACTTCTTACACAATCTTTCCATCGACTTGATGCTGGTTCAAGTAGGCTATGTTGTACAAGCCATTTACTGAGGAACTGTTAAAAGTATGTTTTGCCTAGAAAGAAAAAATCTTTTACTGGACAGAAAATGATGAAAATATGCTGAATTTTCTCTATTATTTCCAAATGTATTCTTACTTTAATCCCTTATATGTTGAGAAAAATCTAATAAATCTCAAAGGTTGCTGCTGTTCTTTCTCACACTGCAACCCCGTGGGTGACCTGACTGCTGATCTGTGTTTTTTGCAGCGGATCCCGGTTTGATTTGGATTGTGATTGGTCCAGTCATCTGCTTCATCCTGCTGCTGTTTGTGGGAGGTGGAGTCTTTTGGATCTTCAAGAAGAAGTAAGATCTTAGACTAATGTCCTCTTTATCAGTGTTTTCCCCCTGTTGGACACAACCTGTGCAGATTACACCTAATGAGGAAGGTGCTCATTTTGTTTGAAACCTAGAAGTGGGATTTGTTTGAAGGCTTTGAGCCCAGTAGCTATCAGGGGTTTGTGACAGGACAAATAAAGTGTAAATCGAGAAGGTGAGAACATCCAGGAGAAAGTTCACATCTTATTAGATTTTTCAGCGTCTCAGATTCTTTTTGTGTTTGTGTTACAGGCAAACAGAAGGCCCGACTGGACCTCTTATCGCCTCCTCAAATCCTGAGTACATCAGCGCTAACGATGGTAAGAACAGCAGCATTCCAAAAATGACTAAGTTTAAGAAGTACAACACATTGTGCTCTCTTCGCACACCTTTAGATACTAGCCAACGTGAAAATATTATTACTATCATGAAGACAGATATTCCCTTAGGATCTTTTGTGAAAGGTTCGCTAAATAAAAATGTGGTCATTTGTGTTTTGTGTAGTGTACGTTCCTGATGAGTGGGAGGTGCCCCGGGAGAAGATCACGGTGCTCAGAGAGCTCGGCCAGGGCTCCTTCGGCATGGTGTACGAGGGAATCGCCAAGGACATCATTAAAGGAGACCCGGACACACGCGTTGCTGTCAAGACGGTCAATGAATCGGCCAGCCTGCGGGAGAGGATCGAGTTCCTCAATGAAGCCTCCGTCATGAAGGCTTTCAGTTGTCACCATGTGGTACGACACAATTTTACCAAAGCACTTCTCCTTTGACAGATTTATCGCCGACCAGCAGGGAGACTGAAGCAGCTCGCAATACACTTGTGAATTAGTATGTCACAGTTTTCTGACATTTTTTGCAAACCAGCGTGAACATGTGCGACTCAGTATTCACACGTAATAATCACCTCTGCCTGCTACTACTATTTATGTTAAGCAACATAATGAGCACCGATTCACTTGACATATGTTGTGCTGTCAGCTGGAATAATCATATTGAGATGTGGAGAGAAATATATAATTTTCTCACTGACCGCCATAATGTATTCACAGGTTGTCTTGTCTGCTTCCTTGTTTCTTTTAAAGATGTAAAGTAATTAAGGACAGATCACACTGACATGAAATATTGATACTGATAGAGTTGACCTGTAACAGTGATGATGAGGTTTAACTACAAACTTGACATAGTTTGGAAATAGCCCCAGATTTAAGTGAACAAAATACATTTATTTTATTTTATTTTCCCTATTTAGGTCCGTCTGTTAGGTGTGGTCTCCAAAGCTCAGCCCACCCTGGTAGTGATGGAGCTTATGACACACGGCGACCTGAAGAGCTACCTCCGATGTCTCAGGTCGGACTCTGAGGTAAGTCTCTGAAATCTCCATCTTTTTAAAAAGGAGCTTCTGATAAGTCCACTCATCACGGACAGACTGCATGAATGTATTTTGATGGTGTGTGTGTTTGTTTTGTAGAACAATCCAACAGGCCGTCCACCGCCCACACTGAAAGAGATGATCCAGATGGCTGCAGAAATTGCAGATGGCATGGCCTACCTCAACGCCAAGAAGTTTGTCCACAGAGACCTGGCAGCCAGGAACTGCATGGTGGCAGAAGACTTCACCGTCAAGATCGGAGGTGCAGTAGCTCGTGTTTGTTTTCCTTGTCGTTATGATGGAATTGAATCAGTTATCACAGTGTGATTGTCAGTTGGAAAAAAGTTTGAATGTGTTCTTACAGTAAAGGTGTATTGAGCTCTCTCTCTTTCTCTGTCTCGTAGATTTTGGTATGACGCGAGACATCTATGAGACGGACTACTACCGTAAAGGAGGGAAGGGCCTGCTCCCTGTCAGGTGGATGGCTCCAGAGTCGCTGAAGGACGGAGTCTTCACTCCCCATTCCGACTGCTGGTTAGTCAAACCTTAGCAGCTGTTGTACGGTCTTATCAATCCTGATTACATTCCTGGTGCATGTGATCATGTTTGTGTATGTGTGTGTCTGCAGGTCATTTGGCGTCGTGCTGTGGGAGATCAGTACGCTAGCAGAGCAGCCTTACCAGGGTTTATCCAACGAACAGGTTCTGAAGTTCGTCATGGACGGAGGATACCTGGACCGGCCGGAGAACTGCCCTGAGCGAATGTGAGTAAACTCAGACACGAAACAAATTTGATCATTAAATATGTTTTTTAAATTTCGTGGTTGTTGTTCAGCTCATTGAAACTTTTGATTTGAGAAAAAAAAATCATTTAAAAACTTTTTCATCAGGTTCCCAAAATGTATTACTCCATCCAATAGTCATTATTTTCAATTTACTACTTTATGGACGATTGCTACTTTGTCTTCATCCGAGGCTGAACGATAGAAACTTGTAGAAAGGATTATTAAATATGCCTGTTGTCTCATGGTTTGGTAACTTCGCTCCAGTAATTCTCATGTACTTCAATCTCTAAATGGTTGTGTCATCAGTTTCAACATGGTTCACCACCTTCTTTCTCATGTTCAAAACATTGTCCTCTCCTCTCTCCGGTGTCCGATTCGCCCTCTCAGGCACAGCCTTATGCAGATGTGCTGGCAGTACAACCCCAAGATGCGGCCGATGTTCTATGAGATCATCGAGATGCTGCGGGAGGACCTGCACCCGTCTTTCCAGGAGGTCTCCTTCTTCTACAGCGAAGAGAACAAGGTCCCCGAAACGGAGGAGTTTGACCTGGACCTGGACAACATGGAGAGCATCCCCCTGGACCCATCTTCGTACTCGCAGAGAGAGGAAAGCTTAGGCAGGGACAGCGGGCCCTCGGTGGCCCTCAGGGGGAACTATGAGGAGCATGTCCCCTACACACACATGAACGGTGGCAAGAAAAACGGACGAATCTTATCGTTGCCCAGATCCAGCCCTTCCTAACATTTCCTGTTCCCTAAACAAACTTGTTTAACAATCTTTCCCATCCTTCTTTCAGTTCCAGTCCATTTTCTGTATCCTCCACGTTTCTTCTCGTCATTTTATAATGATTCTTATTCTCGGAGAATCCCTTCAAAACAGACACAGATCTCAGGACTTTTTATTTTCTTCCTCATGGCTGCCAAACACTGGCAAGCAAGGGATGCAAACACGGTGTAACACTTCCTCCGCAACACATTGGGCTGTTTATTACTTACTTATCTATTGTTTTTCACTATTGCCACGTTTCCAGGACTCATCATGGTGGAAACGGAGAGGAATTTTTAAAAAAAACTGTGAACTCTACAAACCTTAGACAACCAAGATGGCTGCTTATGCTCAACCTCCTCAAGACTCGTCCCTACTTTTCCTCCCCCACCAAAATCTGCATTTCCAATTCCCTGTGCTTTGTTACTTTTCTCCTAGTGAAATCTTTTTACTCAGATAGTGGCCTTTTTATATGTGGCCTATAAACAAAGACAAGTGTCTATCAGCGCTTACACTAATTTCCTTTTTGAACAATGAATCAGTTTGGAACAGTGGAATGATTTGCAAAAGACTTGATCCTAGAACAAAACATCTATTCCTAGAATGTTTTACTTTTTCTTTTCTTTTCTTTTCTTTTTGGTTCTGCAGAATTCCAAACTACACACAGATTCATCGGGTGTTTGGTGAATAGTTTTAATTTATTTACTTTGATTGTTATTTTCTCTTCTCTCTCTCTCTTTTCCTTTCTCTCTGTTTTATTTTTGTGTCCTCACTATACGGCTGAAGGATATTTAAACAATTTAGAATTGGACAAAAGAGTTCCTCAGACTGACCAATAGCTGCTGCTTTGATATATTTTAATGGGGGTATATAAATATATAAATATATATAATATATATATAGTATATATGGAATATTGGCATTTCTGTACCAATATTTTATATATAATATATGACATACTGATGTTTTTGTAAATAGTTCATATTTGTAAGATTATTTTTTTGATAGTATTTTGTTTTGCCAGTTTTTTTCTTTCTCTCCTGTTGTTTTTTGTAGCCCCAGGAATCACACTAATCTACCATTAGTGCTCTCTGCGTCTTAGGCCTCCAGACCCCAACCGCCACCCCCCACAAAATATTGTCAACTCACCGCATCTTTTATTTTTATAAACCTTGTGTCCGTGTCTGCTCTTTCTCTGGTTGGATTGCGCTGGAATGTGTTTGTTATCGCGGGTTCATTATGTCTTTCGTGTGATCGTGCTAGTCGTCATCAGTGTTAACCATCGGTGAGGCCAGAGATCGTGTTGAGAGCTTGGATCAGTGATTGTACTTCCGTATGTTGGCGTGTTTTTTCAGTTGTGTCTGTGCTGCTTTGGATCAGACCCGTCTGATCTGAGCTCTCAGCTAGATTTTGGCTGTTTTGGTCTGAAAGTCCTCAGACTTCAAATTTAGAGAGCAGTGGCGTCCCCCCACCCCACCACCCCCCATTGTCGTTCTGTTGGATTTGCTCTGCACCAGACACCTTTGGCACTCTCTCTCTCTCTTCCCATTGGCTGCTAAAATCACTGCTCAAAATCAGGCTGGTGGAAATTTCCACGTTTTTTGTGGTGGAGGGCTGGAGAGAAATATGGAAAGTTCCAAGTGTATTTAGAGTCCACAGCAGGTAGCGAGGGAGAGAGGAGGGCAGTGTCTCTCGTCTCTCTATCTTTCAGTGTGTCTGAGAGAGAGAGAGAGAGGGAGTGTGAGCGATTGTTAATCCTATTATTCTCTCTGCTATCACATGCAGCTCGGCAGCCAGGACACAGTGTGCAGCGGCTATTTCACTCAGGTCTGACATTCCAGGATTTAGTTAAAACTGCTTGTTCCCTCATCCCCCAAGTTTTGCCCGCCTGATGGCAAAACTCATACCATCACCACACCCCAACAGTGAACACATTGAAGACTGCTGTCTTTTTTTTTATCCCACCTTCTTAATAATCACTTGGAGAGAGATAGAGTGGCACAGATTTTTGCCAAACATTCACTCTTAGAGCAAGTCGCTGCGTTTCTCTGACGTTTGTCCCTCCTGCCTGGGAATCAAAAACATTCCCTTCTACTGTACCCTCACACAAAGCTCCAGAAGAGTTAGTGGCCCCCCTCATTTTGTGTGTAAAGATCAATAATTCACCGCGACTTTCGTCCAGAGGCCAAAAGCAACAGCAGATCCTCTGTAAACGCTCCCCTCTTACTCTCTCACCACATCAGTAGATGATAGTCAGCAGACGAATAGAGATGGTGAGTTTTTCTTTTCTCTTCTTTTTTTATTTTTTTTTACTCTGGACACAGACCAGTGTGGTTGCCAATCTAGCCGAACAGCGTTCAGCACTTATAGCATAGCCAAAGTGTTGGCAGCTTGCTGTCAACAACGAGAACCCACAGAATCGGAGTCGGAGAAAGCGGAGAAGCTGCCTCCATCTTTTACCAGTGCCTTCTCAAACCCACAGCCACGTCCAGGCTAGTTGTATTGGCTAGTTTAACACACACACACACACACACACACAAACGCCTCTGTGATCTGTCTATTTTTTCCTCATGAGGCCGGACAGGCATAGAAATCAGAGCTGTATCCACATTTGTATTTGTGGGCCCACAACTTTGCTCTTTGCTGGAAGAGGAATAAAAGTCTTTGGGGCAGATTTTTTTTCCCTCCTCTCTTTCTTCCAGTTTTAGCTCGTGGCCAGCGAAAGGTTGAACAGTTCACCAGTGCTTTAGCGGTGACACCGTGGATGACACCGTGTTGTTATTGTTAATTAATAATGGATTGAGTCTTCTGAGGATTTACAATCTTTGGCTTTTTTTTTTTTTTTTACTTAAAACTTGTAAATAATCTGTGACATAGTTTTGGAATATCTGATGCCCGTCGGTTGTGTGTACATGACAGAAAAATAACCTTCGCTGTGTCACAGTTCCACAGATCCGAGCGCGTACTAATACGCGCTCGGATCTTAACAGTAAAAGTTTTTGGCCTTTGGTAATGCTATACATCTTTACACTACATTCTCAAAACCCATGTTAGACGAGTATATAGTGTGGAGGTGGTGCTCTGTCTCCAACTTGACCTAGGTTGCTCATCTCGTGGTGGGTTCACTCACACACACATATGCAATTTTTAATTAAGATGGTGCCCATATCTTTGAAATACCAGAAAAAAATATTTATTTTGTTATGATCATTGTCATTGTGTAAGAAGAACACAGTCAGCTTTGTAGACGAGCATTTCTAAGGTTGTTGAGAGTGGAGGGATGTAAAAAGCCTAGTTTGTTATTGAACAGGAGGAGCAGCTGGCGGTGAACAGCAGGAGAACTAGTTAGTTAGTTAGTGAGTTAGTTAGTTTGTAAGTAATTGTCGTTGTCTTTGTGTTTGGCCAGAGTCTACCTCAGTGCATATGGATGAATCAGTCTAAAGAGCCTAAATCATCCCCGTCAGTCACTCGATATCCCGTCATTTTAAATAATATCACGTCTATCGTACATTATCAACATTAGTTTCCACTGTGGTCTGTTCAATTCCTCCGCCTCTTAGTTTATGAAGTTTAATCTTCTTCTTGTGTCCCAGGGGGAAGTTCGCGTAGGCTCCTGCAGAATGTGGTTATTGTCGGGAGCGTTGCCCGGCATATCTTATTTTATCTTATCTTATTTTGTCCTTTTTTTATTATTTTGATTTTAGGTTTCATTGGTGAAGTGTTTTTAGAACAAGCTTTCGAGATGTTCAAGTATTATTCCTCATATTTTTTGCCCTTAGTGCTCATTAAATGTGGAACAGAAGACATTAGATTGGCTCTATGGACAGTGTTTGCTTTTGATTATGACTACAGTCTGTAGAAGTGCTCACAGGAGACTTCCCCCGGGATCTGGAAGAAGCAACGTAGCTTTACACAAATCCTCTCGACGCTGTGCCGTAGCGCCTTTCCTGGTTTCTGGGGATGTGACATTAGCGTGAGCAAAAGAAAAGAGGAAAGTCTTGTGACTCTCAGCGCACACTGTATCTGTGATCAGCTCCATGCAGCCAAAGCTGACAGAGCACAGCTGTCGACACCTTGTGCTTTCCTTAAAATCACATTTGAAATAAAACTGTAGTTTGCCAGAAAGCTCTACTCTTCTTCTTCTTCTTCAGTCTGTCAATCTGTCTCTTTGTGGTCAAAACAGTTAGCGTACTGATCCCACGTCTAATCCATTGTCGATTCATTTGTCTGTTTAGATTTTTGTTTTTGTTTTTGTATGTACATTTTTTCTACTGTGAATATCAAGAGAAATTTGTTATTTTCTGTCAATGCCATGGATTAGGTCTGTTGTGGCGGATCAGGACACAACATCGGGGGCTTTGTAAAAGTTTTAAGGAGGGGGACTTTTCCTCTGCAAAGAAAAAGAAAAAGATGGACTGGGACAATCCTGTGTGCCATAAGAACTATTAATAGACATGAAATCTAGATTGTAACTTTTTGTCTCAGGGAGGCGGCCTGATGCTTTGTGGTTGGAGGATACAGAGGATGAGGAGGAAGCTACCGTACCTACCTTTTATCTTCTCTGACTGAAGCGCAAGTTTTCGGCATCCTTGCAAAAAAGATTCTAATAGGCCCAACAACAAGTTTTCAACAACAAAAACCCTGAACATCCTTTTCACATGCTTTCTCCCCCTGTTGAATACGATCAGGAATCCTCCTCTCCCTCTCTGACGTGATGTGGTTTGGTCTGCCCTCTAGCGATTGGACAGGAGTGTTGCAGGTCAGGGGTGGCGAAGCAAACAGGGCTCCGACCAATAGTGCCTTGCTCAGACTAACAGCCCACCTGACTCCTTCCTCCTCCTCCCCCTGAGCAGAACCACCACTGACAAGTGTGTCTCCACCAATCACTAAAGAGGATCTTCCACCTCCAAACCTGAAATGAAAAACACATGAATTATGATTTGAATGCGTCCAGTTTTCTTTAGTTGTGAAACATTCTGACTGCTTGGGGAGAAAATACTGTAATTTGGGATTATATGAGGATTTTTACCCCAAAAAAGGTTGAACTTGTGTCTCTAATCTACTAAGCTCTGGCTTGCTTTGTGCATGGAAAATGAATTATCTATACCAGCGGATAGCTTAATAATCAGAGGTCTTCTGATTTCTGCTTCTCATCAGTCTGTTTTTCACAGCGATGCTCTAAAGCACATGCAAAAAAACAAAAACAAAAAAGATGATCAGCGACAACTGATTGCATGGCCAGTAGAAGAATCTCCATTTGCAATGCACTCAGTTGTTCCAGGACTTTTGTTTAATTTTTTTTAATGAACTGATTAATAAGCTCTTAACTGTAAATAGCAGCGGATCACCTTGGCTTCTGAAAAAAAAAACAAAAGCACTTGATTTTAGGGAAGTTTAGGTTTGTTTTGTTGAACTCTCGTGCCCGAAGAAGCGGTTGGACAAGAGCATGCTAGTGACGCGGCGCAGGGCGAGAACAAAGCGTAGTACGTATTGTTGTTTTGTTTTAAGGAAAAGAAAAAAGTATTACATTTTAGAGATGTTGATTTCTATTTTTCTAGCCAAAGTAGGGAGGGCAAATACAATTACTTTTTTTCTGACTGTAATCTTTAACTACTCTTGTACATTATGAATTTCAACATTGTTATCAATGTGTATTTAACTTTTTTTCTAAATTTAAAAAAAAAAAAAAAAGGTTGATTTTTTGTTTTGTCTGTTCTCCGTTTGTGTTGTGTTCATCACAGTCGCGTCTCGTTGTGTTTTTACAGGAGCAGCACAACTCCGGTCTGAGGGCTTAACCCCCGTAAACAAGACGTATACAGTATGTGGCCTGAAATGTTTTGCAGTGAACCCTGCTCTTAATCCGATGCATGTTTTCTGAATGTTGGCCAACGCCAACCGCCCAGCCGCAGCAACATGTCACCCATAAAGCCTTTCTTGTGTCATAAAATGCATCACCTATCGCAGATGTTATTGTATTGAATTGTTTCTGACAAAAAAAGATGTGTATTTAGTTTGCAAATGTGTTTGTGTTTTTGTTTTGTTTTTATGTGAAAAACTGGAAAAGACCACTGCACATCCTTTTGAAGAAGAGGAAGCATGAGTGATAAAATCCTGAATAAGCTAAAAAAAAACTTATGGTTCAACAACCACACATTATGAAGTTGACCTCAAAAGCTGGAAGGCCTTCGAGGAATGGTTCAACGTTTTTGGGAAATGTACGCTTGTTCGCCTTTTTTTAACGGAGAGTTTGTTGAGACGATCCAAGTCGCTCTCATCTCTCTGTGCTACTGATTAAAGCGTCAGCCTGTAGCCGCTTAGCTTAGCAGAAAGACGAGAAGGAGGGCTGAACGACTGACCGGTGGTGACAAAGCCCCTGTACAAAAACAACAGTGGAAAAAGATCAGTTTGACACTTTTTGCAGGGCATCATTGTCTGACTCATAACCCTCCCTTTTTCTAATTGAACAGATTAAACTAACTCAGCATCACTTGTTAATCCGGGAGCCTGTTTTGTTATTTGATTTCGTTGCCTTACGACCGAGCCAGGACAGCGTCCTCCCCGCGTTTCCAGTCTTTATGCTCAGCAGAGTTGAGCACCTGCTGGCTGCATCCTACATGTAACGGACAAATCTAAAAAGTAGTATGGCCTCTGCGCATCTGCAAGTAAACAAGCTTCTTCCCCAGAATGTTCAAACTGTTCCCTCGAGGAGAATCGCCAGCTGTAAATGAACTGAGTAAGTCTGCGATGAGTGTGACGATGACCTGTTTGTGGACGGACGGTGGGCGTGTCTTAGGTTTGTAAGGAGACACATCTGGGGAAAAGCAGCCTTTTCTTGACTTTTTTTTTTCTTTCTTTGAAAGTCATCTGTCAGTCCAGTGGTCTGCTCCAGTTTACACACCAATACGTTATACTTGTCTCTTATCGTGTTCCCTGTGCCGTACGTTGTTAAGATCGGTGGAGTTGTGTCTGTCGTCGTTCTCAGTTGAAGTTCTTTTCCACGGCTTTCTTTGTCTCACTGCTCCTCTTCCTCCTCAGCGTGTCCTTCGAGTCTCTTTTTTCTTCTCCTCGGTGCACATAGGTGGTCCTCCCCAGAATGCTGTGTGTAGTCTTGCAGGATACCTCTTTATTAATGTCATTTTATTGCCGATGAATATGCTGATGTATTAATTTTGGGATATGTTGTGTATACATTATGTTGAGACATCAGTGCGTGTGCAGACAGGTGTATATGTGTGTATGTACAGTCCGAAACCCGCAACCCTACAGAGATCGCTTCATCCCTCACACTGGATCCAAATGTGCCATTATCTTTATGTATCACGTATATCAACATATTGCACACACACACACACACACACAAACACACACACACACACAGATACACGCGCATATTGTACAGGATCAAAAATGTGCCATGACTAAATGAACGCTTGACAATTTATTTTTTCTATGTTTTCAAAGGAGAGTCAAGTAGTGACATGTACAGAAAATGATGCAATGATATGAAAATAAAAAAACCTTGCTGTGTGTAAATTATTCAACAATTAACTGTTTATATTAAAATTATGAATAAAATTATTGGAGAAAAATGTGTCTTCTCGTTTTTTTTGTACCAGCAGAAGGGAAGCAGGAAGTATTGTCGATTTGGCTTTTTGTATTTTCATTTTATTTTACTCTGCAGGGACTTTTCATCCGACACGTTTGACAGCTGTACATATATTGACGTGATATCTGACGTGCTGTGTTTTCACAGCCACACTTCGTTGTGGTTCAGCCGTGGACTCCTGAGTGTTTTTCCTCTATTTCTTTTTCAGCCTGCTTCTCTTACAGTGTACACACAACTATAACTGTACAACTGCAAGACAAAGTATGACATAAACAGACTTCCATCTGGTCAATTTCATAAGTATATATTTATATTATATTTAGAATAAACTGCAACACACTGCATGTCCAGTGTTTGTCTGCTTTGTTTCGTTGAAACAACACCACAAATTGTAAATGTGTTTTGCCCCCGCACTGTCAGTGAACCCACCAGGACCTGCATCAGCTCGTTCATTGTGAGCATCGCCGCTCACAACAGCACGCTGAACTTAGGCTCCGACTGGAACCACCACGAGCGCACTTCGTGACCTCTGACCCTGTTTCTCAAACACTGTGCAAATGAGTGTGAAGACGCAGAGAGAACAACGGACTCAATGAGAGTCATGAGATAACGCTTCATCTCTCTGGCTGGTGTCCAGTCATGAGTGGGACGTCCCCTTTTAGTTCCAGCTCACTTCAGCAACAGCACAACTTGATGTTATTTCAGAGTGCGAGGTCAGAGCAAAGGTCAATCGCCAGTAAACCTGCTCACTCATCGTGGACTCCGCTTCAAAACTTCAGTGCTTGTGCTGCCGTCGAGCATGTGAGCTGCCAGGGCCTGTGCTCTTTTTCTTTTTTTTGCCGAAGCAGCAGTGATGTGTGAAACCGAATGCACGGGCCAATCAGCATCACTTTTGTCCTCGGCTGCACAGTCTGAGAAAAAAAAGAGGAAGCGGGGTTTGAGGCTGACTGCCGACTCTCTCTGCGAGGACACACACACACACACACACACAGTCAGACCGGAAGGATTTTTAGAACCCAGTTCTTCTCCTCTTCTTTGGTTTTATTCTGATGCTCAGAATAAAGGATTTAATGCGGCCACCTGTTCCCTTCCATCCAAGGTAAGTGGAGTCTCTGTTGCCTCTCTGGGTTCTGGCCACACTGGCCACACAAGGGCCCACTTCATTCCTCTGCATGTGCTGATGGACTGTCTGCGATACGAGGCGCTGCAGTACACTGCTTTGTTTTTACACTTACTGTACGTCCAACTTTCCCCCCGGTGCCCGTGTGTTCTTCTTCTCATGTCTGTGGGAAAGTTGGGAGACTTTTTTTCCACTTGACGTGCACTGAGCTGAACTTGACAGTCATCCGTGCTCACACAGTCTCTCACCCTGTGACTGGGAGCCGGAGCAGAGACACGTCCTCTCTTCTGCACTGTTGTTGTGTGGCTGCAGTTTCTTTTTAGGGCCTTTTTTTTTTTTGAAAGACTTTGTCTTTCAAAAGCATGAAGAGAAGACGTGCTGTTCGGTCTCCATGTGACTCAGAATAAGAAGGAAAACACCACCCTGCCCGACACTTGCACTGCGTGTACTTCTCTTTTTCAGTTTCTGCTCCTCATTCCATTAGTCTCTCGGACCATCAGACCATCTCCCCCCTCTTGCTTGTCATTGCAATCGGCTCACAAAACTACTACTGCAACAATATGTTCTGCTGCTTTTCTCTTCATAAACTTAGAAAAGTAAAGTTACTCCCCAAAAAAGAGCAGTGGCGCGTATTTCTAGTTGTTATCTGCTCCTGAGGACGGTTTTAGAGTTCTTCAAACAGGAAAATAAGACTTTTCCCGAGAAACTTCTACAACTTCATCTTCAATGCCTCCCTCTCCTCCCACTGTCACCTTTTGTCTCTCTCTCTCTCTCTTTCTCTCTCTAATTTCTCTCTCTCCTTTTCTCTCTCTAATCCCTCTCTCTCTCTTTCTCATTTTCCCTCTCTCTTTCTCTCTCTAATTTTTCTCTCTCTAATTTCTCTCTCTCTCTCCCTCTCTCTCTAATTTCTCTCTCTCTCTCCCTCTCTCTCTAATTTCTCTCTCTCTCTCCCTCTCTCTCTCTCTCTAATTTCTCTCTCTCTCTCTCTAATTTCTCTCTCTCTCTCCCTCTCTCTCTCTCTCTCCCTCTCCCTCTCTCTCTCTCACTTCACTGGCATCTCTGGGGAGGTAATCCCCAACCAACAGCTCCCTGATTCCAGCCTTGTACTCTCTGTCTCTCTCCCCTCCCTCCCTCCACCACCACCTCTCGCTTGGTGCCAGAGCTCCAGTGTGAGCCAGCTCCAGTTCCAGCTGGCCTCCCCACTGCGCTGCTCCTATGGCGGACTCTCCTCTTAACAACTCCTGGCCCTCCTTCTCCAAACTCTGGATGAAGAGATGGTCCTTGAAGAGAGGTACGGAATGAATCTACTTACAGATGTGTGTGTGTGTGTGTGTGTGGGGGGGGGGGGGGGGTTTGAAGGTGGTGTGTTGGACATCACAGAGTAAAAAAGTGGATAGACAGAAGACGTCCAGCAGAGGTTTTGGACTGGCTGTGACCTTTGGATGTTGTGGTAGTGTGCCGCTTGGCTCTTTGTTGGTTTCTCTTCTTCGTAACTCCCATTCAGACCTTCTCTTGAAATATCGTTCAGTGTTTTGAGCTGATTGGGGTTTGCGGTGAATGATGGTTGCAGTATTTCAGGTGACAGTTTGCTGCAACGTTTAGTGAGTCATGTCAGACCGGGGTGAGTTGTATAAGGTGTGAGGACGCACAAATGTCACAATTTGAAAACTTTTTTCTCATTTTGTGTCTATAGAGCTGCTACAGTTTATTTAAATGAGGTCTGATGTTGCATATGATCCCTTGAGGAGACATGAGGAGTGGAGCTTGGTGCACACCATAGATCTACTACACACAGAACTTGAGCTTTTTTCATGCGCTCTGTTCCCACGTCCTGCTAACCTGTAAGACACCAAGAAGCCACGTAGGATGCTTCCATTTTGCTTCAGCTGTAGTGTCTGTGTAGCTCGGCACTCTGAGAGAGCAGTCAAGAGTCTAGTAGCATGTCTGATCAAAGATGATCTGCAAGATGACAGCTGCTTTGATCTGTGCTTCAATCTCAGATCTAACAGCCTCTGTGTTCTGTTCACACGCGCACACACGCACACACACACACCATGACCTTTGTCTTAGAAGCAAAGTGCTCCATAAAATATTGTATTGAATAATATGTTTATTTTATGTGTGATTCTAATCATGTCATAAGTGGTTTCTGTGGCTGGGCAGATTTTTTCCTCTGTGTGTGTGTGTGTGTGTGAGTGTGTGTGTGTGTGTGTGTGTGTGTGTGTGTGTGTGTGTGTGTGCGTGCGTGCCGCATCAGTATGACCTCATCTATTCTGAGAAATGTGTTAATTGTACCAGAGTCTTTGTGAAGAGCACATCTGAATTAAGTGTTTGAATCATGGCGCATTGTAATAACTCATTCTGTTTAGTGTAAATAATCAACTGACCACATCATATGATGCCAAAGTTCCTCTTGTGATTATCATGCAGCTTTGGGCACTTACTTACTGTATGTACAGACACGTGCACTTGTTTCCCTCTTGTCACATTTCTTGTCACACATGGTCAATTTTCACATGACCTGTCAGACCACTAAAGTGTCACACATTGAGACAGTTTGTCATTCACAATCTGCATAATTAAAAGTACAATTCTCTTATACCGTTCTATTAAAAAGTACTTTTTAATGTTGTTTTGATTCAAAGTTGTGTCCACTTCATTGAAACTGCTTTCTTCTTTCAGTTTTAACAATACACATAATTGTTCAATAATTCAGAGGACTAAAATAAGAAAACCCTGCTTTACTATATCAATCATTTAAAGTGTAGTCTGAAGAACAATCCTCAACAACATGGTTTAACTTTTATAACTGCATGAAGTCAGTTTATTTATTCTGAATTATATCTTTATTTATTCTGATTAATTATAGGCTATTTATCGAATAAGAAATCTGCAAAAACACTTAATGGGAGATAAATTAGCCAAAACTTGAGCGCAACAGAAGTGAGATATCCTCTTTGCAATTACTTACCTAATGTTAGTCGTTCAATTACAGTGTAGAGGTAAAACAGTTATGGTATAAAGTATGAAGGTTAGAGTTTTGGCGAGAGTCATTGATGATTAATTGGGTGATAATAGTGATTAGTTTTAGCAGCAGACCACCCTTTGTTACGTAAAACCAGATGGTGGAGAAAACAGCTGACTGTGACCGTGACAGTGCCAGAACGGTTATGGACACACACACACACACACACACACACACAGACTCACTAATGTTTCATCCGTGTGTGATGTATTAGGAGATAGGAGAGGCCAACCATAAAAGGCTACAGCAGCTCTGCAGAGTGTCTAAGTTTACACTTAACACAAGAGGGATTTGGATGCAGGCGCACTCTCCCTCCGGAGGGGACACTGCAACAGACGATGATTTAGAAATATAGAAAATAGATCTACAGCGTGTCTGTGTGTCTGTTTATGTGAGAGCATCCCTGGCTGCCGCACTGAAAAGGGCTAGTGGATGCTGTCGCTTTACAGCCGGACACGGTGCAGGACTCAGAGAGTTTGGCCTGTCTGCGTTTTCTCTCACTGCACAGCTCCACCTGAGCTCCCCCGCTGAAAGGTCATCGTTCGTCGGTGATATCACATGGAAACTGACAGAGAGGCATTGAGAGATCTGTAGTGGGAGACTCTCAGAGTCTGGATCAAGCTTAACTCTGTTTTTACGTTTCAAATGTACTTGTTGTGATGTTAGTTTAGGAGTTAATTGGTTTGGTAGTTAGTTAGTTTGGTAGTTGTTTGGTTGGTTGGTTGTTTGGTTGTTTGGTTGGTTAGTCGGTTGGTTCGTCAGTTGTTTGGTTGTTTGGTTGGTTGGTTGTTGGTTGGTTGGTTGGTTGGTTCGTCGATTGTTTGGTTGGTTGGTTGGTTGGTTGTTTGGTTGGTTGTTTGTTTGGTTGGTTGGTTGTTTGGTTGTTTGGTTGGTTGGTTGGTTGGTTGTTTGTTTGGTTGGTTGGTTGTTTGGTTGTTTGGTTGGTTGGTCGGTTGGTTGGTTGGTTGGTTGGTTGGTTGGTTGGTTGGTTGGTTGGTTGGTCGGTTGGTTCATCGGTTGGTTGGTTGGTTGGTTGGTTGGTTGGTTGGTTGGTTGGTTGGTTGGTCGGTTGGTTCATCGGTTGGTTGGTTGGTTGGTTGGTTGGTTGGTTGGTTGGTTGGTTCGTCGATTGTTTGGTTGGTTGGTTGGTTTGTTGGTTGGTTGGTTGGTTGGTTGGTTGGTTGGTTGGTTGGTTGGTTCGTCGATTGTTTGGTTGGTTGGTTGGTTTGTTGGTTGGTTGGTTAGTTGTTTGGTTGGTTGGTTGGTTTGTTGGTTGGTTGGTTCATCGGATGGTTGGCAGGAATTCAGGATCTCAACTACATTGCAGACAACTTTCGTGCCCCTGGGGGTTTCAGGGTCACTTTTCCTCAGAGCAGCCCCTGAGGAAGTTGTCTACACCACTTTGGAGATAACAGAGGAGAAAAAAGGAGTATGCACATTGAAGCTCCCACTTCTGGCTCCTAGCGTTAACTAGCAGCAGCGTTATGGTCATGGCCTGGCTCCATCTGACTTTCACTCAGGATTTATCTCATTTTTCTTTAACCCTCCCTCTTCACCTGCTTTTGCTCCCCCGTCTTCGGTATTCTTTTCATCTTGCGAGGTTGAGTTGCTTTTGTCTCTTCCACCGTCTACCATTAACGTGGGGATAGATACCAGGAGAACGAGATTAAGCCAAAAAGTTGTCTATTTCCACTTTAAACATCTTGACAACACACTGTAAATAAGACCTTACAAATGAAAACACAGTTGTGCTGATGCCTCCTAGACGCCATTGGCCACCATCTGTGCTTTTCATATAACTCAAAGCAATAGGTGGGATGACATCCAATAGTTTCAAGTAGTGGCAGCAACATGGGCATACACAGTTGTTAGAGACCAAACTGGAGGTATAACAAGTATGAATATCTGACTTTCTCGGTCAGGTGGACAGCAGGATGACTCCGATTGATTGCAAGTGGTGTCAGTTGAAGGTTGAATATGTCATTATTATGGTTGCAGTCTGTTACATTGTCTGTGTGTGGTGAAAAATTGAATCAGTGCAGAAACCTTAATAAATTGAAACAGTGGAAAACAATTGACATCTCCATTCCATTCTTTTTTCTGCCCCATAGTCCACCGTGCGGTGCCGCCTCACGCCCAGCAACCGTAGGACATGTACTCTGCATTTTAATAGTTAACATGTAGAGAAAACGAAACCTTCACTGTGGAAAAGAAACAGGGCCATGTGTGTTGAAGGAGAGTTGAGTCAGGCCCCGTGGAGCCAGGCTGGATTAGGCTAAGGTTTGGGTTCACAGGAGGCGTCCTTTACGAAATGTGGGTTATGTAACCTGTCGTCTGTGGCTCCCCCCTGCTCAGATGCTCGCGGCGTGGCTGAAACCCGACCAGTGAACACGACACACTCAGACGTCTTAACAGGCTTTTCAGACACCACAAGACACTGACAGGATTATTTTTTTTAAACGCAAAAAAATGTTTCAATGACACACTTTGTAACCTCAAACGCATATTACCAGACTCACTTTGCCATTGTAACATAGATCTCCTCCGTAGTGCGTATACTTATTATTATATGTTAGGTTATTTACTGCAAGCGAGCAGCTTCTCAGGCCGCTGCAAGCTCGGTGAGTGAATAATATCTGGCTCTGCACCACCGACATGGAGACTAACGCTGGCTCACCGAGCAGTTGCCAGTGGTGACTGTGGTTTGTGGCATCATGTGAATCAAGAAATCTGTTTATGCAATGGAAACGTAAAGGAGCTCTGGGTGAGAGGCTGGAGCAGGGGCTGCTCCGGAGCTCTTTCCCTCGTCATACACAAAATCCCCGAAATTGAAAACGCAGGTGTTGTTCAGCTGTCGAATCCAGCTACCTCTGTCTTTCTCTGTCTTCTTTTTCTCCTTGTTGATTTTTTTTTTCGCATTTCAAAGAACTGTTTTTAACCCACAACAAAAAAAAATCACCATCCATTATCTTTCAGCATCGGAGTGCAAGCCATGCAGTTTGCCCTGTGGCCCTCCCAGTGCCCGAGTCAGTGTCCAGCCTCCTGTTCCCATCTGGAAAAGATCTTCCCCCTCACCATCACCTGCCTCTATCGCCGAGGACGTCTTCTTTGGTGACACCAGTGACGACCAGGTAAAGCTCTATATTTTCCTTTTTAGCCACACTCACTGCGTGGCTCTCGGGACGTCAACGTCGGTCTGCTGGTTGGTCAGACTGAAAGATCTCAACAACTGCCACATGGATTAGCAAAAGCACAGGGCCACCATGAGCTTGACATTTTGCAGTTTTAAGTGAAATATCTTGACTAGATCTGGACAGATTGCCATGACATTTGCAGTGGATATTGAAGGTTCCCATAGTGTATAAATGCTGATGACTTTGGTGATTCCTGGACGTCTCTCCTAGTGCCACCATGACGTTCACATTTTGTATTTTTTATAGAAAAGTATATAGTATGACAACTTTGATGCCCTGACCTTCCAGCTAGCGGCATCGTCAGGTTAAATTTTAACTTTTTCAAAATTATAAATAGCCTCATCTGTACTTGGTTCGTATGCTAACCCTCTTAAATAAGATGGCAAACATGATAAGCATTCTCATCATCACTGTTAGTATTCTCACTGCAGACTGTTCTTCTTACTCTTTACTTGAATCTTTAATAGTGGCCAATGCTCAGAATACCTTGTTTAACCCTGTTCTCCATGTCTATTATGGGTTTTTTCCCCTCCCTCCTCATTCTTTTCCAAAAAATGTCCATGGCCCTAATTACTCCTCCCCGCGTCCCTTGCTGACTTGCAGGATGCGTGTTCAGTAGTCAGTGACTACGACTGCCCCGGCGTGGAGGTGGGGAGCAGCGTGGAAGACCTGCTTGGCTTCAGCTCCTCTCTCAGAGACTCTGAGTACTTCAAAGACCTGGAGGGAGGCCCACCGGCTTCACAGTCTGCTACGTCCACAGTGAGCACGGTCCCAGAGAGCCGACAGGTGGTTTTAAACGCAGACCCTCGTGCCATCGACCTGCCTGCGCAGACTTCCCTGACCACTCTCTCCCCTCGAGTCAATGCACCATCACTGCCCTGCTGTAAACCGCCTGCGGAGGAACCTCATCGCAGCCTCGTGGTCACTCAGCTCAGTCCTAAGCTACTGCCAGGTTGTGTCATTGACAGCGGTGACTCCTCAGGCCCCGCAGTCGGGCTTAGTGTGACGATTAATCTGAGTGGACTGTTGGGATCAGGGGAAACGGCAAAAGGAAGAACAGGATCAGAGGGAGTAAAGGCGCCAACCACGATGGATTTGGAGCCAGACGAGGACAGCTTTCCTATCCTGGTCAGATCCATGTCGACGTCTCGAAGGCACAGCTTGGGCGTCCCCGTGTCCCCCATCAACCTGGGGAGGAGGTAAGATGGAGGATGGATGGAGGGATAGAGAGATGAATGGTTGTTAAAAATGGATGGAAAAAATCCTCACACGTTCCTCGTAACTTACATCTCAAGTTCTTTCTTTGTTTCTACATGATAGAAATTTAATTGTGCGTGTGTGAGCTGCAAGTGTGTGACTGTATTTTGAGCACCGTTTCAGGCAGTGCACTTGAATTTCGTTGTGTGTATCATGCAATGACAATAAAGGAATTCGACAATTTTGGCATCTGAACTTGAACAATGGCAGAAAAAGAACACAAAAATAAACCCAGGCCATCGAGTGTCTCGCTCAAATATTTTGATTATTGATATGTCTCGGAAATAGTTAACCCCCTTCATTTTTTGTTCGTTGCTACGCTGTGCTGTCAGACTGAGTCTGGATACCATGGCCACGGACAGCGACGGGGAGAGAGAGGATGATGAGGAGAGACAGAATAGTCTCTTCGAGTCCACCCAGCAGCAGAGCTGCACAGCCTGTCCCGTGGAGGAGAGAGATGATCCCAGGCGGAGGGGCCCCTGTCCCAGAGCCAGGGTCACTAGCATGGTAATAACAGATAGTGACATACTATACTTGAAATATAAGGCTGTAGATATTCTATTGTTTTGTTACGGACAACAAATCTTATCTCAAGACCAAACCAAGCTGTGCATTTGTATGTTTCTGAATACTTTTCAACTTCCTTATCTGTCGCTGCCATGGGCTACCATCTTTAAACAGGTAACAGGTCACAAACATATACTTTAATTTTGAAAAAGGGATGAGATCTCCCTAGATCTAAGATAGATGGGAGCTGTAGTTATAATAGATGTCACTCAGATAGGAGTGTGGTTTGGAACCATAGCTGCAGATTAATACACATTTGGTGCACCAGTGTAGTATTTGTGACAGCAGGACGTGCAAATGTTCATCACAAAGAATGAAACATGTCAACCAGTCCTACATCATTCCTCTGTGTTTGCAGGCCAGCGGTGCGCTTGGCAGACAGCTGTATTCCCGCTCAGAGATCCTCGCCACGGACGAGTGTTCCCGTGCTGCACACATTTCTCGTGTTGTACAGACGTCCAAACAGGCTGCAAGGGCAGCAGGAGGTGGGGCTCAGTGTTTCTCATGTAGCGTACATGTTACTTTATGTGTTTTACACTCCGCAGGCAGCTGTTTTTGACGTATTTGACCATTTCTCCTCTTTCTCTCATGTAGCAGAGGAGTTTGACCCTGAGGAAAACCTACATTCTACTGACGGACAGAGCCATATGTAAGTCTACACCATCATCACTTACTCACAGAGCCCCTCCTGTCTTGGAGTACATGGTGGAATATATTTTTTTTTTCCTCTGGATACTTAAGATTGACTTGGCAGTACAAGTTTTAATGATGCTTGGAAGATTTTTTAAAAAAAGAAGAAAAAAAAGAAGGTTATTCTGGTTTGAGTCACAGGAGGCAACTGTCGGTGGTAGTTGTACAGTACCTGCAGCGTTTGAATGGTGCAGTACAGTAGGACACATGCTGTTCTTTAGTTGTAAATTGTCAGAGTCTGGAACAGCGATCGTATCAGAGGGGCTTCCCCCATTTCCCCCTGACATTTCTGCTCCATGTCATGTGTCTGCAACCTTCTCCTCCCACAGTCCTCTCTCCCAGCTCCCTAGATGGCCCCTTGTGTGTGTGTGTGTGTGTGTGTGTCTGCTGATTGTGTGGACGCCGCAGACATGGGAGGACTTTTCTCTAAATCACAGTTTGACACCCAGCTCCCAGCAGTCGCACCCTCTCCTCTCCTCTCTCCTCTCCTCCTCTCCTCACTCCTCCTCTCCTCACTCCTCCTCTCCTCCTCTCTCCTCCTCTCTCCTCCTCTCCTCCTCTCCTCCTCTCTCCTCACTCCTCCTCTCCTCCTCTCTCCTCCTCTCTCCTCTCCTCTCCTCTCCTCTCTCCTCTCCTCCTCTCCTCTCTCCTCCTCTCCTCTCTCCTCTCCTCCTCTCCTCACTCCTCCTCTCTCCTCCTCTCTCCTCTCCTCCTCTCCTCACTCCTCCTCTCCTCACTCCTCCTCTCCTCCTCTCTCCTCTCTCCTCCTCTCTCCTCCTCTCTCCTCCTCTCTCCTCTCCTCCTCTCCTCACTCCTCCTCTCCTCCTCTCTCCTCCTCACTCCTCCTCTCCTCTCTCCGCTCTCCTCCTCTCCTCTCTCCTCCTCTCTCCTCCTCTCTCCTCCTCTCTCCTCTCTCCTCCTCTCTCCTCCTCTCCTCTCCTCCTCTCCTCACTCCTCCTCTCCTCACTCCTCCTCACTCCTCCTCTCCTCTCTCCTCCTCTCTCCTCTCCTCTCTCCTCTCTCCTCTCTCCTCCTCTCTCCTCTCCTCTCTCCTCTCTCCTCCTCTCTCCTCTCTCCTCCTCTCCTCCTCTCCTCTCCTCTCTCCTCCTTTCTCCTCCTCTCCTCTCTCCTCCTCTCCTCTCTCCTCACTCCTCCTCTCCTCTCTCCTCCTCTCTCCTCTCCTCTCTCCTCCTCTCCTCTCCTCCTCTCCTCTCTCCTCCTCTCTCCTCCTCTCCTCTCTCCTCCTCTCTCCTCTCTCCTCCTCTCTCCTCTCCTCTCTCCTCCTCTCTCCTCTCTCCTCCTCTCTCCTCTCCTCTCTCCTCACTCCTCCTCTCTCCTCCTCTCTCCTCCTCCTCTCCTCTCTCCTCTCCTCTCTCCTCACTCCTCCTCTCTCCTCCTCTCTCCTCCTCCTCTCCTCTCTCCTCCTCTCCTCCTCTCTCCTCCTCTCCTCACTCCTCCTCTCCTCTCTCCTCCTCTCTCCTCTCCTCTCTCCTCCTCTCCTCTCTCCTCCTCTCCTCCTCTCTCCTCCTCACTCCTCCTCTCCTCTCTCCGCTCTCCTCCTCTCCTCTCTCCTCCTCTCTCCTCCTCTCTCCTCCTCTCTCCTCTCTCCTCCTCTCTCCTCCTCTCCTCTCCTCCTCTCCTCACTCCTCCTCTCCTCACTCCTCCTCACTCCTCCTCTCCTCTCTCCTCCTCTCTCCTCTCCTCTCTCCTCTCTCCTCTCTCCTCCTCTCTCCTCTCCTCTCTCCTCTCTCCTCCTCTCTCCTCTCTCCTCCTCTCCTCCTCTCCTCTCCTCTCTCCTCCTTTCTCCTCCTCTCCTCTCTCCTCCTCTCCTCTCTCCTCACTCCTCCTCTCCTCTCTCCTCCTCTCTCCTCTCCTCTCTCCTCCTCTCCTCTCCTCCTCTCCTCTCTCCTCCTCTCTCCTCCTCTCCTCTCTCCTCCTCTCTCCTCTCTCCTCCTCTCTCCTCTCCTCTCTCCTCCTCTCTCCTCTCTCCTCCTCTCTCCTCTCCTCTCTCCTCACTCCTCCTCTCTCCTCCTCTCTCCTCCTCCTCTCCTCTCTCCTCTCCTCTCTCCTCACTCCTCCTCTCTCCTCCTCTCTCCTCCTCCTCTCCTCTCTCCTCCTCTCCTCCTCTCTCCTCCTCTCCTCACTCCTCCTCTCCTCTCTCCTCCTCTCTCCTCTCCTCTCTCCTCCTCTCCTCTCTCCTCCTCTCTCCTCCTCTCCTCTCCTCCTCTCCTCTCTCCTCCTTTCTCCTCCTCTCCTCTCTCCTCCTCTCTTCTCCTCTCTTGTCATCTCCTCCTCTCTTTTCCTCTTCCTCCGGAGCCCCCACTCAGCCTCAGTGTCTTGTTTGTCTTAGGCTGATGGTACAGAAAGTTCTGCAGGAGCTAAAGTTATACCATGGGTAAGTAAACAGGAGAGGGAGGTCTGCTTGCTCCTGCTGCTGTTCAAACGTCAACTCCGTCATCAAAGCGGCAGCAGGGCAGGTCACGTTTTAGCCAGGGGGAGCACTGCACTGTGTTTGTGCACGCATGGTTTCGGTGTGTGCGTTTGCATCTGCCTGTTTGTGCACTGGCACCGTGTGTCATTAAACCTGGAGCAGGTCGGGGGAGCGCCAGGTATTTGATTTACTTTACCAAATCATCAGCTGGTATTGAACTTGAGTGACTGTGAAACTCAATCTCTTTAGTTTACTGTTAAACTATCTTTTCTTCTCAGATCTTTCTTTCTGTCCGTCTTTCTTATTCTCAACACCGTTCACTTGCACTGTGATTACAGGCTCCGATCACAAGTTAAAGAGTTAAAAAATCTGAGTGTATATATATGGCTCATATTTGGGCCAGTTTGCCATTTAAACCAATTCTCTCGCTGCATTGAAATCATCTCACTGTCTGTCACAGAGTGAAACAGAGGAACAACAGGTCAGATGTCAAAGTTTCTGGAAATGTCACCTGGTACGAGTTCCTCTCTCATGAGTAAGTACTGTACATTCACACTCATAATTGTTATGTGGGGTCTTTTAATTGGCTGCTATGTGTACCTACAAAGAGGTGCTTGATTAGCTATGTATGAACCCAACCATAGGAGGTGAAACATAAGGTGTCAGTACAGTGAAAGAGTTTTGCAATAATGTGGTTTCCTCTCATGGAAACAGTCCAGTCAATGTGTTCATCAACAGTTATGACACATGTCATATAACTTGCAGAAAACAAACACTGTCCCGTCTTCACCTGCACTAAAAAGTCCTTTTAGTTTTTAATTCACCGTCACTTCCATCAGGACTGAGGAGGAGGAGGATCGTACAGAGAAGGTGGAGAAAGGCACCAAGGTGAAGAGGACTCTTAGCTCTTTGAGGAACAGAGTGACAGGCTCCTTCAATAAAGACAAGGTAAACCCATATACATATGCAAATGGTGTATGTTTTCACATTGAACTCATAGTACACTGTGCCCTGCTGCCTTAGCTGCACGGGCGGTCAAACGTTTTAGAACATCGATTTTTCCAGGTTTTTTTTTAATTGATGTTCAACCAGTTCAAGTCCAGTGAATAAGTAAAGTACCCAAGGTAAGAAAAATACATACATTTAGGGTTTAAAATGTTATGATGCTCCATCAAATTTGAATGTAGAATGTGAATTGTGATTTCAGTGGTTGCACTCTGCTGAACTGTATTTACTTATTTTTCAAAGACCAAATCCTGAGGTGTGAACACTTGGCTGCACACACAATGCCCTAATCTACTCACACAAACCCCGTTACACATCCTGCCTCCAACGTGGTTATGTGACGTCATACCCGGCCATGCAGTGTGCGCTGCGATGAAAGGGAACACACCAATTTGCATATAAACCCCCTCCTTTGTTTGCTTCTCTTGTTCCTCTGCAGGGTAAGAACCGAGAGAAAGAGCAGCAGAAAGAAAAGGAGAGGGAAGCCAAAGAGAAAGTGTGCGGCAGCCGCAGCAGCAGTGGGCATTACTTGGTGCCAGGCGCGTTTTCCAGCTGTGCCACCTGCTCGCTGTGCAGCAAGACCCTGCAGAAAAAGCATGGCCTGCAGTGCATGAGTGAGTAACCCCACAGCTGCAGGTGAACACACACCCACGCTTGTTCTCAGGATGACACACATTCACAGGTGTTGCTCTCACACACAGACTCATATCCATTTACACGCATTCTGCCGCACGCATGCTCACTCACGTACTGTGGTAATTGAGCACACACACACACACACACACACACACACACACACACACGCACACAGCCATTAAGTGTGAAAACATCTGAAACAGTCATGAATCTGTCAGGAAACACCCAGATATAATTTTCAGGCCGAATACATGACCAATTCTGACTCAACGTTATTGCGATACACATGTTGACATCTGGGCTGCACGGTGGTGTAGTGGTTAGCACTTTTGCCTGACAGCAAGAAGGTTTTCAAACCAACCAATTTCAGTTCAAACCAACCAGGGCCTTTCTGTGTGGAGTTTGCATGTTCTCTCCGTGTATGCGTGGGTTCTCTCCTGGTTCTCCGGCTTCCTCCCACAGTCCAAAGACATGCAGAATGGGGTTAGGTAAATTGTAGGCTCTAAATTGACCGTAGGTGGGAATGTGAGAGTGAATGTTTGTTTGTCTCTGTATGTGGCCCTGTGATAGGCTGGTGACCTGTCCAGGGTGAACCCCGCCTCCCGCCCAATGTTAGCTGGGACTGGCCCCAGCCCCCCGTGACCCTTCAATGGATAGAGCGGTAGACGATGGATGGATGGATGGATGTTGACATGTTTGTTGTGCTGCAAATTACAGCATCAAATCAACAAAATATAGTCTTCGCAACTACGTTTTAACCCAGAAAGTGATCATTACATGCAGTGCCATTCGTCAGATTGACTGTGGCTTTTCTTTTGCACATTTCTGCTGAAAAGTGTTTTCTTTCCATTCCTTCTTCAAACATCATTTAAAACGGTAAAGAATTTCATGCAAAAGCACTGACGCAACTCCCTCTGGGCTCTGTTTTACACGCCACATCATTACTATGTGTGTGTCCTGTGTTGCACAACTTGCTCATGCTCACATGTTTAGATTTGTTATCTGATGTATTATAACCACCCTCTGACAGATGTTTACATGCCGCTACAGCTCATTTTATCCTTGTTAGTCCGGCTCGTAATATTCTTCTTCACGTTTCTTTTGTGTGTTGAGGATATAACAGTGTATGCGTCCATTCATAGAGGAGACCTGTACAGGCCATTTCAACACCCCGTGGTTCCTCTTTTTATCATGGTTGCTCTGCTCCTATGCAGCTTGCGGGTCAACTGATAAACCTGTTATACCCGATGACAGAGGCAAAACTGGGGGCGCGTAGTGGAGAAACTATGATCCGAGAGCTCAGGCTGCATGACAAGCTGGCGACTGATTTTCCCAGGAGTGTGAATAGCTCAGAGATAAACTATACCTTTGAGAAAGTAGGCTAATTACCAACAGAATAGACAAAAGTTTCAATCAAGTCTTTTCAAATTTCGCAGAAACTTGTTGTTGTGTATTATTATCAGTGGTTGTGCTAAAATACACAGTAATATACCAAAACTGCAAAACTTTTATTTGAAAAAAAGATTTTATTTGTCATTATTTTAATCTAAATGTCCATTCTGCTTTGCTGCCCACACTGATCAAACTATAGGGTGTATGGCCGCAATGTAAAAGTCTTCAAAAGTTTAGCAGTTGTATAGAATCGAGCACACAGTGGTGGAAACAGGATTGACATTTTTACCCAAAGTAAAATTGGCAATACCAGTAGCAATTTGAGTGTAAAATAAAATTCCATTCAAGTAGAGATGTAAAAATAAAATAACAAAAAGGTAAACGGATATATGCACCATGGCACCATTTTTGTTTTATTTATTATATATTTTATCATTATATTGGAATACGACATGCATTCATGTGTAAGCAGTGTTTTAATTGTCGAGCCAGATTTCATTTTATCAACTTTATATTCTATTAAATTAGGTAATTTAATCTATAACATATAATCCATCATATTCTGTAAATGTATTCTATGTTATACATGAAGGTTTAATCTGTAAAGTAACTACATGTAGAAACAGCAGCTGACAGATAAGCGTGAGTGCAACTATAACGCATCAGAAAAGGGTACTAATGGTACAAAGTGCAAATTCAATTGTACTTGAATAAATATAGTTATGTTCTTTCTTGGTAAAATAACAGACTTAAACATTGGATCTTTTATCTTTTTATATATACAGTATATATGTGTTTATAAAGCATTATTAATCAGTGGCAACTGCATATTGAATTCGAAGGCAGACATTCTCTCCTGATCAACTGCTCATCAAAGAACAAAAACATTATTTTAAAAGTGATATATTTTTTGAAATTCCCACAGGGTATTTCCTGAACAACAATGTGGACACATTTGTTGGCGTTACTGTAATTCAGAGAACTGTCTTCTCATTAGCCACGTGGTCTTTCACTTCACCATAGAAAGTTTCCAACGAGGAAACAACTCTTCTCAATATCAGAGCCATTTTCATTTTCTCTCTGCTGGACCACATGCAGGAGTGCGAGGAGAGGGGTTAGTCATTGTGTGCTTCCACCTCATCATTTCATGGCTGGAACCTCATATAAGTTGTTCTTGCTCCCTGTGTTCTGCAGGGGAGGCGGGTCATTGTGTGCACAGTAGGACATTTATAAATATCACAGTCTGGCAGGGATTGTATGATGTGTGTTTTGTTTTTAATAGTGTGCTTATTAAACAAAGTTGTTCTGGCACATTTCACACAGAGGACATGGGCTACTGCTGCATATCCACTTGTGATTCAGGCTGCACTGCTTCCTGTGGGACACGAACCAGAGACCGATAACACATCTGTCTCAGTCTGTCTCTCCATTCATCAGACACAACTCCACTCATCCTAAATGTGGACACTTGTGTTGTTTGGTGTGTACACACACACACACACACACACACATGTACACGCGCGCGAGATAACAAGTGAGTGTCCCTTTAATTCGAAGCGAGCCCTGTGGGGATTCAGCCGAGGATCAGCCTGTGGAATGCGTCGTTTGTGTGCCAGAGATTGTTCCCAGTGCGGCGCAGGACACGAAAGTGGGCAAAACCCGAGAATGCGGCACACTCGCACTTGTTGCCGCTGATCCCCCGATGGCCGAAGTGATCCGTGCAGCTCGCGGGCAGAACACACTTCCCCCCGGACCGCAGCTGATCCCGGCGAACCGCGGCCGCGGAGGAACGGTAAGAGGCGGCGTGAGGCGGGATCAGGTGGACGGCTCCCGTTGTCTGGCTCAATGGGACTCCCTCGGGCACCCTGGCCGCTAGCTAGCCCGCTAGGTGCTAATAAGAGCCAATCAACCGCTCGTCGCGTTTTGTTTTCTTCTAGTGGAGGCGTGTGGTCCGCGCGCACTCGGCGTCTCAACGACAGGATCCAGCCTCGAAACTTTCTTCCGCGTTCGATCGATCGCCAGCGGGTCCGTTTCTGCGTAGGAGCCACTTGGACCGGACGTGTAGCCACTAGCCACTTAACGCTGTTAGCCTGTTAGCCGCGTCTATTGGAAAGACAAGGTTAGTGAGCGTTTAGCCTCAATTAGCTTGAAGTGGTAGTTTATATGAAGTGGCCGCACGGAGCACCGCGTGTCTCTTCGTGGTTGAATGTGGCGCAACTTCGCCGTCGGTTCAACTCGATTCGCTCCGGGACGAGTCGGTCCCTGCTGCCGGCGGTTTGCGGACTTTAGCGCGAAGCTCAACAGGTGATCGCTAACTCGAGCTAACGTTAGCCCCGCGGGCGCCTGGCGTTATTGACCCGAGGCGAGCGGTCGTCGCTGTCGCCGCCCGGGTGTGTTGCCTCTCAACGGGCCGCGGGTCAAGTCAAGGGACAGCGCGCGTCCTGATATTCACATTTGCTGTGTCACAGAAGGGTCGGAAGGGTCAGAAACAGCGCTCCGAGTCGAACCGTTACACTTGGCTCTGAGAGCCAGCGAAGCTAACTGGCTAACTGGCTCTGCGTGTTAAAGTGCGTTATCACATTCTTGTCATTCCTCAGCCTGGCAGGTGATGTGATGCCCTCGACCCGCGCCTTGTCACTGGGAATGTGTCAGGCTGAGGGAGGGGGGCTGGTCGTCCAGCCTGTCCCCTCTCTCCTCCACCTCTCCCCTCGGACTGATGTGTTCCTCTTTGACTGGGTCACATGGGGCTGACTGTGCCGCTCGGCCCCCCCCCCCACTGACCCCGGGGCCTCGACCCTCCACTCCTCCACGCATCGCTGGGGGTTCTGCCTTCCGTCGTGCCCGCGGCTCCCCGGGTGTGTGCTGCCCTCTCGACTGGACTCCTCGGTGGATCAGTGGGGAGATGTTCTCCTCTCAGCTGGTGTTGCAGTTCTCTGGCAACGTCATCTACTGCTGGTCCTGAATAGTGGACGAGACTGGTCAGAGAGAGGAGGGTTAAGATAGGAGACCTAGTGATCGTTTACATGTCCATTAATCCGCCCGGTGTTTCCCTCAGTCGATCATCATTTCGCCTCCAATTTGATGAAAAAAGGTGATGGCGTCTGTCGTTATTTGCAGCAGCCCCAGCCGCTCTATTCCTCTCGCTTATTGTGACCCACCAATAGCTAAAGCAAAAAATATAAACTGTATATTACAAAGAAAAAAAGTCAATTGTTACATTTTGTAAAAATGGAACTAAACTTTATTTGGCATGTGTGCTTGACAATTTACACACAAAAAAATCAATTGATTACCAGAAAAGTACCTGTCTTGCGGCACTACTTGGAAATATATAATATAAATATGATTCATTTAGCTCTAGATATGCCTCCACATCCCCCCTGTACTGTCTATGTGCCGCTGGTCCTTCTCTTTGGGTGAGACATGTGACTGGTGGACAGCTTTCGCTTCACTGAGTAAACCTCTCCCCGAGCCCCAGTTCCTTCTCTTTGACGAGGTGATGTCATGGTTTGGCCGGCTGCCTCAGCGTTTGCCCCAAGTGTTGATGTTTTTGTCCCTCTTGTCTCGCGGAAGTAAGCGACCTCTCCTTCACATAAATCGCGCATGTGTGAACACACAGGACGCAGGCGACGTCAGGTTTTGGTTTGCTGCGTATGAGAGTCATACCTTCAAA
The DNA here is from genome assembly GCF_022379125.1 of Scophthalmus maximus. NCBI lineage: Eukaryota > Metazoa > Chordata > Actinopteri > Pleuronectiformes > Scophthalmidae > Scophthalmus > Scophthalmus maximus. The sequence goes on along the minus strand of NC_061527.1, from coordinate 12,642,445 downwards.
ATTGGCGGTAGTTTTCGTCCAGGTTGGTCTTTGCAACTTTTGACGTGGTTATACCATGGTTATACCATGGTTATTATCTCTACCAAGAATAGTGAAAGGAAACCACTGGAAATATAAATGTAACCATACCTATGTATTTTATTTACCGTACAAATGTGTCTGTACATTCACTGTCTGACGTGAAACTGTGTCAGACATGCTGTTTCACACTTCCCATACACTTCAACCAAACATGTGGGTTCATCTTCACCATTAATGTAAAATATACAGCTATTAGGGTAACTGTGATAAACCTCGCAAAACACCTTTTCACACACTCACTATCTTGAATTTGAATTTGTCAGCATTATATCCTGTTCCATGAGGTAACATTTCCCTGGAAGAATCCACCTGTTGCTTTCCGGCACCCTCACGATTCCAGCCTCATCCTGTGAGATAACATGGTGCAACCCATTCTCTCAAGAGAGTAAGATGAGTCCCACCATGTGATTTTAAACCTGTTTTCATATTTTATTTTCACCTGTCCGCTGATTTGTTGGTTCGCTTTATTATTATTTTTTAGAGATCAGAAAGTATCACCGGTGACCTGGACCTCGTTGGTGTTTCTGGTTCACCGAGTGACTTGCTCAAAGTGTGTGGCGTACTGTGCACAACAAGTGTGCTTCATGTGCGATAGGCTAGTTACCAGTCAGCAGATGTTGGGCGTGGTGCTGGTGGTTTTTGACGGAGCTGAGTGTCTCGGGGATCAGCTGCCAACCACAGTGCTGCTGACACGACTGAGTGACTTTATCACGCTGCTTCAAGAGAGGCAGAGCTGGTTGAAACTTCCCCACGGGGGCTGCTTGATGTAAATCACAGTGACAGTATATCCAGGCCGGATGACAAAGCTACATGTACCTTTATCTGTGGTTGTGCCTCATTTTCTGGTTCAGCATTGGTTTATTATCTCTGTAGGTTTCACCCAATCGTTGAGTCGGTCTGTAGCTGTGCTGTGACATCAGTGAACAGGCTACACAGTGTCCTTTCTTATCTTGAAAGAAATCGATCTATCTTTTGTTAAACAAAAATCAATTGGAAGGCCTTTTTGAGTATAACAAAGAAGGTGTTTACTCCTGGGTTCTTCAGTAATGACTTGAGCCGATGTTGCTGTAATGTCACAGCTTTTATTCCATCCAGATCTGCTTGCCTGTTAGGTCCTCTTATCTTTTCCTGTTCTAGGCGATACTTTCCCCAGCCCTGACCCGTCAGTGTGTTTGGTATTTGTTGAAGATCTAAGTAAGAAGTTAGAAGATGCATCACTTTACTGGCCAGACTCGCACATTGTTGGTATGCTGTGTTTTTGTTTTTTTTGTCTTGTGTCTTGAGAACTCGGCTTGCATAGAAATTGGGAGTTTTGCATTTTTGGTTGGAGCAAGGTAGAACATAATTTCTGGGTTTTACTGGCAACTCTGCTGACGGTTTCGTAGACTTACTGACTTCAAGTGCAATTTTTTTCCTTTTTAAAGGAATTTTTCACTTTCACCTTTCTGGCTTCAAAACGGAGTGTAATCTAAAGAGGACTATTAGATCTTGAATTGGTATTTTGGACGAATGTTGCGCTGCTCTGTATCTACAGCTGGACCTGACTCAAAGAGCCACACGGCACTGCTGGTGAGGATTATTCAGAAGCCAGTTTCAGTTTTCTATTACTCCAGCTCAGTCAGAAACTGTTCATTTATTACTGAAGAGAAGGAGACAGAAGTGGGTTAGGTGAATGAAGGGGAAATAATAGATTAGGTCACGACTAGATCTTACATGTGAAGGGGAAATGATGATTGATTATGCTAATACCTGTTTATATACACAACGCTCATCTCTTCTCTATCGCCTCCTCATTTCGCCAAATGATAATGTCTCTCGCAGTTCATGCTTTTAATGGACAGGAAGGAGTGTTTTGTCATTATGTTCATTGTACCAGCATACAAAAGGGAACTAAGCAAAAGAAGCCTTTACAGTAGGCTGTGTAGCAGTTAGTGGAACTTACTAGTATGGGTTGTATTTGCACTGTGTCATTAACAAAAGCAGAGCCTTTGTCAACAAGATTCAAACAATCACAATAATGCCCCTTGGCTCATGTGAATGTAGAGGGGCAGTGTTGTGGGGGAGCCGGCTTTTAAAGGTGCCATGCCATTCGCCTCAACTAGTAGTTTCTGGTCCAGTTTGAAATTCCAATAAAAATCCAATTAAATTTTTCATTTGTATAGCGCCAAATCACAACATACATCATCTCAAGGCACTTTACATGGTGAGGCCGAGACCCCACAATGTCACAGAGAAACGCAACAGTTATCAAAGTGAGCAGTCACTTGGCGACCGCGGAGAGAAGGAACTCCTTTTTGACAGGAAGAAACCTCTCGGAGCAGAACTCAGTTGTAGGCGCCGGCCATCTGCATCGACAGGTCGGGTGAGAGGAGAGAAATGGGGGAGAGAGGAGAGAGACCAGGGACTGTTGATTCCACAAGGGAAAAAATGGGGAAATGACAAACTGCAACATTAAGATCCTTGTTCTCATAAAAATTTACAAATAACTGAACACTATACATTTTTCAGATATTTAATTTTTTTTTTACCCTTTTATTTTTCAATATAGTAAAAGATTCTTCGTGGAGGATAAATCACTTGATGTAGAAATGAAGGGCTTATTCTGAGGTCATGAAAACACAACTGTTCATCGCTGCAGGCGATTGTACATTGATGTGAAAATAATTATTTATATCATATTCCATTTCTGCCCATAGATCCCCCTGAACCCTACACACTGGACTAAAACCAGTGTTTTAAAACCTACACCATGCATTTTATTGTCACCTGTGGGTAGATTTTTTTTTGGGGGGGGGGGGTAGCTTAATTTTTTCCCCTGTCTCCAAAAAAAGAATCATTCTGTTGATCCCATCTCTCATTTTACACATCTCTGCACGTGCGCACATCTCTATGTATTTTGCATCCTCGTCCCCGTCAGGCTTGGTTGGTGGACGAGACTTTGCATAGTGAAGACTTAATTTGTTTGGTCAGTCGAGTCCCTTAGGAAAGTCTTCTGGTGCTTTTTCAGTGATTGGGTAGAACGATTAGGGGGAGAGCTCAGACATGTTTTTTCCAAAACATGTCTGTTTTGTATCTGTTTTAATCAGCAGAGATACAATCAGTCACTCTGTCTATACCTGGCAACAGTAGCTTGGTTTTCCATACAGGCAGAAAAGTGAGGGGTAAAAAGCGAAGCATATTACTGAGGAAAAGGGAGACCCAGTATCATTTTTCTAATACTCATCTGAAAACAAGTGCTTGACATTGCAATTGTGGAAATCGTCTGTTGAAAAATCTGCGCCTACGGGCTTTTCTTTTTCTTTTCAATGTCTTGTTTAAATCACAGCCCTCTGCTTCGAACACTACTTGCAGCAACAGTTGGGTTGTTTGTGCAATCTCATACTGGGTTTGCTATTTCATTGTTTACCATCCATATTCAGCCCAAACGCCCCCACTGTTGCCTCTGTGTACCGTACAATTGGTCTCTCAAGACTAATACAACACTTATCCAGTGTGTTCCTGTTCTGTTGTTTTTCAGATTGTGCTGTGAACGTTCACAAGAGCTGCAAGTCTCTGCTGGGCGAGTGCACCAGCAGCAAGAATAAGGTAAACACTGCACTGCGTCCCACTATTTTCCAGTTATTGACCTCTTAATAGTATTTGCAGTATGTCGGACGCTGGATAAGTAGCATAAAATCAACTCCAGTGAGAGAAACTAAAGATTAACAAGATTTATGATTTTTTGGCATAGTGTATTGGCAGTCGTTTGCTATAGATTCCTATGATGACAAATCTACATTATAGCTGCATCATTTATTGGGTAGCTTTAACCCTTTGATTGTTGTGAAGGATCTTAACAGAGCAGCATAATTCCACATTTGGATGGGAGCTTTGAGCGCTTTTTGCAGCCTGTGCTTTTAAGACAAGATTATGTGCTTCTTGTCCACTCCTGAATATGATTCTGCCTGGAATAGACTTTGCTCTTTAAGCAATGTCCCTCCTTTCCTGTAAAGAAAGTACAGTGAGGGCGTTGAGGTTTTTGCCTTCTTGTCTTTAATCTGTCACTCGGCTGATAAAAGCTTGAGAAAATGGCCTTGGAGAAAAGCTGTCTTCTTTTATTTTCTCCATGCAGAGAGATTCTGTACCGAAGACCGGCTCATCAGGATCTCCTAACCTTGGTAAGTACAAAGTGGGGGGTGTCAAATTAACGAGAGCTGGTTGCCTCTGGTGTTGGGGTTAGAAGATTAAAATAAGATTAGAACCATCCTATTTCTCTGTGTGTGTGTGTGTGTGTGTGTGTGTGTGTGTGTGTGTGTGTGTGTGTGTGTGTGTGTGTGTGTGTGTGTGTGTGTGTGTGTGTGTGTGTGTGTGTGTGTGTGTGTGTGTGTGTGTGTGTGTGTGTGTGTGTGTGTGTGTGTGTGTGTGTGTGTGTGTCTGTCTTACTTTTGCTCCAGTGGGCTGTAGGCAAAGGTAATGATTAGCTATTGTTAAGAACAGTCAGGTGATTAACTTCAGTTCTTCGAGATAGATTTAGTAATGTACATACAAAATATACATAGAGGTCAAATTCTTTATAAATCCCAAAGACTGTTTTGTCAGATTCTCTCTTACATTTTAGTTTTCTTATTTAGTTAAAAGTTAGATCAAAGGTCTTTTGACACATTTTTTTTAAAGGTTATTAGCTTCAGAAGAAATTTGCTGTGTGCTTTCTTTGTTTATCGTGAACCGGTCCGTCGTTCAACTGGTCCTGTTGCATGTGATCGGGGTCAGGAAGATGAGTAGCGGAGGCAGAAATTGAGAAACATGAACTATAAATGGTGCACATCTTTCCAGAAGATGGTACACGAAATTGAACATGAGTCTTCAACCTCACCTTGGAGTTTAGATTTTTATAATCCTCCTTCTGCCACTACTTATGTTTGAGTTACCAAACTCGCTATCCAAAATACGAGGGCCTCCATAGAGAAATTGCTTAAGCATGCTCCTCTTCTTCCCCATCTTCTTCTGCTTCATTGTGATCTCTATGCGGACCCGAGTGTTGTTGTACCCTGACCTGTTCACCTGCTGATTCTTACGATCACAACACTCACTAGACTCTGCGTCCTTGTCTCCTTTCTGCTGGTCATGTTCTCCCTTCGCCGCCTCCTCTCCTTGCTTCTCCTCATGTTCTTCCTTTGTCCCCGCTCAATACATGTCTCTTCCGTCTTTCCCTCCAGTGCTAAAAGACCGAGACAGAGAGCGGGATCAGTCAGGCCCAGCCTCATCACAGACCCTGGATGGCCACCCAGGTTTCCTCTGCACCCCAGGCATGACCATTAGTCACTGGGGACCCAACACTCATCTGACTGCCTCCCACACCACCAGCTCCACTGCAGCCGCCCCTGCCTCCAGCCTTGGCCACAGCCTCCGTCACCACAACAGCTCAGGGTGAGTATCTCTGCCCTGCACCAGAGGAGTGTTTCTTTTTTATTTCTCCTTTTTGTTGTGAGTAGCTTAATGTTAAAAATAAGAGAAGTTGAAAAAAACAACACAAACATGAGCCATCTTTCCCTCAGATCTATTATGCTGTAGATGTTTGCAGGATCAGCTGTACGTTAATGCTGAATATTTTTAGATTCTTCTCTCTGCTCGAATGATGCTTTCCAGATGTCATTTTGAGATGTGTATTTATAGTTGATGTATCAAGGCAAGCTGTCTTTTTTAATAATAAAGCCTTTTGAAACTGACTCTAGACAGTTATTAGATGTGGACTAATTTTACTCTGCATTGCTAAGAAAAGAGGGATAAAGAGGAGGAGAGAGGTGTAGAATCAGGAGAGTTGTTAACAAGAGTAGAGGAGACGAAGCGACAACTGGGCAACATTATGGACAAAAGGAGGAAGGAAAGAAGAATGTAGCTACCTGGGTTTTGATTTTGTGTCTAATTTTATGTCGGTGCCATTGTGGAGCTGTGTATGTGTTTAGGCTACCACTAGCTAGAAGGATTAGTTGTAGTAGTGTCAGCATGTATGCCACCTTGGACCTGTGGTTGTCCTCCCTCAGATCCCTCCCTGGGGAGATGGATGAGACCGATGCTCTCCGCTCAAAACGCTGCAACGAAGATGCCATTTCCCTCGCTCCCTCCACCACCGAGTCCATCCTCGTAGAAGGTGAGTCGAATGACTGAGGTTTAAAGTTCCTCTGGTGAATTGTTTAAACTGAGGGAAACCATTATTGTGGTCATAGTGTTCCTTCTGATGAAACTACCCTTTCTTAGCTTGTCATCATGTGTTTGCCTGAGCGCAGAGTGATAGTTTGTTATCAGGGAGTTTTTCTTAAATCTAGGGAGGATAGTGTGTGGAGTGTGTTCTGTGGAGTCAGAGGTGACCTCACTCGGTCTCATTAAGCTGGAGTGTGTGGGAGATGCAGACAGGCTAACTGCGTACTAGTGTTCCATCTTTTTCCTTGGCTGCCAGGTCAAAAACATAGTTTGGTGGGCAAAACCTTATATTTTAGATTTGAAAAAAATTGGTTCGACAAACCGCTTGTTGAGTCGAGATTGCGTAGTTCATATTGGCTTGTCACTATTTCCATATATCATTTTCAAGACGTGAAGTCATCGGTGAACTATTCTTAAACTTGGAGGCTTCACAAAAGAGTAGTTGGAACAAAAAAATCTTTTCTCAGGGAGTCATCTTCTGAAAACCATTGTTCTTAATTTATGATTGAAGGAAAACAGGCAACAGAATCCTTTTTTTTGTCAGAGGAAACTAGATCTGCTCAGTTTGTATCATCAAGAGCTGACGAAGAGACCGACCTGCAACACACAATACGACTCCCACATGTCAGAGGTTACTCCATCCTGCTACTGTGAATTTTTAACATTGACTGGATTCTGCTTAAGTTGACCTCTGACCCGCCTGTGAAAACACTGAACTAAACCTCTGCCGCCACCAATGTGCAATTTGTGGCCTTATTAGGATTATAACACTAATGGATCATAGCTGATGATGCCTCTGCTCCTCTCTGTAGATGCTCACTACGCAGCAGTGAGGGCCGATCTGGAATCTGATGCCCAGGACCTGGAGGCTGAGTCATGGAGTTTGGCAGTGGACCAGCAGTATGTGAAGAGGCACTCTAAAGAAATGGTGAAGAGACAGGATGTGATTTATGGTAAGTGTGATTTCTTAGGACGTGTTCACACCTCAATGAGTTACCTAAGGAGTGGCTCGTTGATTTAATAGTCATGGGTAGCTGTCAACCTGGCTCATCGGTGCCACACACAATTGAAGCAGGAAATCAAAACAGTTCACGGAAAGAGATTGAACTCATGAAAATGTACTCCTCTTCTATAACATTGTATCAAAAAAACCCACAATGTTTTGAAATTGAAGCGGCAGATCCAGAGACATTGTCTTTTTTATTCAATCATTGTTCTTGTCAAAATGTGGCAAATTCATCACCCATAATGCATCTCAACCACATTGTTCAGTCACAAATGTCAGGTGTTTTTTTTGCTGGCAACTGTAAATGTAGCCTAACTGCTCGCCACAGGCAGAGAAACCTCTTTTCTTTCTAACCCCATAGCCCCAGATGCTTTATAAACATGTGCTCTACATTGCAAAACATAAATGTGTGACTTCCTGTCATTGTACAGAGCTGATGCAGACGGAGATGCACCATGTGCGAACACTGAAGATAATGCTGCACGTCTATGTCCGAGAGTTGAAAGAGAACCTCCAGATGGACCCGGGCAGGCTGGACTGTCTGTTTCCCCGCTTAGAAAACCTGCTCGAGCTCCACACGCATTTCCTGTCTTGTCTTAAAGAGCGACGGCGAGAAAACCTCGTCTCCTCCAACAACAGGAACTACAATATCAACAAAGTGGCAGATATTCTGATCACACAGGTAGGGAGATGTGTAGAACCACTTACAAGAACACACATGCCCAGCATTGATTTCTTTGAGTTACTCTTGTACAGTATGATACATGGAGCAGTGTGGGCCAGGCAGGAAAAACACAGAATGCAACGACAGAACAGAGCTGACAAGGTGACAAATATGAATATTTCCGTTGTTCCCTAGTTCTCAGGTGAAATTGGAGAGAGGATGAAGGACAGCTATGGAGATTTCTGCAGTCACCACACTGAGGCTGTCGGCTACTACAAAGAACAACTTCAAAACAACAAAAAGTTCCAAAACACAATAAGGGTGAGACACATGAGCATATTCTGTTTTTTGAGAAGAGGATTTAATTTACAGTACCTCTGCAAAATATGATATAGGCCTCTGATTGGCCAACATAGCTTCACGGTTAGTGTTACGTCGCCGCCTGTTGGTTTGGCATGACCTTGAAGTGTGTTACCATTTTTTTCTTAAAACTGGTGCTTGTGTGGAAATGAAGGAGGAAAGCCCTGTTTATTAATTATGTGAATGTGTGTACTGGGTCTGATATGTGTTGAATTAAATCGTGCACTATTTTTTTTAATTGTGTCCCAGAAAATCAACAACCTGTCCATCGTGCGGAGGTTAGGAGTGACCGAGTGTATTCTGCTGGTGACCCAGCGTATAACCAAGTACCCAGTACTGGTGGAGCGCATCCTGCACAACACTGAAGGTCCAGGATTTTACTTTCTGCTAAAGAAGTTACAATAACTGCTGAGGAGGGTAGTAATTTAGTGAGGAATGTTATAGTTTCAATTGACTTAAAGTATTAAATTTTTCTGTCTGTAGCGGGAACAGAGGAGCACGAGGATCTGACCCGGTCTCTGGGTCTGATTAAAGACACCATCACTCAGGTGGACACGCTGGTTAATCTCTACGAGAAGACGTCTCGTCTCCGAGACATTCACAACAAGATGGAGCCAAAGGTAATGGGAAAAATCAAAGATGGCCGAGTGTTCCGCAGGGAGGACCTGGCACTGGCCAGGAGACGACTGCTTCATGAGGGCACCGTCAACTGGAAAGCTGCTTCTGGCAGGCTCAAAGGTATGATGAGAAACAAATACTTGTATACTTAATACTTACTTTAATACATATTGATCTACTATATAGTGGCATGAACATACAGTGCATGCTGGTCTATTAAAAATAGATGCTGACACATTTGAAATGTGTCTAGTGTATTATCATCCTCCATATTTCCTGCGAGCAGGTTGAAGCCTGAAATTTGTAATTTCTGATTTCCAGATATTCTCGCAGTGCTTCTGTCGGATGTGTTGCTCTTGTTACAAGAGAAGGACCAGAGATATGTATTTGCTACGGTGGTAAGTGGATTATCTTTGATCTTTCTGTCAGTATTATAAACAGCATTTGTATTAAAGGGGAATTATAAAGTAATGCACAGTAAAATAAGCGGGACCAGAATTTTTACTTTCAGAATCCTCTTGTCAGTGATGCGCAATCTGTAATCCTCATTTATGAATGTAATTAATTCTTACTTATTAAGTAATTAGTAATCTCACTGATCTTTTTCTTCTTCTCCTCCTCCTCCTCGTCATTTTGATCCACCCCAGGATAACAAGCCGTCAGTGATCTCTCTTCAGAAGCTGATAGTCAGGGAAGTGGCCCATGAGGAGAAAGCCATGTTTCTTATCTGTGCTTCCTCCAACGAGCCAGAGATGTACGAGATCCACACCACCTCCAAGGAGGAGCGCAACACTTGGATGACACAGATACGGCAAGCTGTCGAGAGGTAGCTGTAGTTGCCCAGAGAGAAGATTTAAACTGTGGGGAGACTATTGCTATTTTGTTAACTTCACACTTCTATTTACTACTATGTCTCAGACTCGTCCAAAATTGCTGGTCAAAAAATGCATAAAATGATGTTAATGATTTGCACATTGTGGAATATGCTCACAAATGAATATTATAATAATATGTCTCGGATGAAGAAAAAACAGAAAATGCATTGCAGCCTTCCTCAGATTTCTTCCTTTGTCCGTCCATCTGCCTTCCTCTGTGGGCTTCTGTCCTCTCCCCCTCTAAGCTGTCCTCATACAGAAGAGAGGCTGTTCAGTGAGGAGGAAGAGGCCCGAGCTTCCAGGTTCAAAGAGTTTCAAGGTAACCAATCAGAACCATCAACACAGCTCAAGCAATGCCCCCAAAAATTAGCTATACCACCACCAGGGGGTGCTCATGTATCATGTTAGCATTACATTTTGTGGAAGTTGCTTTGATTTTTTTTTCATCCGCTACAACTCTTCAGACTTAGTTAAGGATACATTATTATTTTTCCAAACAGCCACTGCTGTTTGAAACACAAAATCTTTAAGTGACTTTTTAAAGAGCAATGGTTGGTGTACGGATGCTCCAGAAATTGTCTCATGACAAAACGTGGATCATGAGTTTTTTCAAATACGATTTCATGTTCCCCCTCGTAGATCGTATGAGCCAGAAGGATTCAGTAATCTTCCAGACTCTGACTGAGAAGCTGCAGCTGTTTGCAGACATGGCAGAGTCTGTGGCCGGCCTGGAGGAAACAGCTTCACGTTCTAGACTTCTGCTTCGAGGAGACGCCTCAGACCTCCAGCAGGGGGAGGCCCTGCTCAAAGGGGCCATTACTGAGGGTAGGACAGTGTAGCCGTAGACACATGGCACTGAGTGAATTTAACACACATTTTTCTTAACCTAAGTTCATTTACTACTCGCTGCAACTGTGTAATAAGCAAATAGTAGTGTAAAACCTCACACTCTCTTTTTCGCTCCAGTGGAGAACCTCCAGAACCTGCTGCAGTCCGGAGTGAGGGAGGAGGCCCCGACCTCTCGACTGGAGGAAGGAGGCGGCTCTGGGGTTCTGCCCAGGCGAGCGGATACATTTGGGGGCTATGACAGCAGCCCCAGCATCCTCAGTAAGAGTGAGTTCCCGCTCCATTCCCTGAGGAAGTCCACAACCTAATGGATTTTGCCGTTGCATTTGTAGTGGCATTTGTTTATTAATAAATTTGATTAATCTTTCATAGTCTTTTGAATTCCTTGAATTGGTTGAATTTACATGTATGGTTTTGGCAACAAATCCAGCATGGAGGCATTTTAAGACCTTTTATGTTTACTGTTTTTAAATGTACGTGTGTTTGGTCTCTGTTCAGTGTTTGTGAGGGTAAATATTTCTATGTTTAAGTTTGGTTTGACTTTGTTTGTGTGTTTATCATTGTGTCTGTTTCTGCACGTATCGGCGTCAATGTATTTGTGCCAGATGGCAGTGTGAAGAAGAACTCGTGTGGCGAGTCCAGAAACAGAGACAGAAGCCAGAGAGCCAGCTCTGACCCTCAGCTCAAAGACCTCTGTGGCAGCCACACCCTGGAGCAGACGGTAGGGGCTCAACATACACTCACTGCCATGAGCCACATTGTTTTTTCCTGTAAATGGTAAACAGACTAGGTCATCTGGAAAGTTTGCACGTCCTGATGTTTACTGTAACCCTCTTCTTTGTTGGTCACTTAATTTGTTTTTAAATGACTCAAGCCTTGCGAAAACATTGTACTCTGAGCATTGATTAACCTTCCAGTAACTCCTCCTTATGGCAGACAAAATGTAACGACATGTTGCGGACAATGAGCGGGGTCTGACATAATAATAGAAAGTTATTTGCCAAACAAAGTAGGAATAAATGATAAATGAAAATAAGTACGAGTTTGACCTTTTCCACCCTCATGACTTAGAACCACAGTAAAATCTATTTTGGGATTAATTAACAAAACGTGCACAGTATTGGTAAATTGTGTGTCGGCAAACAACACCGTAACACATTTCCAATGTTCCCTATGTGTTCAGGGTCTACCACAGTACAGTAGCAGCACAGCACCGTACTTTCAGTGTGTCTGTGATGTTACTTCATTAGTATGACTTGCTGCGTGTCTGAATGTTGTTGCTCAGGTTGACGAGAGCACCTGCTCTCCTGCCAGATGGAACCGCATCTGGTCCAGCTCCTTCCCCGAGGCCGAGGTAATCTCTCCTCCTCTGATCTGTCACCTTGTACTGTACTGCACCAAACTGACGCAATTGATATTCATAGCCATGCCTTCTGAAGTGAGGAAAAATTACCCATTGAAGTTTGGTAGTCCATTGAACTCTTATGTTGTTTTGAGATGCTTATGGTTATTTGATTATGACAACATCATATATGTCTCTTGTCCAGTTCTTTGACAGGGTGCTGATGCTTTCCCAAAGGCTCTATAGTCTGCAGGTAATACTGTCCCCGCATCTGAAAGTGTCAACAAATGCTCCAGTGAAATATTTTTTTCTATAATTACTCTGTTACTCTTCTCCTGTCCCCATCTACATCATCAGGCCATCATATCACTGCAGGACAGTCACATTGAGCTGCAGCGGGCGTCCTTGACAGAGCGGGCCTCCCTGCCCGGCCGCCACCGAGGCAACGTGCTCCTGGAGCAGGAGAAGCAGCGGACTCTGGCCCTGCAGAGAGAAGAGCTGGCCAGCTTTCACAAGCTGCAGTCGCAGCACCGGCAGGAGCAGCATCGCTGGGAGAAGGAGAGGGAGAGGCACCGCCAGCAAGTGGAAGCCACTGAGGCTAAACTTCGACAAAGGGAGGAGGAGTGCAGGCGGCTGGAGGTGAGGGGCACTCGCTGCACGGTCCATTACCCCAAATTCTTTTTACGGTAACTTTACAGCACTGCTTTATTTTTGTTTTGGTGCAGGAACATCTGGCAAAAGAGAGGGAGGAGCTCGACAGGCAGAGGGAGACGTACCAGCAGGACCTGGAGAGACTGAGAGAGTCCACCAGAGCAGTGGAGAAAGAAAAGGAACGCTTGGAAAACCAGAGGAAGATCAAGAGGAAGACCATTGAGGTGGGGAACCTGTGGTGGACATGATAATGGTCAATATAGATACTACAGTTTGTCATATGTTTCGAGAGAGTGACTAATTGGTAGCTGGTGCTAGTGAAGACAATATTTAATTTAATCCAAATTATTTAACTCAAATAAAATGAAGGAGCAGATTTAGTCAAGAAATGGGTGCAGACGTGCAACACTGTACTGTTCATACAACACTGGGCGTCTCCACACACACGTGTTCAGACATTTGTCAACTTGTACCGTCAGCACTTTTGCAGATGGCAAAATGAAAGTCTTGTGGAAACTCGCAGCCACACACACACACACGTGGAAACAATAAGTGAAGCTTGAAGTAACAAATGTAACATTTATTTAGTTTGTGATGCAAAGTGATTTATTTCAGATACACTTAAAATTGCTAAGTCCATTTTAATTAATAGTTTAGAGGAAACATTTATTTTAAAAATGTTTTAAAAAAAATATGAAACTTAAATTTCCAAGTGAAGCGTTTCATTTAATTTAGTAAGTTTGTTTTCACTTCCAATCTTTCCATCCCTCTTTAATTATCTACAACGCGTCATATCTTGCCCTTTTTGTAGTTTTTAATTTCCTTTTCAACATCTGCATATCTTCCCACTAAGGTTCGTGTCTCATCACATTCTCAATAGTTGCTTTATAATTCTTCCATCAGTCTTATTGGCAGAACGTGACCAGAGCAGTGCTGTGGAAACATGAATATGCTGTGTAAGGAACTTGTTCCTCTCTGCTCTCCCTCCTGTGTTCCTTTACTTGTATCTCTTTTCCCCTCCCAGCTGTACAATGCGGGCCATTGTTTGTGAGTTTCATGGGAGAGGGACTTTGAGAAAGATTGACTGACTGTAATTTCATGCCTGGTGCTAACAGATCTGTCAGGGAGCTTTAGAAAAGCGTTTTCAACGACCTGTATCACTGTCACAGTTTGGTTGATTGGCATTCTGTGTGACAAGCCCCAACGGGACCTTCGTCCCCCAACAGATACCCAAAGAACAAAAATCATTTACAGTCACGTTCCTCTCCTCGGCTTTCTGTTTCACATGTGTGCGTCTTGGCCTTTCCTCACTCACATGGAGCGAACCTGAGGAGAGACGGGTTCATTGTTACGTTAACTGCAGCAATTGTTATAGATTTCACTAAATCCAACGATGAACAGGATTTGACCCCAAACTTCTGAAATGCCACGTATAAATGATTTTTCAATAAACACAGACTGAAGACAGTGTCGCGGATGCTAGCAGCTCTACTGCTGTGACAGCTGCAGACCCCAACAGACAAAGGACGGCAGGCTTTGACCCATTTTGGCTGTAAAGGAGGAAATATACCTCTCGGCTCGATAAAACTGCTTTCAGACATGCACTGAAGTCCAGACATTTCCATTATCAACATGTCTGACTCAGACACTCCCCATGCTGCGTCTCCATATATAAATGGAAAACTCCAACTTGAAATGTCTGTAAAATTTTGGTCTAGACATTTGCTTGACCAAATTTTCCTGAAGACTGATATTGGTACGGTTAGGAGAAAAATAAGGGAAGCCATACTTTCTGATATTGTCATTAATTTGATCACAAAACTACCCTGCCTTATTTTGACATTGTTTAAAGGCAGTTAGCCACCTCTTGTTGCCACACATTCGTCTCATCGCCCACCAATAAACCTTGAACAGCGTGTTCTACTTGAGTGACCAGTCATCAGGATTGACCTGTTGTCTTTTCTCCATCAACTGCAAATCCTCCTGAGCGGTCTCACATAGTGCGGTGTACACTAGTAACAGATGACTCATGTAGTCATTAAGAGATTGGTGGCCAAATTTTAACACTTGTCATCTGAACTTAATAATAGGTGGAGAGAGGATCATGAGCATTAATTATGGCTGTTGTAGCGAGGTCGCACATGATCCTGTCATCAGGAGGCGGCCATGTGAAACCTGCACAGTCATGCAATTGTTCACTCTGACTAAAGGCTCTCACGTATAACAAAGGAAGAATTTTTGGCTCGATGAGTCAGTGTCTTTTTTTCTTCTGCCGGATTATTATTTTTCTAAGAAATTGGACCGAGTAGCTGATGAGCTCTCTGCCAGAGCAGCATGTTCCCATCCAGACGTGTAATGCCATTAGTCCCCCTCTGCGGTCTGTCAGTCTTACCTGGTTGACAGCGGGCGTGTTTCTCTGACTGGTCAGTGCCGCTCACTCCTGCGTACCAAGTATCTGATGGATCATGTCCATTCAAGTCCTGACATGTCCCCGAAAAACTACATGGATTTTTTTTGCACCTGTAACTTTTTTTTACCCTTTAAAAAAAACAAAAAACAACCTATTTGTACATGGCTGCCTGTCATCCACTCTTCTGTCATGGTCAGAAGACCTTTCAAAAACAGTCTCAAGCTCAAGTCGCACACAAACACACAACCGGCTGACGTTAGATATTGCACCTCATCATCTCATCACTGGCCTCTGACTGTGAGTTATAGATAGAACATTTCACTGTGACTCCTGGAAAAACCACCGCCTCTGGTCTAGTGCGGTGAAAGAGCCCCTCGCTGAGGTGAACTAACCCGCTGTGATGAGTAATGCAGGTGATTACAGAGGCCGCCACTAATGCAGCGACAGTGAGCAACATTGCTGCGATTTGTTAAAAACACAGATGACCTGAAGCAGGTCACATCTTAGACCTTATCTCCAGTCAGCACCTCCAGTTACTTACGCCCATAATATTTGTTCTGGGCCAGTTGAGGTGGTGTGTTTGTGTGTTTTGTACACATCAAGATGTGTGTGGGTTGCAGTTCTATACTGTTGGCTCTGCAGTGGGACTTTCTTGGCTGCGGTTTTTCGGGAGATGTGGAAGTGGTTTGTTCCTCCTTTTGCGTCAAACACATCAAACGATCGTATCATCGGGATCCGTTCCAGGCTGCGAGCCAGCCCGATATCAACAGACATTTAATCACCGCCGCCCGACATTAAGACTCATCAGCGATCCCATGGAGCTATGATTAGACCTCATAAAAAAAGACCTGCCTCCATGTGTGTTTGCTTTTCTCAACATGTGAGTTTGAGCGAGAGATTGTTTCTAGTTGCGGCATGTCCTGACTTCAGGGGAACTTGTCTGTCATGTGTTATCTGGTTGGATCACACTTGGCCTCTTGCTAAGGAAAAGCATTGGGCTCAGGCTTTTTTTATTGGCTATGACCTTGTCTCTGATTGCACAAGAGTCCTGTGAAAATAAAGTCTCAGTATGTTCAGCAGAGTGGCCCGAGCCGAATGGAGGCTTGAACTTTAATCTTTCAGATTTGAACGACAGTCAGGGTGAAAAAAACACCAGCACAATGTAGCAAGTGTTAGTGGGAAAAAGAAGGGACATACACAAACCCTTTTTTGATGGACTGGAGAACTAAACGCTAAATGGGGTAAAAATTTAACAAGGTAAAAATGAAATCCCTGGCAAATGATGAATAACCAATTATTTTCATTAAAAAAAAAAACTGTGAAGAAAAAAAGAATTGGTACCTGGCGTTACTACAAGTACATGACAGAGAACATTGCTGAAACGTGAAGGTCTGCAAAAGTCAGGAGAAAACTTTTGAGTTATCTCTTCCCCTCTTCGACCTCAGTCTCAGATTTACGAGCTTCTCCTTACCCATCAACACCCTCACCATGTTAACACACACACACACACACACACACACACACACACACACACACACACACACACACACACACACACACACACACACACACACACACACACACACACACACACACACACACCTGGATGTTTTTGACTTGATTCTTCTTTGACCAGCCGGTAGCAGTTGCTTTTTTAGAGCTAAGACAGAACGCCACGTTTGAGAGCAGATATTTTCTCTGCTCCATCTGTCACTGTGGCATTTTGCCACCTGTTAGCTGTACACTGTGTGCAGTACTATTCTGTCTTCAACTAAAATATATAATCAAATCACTAATAGTTTATGTTTATCATTTGCTGTGTGAAGGAAAAAACAATCATCTGCGTCTTGTTTACAGTTCTTGAGATAGGTGTGTGATGTAGGGCTGCAACAAATTATTATTTTAATTTCTGCAGAATCTTTGCAAATAAAGGCAACTGATGTTTACATTGGAAAACTGAGAATGTTTGGAGTTCTTGATGTTAACCCTTTAAGCCATTTATCAGTCGATTTTTTTAAAGTGGTTGCCAAATAAGTCAGTGAACTCATCATGACACAAATGTACAAAGTTCTCATCACAAAACTTCACACACAGTCTCATACTTCATACAGTGATTATCTTATTTATAGACCGACGTACCTAGACATAGTTTGACTTTAGATCAGACGGGTTTAGGCCATCAGTGTTTGCTAATCTCATTTTTTCCCCCTGGATCAGGGCAGCTCAGGGCCTATAGAAACTCCTTCTCAAACCAATACCTCCTTCCCAGCGGTGTCCATTGTGCAATGCAAGTGGCGATATGTATGATATGGGAGTATCCGGGCAGTTTTCGGGATGAGAGGAACTTGTGTGTGTAATTAGCCAGCTCAAGCCTGTCATTAGGAGAAGCCTCTGGAAAGCAGCCAGCGCTAATTGTTTATGTGCTGTCAGTCAAGTCGCTTTGTGCTCTGAAAGCTTCCGCACAGTTTACTGCCCTGGAAACCCGCTGTTTGCGCCGCTGAAAGCCTTTCACCTTATTCTGGGAACAATGCAACATCTGTGTGCCAAGATGAGTAAGTGCCGAAAAAGGGAGAATGATGGAAGGGAAGAAGAAGACGACGACAAGGGGGGATTTAGTGTAGGGAAAGGACGTGGGGAGACTTTCCCCTGGTGCAGGGCCCCTCTCTCTGCCTCGGGCATCTCGTCATGCTCTGCTACTACAGCTGTGGGAAGTTACAGTCTTCACCAACACACACACACACACACACACTGTCAGAAGGCTCTGCCCTTCACGCCTTGTAAAACGCCGCCATCACGCATCCCCCATCGCCACGGGAAGTTTTCTGCATCCTCATCAATCTTATAGCATGTGGACTGAATACTGAGCAGAACAGACTCGTTAAAGTTAAAGTTAAAGAGGCTTCAGTCAAGGCTTTTGCTTGGTGACTAAAAGTCGACTTATTTAAGATCAAATTAAAAGGCTGTTTGTGTCCCAACTCAGGTTATTACTTATTTTTGTTTTGTTTTTTCTCATTTGTCACTATTTCTCTTAATGAGTACTAATGTGAGCATATTCTGTAATAGGTCTTTATGGGCTAAGAATTTCTTCAGGGAGCTGCTTCTCCAGAGCCATTTCCCCCAAACGGTCTATAGAAAAGTGTGTGAATGAAAAGAATTCTCAGCCCATTGAAATTAATGTCATGGCCATGATCAACCAGAACATCAAATATATTAATGTGTATCTCTACGAAGAGGTGGTGGTGAATAGAAGTAGATTTTCAGGGGTTTGTCTTGTACTTTATTTTCTTGCTACACTTTGTGTCACAGAGCTGTTGAACAGCTTAGACTTTGTCCCTGTGGGAAGTTTTACATAAGCTTAGCGAGAAGATGCTTTTCATAGTTTCATGTAATGCGCCGTGTGGGATTACTAAAACATACTAACACTACACCATTACTCACCGCCCCATTGTGGCAGTAATCCTCCCGGTCAATCTCATTCAGTGCAGATTGGATGATGATGGTGACTCGACCTCTAGATTATCTTTGCTGCGGTCTCTGATTAAGTGGACAATACAGTCACTGTCTGTCATCCAATGATTTCATGAGAGCCACTTTTCTTGTTCCCCTGCTCGTCCGACAGCCCTGCCTGTTTTGTCAGACATGCCACAGGGACTATTAAGGGTTTTATGTTTCTGCGTGTGTGCGTTGTCGTCCTTGAGCCTCTTGGAGCTCATCAAATGCCTGTTACCAAACTCACAAAAGTGTCTGCTCAGCAGTAAGATGCATGTGTTTCTGATTCTCTCCTCATCCCATAAATACCATGCTCCTCAACAGATTGTCTTTCTCTAATGACACGGCATCACACAGAGGAGTTATGGTGTGTCTCTGTGTGTTTGTGTCTTTTGTACTCTTAAAAAGCTTTTTTAAGTTTTTTTTCCCCCCTTCAAATAAAATTCCGCTCATACATGACCCACAGCAAACACGACCCAACACAACTCTGACTTCAAACTCAATCCAGCCACAAATATGGATAATTACAGTGCAAAGTTGTGGAGCTGTCCTCGGTGAACTTGAATACTGAACGCAAGGTCTTTCATGATAATGTCTGCCACACTTACGCTCATACTCTGTTCTTCTTCTTCCTCCTCCAGGTGGCTCCTCTATCCGGCAGTCTGAACGGGGAGCTCCTCATGTCCTCCGGCCTCACCAGCGTCGCCAGCGTCTCCGACCTGCCCCTGCTTCAGAAGCCCCTGGTGCGCGGCAGCCTGTCGGTGGCGCCGGCCGACTACGCAGAGCGCCCCGAGGTGATGCTGCGGCGGGAGGCGGGCTCGTCGTCCACGCTGCCGCTGAAGACGGAAGTGCCGCTCCATCTCTTCAGCACCACCAACCAGCAGCACAAACTGGTCGGGGTGCAGCAGCAGATCCCCACCAAGCTGGCCGCCTTCAGCAGTGGCAAAGGAAAAGTGGGCAAAATTGGCAAAGCTTCGCATCGCACCGACAGCACAGGTGAGTAGTGAGACTCTGAAAACCGAGTTTCACTTGATCAGCAGGCAGCAGGATGGTTGAGTGGTTATAGTGAATTTAAAGACTAAATTGGTTAAATCTTATTTAACACTTGATATTTTTTTTCTACTAGCCTGCAGCCTGCATGGCAGACGTTACATTTAGGCAACCGATTACAGAGTAGACAATTTGCTTCCTGTTTACACCGATACGCACATTCTCAGTGTACAGGAACGATCACGTGATACGCGTGCATTGATTAATACTGATACCGAGCTAAACGCTTGTATGGGTGGAGTTTTTAAAACAAAAACGTATTGGTATGGACGTAGCCTTACTCTCATAGCCTTACTCTCACTGTGACTGATATCCGAGCCTTGTGTGCCTGACATGAGCTCGACCCAATCAGCATAATTTAAGTGGCTCGTAAGAGTAGAGCTGCAACAGTTTATCGATTACTAAATTAATTGCTAACTATTTTAATAATTGATTAATCGGTTCAAGTCGTTTTTATGGGGGAAAAAGGTCAAAATTCACTTCTTAAATGTGAATATTTTCTGGTTTCTTTGCTCCCTCTTCCCCCCCTCCCCCTCCTCTTCTTCCTCCTCCTCCTCAGCCTCGGTGGATATGAAGCAGATGCTGCCACTGAAGCTGTCCACCCGAGACGAAAATGCCCTCAAGGCCAAGCGCTCCATCAGCCCCCACCAGCAGCTCTCGCTGTCAGCCCTGCATCTCCACACAGGTACCCATTTATACATACACACACACACACACACACACACACACACACACACACACACACACACACACACACACACACACACACACACACACACACACACACACACACACACACACACACACACACACACAAACCTGTCTGTCTTTACCCACTGCATGATTTATCTTCTGTTCTCACAGACACAAACACGAAACACGCATTCTCCACATGGGCAAACCCGACCCCACCCGGTCACACTCCTCTCAGGCGGCCATTATGCCCGGCCTCACCCTCTGTAAACACCTATCAGTTACACATGCTTGATTAATGGCTGGCTACGTTACCGAGACAGACAGTTTAACACTTTAATCCTGTGCCCCGCACAATTACAACAGACAAAAGACGCTGGCAGGGTTTCATGTGATGGAGAACGAGCCTCGCTCTATACAACTGGTACACACGTCTGATCTGCTGGTCGTATTTATGTAATCTCTTGTTTTCTCACGGTCTTTACTTTATGTCTGTGACAGATCAACTCAGTCCTCCAGACGCTGGTGGACCAGACACCCAAATCACCTCCTCTGTCAGCACCTCCCACCCTCCTAATGCCCAAAAGCCCCCCATGCCTTCGGCACAGTCCCTTCCTCAGCCTCCCACCGTGCCCCCTCACTCGCAGAGCGCTGGACTTGTCCAGTTCCAGTCCCACGTGCAGCCGCAGGGCCTCAGTCCGAACTCCCAGGCCCATGTGCAGGTAAACCACGGCCACAGTGTGCCGCCGCTGTACAAGATCCCCACAGAAGATCTCAATAAGGAGGACGTCATCTTCTTCTAATCTCCAGTCAGCTCAAGATCAAGAAAAACAAAAAAAAGGAAAAAAGCATGAGATGGTCACTGATCCCCAGTTGAACTCGAGGTCCATTTTCAAAGAGCCACGTTCATGCGACAATGTGATGCTGACTGTATATTCAGTGATGAAAGGTGGGTAGGGGAGTTTAAGTAACTGAACAAAGCCTTTGTAAGAGCGACAAGAAGGAGAGAATCACAAAGAGGACTTGCTTTTAAACTGTTTTTATTTAATTTTAAATTTTTTCTTTTTCTAAACAGCAAGTATGAATCGGGAACCTTTGGCAAACCAAAGGCTCCTTGTGACACGTATGAAACGGTTTAAATGAAGTTATTACAATCCAAAGACATTCGCTGCGAGAGCGGAAGTGTAATTTGGCTGAAAGGAACGGTGTGAAGGAAGAGACTCCGAAGTGAAAGACGCAGCGATGGACCTCGACCATCTGCTTCTACTGGACCTGGAACCACAAGGAACGATTCAACAGGAACTCTGAAGAACTCATGAACGCGCTCTGCGTCGTATTTCATTTGCACAGTGTGAATACTCCATTCCAGACTAATGAATGAACTTTTGATGGACGAAATGTGTGTTGTTTAGTTGTAAAGTTGTGAAGAAGGTTCATTTGACTGAGTTTTCTTGGTCCTCTTAATCGTGCTTATTGCAAAAGGCCAACGCTGTGGATGACATCTTTAGTGTTGCCAGTGGTTGTGAACCCAGGCTGTTGTGTAAAAAAACATGGTGGAGCTGTAGTTTTCTGTTCACATCAAGACATTTCATGCTGTGTTGTTTTTAAGGGTAAAATTGACTTTTAACTGCTTCATATTTGTGGATTGTGACGTTGAGATGTTCAGTAGAAGGCTTAAAGATGCAACCCGAGAATTAATCACAACAATTTTAGAGAAAGTCGATATGCACTGGAGATATAATAAAAATCCATCATTAGAAAAATAGAACTTGCAATAATGTTTGCGCTAGTTTCTCCTGTAGAATCGAGGCATCCAAAGGTAAACTGCCTGATATTATACAGACGAGGCAGACTGACGATA
Source organism: Scophthalmus maximus (assembly GCF_022379125.1). NCBI lineage: Eukaryota > Metazoa > Chordata > Actinopteri > Pleuronectiformes > Scophthalmidae > Scophthalmus > Scophthalmus maximus. The sequence goes on along the minus strand of NC_061527.1, from coordinate 12,620,322 downwards.
AGGCCTGAATGTGCATAATGGAGCAAAGTGTCGACACTGGTTTCTATCTCCGAGTCCAGTATAACCTCTGTACAAAGTCTCATAGAGACATGATGCACAGAAGCATTGTGAAGCTTAAAGATTCACCTGTTCAATTCTCTTTGGTCCTGTTTTTTCACGTAAAATCTTTGTTTTTTTGTTTGTTTTTAAATCTTGTGTCTCGAGCTCATTTTGCTGAGTCGACAGTTTGTAAAATTGTGAGAGTGGGTTGACTTTAGCTGCGCCCACATACATCTTTGAGTTGATGATGATGTGAGTTTTTAACCAAGGCCCTCGGGTCTCAGTGGACGTGTGTTTTTAGTGATTGATGGTGACATTTCATTAACTGGGTCTTAAATTTCTGTGCCTGAAAAAAAAACAAAGCAGAACTGTGACGGGCACAGTGGTCCTGCAGCAAGAAGGACGGTCGTCCTCATCGTTCATCACAGAGGAAATATGTGGGTGTCCCATGTCCCATGTTATTACTTTTATCTGTAAGTACGTGGGATTCCTTTAAACATCCTGAAGTAGTCGACGCGTTAATGTGTCCGGTGTCTCTGGAGGGGAGGGGAGGGGAGGGGGGGGGATATCAGAAGAGCTTTTTGTCTTTGTCCAAACCAGCTCGTCTCTGACGATGTGACCACTACCTGTGAGTTTTCCGAGTGGCGATGTATATTATGTAAATTGCTGTACATATTGTACCTGATCACTTCTGCACCACCTCCTTCCACACATTCTTGTATTAGAAAGAAAAATGTTTTACATGAACCAAGATGCAAAAGTGGACCAATGGTCTGTTTGGTGTAAAATACACACGTGGCTGTGTATGTACAGTACGGTACGCCTTGCTTGGATAAACTCGTGGCGGTTTATGAAAAATCGGCCGTTGCTGTTGATTAAATCAACTCAAACTGAAGGTGTGTATATTTAATCTCCTGGTGTGTGTTGACGTTGCAGCGTTGGAAGTCGAGATGCACTGTCTTGTCTTTTGTCCCGAGACTCGTGAGTGATGTCTCACCAAGACTACTGTATGTAGCAGGAAAACAAAACTAAAACATCTGCCCGCCTTAGTCGGTCAAACCAAAGAGACATTCGGCTGACTGGGCTTCCTTCTGTGCTCGTGTACGAAGGATAAATGACACTGTGCTGGTTGTGTGGTCGTCCACAAAGTGTTGTGACTTGTGAAAACTTCCTCTTGGGAGTGTCCATAACAAGCGTGTTTACGGCACGTTGCAGCCCGGTTCATATCCTGCTTCAGGTCTAACTTTTGGATATCCTCTTGTTTTGTAGCCTCACATCCAAATCACAAGAGTCTGTTTATACACCGGTGAACAGAATATTTTAAGAGTCATCTTGAAACTACACACGCACAAAAAACCAACAACAATAAATACGGTACTGCCCTGTCGTGGCACTCTTTTTTTTTTAATCTTCCATGAACTTACCTAAAACTGTTGTTGAAGAAATACTGTCTTTATGTGGCCAAGATCCATGGACTGTTAATGTACATGTGAACATACTTTTGGTGGTTTTCATTGGGTGGAACCCTATAGACCTTGACAGAACGATCCAGAATAAGTTCCTCTCACTTGCCTTTTTCACCCCCGACAGCTTTCAGCCATCGCACAGTCTTCTGCCAGTGCTTCAAAAAACTCAAACCCAGCATGAACGAGTATCTTAAAAGCTCTGTCAATAATGTCGTTCCAGGTCGTCGCTTGCATATCGTGACGAGTGAGCAAACTCCATCGGCAGATGAAAACCTCATGATATGCTCTAGAAAGCTCTAGAAAAAGCCAGTAAGTTGACCCGGGGTTTTCTCCCCCCCCCCAAGCTCTAGAATTAAGTTTTATTCCCATTCCCACTTTTATCTGAGTCTTAATGTTGCTCTCTGGATCAACTCAAGTCTTAAATATTGTTTCACTGTACTGAACTGCTCAACCTTTGCCCTGTTTGAAAACTCTGAAGCCAGTCGGTCACATCACTGTGTGTGCCTGCTTGTGTGTGTGTGTGTTTGTGTGTGCGCGCCATCATTCTCCACCAAAAACACAGTAGAAACATTCCTTACCTTGTCTTCAATTGTGTTTTACACACGTATATATACTATATTCACACACACACACACACACACACACACACACATATTGGACCTGTAATAAATAATCATGAACATATTTCATTTCCTCGGCCAATTTTCCACTAGTCACTTTGGAGAAGTAGCATACTTGAAGGGGGAAAGATTAATGTTTATAATGCTTATTATTATTGTTGTTGTTGTTTGTGAACTTTTATCTACCAAGAGCTGTCTAATGATGTTTGTAGCACACAGAGATGATTTTGTACTGTTTTATTTTATTCACCGCAAGATGTTAGATCGACCTGTGGACACAAACTGCTGCCTTAGAGAGAGAGAGAGAGAGTTTAGTAATAAAAAAGTCTTGAAATCATTTTTCTCTTTGTTTTTTTGATTTCAGTTTTTGACTCACCGTCGACAAACAACCGCTAATAGTCTGGTTTGCTGCATATTTGGATCGTTGCTCTTCGGGGAAAAGACAATGAATAATTTCCATTCACGTCAGTTTGTATCTACAAGGGTTTGTTCATGTTTTCTCCCCCTCGGCAACGTGCGGCATGTGATTCTGCCTCATTATTTAGATTTCTCTTCACCACTCGGCAAAATAATCTTGACCACCCAATTAGCAACGTGTCCGTCCCCCGGTGTCAGGCCGGTGTCAGGCCCATTGTCAGGCCGGTCTGAGGCCGGTGTCGGGCCATTGTTAGGCCGGTGTCAGGCCGGTGTCAGGCCGGTGTCCAGACGCCCTAATAACAGACAGCTCTATTTCCAGGGGCTGCGTCGTGGCTGTTGAATCCCTCTGTAGACGTCGCTCCCTTCCTTCTTGTCGTTCTGGCTGGGAAGACGCTACAGTAGTGGCCAGTTTTTATTGTCTGCTGTCATTAGTGGCTTTCCTCTGTCTCCTCTCAACAATTATTTTTTTCCACAGGGGAAGCTGCGTTTGTCTAAGTCTTTGTTTTTGTCTCGCTCCTTCCACTCGCTCTGCCCATTGCATGTCTCCGTGTCTCTTCCCCTCTCATCTCATGTCTCCGATCCATCTGGGCTCCACCGCCTCGCAGCTCTGAGGCATTTATTATGTGTGCGTGCGTGTGTGCGTGTGCGTGCGTGCGTGTGTGTGTGATGCAGGCTGTTGTTATTCTGTGACAGAGGTTCTTCTCACCACAGAGTTAAACAAATAGATGCTCCTGAGAGACAGACGTGCAGACGAACCTCCCTGCAGGCTCATAAAACACGGAGACAAATCTTAGTTTGATCGACTCCGTCTCTGGTGGTTTCTGTTTGTTTTTTCGTTCTTCCACTCAGATTTAACAGCTTCCTTTTTTTCTCTTCCTTTTTTTTTTCTTTTCGCTTTGGCACCACGCGGGTATGAAGCAGCCATTAGGATGTGAGAAGAGCAGAGTTTGGCTACTGAGTGACACAATCACAATCAAAGGGTTTCGAACCTTTTCAGCTTGGGACCCGTGTCAATTTTTACATGTGTTTTATTAGTTGTGGCCGGTTCAATCAAACAATGATATATATTTGCCTTGTGTGTTCAGAGGCCTGCAGAGGTCGAACTATCCAGTAATTCACAAGAGGCACTGCAGCCGGACTAGAGTCTCTGTGGGGCGGTGTGTGTGTGTCCCACTAATGCCATCGTGACTTTATCCTAACAAGGATTCCATTAGACTTGTTCGAACACTGTTAAAAACACACCAGTGATCCACACGGACGCACTGGGCCTCGCTCGTTCCTTCATCACGACGCATGTCCAAACATCTGCACTTAGTACTCACAAGATGTGTACGTCCGAATAAAATCCCCGGAACCTTTTGCTTAAAAACCACGATGACGAGCTATTACAGAAAAACGGCTGAGCCTTCAAAAAAAGGAAGTTAAAGTGGATATCTGAGGCCAATTCGTGAAGATGTATGTCTTTGGTCGTATTGGTCTTTTCATCGGATTTGTTGACGACAAGAAAGACAGAGAATTCTTCCGGCCTTATCTTTGAAGGTCAGCGGTTCCTTCAGCTAGATGATAATGTCAGCGTTCTATAATCGCCGCGTCCAGCAGGTGTTGGCGTGCTCACATTTGCACTAAACACAATGCATCACTGCAATGCGAGGCTGATAGGAATGTTAGTAGTCTTGAGATAAACTCAAGTATTGGACCAATGTTTTGACCTGACGGGGGCGCTAGATGACGTGAGGGGGATTCACCCGTGTTCTTACAATTCACCCCGTGGCAGGTCGAGAGCGAATTTATCAAACGTGTGAATCCATCCAATATTTATGGAGAGAACTTTCTCCAAGCTGTGAAGGATTAAACGCTCGTGGAAGTCAGGGGTATATTGTCTGGGTCCCTTTAATAGTCTGTTCATGATTTCACCACTATCCATTTAGTAGTTGTTGCATCTGCAGATTTCTCTTGCCGGCCCTTGACCCCTCGGTCGTGAGCCACAGTTTCTTAATCCGACTGTGTCCTCCGCGACCTGGAGCCTGCGGTTTTTGCGAGCGATGTGGGGGAAGGAATGCGCCCGATGGCTGCTTATCTGAGAGTTGTTATTCCTTGCTCCTGGCTGACACAGAGATCCCCCTGTTGAAAGGACACAAAGCGGACTCTATATCTGCCTCTCTTTGCTAACACCCAAGGTGATTACAGAAAGATAGTCGGCAGTAAAGCATGTCTCTCAGCCAAGGCTGCTTCAAACTCAGCTTACACAACCTCCTTGGCAGCAGGCCGCGGTGCACAGCAGAGAGAAGTCTGTTCATGATAAGGCATTTTGATTTTTCCAGGTTGTAGCTGTAATCAGTGGAAGATAAAAAGAACAAAAGGGTTTATGGCCTGCGACAACTTTGTGTTTTGACATCAGCGCATGTCTCCTTGGACACTAGATATTTCTCAACGGCTGTAGTGTCTAATGTGTAAGCTCAGAGGGATTTCATGCCGTCTGGCTCGTAGTTATGCTTTGGATGAATGAGAATCATTGTTACCCCACCTGCTCATCTGATCTTCCATCTCGCATCGACAAAGGAGGTCCTTGTGAGGGGGGGGGCGAGGAGGCCTCCGCAGAGAGGGGTTACGGTAGGTAAAAATCAGATCAGGTGGAGGGCTATTGGTGAGACACCTCGGGTGAACTGAAAGGGGAGACGGATTATAAAGGAAGTGTGCTCCGAGCTGACTCACCCGTTGTGCTGAAAGCATTTGCTCTTCGTAGTCAGCTGTAGCCTGGTGACGGACCGGTCGGTCCAGTTTTATTCCCATGGGCTCCAGTGTGCTGTGATTACATTGCACCAGGAAGGGATGAATGGTGCCAGTGTTCCAGAGAAGAGTAAATACGTTAGATTCTCATTGGGTGTCCCTGACATGAATCTATATGTGCTCAGCTGCAAATACAAGATTCAGTCTTAATGAAATAGTTTGATATTTTGGGGAAATATGCTTTTATACTTGCACACGTTAGATGAGATGATTGATTGGGTTATCTCTTTGGGCTTGGATTAGGTTTTGCCCCAGTTTGCATTGTATACCAAAGTAAATCTGCATGTGGTGAAGTTTGTGTGTAGAAAAGATTTTTTAAATGACAGTGTGACAATATGATATCAGTGGTGAGGACACACAAAGACATTGTGAAGATAAGAAGTGCTTATGTGACCATCTGCTACAGAGCAGAAAAACGGTGTGTAAAAGTTGGCGCTCAAAGTTCCAACACTGTGCGCGTGACAGTGAAGTAACGACTTTGATTGCAGTCGATTTTCAGGTCCAGTCCGCGGCTCAAAACACTTTCCATCTGTTTCAGGATGTAGTATTGTTCAGGGACTGATGCAGTGTGGGAGGTCTCTGTGGCATTTCCAAAGAAGTAGAAAGAACTTCCTTAACATACATACACACACACACACACACACACACACACACACATACACACACGCGCACACACACACACACACACACACACACACACACACATTTCTTGTACCTTAAGTTGAACGCCAGCGGTGCCAAGACAAATAGCCTCCTGGCAGCCATCACGGAAAACCCTCTCCCAAACCCAATGTGAAGATGTGGGCAATTTGATTTGCAAGGTTTTCTCCCTGGACAGACCCAATAGGAGCTTTGTGTGAAGTTTCTTTGCCATTATCAAAGATGTTTCTGAAAAGTCTGCGCCAATCGCTGGGGGAATATGTGCACTGCTTTCAAGAAAATAGAAACGCGAAGTGGAAAATATGTCCGGCTACACGTATGGCTATGGAGTAAAAGGGCACAAAGACCCTGCGGGAAGCCCTGACGTCCAGATCGCGATGGGAAATGAATCCGAAGTGAGTGAAAGGAAGCTGTAGGCTCTCACTATCAGGTAGAGCACATGCACTTTTGTTGATGGTGCACTTAAACCTCCCTTTATTATCCTGAGGAGCTCTCTCTCTGTGAGGGTTTGATGTCCCTTTCGTAGAATGTAGCCCGAGGTGGAGCACTTCCGTCCGGCACAACCCTTTCAACATCATGAAAAAAGCCAAAGAGAGTCTAAATAAGATGTTTTTGTGTTCTATATCTGTGTGCTGTGACATTTTCCCTGAGTACTTCTGCATCTTCAAAACATCTTTTGTCCCCGATTTTCTTTTCTTTTTTAAATGTATTAGCTGATGAAGGAGAAAGGAGAGAATTCATACAGGCTGTGAAACAGCAGAAAAGTATGAATTCAGCTCCAAGTGGACAAACTGGGGTGAGGATAACTGCGAGCGGCTCCCTCAGCACATCCTGCTTTCATCTTGGAAGAGTGGAGCGCAGCAGAGCTCATCCCAAGTGCAGCGCCGCTCTACAGGGGAGATCTAAACACAGCCTCTCTGATTTAGGAGCTGGAACGGAGCAGTCGCCAGAGCTGGCAGGGCTGGATGGCTGTCAGGCCGCTGTTGACGGGTTGAGGAGGAGGGAGGAGGGGTGGAGTGGTGGAGAGGGGCGGTGCTGCCAAAAGACCAAAAGGCCACTAACTGCTACGACGCTGAGCACCAGAATAGGACAAAGCTCGGTGGGTGTGTGTGTGTGTGCCAGTGCGAAGGAAGGCATTTTGAATTTGAAATCTTGCTTATCTGTTAATACTCGAGGGTACTACAATGAAAGACAGACGTGCCCTAAGACCAAAATAGACCAAAACAAACCAAACACAAAGGCAAAATAACAAAACAACAGCGCAGAAACATTTTGCAGAAGCACAAAAATAGAGCTCCATCATTACCACTGCACACAAGACTCAGTCTGAAGGAGTAAAACACAAGAAGCGTGTACATCTAAAACACTGTTTTAAATAGGTGCCATACTCTCAGAATAAAAAATCCATATGACACAGCATCCAAATGTGCCAAGTGTCAGTTTGTAGCATCTGATCTGTGTAGAGAACCATGTCATACAAATTATGTTGATAAACTATGAATTGGTTTTGCCAAGTATGATGTGCAGGAAACGTAAGTAGAGCAAAGTCTGTGGTCGCCGTGGTGGATGGTTGTTGGTTGGGTTTAGGCAACAAAAGCACAGAAGATTTGTGGTTTGAGTTAAATATTAATAAGGTTAACATGTTGAGTCTCATGCTTTCAACTCAGCATTTACATTTTCAATATTTAATCAAGACCACCGTCTTTACCCAACCCAGAGCTGTCTAACCTGCCTAAAAATGTTCATAATGCTTTCAACCAAATGAAATAAATTGTTGCTGAACATTTTGTGACTTGGCAGATCTTGAACCTGAAACATTTCTTTGTCATGTTG